>NC_062545.1:69865027-70509648 GCF_016906955.1 Phacochoerus africanus
GCCCTGCATCCAATCTAAGGCAAGTGACCAAAAACTCTGGGTTTCAAAGAAAATTTTTCCACTTTATAAAATACTGTACCTGACCTCGCTCTGTACTTGGAGCTTGTAGAGGACATTGTCACCTGGAATTCTGAGTGATTTTTGACATTTTTACCCAGAAGCATATGCTATTGTCTTTTTGTTTTATTTCCTTTTCTTCACATACTCTGAATAAATGACTAAAACATGTGCTTTTGGTACAACTTTGTGATGATGATGGAACAATCATGATGTAGAAGTAAGAAAGTAAAGAGCAACACTCCACCTCTCATGGAAGACTGTGCAAGGATGGAGATCTACCACTTAACACTCCACCCCATTTTTGCATGTATATAAAAGACCTAGGAAGTGGTCTTACTGCCTAGAAGTTTGGTTTCAACTTTGTAGCTCTAAATGTTCACAGGTAGTAGGGGCAAATAACCTGTATGGCTCCTGCAATAGGCAGAATTCTAAAGAAGTCCTACCAAGACACATCTCCTCTGCTTATTGAATTAAATACTAACCTAGGTGTTTCTGTGTAAGTGCCTTATGGATTGAATTAATGCTTCAGACTTGAAAGAGCAACCATTCTGAATGATCTAGGTGGGACTAATCTAATTTTTTGAGCCCTTCTTAACACAGAGTGGTCTCTCTGAATAGTGTGAGAAGACAAGGGAGAAAGGAAGTTAGAAAGACTCAAGGTGTGAGAAGAATTCTACTCTCAGATGCTGGGTAGGAAAATGAAGGAGCCACATTCTAGGGTATGAGGCCCAGCTCTAGAACCTGAGAGCAACCTACTATTGACAACCAGCAAGAAAAGGAGAACTTCCATTCTTAAAGTCACAGACTGCTGAAATTCAGCCAACCAACCGCATGGGCTGGAAGTGGATCCATCCCCTAAGCTTCATTCCTAATCAAGACATCTTGATTTTTGTCTTGCGTTACCTGGAAAAGAGGAACCAGTTAAGTGAGGAGGATACAAACATCTGACTACTGAATGGTAATATAACAAATTTGTTTTGTTTTAAGCCACTAAGTTTGTTGGAACTTGTTACAGAAGCAATAAACACTAACATAGCTCCACCCAAGAGTCTCTATTGGTTAGAAAAGACTCCAAGAAATATATCCTCATATTAGGTTTAATCAGAATTATGGGAAAAGTTTCAGATCCTCTTTGTGAGCCTTCCTACTTCAAAAAGATTATGAAGATGATCTTGTTTCGTAGTTGTTTGCTTGGGTACCCAAGAAAGATATCATGTATGAGTGCAAATAATTTTTTTCTGGGAGAAGTAAAATACAAAGATTTAAATGTAGTGACTTATTTGACAGGTGGAGGGTATTCTGGTAGGGAGCTGGGGATGTCCTAGAGCCAAGGAAATGTAGGCAGTAAAAGAATGCAAAATGAGATAGCTACAAGAATTCCTAGCATGCATTTGAATCTCAGTTTGAGAAGCAGACAAATACTAGCATGGGCTACATGATTTCAAAGTTTCCTTTGAATACTGTTGTCTTGTTAGATATAAAGAAAACTCTTAGATCTAAAAAAAAAAAAAAAAAGGTAGAAAAGGAGTTCTGTTCCCATTGTGGCAGAGTGGGTTAAGAACGTGACATTGGGCTGTGGGATGGAAATCCTGTGAAATCAGATTGTTATGATCAGTATTCAAGTACAGATGTGATAAATTCATTTGAGTAATAAAAATAAATAAATAAATAAATAAAATTAAAAAAAATAAAGTAAGGTCTGGAGAAATTTGAAAAAGTTAATCCAATATGTGACCTTGGACAAATCACTTGACCACATCAAACTCATTTTATGAATAACAATAATTACATTACATTATTAACATGGTGTCTTCCCAGAACATTGCAATACTTTTAAATAAATGTAAGAAAAAAAAAAAAAGAACGTGACATTGTGTCCATGAATCTGATCCTCTGATCCCTGGCCTTGTTCAGTGAGTTGTGGGTTAAGGATATGGTGTTGCTGCAAGCTGCAACATAGGTCACAGATGCAGCTCAGATCTGGTGTTGCCCTGTCTGTGGCAGAGGCTGGCAGCTGCAGTTCTGAATTTATCCCTAGCCTGGGAACTTGCATATGCTGCAGGTGTGTCTGTAAAAAAAAAAAATGGGAGAAAAATACTTTTCCCTTACATTTGAATTCAAATGTTATAAAATCTAGGCTTAGTATATGCTAAAGAATGCTTGTAAGTTATTCGCTTCTTTTTGTCATAATAGTATCAGAATTGAATGTCAATGTACAAATTATTTTCCTGCTTTGTTGTTCTATATTAGAACTGTATTTTCCTTCTCTACTAACAATGGTTCATTATGAGTACATTCCATTCGCAATATTAATGCAGTCGGTAATATTTATTTTTTCTAAAAAAGGCTATATTAATTATCTTGCAATGGAATATATAGTACCATTTAATACTGGAAAAACTCAGTATGACAGGGTTTCTGTTCCATTTGTCACTGTTGAAATCAGGGAAGAATTATTTTAAAATAGGAATTCATCATTCAAGAATGGCATCCTGAAAAGGACAGTCAACACCTACATATTCCTGACTACCATTTGACGACTCTTAACAGCTAAAAATATAATTTATTTCCTTTTAGAATATGAGTTGGTCAAGATAAATTTGTTTCTTTTTATGGCCACACTTGTGGCATATGGAAGTTCCCAAACTAGGGGTCAAATCAGAGATGCAGCTGCTGGCCTATTCCACAACCAAAGCAACACAGGATCCGAGTCCCATCTGTGACCTATGCCACAGCTTGTAGGAACACTGGATCCTTAAGCCACTCAGTGAGGCCAGAGATGGAACCCACATCCTCACAGACACTATGTTGGGTTCTTAACCCACTGAGCCACAGTGGGAACGCCAAGATAAATTTTTTTTAAACTGCATTGGATAATGAAAATTTTAAGTAGCTTTGTTTGGAAGTAACATATATATTTTCTTGACATGGAAATGAATTTTTCAAATTCTGTAAACACATTCTTTCTAGAATCCTTAACATTAAGCCTGATAACTGAGCAATTTGAACAGAACAAAGCATGTAGTGTTATTTTATGCATTTCTCTTTGCTGAAACCAATATTCTATAAAAGAATAATTAAGTATTATCATTAAAATTTTACAAACAAATGGCAAGTCAGAATCTAACTTTTAGTCTATTGTCTCCAAAATTATAATTTTTAAATAGAATAACTTGTTTTTCTCTGTTTATTCCAAGCTACATAAAATTGAATAGAAAGTATTTGATCTACAACTAGAGATAAAGTAACCAGTACAATAGCACAAGAAATACACAGCTGAGGGTGGGGTCATTGACCCCTTGATTGATACTTATGGACATTTCTTTCTTTTTATAAGTTGACAGTGTTTCAAGTAGTGCAACAAGTTTTTTATTTCTGTTGAATATTTTCTTTTAATTATACACAATGTGTATCTGATTTAAAGAATTGATTCAAACATAAAAGTCTGTAAATAGAAAAAATATGATCAGTTATTTTCTTTCACTCTTCCCCCACAGAACAACATACAATTTAGGGCATACTACTTCAGACATCATTAATGCATACTTTTATTCAAAAAGAACTAAATGGATTTTATATTTAGTAGCTACTTTTTATGAAGCCTTTCTCAACATATTACTGCAAAGAAAATATAAGTAAACAAAAAAGAATGTAGAAATTAATGAATTGCTATAAAGTGAATAATCTTTTGCCCAGATCAAGAACTGAAACGTTAGCACTCAAAAGCCCCTCCATTTTCCCATCATAATCATGGTTCTTCTCCCTCCAAAAGTACTCACTATCTGACTTTTATAATAATCACTCCCTTACTTTCACTATAATTTTATCACACAATAGTATATGCCCACCTTCAGATTTTTTCTATTACTTTTAGCTGCCCCCTCCAGCACCAACATCATCTCTTCCTTTTACTAATTGCCAAAGCACAGCTAGATAATTTTATTTTTTGTGTAATCATCAATTTATTATTATTATTTTTTTAATTCTTAGTTTTTCACTGACATATAGGAACAGTAGTACAACACTCCTGGTGGGAATGTAAACTGATGCAGTCACTATGGAAAATGGTATGGCATTTCCTCAAAAGATTAAAACTAGAACTGCTATATAATTCAGAAATTCCATTCCTGGGTATATATCCTAAAATAAAGGATACACTAACTTGAAAAGATACATGCACCCCAATGTTCACAGCAGCATTATTTACAATAGCCAAGATATGGAAATAATCTAAGAGTCTATCAAATTTTGTCTTTCAGTCTACAGGTTCCCTCTCCTTCCAGTCTTTCTATTGCAATAAATCTTTTGAAGAACCTGGGGGACTATATTCCTTTGTCATCTACATTTCTGACAAATTAGCAACTGGATCCAGATGGTTGATCAGTCTCAGGTTTGATTTCCTTGCCAAGACCATAGTGGTGATGCGTTCTTTCATCAAGAAGCATATAACTAATATAATTAATTGTCTGTTTACACTTTTTGAGTGTTAGAATCCACTGGTGCTTAACACCTAGATACACTCAATCATCAAAGCTTCTAAAATGTTAATATTGAAATTCTATCACTTTTTTCATTCAATAGCTAGAATAAATTTATAAGAAGCTTTCTCTAGTCTACTATTTGGTTACTCAATAGTAGTATTAATAGAAAAGTAAAGACAAAAGCTTCACTCTTTCATTTAACCAGTTTTTAATGTAATAAATCTGCTACTTATTCTCAGGATGCTAATAATTAACTTTTTTGCAATATTATTATGAACTCATGGATTTAAGCACATTTGACAGACTTAGGTTCTTTGAAATTCTTACACATATTGCAGCCTCCTTTGACATGACCCTAACATATGTCTGAGATTTTCTTATCTGGAATGCCAAATCATTCCTGACCCATTTCTCTAATCAGCCATTTTTTTAGGAAGCTCTGGCTTTTTCCATTGAAAATATTATTTCAAGCCTGCAATGTTGGCACTAGGACTGCTTATTGAGAATTGTTTCTAGATTTTCTGAATATACAAAATTAAATATACTGAGAAATCATACTAATAACTCTAAATTTCAAGACTAAAGAGTTTCAACATCACCTCATATATTATAGCTCAATCTTCTTTCTGCTACATAGTGAATACTGATTCTTAATAGGAGGAATAATGATGTTGAAATATTTCATAACTAGTTTATTCACCACATAACAGCCTCAGACTCACAAAACTAATGCAATTCTGACCTATGATTACTAGGTATAATTTTAAAATATTTTTTACATGAATCATTCCCAATCTATCCCAATTGTTAGATTGTATAATCATTATATGTCATTACCTTTCCCTTTATTTATATATTTATTTTTGGCCAGTACTACAGTATATGGAATTTTCTGGGCCAGGGATAAAATCCACTTCATAGCAGCAACCAGAGCTACTCCATTGACAACATTGGATCCTTAATCTGCTGTGCCACAAGAGAACTCCAACCTTTCCCTTTAAAGACTCATTTTGTCTTGGTTCTACAATTACATATTTAATGACCAGCAGCTCTATTTATGTTGATATCTGGAGTCATTTTTGTTATCCAACTCTTGTTCTTTGGTAGATTCCATAGGAAGGGCCCCTGTAAAAAATATTCTTTGAGATATTATATGTTAAAACAGTCTTACAGATCTTTTATGCTTGAATGTCAGTTTTTTTCCAGATATAAAATTATTGCCTCACATTTTCTATTATTGAGTTTTAAAAATAGGTTATTTCATATTTTTCTTTTTTGTTTGTTTTTGTTTTTTGTCTTTTTAGGGCAGCACCTGCTGCATATGGAGGTTCCCAGGCTAGGGTCTAATTGGAGCTGTTGCTGTCAGCCTACTCCAGAGCCACAGCAACACCAGATCCGAACCATGTCTGCGACATACACCACAGCTCATGGCAACTCAGGATCCTTAACCCGCTGAACTGACGCCAGGTATTGAACCTGCCACCTCATGGTTCCTGGTCGGATTCATTTCCGCTGTGCCAAGATGGGAACTCCCTTATATTTTTCTGGAATAAAATGTTTTATGGTTTGATGTTTTAATTTATTTCCTTTGTAATTGCATGCCCTTTGTGGCTGATACTCAAAGCATTTTTTAGAAAATTCTAGTAAATTTAGTATTTTCACTGTTCACTCTAGGTAGATATTGTCCATGTAAGCTGTGTCCCTTCAATATGTAACTATAGGTCTTTAAAATTATTATTAATTTTTAAAAATATGCTTTTCCATCTTTTTTTTTTCTGTGAAGGCATTATTTGTTGTGCTGATTTGCTTGTTTGGTTCTTCTCATTTAGTCCTAATGTATAAAATGATTCTCTCTTTTATGTCAAATTATTTTTGAGTACATCACCTCATTCCTCAGTGTTTTCCTACTCTCCTTTTATTTTCTTAATATTGTTCAGTTTGTTCTGAAATATTAGAGTTTTGATATGCTTGAGAATATATATCTCATTGTGATATCATTCTGCTTCAGAATCCTTTTTCCTATGGAAATACTGCACGGAATTTGACACTAATATGTTTTCATCATTAATTTTTTTTTTATCAATCAATTTTAAAGGTGGCTTGTATTCTACTACTTCACAGAATCCCCCTTTTCTGTTCTTTTTGTGTAGTGTTAAAAAGTATTGCATGTTGCCTTGAGTTTTCTTTGTTCTGTTCCTCTTCCCCATTCTTCCTTCCAGTAGTTTCTCCTCAGTGTAGGTTGTTATTTAGAAGACATCCTCGTGGTTCAGTTTTGAGTGTTCGCAGAAGCTAGTCTACTTCAGCAATTTAGTACTTACCACAGAGCCTTTGCTCCCATTGCTGTTAGTGTTAGCAACTCTCCACCTAAGTGTAGCCACAGTTCTCAAATTGTCTCACTGTTTACTCTGATGAATAACAATGAATAATTTGGGACACTCTTTCTTCATGTTTTGTCCTTTATTTTCCTGCCTTTCTACTGCCTTCATACCAATAACTGCTATATCTGCGGCGATAGTTGCCGGTAGTTTGAATTTCACAGGGCTCCCTGGTCACTGGTGTCTAAGTGAATATTGTTCCATTAGGTTTTTGATATTTCTGATTTTTTTATTGTTTTTTGTTTCAGTTTTCATTTTGTTTGCTCTCTAGTTACTTTGTACAGTTTTATGTGAGGATTCAAGAAGAGCCAAAAACTATGCTGCCATGTTTGATACTAACTGCCCAGGATCTTTGCATTAAGTTCTTAAGAAGGTGATTTTCAATTTAATTATTGGTGTAAGGTGCCTCTCTTTAACTACCCACTTATTTCTATAACATTATGAATAGTTTTTAAATCTAAGTAAAATAGTGGAGAGTGAACGAATATATCCAATACTTTAAAAATCCAGGCATAAGGTTTAGGAAGAAACATGAATTCCAATACTTCTCCTACTTTAACCTCAGTGAGTTTAAAGTACCAACCAGTTTCT
This sequence comes from Phacochoerus africanus, assembly GCF_016906955.1. Lineage (NCBI taxonomy): Eukaryota > Metazoa > Chordata > Mammalia > Artiodactyla > Suidae > Phacochoerus > Phacochoerus africanus. The sequence goes on from NC_062545.1 coordinate 69,872,535, forward strand.
TCTCCCAGAGAGAGTGCCTGGTGACAAAATGCTAACCCCTCGGTCTCTGCTTATCTTACTGCTCCAGGAAGTGACAATCTGGCTCATGCTCTAAGAGGCTTGGCAAACTGAATGTGAATATTAGACATAGACCTTTTCAATTCCAAAGAGCAAAGGGAAAAGGATGTTTGCAAGTATATTCCCATTATTCTTACTTTAGATATCCTATTAACCATTAGGTTTCAAATAAAAAAACTGTCACAGTAGCACCACCTGTTTGTAATCTTTGCCACTGTGATAACAACTAACCACTGATACTTGTGTAAAATGTAAATGTGAAAATAATCTGTGTACATATGTCTTGTTTTTCCAGAGTTAAGAAAGCATTTTAAAGTGATCAGAGTGGATAATTATCTTCCTTGGGAGTTCACAAGGTTGGCTCTAGGACTAGCTACAGTTTGGCAACAGCTACTGCCCCTAGTCCTCCTCTGCAACTCCTCCACAATCTCCAATATCTAGGTAACTGGTTTTAAATGAATCCATAGCAAATTATAACTTCCTGGAACTCAGATACTTAAATATATATGTATATTCACTGCAGTACTGTTTGGTTAAGAGACCGCATCCTCTTCATCAAGTAGACAATGTTTTCAAAGGCTAATGGTGATTGCATTAATCTCCTGCTTAAATCTCCCATGGCTTCCCATTTCATTCAGAATAAAATCTAAGATCCGCAAAACTTCAAGTGTCTGCAGGCTAGAACAAGCTAGAAAAAGAGAGACACAAATTGATACTTTTGCTAGGCCTCCAAAGCATTTCTAAACAACTAGTATTGAGCATCTCTGAAAATCTAAAAAATGTAAAACCAAGGAAGACGGAATTTGGAAATGTATGTCAAATTTGTCTAGAAATGTTTTGAAAATACTGCTTGTGATAGAAGGAATAGTAGGATGTGAGGGAATAAATTTCAATGCTAGTCCTGGAAATGCCACTAATTTATTATCTGGATGACATTAGGCAAGTTACTTTATTTTTCTGGGGCCAAATCTATTCAACTGGAAAATGAAAGTTTGTCTCTGGAGTACCTTCTAGCACTGCAATAGCTAAAAATGTATTATCATGGAAAATGATCTTTTAAAACTAAAGTATTCACAATAGAAAGGCCTTAGGGCGTCTATGGGTTATGATGCTTTGGCAGCTGAAAAACATTCACTAACAGCATTAAATGTAAAAACTGCCTATATGCTGAAAAAGATATTAGGGAAATAATAACACAATATGAAAGAAAAAATTCAACAATGCCTTCTCTTCATGAGCAAATGGAATGAGTTACCTTGAATAAAACCAAGTTTCTTCACCTCCCATGAGATTTTATATTTGCTTATATAGAAAACAGACTTTTCTGATCTTTATACATGTGATATGAAATTTCTCTCATTTTAGTAAATGCATAGGTAAGCTAATAAGCCAGTGATCCTGATATCTATCATATACTTTGATGGAATTCAAAAAATGTAGAAAACTAGAAATATAGGGAATAGGAAAACTATACCATTACATTTATAATTTTGCACTGAAAAAAATGAAGTGATCTTTATGATCATGTGATCTGATTTCTTATATTTCTGTCCCAAAAATAAATTACTCTAGTTAAATAAGTGATGTTGTGTTTGAGAGAGGAATGTCATTTTCTCATCATCCATTGAGAATTATAGTAGTAAGATGTCATTATTGAAAAAGATCATATTTTTATCAGGAATAGAACATTTTTAAATATTATTATGAAGTTATGGAAAGAATCTATGTACGGAAGAAATTAGAAGTCACCTTGCGATGCTAAGAGATTATTATTCCAGTTGAGAAAATAAAGTTTTGCTATCTGATAAAACAAAATCACAATTAAAAAGTGGATCGAGGAGTTTCCCCATGGCTCAGCAGACACAAATCTATCATCCATGAGGACGCAGGTTCCACTTGGCCTTGCTCAGTGGGTTAAGGATCCAGTGTTGCTGTGCGCTGTGGTGTAGTTTGCAGAGCAGCTTAGATCTGGCATCTGTGGCCATGGTGTAGGCCAGTAGCTACAGCTCTGATTCAGCCCTTAGCCTGGGAACCTCCATATGCTGCAGGTGTGGCCCTAAAAAGACAAAAAAAAAGAATAGCTTGAAGGAATGAAACATGTGTATAAGAATTTTTTTAATAACTAAGGACAGGAATAGACGGTAAAAAAAAAAAGTAGAAGATGGTTCATAATGGAAATGAGAAATACAATCATCCTTTTTATGTAAAGATGCTTACTAATGAGACTATGAGACACAGATAAAGAGTCTGAAATTTGTGTGCTACATGAAGCTGTACTCCAAAATGATCATATCCCCAAAGCATGTTAGTCAAGCAGTAGTCATATAAACCAAGTTATGTGCTCCCCCTTGGTCTTCATCCCAACCAACTGCCACAAAATGCCTTGCTTGAAATACTGGTTTGAACACAAAAGACAACTTGCTTTTTTACTAATTTTTTCACTATGTTGAAATTTTCCAAGGTCAACATTACCTTACTTGCTTTTGATCAATAACTATAATTGTGAATCTATGCACATTGACAGTGCTCAACAAATTGCTGGTGATGATGATAGTTTTTACTGGTTCTCTTATAATCTAGATTTATTTTCTTTCTATTTCCATGGGAAAGTTAAAAGGAGTTTATTATCTCAAGCTGCTTAGAGACCACATTAAACTTCAATTATTCTTCCTATATTCTAAATTTGACCACATAGCTTATCTGTAAAACCTGTTTCTTGTTTATACAAGTGTGTGTGTTTTGAATACTCTGAAATAGACACACACATCTCTCGCCTACATAATTTGATATAATTATTGGAAGAAAATAAAGTGCAAAGTCACTGCCTAATTGGTTTAGAAAGTCAAAGGAAAGGAAACAATTAGGGTACTATCACAGAGGTTGCTTATTGCTGACAAACAGCAATTCTGGTTTGCTCTTCTCAGCAAGAGCAAAAAGGAAGAAAGTTCAGGGTCTTATATCAGTTATTGCAGCAGGAACTTTCAATTTAAGTACTACCTAGTGGAAACAAGAATAATTTAATGTGAAGGCAGCAGAGTATAGATATTTTGCATAAACCAGCTATGAGAGTTACTTATGCTGAATGTGTAAAACTGCACTTCAGAGAGGTTCTGTAAAGATAAGCTTATATTTTCAGTTGTTCAATATCTTTACTGATTTCTACCACTTTAGTTGACTGCCACTCTTAAATTTTAATATGTAAATTCTTTGCTGAGTGTCTTGACAGCTCTGTAATTTACAATGTTTAATGCATCAATAAGGATAATAATAACAATGGGCATGAACTGTGACCTGTTGGTAAGAGGAAAAGATCCCTTTATCATATATTCTTTACCCAGATGATGTAAAACATGTCATTATAAAAGGAATTTGGCAGTTAAAATTTTAATGTATTCATAAAAAGTGGGTGAATTATTATTCCATTTACCCAAAAAATGATTATTGAAATCCCATTTGGTACTGGTGCTTTTTTATTTTCAATTTTAATTTTTTGTATTACTGGTCCCCATAGTTTATTTTAATATAATGATTTTTTTTTCATTATAGCTGGTCTATACATGTATTTGTAACTGGGTCACCATGCTGTACAGTAGAAGATTGACAGAACATGGTATTAGCACTTCTTTTAACATTGTATAATTTATAATTTGACAGATTCCAGGAGATCATCTATGGTACGCTAGCACTTTATTGAAAAATGCAAAATTTCCTTTGTAAACACTAATCTTGATTATTTCACATATTAGTTTGAGACTTTGGAATCTGTTAATAATTCCTTTAGTTATTCCATTTCATATGTCATAAATAATGGTTTTAATTGATTGCTGATTTATGTGTGTGTTGTGTATGTTTGTGTATTTTTTTGTAACCCTGGTTTCTACTGTTGAATGTGTATGGAGATTTATGTTAGAGTTAGCATAATTTTTTTTTAATTTTTTTGTTTCGTTTTGTTTTGTTTTAAAGTGACACCAACATGGGATTAAGATGGCAGAATTGAAGGACTGAAGCTCAGCTTCTCTCCTAAAAACAACAAAATTCACAACTAAAGGCTGAGCAATCTTCACCCAAATGGACCAGAAACCTTAAAAATGATATCCTATTCCAGAAGAAAAAGAGGAGGCCACATCAAGAGGTATGGGGGTGATTTTGTGATATAAACAACCCCATACTTCCCAGCTGGGAAGCTCCACAGACTGGAAACTAACTGGTTCACAGAGACTCACCTACAGGAGTGAGAGATCTGAGCCCCACATCAAACTCTCACATGTTGGGTTCTGGCACTGGGAGAAAGAGCCCCTGGAGGATCTGGCATTGAAGACCAGTAGAGCTTGTATGCAGGAGCTCCACGGGACCAGGGGAAACAGAGACCACATTCTTAAAAGGCACACACAGACTTTCATGTGCATTGGGTCCCAGGGCAAAGCAAAGTCTCCATAGGAATCTGGGTTAAAACTGACTGCAATTCTTGGAGGACATCCTGGGAAAACAGGGGCGAATGTGGCTTGTTGCAGGAGAAGGACATTGGAAGCAAAGCTCTCAGGAATATTCAGCAGGGTGCCATTTTCTGGAGGTAGCCATTTTGGGAAAATCTGGGCCCACCCATCAGTCAGCACTGAGAAGCCCCAGGGCAAACAACAATCCAGGTGGGATCACAGCCCTGCCCCTCAGTAAACAGGCTACCTAAAGACCCCTTGGGCACACAGCTGCCTCTAATCCCATCCAGAGACTAAGACCTACCCACCAGAGGGATTAGAATCAGCTCCACCCACCAGTGGGAAGGCATCAGCCCCTCCCAACAGGAATCCTACAGAAAGCCCCCATACTGACTGTAGCCACATTGGAGGCAGACACCAGAAGTAAGAAAGGCTACAACTCTATTATCTGTAAAAAGGTCACCACACCAAAAACCTATAAAAATGAAAAGACAGAGAACTATAACTCAGATGAGGGAGAAAGGAAAAACCCCAGAAAATCAGCTAAACAATGAGATTCTAAGCCTCCAGGAAAAAGACTTTGGATTGTTGATGCCTAAGATGATGCAAGACATTGGAAATAAACTGGAGGCAAGGATGGATAATTACAGGAAACATTGAGCAAAGCGATAGAAGATATAAAACTTAAACAAGAAGAGATGCAAAATACAATAACTGAAATAAAAAATTCACTAGAAGCAGCTAACAACAGAATACAGGAGGCAGAAGAATGAATAAGCAAGGTGGAAGACAGCTCAGTGGAAATTATGGATGCAGAACAGAAAAGAGATAAAAGATTGAAAACAAATGAAGAGAGTCTCAGAGAACTCTGGGACAATGTTAAACACACCAACATCCGTATTATAGGGGTGCCAAAAGGAGAAGAGAGAGAGGAGGGGACGGAAAAAATATTCCAAGAGATAATAGCCGAAAACGTCCCTAACATGGGAAAGGAACCACTCACTCAAATCCAGGAAGCAAAACGAGTACCATACAAAATAAACCCAAGGAGGAATACCCCGAGACACATATTCATCAAAGTGACCAAAATTAAAGACAAAGAGAAAATCTTGAAAGCAGCCGGGGAAAAGAAACAAATAACATACAAGGGAATCCCAATAAAGTTATCATCAGATTTCTCAGCTGAAACTCTGCAGGCCAGAAGGGAGTGGCATGACATACTTGAAGTGATGAAAGGAAAAAACCTCCAACCAAGATTACTTTACCCAGCAAGGCTCTCATTTAGATTTGAAGGAGAAATCAAAATCTTCACAGATAAGCAAAAGCTGAGAATTCAGCAACACTAAACCAGCCTTACAACAAATACTAAAGGAACTTCTCTAGACAGAAAATAACAATTGAAGAAGGAAAGAAAAAAGAGCAACAAAAACAAATCCAAAACAATTACTAAAATGGCAATAAGAACATACATATCAATAATTACCTTAAATGTTAAGGGACTAAATGCCCCAACCAAAAGATATAGACTGGCTGAATGGATACAAAAACAAGATCTATATATATGCTGTCTTCAAGAGACCCACTTCACTTCTAGGGACACATACAAATTGAAAGTGAAAGGATAGAAGAAAATATTTCGTGCAAACAGAAATCAAAAGAAAGCTGGAGTAGCAATACTCATATCAGACAAAATAGACTTTAAAATGAAGAATATTTTAAGGGACAAGGAAGGTCATTACATAATGATCAAATGATCAATCAAAAAGAAGGTATAACAATTTTAAATATCTACACACCCAACATAGGGTCACCACAATATATAAGGCAACTGCTTAAAACCTTAAAAGGACAAATCAACAATAACACAATAATAGTGGGGGACTTTAACACCCCACTTACAGCAATGGACAGATCATCCAGACAGAAAACCAATAAAGACACAGGCCCTGAATGATACATTAAACCAGATGGACTTAATAGATATTTATAGGACATTCCATCCAAAAGCAACAGAATACACATTCTTCTCAAGTGCACATGGAACATTCTCTAAGATTGATCACATCCTGGGCTACTAATCCAACCTCAGTACCTTTAAGAAAATTGACATCATATCAAGCATCTTTTCGGACCACAATGCTATAAGACTGGAAATCAATGACAAGAAAAAATCTGCAAAAATCCCAAACACATGGAGACTAAACAACATGCTACTAAACAACGAATGGATCACTGAAGAAATCAAAGAGGAAATTTAAAAATACCTAGCAGCAAATAACGACACTCCAAAACCTATGGGATGTAGCAAAAGCCATTCTAAGAGGAAAGTTTATAGCAATAAAAGCCCACCTGAGGAAACAAGAAAAAACTCAAATAAGCTAATTTTCCATCTAAAGCAGCTAGAGAGAGAAGACCTAACAGACAAGACCTAAATTTAGTAGAAGGAAATAAATCATACAGATAAGAGCAGAAATCAATGAAATAGAAACAAAGGAAACCATAGAAAAGATCAATGAAATGAAAAGCTGGTTCTTTGAAAGGATCAACAAAATTGATAAACCTTTAGCCAGACTTATCAAGGAAAAAAGAGAGAGAACTCAAATCAATAAAATTAGAAATGAAAAAGGAGAAGTAACAATGGACATCACGGAAATACAAATGATCATAAGTGACTACTATATGCAACTATATGCCAATAAAACTGTAAACCTAGAAGAAATGGACAAATTCTTAGGAAAGTACGATCTTCCAAGACTAAACCAAGATGGAATAGAAAAGATGAATGAACAAATCACAAGAACTGAAATTGAAACTGTGATGTAATAAATTCCAGCAAACAAAATTCCAGGACCAGATGGCTTCAAACATATAGAGAAGAGATAACACCTATCCTTCTGAAGCTACTCCAAAAGATTGCAGAGGAAGGGATACACCGAAACTTATTCTATGAGGCCACCATCACCCTGATACCAAAACCAGACAAAGATACCACAAAAAAAGAATACCGCAGGCCAATTTCACTGATGAACATCGATGCAAAAATCCTCAATACTAGCAAACCGCATCCAACAATACATCAAAAGAATTGTACATCATGACCAAGTGGGATTTATCCCAGGGATGCAAGTGTTCTTCAAAATCTGCAAATCCATCCATGTGACACACCACATTAAAAAACTGAAGAATAAAAACCATATGATCCTCTCAATAGACACGGAAAAAGCCTTTGACAAAATCCAACACCCATTGCTGATAAAAACCCTTCAGAAAGTGGGCATAGAGGGAACCTACCTCAACATAATAAAGGCCATATATGACAAACCCACAGCGAACATCATTCTCAATGGTGAAAAGCTGAAAGAATTTCCACTGAGATCAGGAACAAGACAAGGATGTCTGCTCCCGCCACTACCATTCAACATACTTTTGGAAGTCCTAGCCACAGCAATCAGAGAAGTAAAAGAAATAAAAGGAATCCAAATTGGAAAGGAAGAAGTAAAACTATCACTATTTGCAGATGACATGATACTATGCCTAGAGAATCCCAAAGACTCTACCAGAGACTGTTAGAGCTCATCCATGAATTTGGGAAAGTCACAGGATACAAAATTAAAACACTGAAATCAATGGCATTTCTCTACACTAACAATGAAAGATCAGAAAGAGAAATTAGGGAAGCAATCCCGTTTACCATTGCATCCAAAAGAATAAAATACCTAGGAGTAAACTTACCTAAAGAGACAAAAGACCTGTACTCTGAAAACTCTAAGACACTGATGAAAGAAATCAAAGATGACACAAATAGATGGAAAGACATACCATGCTCATGGATTGGAAGAGTCAATATTATCAAAATGACTATACTACCTAAGGCAATCTAGGGATTCAATGCAATCCCTATCAAATTACCAAGGGCATTTTTCCCAGAACTCAAACAAAATAGTTTAAAGTTTGTTTGGAAGCACACAAGACCCAGAATAGACAAAGACATCCTGAAAACGAAAAATGGAGCTGGAGGAATCAGGCTCCCTGTCTTCAGACTATACTACAAAGCAATAGTCATCAAAACCATATGGTACTGGCACAAAGACAGAAATAGAGATCAGTGGAACAGGATAGAAAGCCCAGAATTAAACCCACACACCTATAGTCAACTAATCTATGACAAAGGAGGCAAGAATATACAGTGGAGAAAAGACAGCCCCTTCAATAAGTGGTGCTGGGAAACTGGACAGCCACATGGAAAAGAATGAAATTAGAACACTCCCTAACACCATACACAAAAACAAACTCCAAATGGATTGAAGACCTAGATATAAGACCAGACACTATAAAACTCTTAGAGGAAAACATAAGCCAAACACTCTCTGACATAAACGACAGCAACATCTTCTCAGATCCACCTCCTAGAGCAATGACAATAAAAACAAAAATAAATGGGATCTATTCAAACTTAAAAGTTTCTTCACAGCAAAGGAAACCCTAAACAAAATGAAAAGCGAACCCACAGAATGGGAGAAAATCTTTGTAAGTGATTCAACTGACAAGGGATTAATCTCCAAAATTCATAAACACCTCCTACTGCTCAATACCAAAAAAACAAAAAAACCCATGAAAAAAATGGGCAGAAGATCTAAACAGACAGTTCTCCAAAGAATACATGCATATGGCCAAAAAACACATGAAAAGTTGTTCAATGTCACTCATTATTGGAGAAATGCAAATCAAATCCACTATGAGGTACCACGTTACACCAGCTAGAATGGCCATCATCAAAAATAAGTGCTGGAGAGGGTGTGGAGAAAAAGGAACCCTAGTACACTGTTGGTGAGATTGTAAAATGTTGCAACCACTGTGGAAAACAGTATGGATATTCCTCAGAAAACTAAAAATAGAACTACTATCTGATCCTGCAATCCCACTCCTAGGCATCTATCCAGAGAAAACCACAACTCGTAAAGATACATGTACTCCGATGTTCATTGCAGCACTATTTGCAATAGCCAAGACAAATGGAAACAACCTAAATGTCCATTGACAGAGGAGTGGCTAAAGAAGAGGTGGTACATATACACAATGGAATATTACTCAGCCATTAAAATGAACATAATACCAGCGTTTTTAGCAACATGGATGGACCTAGAATACTATCATGCTAATTGAAGTCAGCCATACAATGAGACACCACCATCAAATGTTTTCACTGACATGTGGAATCTGAAAAAAGGACAGACTGAACTTCTTTGCAGAACAGATGCTGACTCAGACATTGAAAATCTTATGGTCTCTAGAGGAGACAGTTTGGAGGGTGGGGGGATGTGCTTGGGTTATGGGGTGGAAATCCTCTAAAATTGGATTGTTATGATCATTATATAACTACAGATGTGATTAATTCATTTGAGTAATAAAACAATTAAAAAACAAAACAAATCAAAATAAATAAAGTGACACCAACATCTTGAAAGTCAATAAAGATGAAATATTCTCAGAGGAGGTGTTCCTGTCATGGCTCAGTGGTTAATGAACCCAATTAGTATCCTTGAGGAGGCTGGTTCCATCCCTGGCCTCACTCACTGGGTTGAGGATCCAGCATTGCCATGAGCTGTGCTATAGTTGCATACTTTGCTCAGATCCCGTGTTGCTGTGGCTATGGCGTATGCCATGTGCTTCAGCTCCCATTCGACCCCTAGCCTGGGATCCTCCATATGTCATGGGTACGGTCATGAAAAGACAAAAAAAAAATAATTAAAAAAAAAAAAGAAATAGTTTCAGAGGAGAAAGCTAGATAATAGCCAGCAGAGTATATTCACTCAGTTAACACCAGTAAACAACTGAATATGCTCTCCACTCTTAACATTTGATGGGCACCATACTTATAATGACAGCTTCAAGTAGAAATCAAAGAAAGCAGCAAGCTGAAATAAAGAAAAATTTTCTCCACTGAATTGCTCTTGCACTTTCATGGGTTGAGTATATTTGTGTGAATCTATGCTCCATTCACCTATATATCAATATCTTCATCAACACCACATCACAATATCTTGATTACTATAGCTATAGAATAAAATGAAATATTGGCATGAGTAATTCCTTCTATTTTATTGTTCTTTGTAAATAATATTTCAGCTCTTTCATGGCCTGCACTATTTTATACACATTTTATTTTTATTTCCTTGGAATAACTGTAAATGGTATTATGTTTTTACTCTTCATGTTCATTGTCAGTATAGAGTGTGAATAATTTTTATTTATCTTTATCCTGCCACCATGCCAAACTTATTAATTCTGTACGTATTTTTGTAGATACCTTGGGATTTCTTATATAGGCAATCATGTCATCTACAATAGGGATCATTTAATTTCTTCCTTTTTAAATTACATGCCTTTTATTTATTGTTTCTTGCCTATTAAAATGACTAGAGTTTCCAGTACTATGTTGAATAAAAGTGGTGTGAGTAGACATCCTTACCTTATTCCCTATATTAAGGTCTGTCCAGGTTTCAGAGTTAAACACGGGTCAACTAAAGTGTCAGACATTAAATTTGTTTTCAGGATTTTGATAAGTATTCCACTTAAAACTTCAAGTTTGTCCTAAATTATACCACACTGATAGGGCTCGAAAGCATCCATTTACATATAGCTTTGTCAATAAGTATTACAGAAATTTAAATCTATACTGAGCTGAATAAGTAAAATAATATTTAATAGATTTAATTTGCACACATTCAAATTTTATTGACATTAACTACTTTCCACATTTGTTAGTATTATATGTTCTTCTTTTGTAAATCTGTATTATGTTCATTGGCATTTTTCTTACTGCTTTGAAAGAACTCTTCATATATACAAAAAAACTTTATCATATATTAAATTCCTATGTTTTTCATTTCAGACTTTCCATTGTCCTACCAATCTGCTTGTCAATTATATTGACAGAAATATCTACTTTAATTCCTAAATTTGTATAATATATTTGAATATTTGGACTTAGTCTTTTATTTAAAGTTGAAGCAAATAATAACCAAAGGGCATGAACAAAATTATGCTATACTTTTAAGTGCTTCTGAAGCTCAAACATATGCAAATTAAAACATTATTTTTTATGCTTCAGTTAAAGCTCAATCATTCCACCAAAATCATCCATTACAATTTTGCACAATAATTCCAAAAATAATTCAAATGCATACTGAATGTATCATAGAGCTATAACATCTAATATTGTATATTAGAAATTTTAAAGATGACATAGAGCTAAAGAAAGTTATTATACCTCATGCCAGTGTTGGTCCTAGAAGCCATACAGATTTGAGACCATGTTTTGTTTGCAAGTGAAGCCAGTTATCAGGAGAATATACAACGCAGAAGCTGAGAATTTTCTTGGTGGGTTTTCTCTGAATTATCACAAACACCAAACAAAATGCAAGCTAAATGATAATCCCTCTCACTATTATTTACTGTTATTTACCCTGAGAGTTTGTCTTTGACAGGAATTGTATCATTCAACTATAAGTAAATTGTAGCCCAATTCCTGATCACAATCTTATGTCAAATATTACCTAGACAGATGGATGAAGCTGAAGCAATCAGCTGTGAAGGTGTTCTGGACTGACAAAAGCAAGATGTTTATAAACTTTACAGTTAGAACATCTAATATTTTACTTCACAAATATTCTCAAAATGTAAAGAAAGTTGTAGTTCTTCTTTGATCACTGTAACTGCTAAATTGGAATGATCTAGCTCAGGTATACCAAGAGTGTCTTCTAAATATATCCCCTAATTCTTCCATTCGCTTATCATAGTGTTTGTTCTTGCTGTTCACCAGATGTTAATTATGTTAGCAAAGGTTATTGTTTAGTGTTTTTAATTTGCTTTTCTTTTGACATTCTGTTTACATAGAAAAATTGACATAGAGTTCCTATTTCAATTTTGCTATGCATTTTGGCAAGAGATTTATTTTTCTCTGAGCTTCAAATTGTTATAAGAAAAATACAAATATATAAAGTTGGTGTGAAAATTAACTGAAGTAACACATGGGAAGTGCCTAGAATACTGGTTGGCATGTGCTGCATGCACCAAAGGTTGGCATCTGGAGGAATTCTCATTTTACAGAGATTGTTTTGAGGTGAGACAAATCCAAACCTTTTTTTTTTTTCCCAAAAATAAAATAGTTATTGATCCATTCCAAAACCATTTAGTGCTGCCCAGCAGAGCTTCAGTAACTCATAATTCCTAAAAAGGTGTCCAAAGCTCTTCAGTGGACATAATAGGTTGCCTCCATTTTTAATTATCCAGGGTTAAAATGATTTAAAGAAAATTATGTATACATGTATGTGTGACTGGGTCCCCATGCTGTACAGTGGGAAAAAAAAAGTGTGTTGGGGGAAATAACAATAAAAAATAAATTAAAGAAAAAAGAAAAGAAAATCAAAGTGGCAGAAAATACTAGGTCAAACAGCATTTATTTCTACTGATATTTTTAAAAGACTGTTATTAACTGTAACATTTCATTAAAAGTAACAAAATCCATCAAAATGGAGTAGAATGAGAAGCTCCCAGATGGCTTGTTCTGGAAAATAGGTAGAGCTCCCATGTTCACCCCAATCTGAATTTTCTTTGAAATACAACTTGATCAAGAAGCACATGCTAGGATAAGGGATAGAAAGAAAAATATCTGACCTTACCTTGTTGACAACTAAAGACACAGCCTAAGGAGTGAAATCCATATGTCTTGGAAATTCTTTTTTTTTTATTTTGTTTTTATTTTATTTTATTTTATTTTATTTTATTTTTTTATTTTTTTCCCCACTGTACAGCAAGGGGATCAAGTTATCCTTACATGTATACATTTTTTCCCCCACCCTTTGTTCTGTTGCAATATGAGTATCTAAACATAGTTCTCAATGCTACTCAGCAGGATCTCCTTGTAAATCTATTCTAAGTTGTGTCTGAGAAGCCCAAGCTCCCCATCCCTCCCACTCCCTCCCTCTCCCATCAGGCAGCCACAAGTCTCTTCTCCAAGTCCATGATTTTCTTTTCTGAGGAGATGTTCATTTGTATTGGATATTAGATTCCAGTTATAAGTGATATCATATGGTATTTGTCTGTGTCTTTCTGACTCATTTCACTCAGTATGAGATTCTCTAGTTCCATCCATGTTGCTGCAAATGGCATTTTGTCATTCTTTCTTATGGCTGAGTAGTATTCCATTGTGCATATATACCACATCTTCCGAATCCAGTCCTCTGTTGATGGACATTTGGGTTGTTTCCATGTCCTGGCCATTGTGAATAGTGCTGCAATGAACATGCAGGTGCACATGTCTCTTTTAAGTAGAGTTTTGTCCAGATATAAGCCCAAGAGTGGGACTGTGGGATCATATGGAAGTTCTATGTATAGATTTCTAAGGTATCTCCAAACTGTTCTCCATAGTGGCTGTACCAGTTGACATTCCCACCAACAGTGCAGGAGGGTTCCCTTTTCTCCACAACCCCTCCAGCACTTGCAATCTGGAAGAAATGGACAATTTTCTAGAATCTTACAGCCTGCCAAAACTGAATCAAGAAGAAACAGACCAACTGAACAGACAGATCACTAGAAATGAAATTGAAGAAGTCATAAAAACACTCCCTACACATTAAAGTCCAGGACCAGATGGCTTCACAGGTGAATTTTGTCAAACATATAAAGAGGAATTGGTGCCCATCCTCCTTAAACTCTTTCAAAAGGTTGAAGAGGAAGGAATACTCCCAAAGACATTCTATGATGCCACCATCACCCTCATTCCAAAACAAGACAGAGATACCACCAAAAAAGAAAACTATCGCCCAATATCTTTGATGAATATAGATGCAAAAATTCTCAACAAAATCTTAGCCAACCAAATCCAACAACATATCAAAAAAATCATACACCATGACCAGGTTGGGTTCATCCCAGGTTCACAAGGATGGTTCAACATACACAAATCAATCAGCATCATACACCACATTAACAAAAGAAAAGTCAAAAATCATATGATCATCTCAATAGACGCAGAAAAAGCATTTGACAAAGTCCAACATCCATTCATGATCAAGACCCTCGCCAAAGTGGGTATAGAGGGAACATTCCTGAACATAATCAAAGCCATTTATGATAAACCCACAGCAAATATAATACTCAATGGGGAAATTCTTGACCTGCCACCAGAATGAACACAGGGCCCTCAACATGCAAGACAGCTCAGTCTTATTACCTCTAGCACCTCACTGTCAGCTATTAGAGAAGGCACCCAGCTGTGGACAAGGATTACTGGACTGTTGGTACAGCTATACCATTTAATTACTGTTTGCCCTCCACTTGTCTTTTTCGGAGCTGATAGCTAAACCAAGCAGTTGTTATCCATGGTTCATTGGACCTCAAAATGCCCTAATTGTTGACTGAGCTCATTCTCAGTTTTTGGAGGGAAAGAGGTAGGCTCTGGCTGAAAAAGTCCTTATTGATTGCTTTTAGGAGATGTAAAATGTTCATTTTTATTTAGATAATTAAGTGAGACAAAGAGATTGCATTAATATTTTTGAGCAAGACCACATTCTGGCATATTTGATGAGGATATAAGCAAATGCAAAAATAGATACGGTCCTGACTCTGAGGAGCTTACAGTTCTCTGGAGGATAAACATGAGATTTAAAAAAAAGTGAAAAAAGAAACTACAGCTAAATAGTGGCACACAATATTATAAAACTTTATAATAAAAGTTTTCCATTGTTATAAAGTTACAGAGAAAATTTTTCTGAAGAATAGAGATGTGAGCTAAAATCTGAAGTATAAACACAGATTCATTAGGAGAGTAGGAAATACAAGAGAAAAGTGTTACACACAGAGAGAGAAGAGCATGTGAAAGACCCTGATACAGAAGAGAGCTAGCACCTTAAAATTCTCTTAAAGGAAGCCCACTGTAGCTAGAGTGGGTGTGGTTTAAAAATGCAAGGAGAAAGGAAGTCAGGGTCACTACTTTTCCTTAGCCATTCATTCATTTGGTCATTCTTTCAATGACTTTATATTGAGCACTAACTATGTTGTTTTTCACATGTGGGAGTAACATCAGTAAACATCTCTGAAAACTTCTCTGAGCAAGGCAATGTCAGATAACATTCACTATGTTTCAGAGAGTTAAAACAGGCTGAAATGACGGCTATGCCAAGTTCTCCAGTGAATCTGACTGTTCGAGGGAAAATAAAGCTTTCCTGAAGAAGTGATTAGCAGAAAAATACAAAGAGAAGTAAGAAAAAGCTATTCATGGTGAGAACAAGGGGAAGAACTTTTCATGCAGAGAACAGCTTGTGAATGACCTTAGGAAAGTAACATACTCAAGTTAACAAAGAACAGAGGAAAGATCAATGTGGATGAAACTTAATGAGCAAGAGAGAAAGTGGCAGGATGTGACACTGAAGAAACAGGCAGGAGCTAGATCACCCAGGGAGTCACAGACCAGGTGAGGAACTTTGTTGTATTCTCAAGGTGGTCTTAAGCCTTTGAGAAGTGTGTGCTGGTGGTGAGAGTAGGGGTAAGAGCAGTCCATCACCCAATTTTAATTTTAAAACATCAGCCTGGCTTCTTGACATAGAATGGATCCTGCTGGGAGTGGGATCAGAAGATTAGGAATAAGGCTGACAAATCAGGTGGAAAATAATGAAGGTTTAGACTACAGTGTAGGTGAATTCAAGGAGATTGAACTCAGACCAACTGGTGTTCAAGAGGATACACTGATACACAGGCTGAAATGGAGGAGTAAACAAGGATGATCTTGACTTTCTGTTCTGAAATGTGGCCTGGATGGAAGTGCTCTTGACTGGGATGTGGAAAATAAAAGAGAAGCACTTGAAGAGAACATTCGAAATTCTGTTTTGGGCAATTAAAGTTTGAAATTTCCCTTAGACACTCAATAAAAGATGTCCCATGTGTAGCTTGAGGAACAACCTGAAGTGCCAGTTACAGGTCAGGGCTGAGCATAGCACCTATAGAGTCATCAGCATAAATGGTACAAGATGAGAGTCCCTCATGTGAGACAGGGATATTTAAGGTAAGAGGACTATGAATTTGGCCCTGGGTTGGCCTATTTCAAATGTAGGCTTTATATGCTGGAAACAAGAATTCACCTCACGTGTCTTTTACTTGGGCAATTTAGGGTCAAGCAGGGTGTCCTCTTTCCTCACACCAACTTATTCCCATTGCAGCAGTGAAGAGGGAGCCTCAACATTCAAATTCCTACCCCTCACCTGACATTCTGAGTACTATTCTCAGCATTAATTCTACTAGGAAAAAAATTTCATCATGCCCTTTTTTTCCTGTTAGGTATCCACCCTTAGAAAACATAGACACTCAGATAGCCTCGTCTACATAAACCTCAGAACAGCTCCTACCTTATATCCTTATCACACCTCTCCTCAATTCCAGAAATGCTTCAACTCTACCCCATGGAATTCAAACACCATCAGCAGCAAATTATTCTATTTTCTCCACCTCTTCTTTGAAAGTTTCTATTATTTTCTTGTGCTAAAAAAATAACTTGGCTTCTCCCTGAGAACACTGTTTCCCCCAGAGACATCTAGGGAGGGAGAAGGCACTGCTGTGATTTTTGGGCTGGGAGGTGTGCTAGTGATCCTTCTGTCACTCTGTGCTATTTTTAGGGCCTCAACCATAGCATATGGAGGTTCCCAGGCTAGGGGTCCAATCAGAGAAGTTGCTGACAGCCTACGCCAGAGCCACAGCAACGCCAGAGCCGAGCCCTGTCTGTGACCTACAATACAGCTCAGGGCAACGCCAGATCCTTAACCAGGGAGGGACTGAACCCGCAACCTCATGGTTCCTAGTCAGATTCATTTCCACTGCACCATGACGGGAACTCCCAACAATAGGTCTTTTTTAGAACACTCAGCTTTGAAACTCACATCCATTGAGTATGTTGCCAACTTGATTTGTTACTGTCATTTTCAAATCACAATTATTCAAACTGTGTGCTCCAATGATGGCTGTTCTTGACTCACTGTTGCTCTTTCCACACTACTTCAGTCTTACTTCTTGGTGAATTCATTATATGTGGACTTGATCCAGATAATTCCCAGACTCCTCCTTTCTTTAATTTACCTTCCAATGATCTCGGCCTTAGCCACACACTCTTATGAGCTTAACTTTGAGTCTATTACCATAATCATGATTTCATTCTTTTCACTCTTTGATCCTCACTATCAGGTATTTTTTCTTTTATATTTTGAGTGTATAGCATTAGCCTTAAATATCTGTATACACTACAGAATGATCACAACCACAAGTCAAGTATAGTTACCATCCATCCCCATCCAGTTGACCCCCTTCACCCATTCCACTCACACCCCCAACTCTCTTCCCTCCTGGTAACGACTAATCTGTTTTCTGCATCTATGAGATTTTTTTTGGTTTTGGTTATGTATTGTCTTTTCTTTTTAAAGCTGTACCTGCAGCATATGGAAGTTCCTGGGCTAGGGTCAAATTGGAACTGCAGCTGTTGGCCTATGTCACAGCCACAGTAATTTGGGATCCTGAGCCCCATCTGCTACATACACCATAGCTCACAGCAATGCCAAATCTTTAACCTCCTGAGCAAGAACAGGGATCAAACCCACATCCTCATGGATATTAGTCATGTTCTTAACCCAATGAGCCACAACAGGAATAAAGTTTTATTGTACTTTGTTCATTTTGTGCTTTGGATGCCACGTATGACTGAAATTGTGATAACTGGCTTATTCTTTCTGACTTATTAGCATAATATCTCAAGTTCCATCCATGTTGTCACACGTTATAGGATTTCATTCTTTTCTGTAGCTGAGTAGTGTTCCATTATATATGTACACCTTCTTTATCCATTCAAGCATCAGTGGAAACGTTATTTCCATATCTTGGGTATTTTAAATAATGCCATTAACATAGGGGTTCATTTAGGTCTTTGAATTAGTGTTTTCATGTTCTTAGGATAAATGGCAAGGGGTAAGCTAGGTCATATGTCAGTTTTAGTCTTGATTTTTTTTTTGAGGAATCTCCATACTATTCTCCATAGTGACTGCACCAATTTACATTCCCACCAACAATATAGTAGTGTTCCTTTTCTCCACATCCTTTCCAACATTCCTTATTCCTTGTCTTTAGCAGCCATTCTGACAGGTGTGAGGTGGTATCATTGTTGTTTTGATTTGCATTTTCCTGATAATTTGTGATGCTGAACATTTTTTCATGTGCCTCGTGGGCATCTGTATGTCTCTTTGGAAAAGTGTCTACTCATATCCTCTGTCTATTTTTAAATGATATTTTAAAAATTATATTGTATGAGTTCTTTATTTTAGATATTTTAGAAATTAATGCCTTATTAGATATATTATTTGCGAATATATTCTCCCATTCAGTAGATTGCCATTTCATTGTGATAATTTCTTTCGCTGTGCAGAAGCAATTTAATTTGATCTAGTTCCATTTGTTTCTTTTTGCCTTGGTGTGCCTTGCCTTTGGAGTCAGATCCATAAAAAAAATTGCTAAGTCCAATGCCAATGAGGCTCCTGCCTATGTTTTATTCTAGGAATATTTATGGTTCCAGATCTTATATTTTAAAATCTAATCAATTTTTAGTTATTTTGTATAGAGTATAAGATAGTGCTCTATTTTTGTTCTTTTGCATAGAAGAAATTCCTTTCTCTATTATGCGTATATTCTTTGCTGCTTGGTTATAGATTCATTACCCACATATGTATGGATTTACTTCTGGGATCTCCATTCTGTTCCATGGGGCTATGTGTCTGATTTATGCACCAGTACCATAGCATTTTTGTTACTATCATT
Organism: Phacochoerus africanus; assembly: GCF_016906955.1. Taxonomy (NCBI): domain Eukaryota; kingdom Metazoa; phylum Chordata; class Mammalia; order Artiodactyla; family Suidae; genus Phacochoerus; species Phacochoerus africanus. The sequence goes on from NC_062545.1 coordinate 69,891,872, forward strand.
TTGAAGTGCAGTTTGAAAATAAGGAGTGTAAAACCTCCAGCTTTTCTTTCTCAAGATTATTTTTGCTATTTGAGGTCTTTTGTGTTTCTATATAAATTTTAGAATTATTTTAGTTATATGAAATATGCCATGGACATTTTTGTCAGGTTTGCATTGAATCTGTAGTATGTTTTGGGTTGTATGGGCATTTTAACAATATTAATTCTTCCCAATCCATGAGTATAAATTATCTTTCTTTTTTTGCATCTTTTTACAATTCCTTTCATCATTTTCTTAAAGTTTTTAACCTTCTTACTTAAATCTTTTCCTAGGTATTTCATTCTTTTTTTGATGCAGGTGTAAATGAGATTATTTTCTTAATTTCTCTTTCTGATAGTTAATTATCAGTGTAAAGAAATGCCATAGATTTCTATATATTGATTCCATATCTTGCAATATTGCTGAATTTATTATTCTAACTTTTTTTTTTGCAGAGTTTTCAGATTTTCTATATATAGTATCATGCCATCTGCAAATAGTAACAGTTTTCTTTCTTTCTTTCTGATTTTGGATGTCTTTTATTTATTTTTCTTGCCTAATTGCTGTGATTGGGACTTTCAAGACTATCTCAAATAAGAGTGGCTAGAGTGGGTATCCTTGCCTTGTTCTTGATCCTCAGTCTATATTTTTCAAGTCACTTTCTCTATTACTCTGTTCTTCTAAACTTTTAGATTACTAATTTTCCCTTCATTCAGATCACTGGTATTTGCTCTCTACTCTTAAATTAGATCAAATATTTGATTTATTTGTTAATAATTATGTTAAAATCAAATTATTGTAATATTTTTGTGCACATATCAACTCCATCTCTCATTTTGTTGGTGAATCATAAACCTGTTTAATCCAATGTTCTGTCTTTTATACACCTTAAATTAGTGCAACAGGAATATAAAGAACAATATGCAACTACATTGATTGCTTCTGTATAAATTCACAATCGTAAACATAAAATAGTCCTTATTGTTTCCTATCAATTGCATCACACTCCCCTACATGCATTTACAAGGATGAGTCCATAGCTTCTAATCTTCTCCTTACACTTTCAATACCATCTGCTCTATTTTCATTCAGAGACGATGACCTTGGTTTCCACTTCATGAAATATAATTGAATTAATCTGAAAAGAACTTCCACACATTCACAATTATATATCTACTCTGCCATTGTCATCCACACTCTATCTGCCTTCCATACTTGTATCTAAAGCCAATTCTTTCAAGTGTTTAGTGTCCATGTGTGCACTCTTAGTTCTCTGACATCACTTCAGCAATTATCCACTTTCATGCATTATAAATTTTACCACTCTACTAAATTATTTTTATTAAATATAAATATGCTATTCTTAATTTTTTTAAAAAAACTGTTCTACTCTCCTCACACAATACCATTCCATTTCTTACTTCTTCTCTTCAATAAAACTCCTCTCTCCTCAATTTCTTTTCCCCCATCCTAAACAAAACCACATGAATCAGGTTGTCATCAAAATATTTTACCAATATTACTCTTATCAATGTTACCAATGATCACTATATAACTAAGCATAAGGGTTTCAGTCTTGACTTCACTTACCCTACCAGTAGCATTTGACATAGTCGATCACTTGTTCTCCTCATTCTATTTCTTCTGCTTAGCTTCCAAGACACTACATGGTCTTAGTTTTCTTCTGTCTTCATTGGCCATTCCATCTTATTCTCCTCAACAGTCCTTCCTCTTCTTCCTGGTCATGTATCTTGTAGAATGCCTCTCAATTGGAATTTAGTTGATTTTTTTCCCACTATTAGGCTCATGTTATGTGATTTTAGGGAAAAATCATAAAGGCAAATACTATTTCATCAAATCATATAAAAGGTATATACTATTAACCTGACATTGCTGTTGATGTTACTTTGTTCACATGGTAATGTTTGTCAGGTTTCTTCACCATAAAATGTTTTTCTTTCTATTTTGTACTCACTTGAAGGTAGTCACGATGTGAAACTCACACTTAAGGTGTGGGGAATTATGTTTCACTTTCTTGAGGGTGGAGTATCTATCTACATAAAATGTTTGGATTTCTGCACAGGAGATTTGTCTTTGGTTTCCTATTTATTTAGTTAAATCTACCATAATTTATTTATATCTGTATGCACTATGGATATTTAATTTATTCTTTGGGTTATATTCCGATACTAGTTTATTCATTTTTTTTCTCCAGGTTGTTCCAATTTTGGCCTCTAGGATCTATTTTGTTTGTTTGCTTTTTAGGGCCACGCCTGCAGCATATGGAATTTCCCAGGATAGGGGTCCAATTGGAGCTACAGCTGTGGGCCTATGCCACAGCGAATGCAATGCATATCTAAGCCACATCTGCAACCTACACCACAGCCCATGGCAACACTGGGTCCCCGACCCACTGAGTGAGGTGAGGGATTGAACCTGCATTCTCATGGATATTAGCCAGATTCATTTCTATTTCTATTGAGCCAAAGTGAAAATTCCAGGAACTCTTTTAGTTAGCTTCTTTTGTCCCTTCCTTTGACACAGCCACATTATTGTTTTTCTTTTCTTTTCCTTTCTCTCTTTTTGTTGGAACTTTCTTACTTTCTAGCATTCAAAGATGCACCAAGGTTCATAAAATATATTTCTTTCTCCAGCCCTACAATCATTCATCTCTCAAAGGAGAAATGCTATTGCAGAATGGTATTAGTAACCAAAATCTGTGTGCTAGATACACTCATTGATTCTAGCCATCTGAGCTAACTGAGAAAGAAAATATAGGTATGTATACTAACCCTTGCCTATACACACAACTGTAAGTGTTTCTATATGTACCCACCTGTAATTATGTTGAGCTTAACCTAGGTTCATACTGATGTCTCCAGCTCTAATCCAGTACCACATGGAGCACTCTAGTCTCCTTCCCATGCTTATTTGTAAACTCTTAATTCAACAGTGAAGAATCTGCTTCCCACTTCTGGGAATATTTACTTATTGGTATATATTTACTTACTTTTTCAATTGCAATACACATTTTGAGTAGTATTCATAACGTTAACCCATATTCCATTGGAAACAACTTCAGGAGTTGGTATATAGAACTTATGTATGTTTTTTTTAATTTTTATTTTTGCCCTTATATTTACAAATTCCTCTCTCTTCCAAAGTTACTTAGGTCCATATCATTTTCTCCCACCCCCTCAATGAGGCAATTTTATATATTTTTAGTATAGTTATATCATTTTATCCCACTTTGCATTTCATCCTAGGATTCCTTGACCTACAAATTAATTTTTTAATTTACATAAAGATTCAGTCTTTTTTCTGTACAGTTCTATGATTTTTACAAATTAATATTGTCATATATCCACAGTTATATCACTATATAAGATATTTTCACCATGATAGAATATTCATTATGCTTAATCGGTTTAACACTCCTCTCCCTGCAAACCTCTGAGGACTATTGATCTTTTTATTATCTCTATAATTTTGTCTTTCTGAGATTTATATAACTAGATTTATACAATGTGTAGCCCTTTCATATTAACCTTTTTTTTTTAGTCTTTTGTCTTTTTAGAGTAGCACTTGTGGCATATGGAAGTTCCCAGGCTAGGGATCAAACTGGAGCTACAGCTGCCAGCCTATGACACAGCCACAGCAATGCTAGATCTGAGCTGCATCTGTGGCATGCACCACAGCTCATGGCAATGCTGTATCCTTAACTTACAGAGCAAGGCCAGGAATCAAACCTATGTCCGCATAGATCTTAGTCAAGTTCATTAACAACTGAGCCACAGCGGGAACTCCCAAATTATTTTGTTACTTAGCAATATGCATTTAAGTTTCATCCATGTCTTTGTGTGTCTTAATAGCCATTTATTGTGATTATTGAGTAATATTCCAATGAATGAATGTACCATAATTTATTTATTCATTTATCTATTAAAGGACATCTTTGATGCTTCCATTTTTTGATGGTGATAAATAAAGGTGCTACAACTTTTCACTATTCATGTTTTGATAACATCCTTTTCAAATCATTTGATAAATACCTAGGACCATAATCACTGCATTGTGTGCTAAGATTATGTTTTGTCTATTTCTGTAAAAAGCTGATATGTTGTCTTTCAGTTTGATTACACCATTTTGCATCCCCAGAAAGAGTGAAAAGGAGTCCGCGTTGCTCCACATCCTCAGCAGGAATTAGTATTATTAGATTTTTTTTTTCTTTTTATCCACCATAATGTGCGTCAAGTAGTATCTTATTATTGTTTGAATTTGAAATTTTTTTTTTCCCAAAGTACAGCAAGGGGGTCAGGTTGTCCTTACATGTATACATTACAATTACATTTTCCCCCAGCCTTTCTTCTGTTGCAACATGAGTATCTAGACAAAGTTCTCAATGCTATTCAGCAGGATCTCCTTGTAAATCTATTCTAAGTTGTGTCTGAGAAGCCCAAGCTCCCAATCCCTCCCACTCCCTCCCCCTCCCATCAGGCAGCCACAAGTCTCTTCTCCAAGTCCATGATTTTCTTTTCTAAGGAGATGTTCATTTGTGCTGGATATTAGATTCCAGTTATGAGTGATATCATATGGTATTTGTCTTTGTCTTTCTGGCTTATTTCACTCAGGATGAGATTCTCTAGCTCCATCCATGTTGCTGCAAATGGCATTTTGTCATTCTTTCTTATGGCTGAGTAGTATTCCATTGTGTATATATACCACCTCTTCCGAATCCAATCCTCTGTCGATGGACATTTGGGTTGTTTCCATGTCCTGGCTATTGGGAATAGTGCTGCAATGAACATGCGGGTGCACGTGTCTCTTTTAAGTAGAGTTTTGTCCGGATAGATGCCCAAGAGTGGGATTGCAGGGTCATATGGAAGTTCTATGGATAGATTTCTAAGGTATCTCCAAACTGTTCTCCATAGTGGCTGTACCAGTTGACATTCCCACCAACAGTGCAGGAGGGTTCCCTTTTCTCCACAGCCCCTCCAGCACTTGTTATTTGTGGATTTATTAATGATGGCCATTCTGACTGGTGTGAGGTGATATCTCATGGTAGTTTTGATTTGCATTTCTCTTATAACCAGCGATGTTGAGCATTTTTTCATGTGTCTACTGGCCATCTGTATATCTTCCTTGGAGAAATGTCTATTCAGGTCTTTTGCCCATTTTTCCATTGATTGATTGGCTTTTTTGCTGTTGGGTTGTATAAGTTGTTTATATATTCTAGAGATTAAGCCCTTGTCGGTTGCATCATTTGAAACTATTTTCTCCCATTCGGTAAGTTGTCTTATTGGTTTCTTTTGGGTTTCCTTTGCTGTGCAAAAGCTTTTCAGTTTGATGAGGTCCCATGGGTTTATTTTTGCTCTAATTTCTATTGCTTTGGGAGACTGAGCTGAGAAAATATTCATGAGGTTGATGTCAGAGAGGGTTTTGCCTATGTTTTCTTCTAGGAGTTTGATGGTGTCCTGTCGTATATTTAAGTCTTTCAGCCATTTTGAGTTTATTTTTTTGCATGGTGTGAGGGTGTGTTCTAGTTTCATTGCTTGGCATGCAGCTGTCCAGGTTTCCCAGCAATGCTTGCTGAATAGACTTTCTTTTTCCCATTTGATGTTCTTGCCTCCCTTGTCAAAGATTCATTGACCATAGGTGTCAGGGTTTATGTCCGGGTTCTCTATTCTGTTCCATGGGTCTGTCTGTCTGTTTTGATACCAGTACCACACTGTTTTGATGACTGTGGCTTTGTAGTATTTCTTGAAGTCTGGGAGAGTTATGCCCCCTGCTTGGTTTTTGTTTCTCAGGATTGCTTTGGCGATTCTGGGTCTTTTGTGGTTCCATATAAATGTTTGGATTGTTTGTTGTAGTTCTGTGAAAAATGTCATGGGGTAATCTGATAGGGATTGCATTGAATCTGTAGATTGCTTTGGGTAGTATGGCCATTTTTACAATATTGATTTTCCCAATCCAGGAACATGGACTATCTTTCCATTTCTTTACATCTTCTTTGAATTCTTTGACTAAAGTTTTATAGTTCTCGGCATATAGGTCCTTTACCTCTTTGGTCAGGTGTATTCCGAGGTATTTGATTTTGTGAGGTGCAATTTTAAAAGGTATCGTATTTTTGTATTCCTTTTCTAATATTTCCTTGCTGGTATACAGAAATGCAACTGACTTCTGAATGTTAATCTTCTATCCTGCTACTTTGCTGAATTTATTGATCAGTTCAAGGAGTTTTGGGGTTGAGTCCTTCGGGTTTTCTATGTATAGTATCATGTCATCTGCATACAGTGACAGTTTGATCTCTTCTCTTCCTATATGGATGCCTTTGATTTCTTTGGTTTGTCTAATTGCTGAGGCTAGGACTTCCAAAACTATGTTGAAGAGCAGTGGTGAGAGTGGGCATCCCTGTCTTGTTCCAGATTGGAGTGAGAAGGCTTTCAGTTTTTCCCCATTGAGGATTATATTTGCTGTGGGTTTCTCATAAATGGCGTTGATTATATTCAGGAATGTTCCCTCTATACCCACTTTGGCGAGGGTCTTGATCATGAATGGATGTTGGACTTTGTCCAATGCTTTTTCTGCGTCTATTGAGATGATCATATGATTTTTGACTTTTCTTTTGTTAATGTGGTGTATGATGCTGATTGATTTGCGTATGTTGAACCATCCTTGTGAACCTGGGATGAACCCAGCCTGGTCATGGTGTATGATTTTTTTGATATGTTGTTGGATTCGGTTGGCTAGGATTTTGTTGAGAATTTTTGCATCTATATTCATCAAAGATATTGGGCGATAGTTTTCTTTTTTGGTGGTATCTCTGTCTTGTTTTGGAATGAGGGTGATGGTGGCATCATAGAATGTCTTTGGGAGTATTCCTTCCTCTTCAACCTTTTGAAAGAGTTTAAGGAGGATGGGCACCAATTCCTCTTTATATGTTTGATAGAATTCACCTGTGAAGCCATCTGGTCCTGGACTTTTATGTGTAGGGAGTGTTTTTATGACCTCTTCAATTTCATTTCTAGTGATCGGTCTGTTCAGTTGGTCTGTTTCTACTTGATTCAGTTTTGGCAGGCTGTAAGATTCTAGAAAATTATCCATTTCTTCAGATTGTCAAACTTGTTGCCATATAGTTGTTCATAGTATTCTCTTATGGTTTTTTGTATTTCTGCTGTATCCGTTGTCATTTCTCCTTTTTCATTTATAATTTTGGTTATTTGGGTTCTTTCTCTCCTCTTTGTAGTGAGTCTGGCCAGGGGTTTGTCAATTTTGTTCTCCTTTTCAAAGAACCAGCTCTTGGTTTTATTGGTTTTCTCTATTGTTTTTTGAGTCTCTATTTTATTGATTTCTTCTTTGATCTTTATAATTTCCTTCCTTCTGCTGACTTTAGGTCTCTTTTGTTCTTGCTTTCCTAATTCATTTAGGTGGAGGGTTAAGTTGTCCATTTGGGATCGTTCTTCTTTGTTGAGAAAGGCCTGTATTGCTATAAATTTCCCTCTGAGCACTGCTTTCGCAGCATCCCATAGGTTTTGAGCGGTTGTGTCTTCATTATCATTTGTTTCAAGGTAGTTTTTAATTTCCTTCTTGATTTCCTCATTGACCCATTGGTTTTTTAGTAGCATGTTGTTTCGTCTCCATGCAGTAGGTTTTTTCTCTTTCCTTTTCCCATGGTTGGTTTCTAATTTCATGGCATTGTGGTCAGAGAAGATACTTGAGATAATTTCTATGCTCCTAAATTTATTGAGATTTGCTTTGTGTCCCAAGATGGGGTCGATTCTTGAGAATGTTCCATGAGCATTTGAGAAGAATGTGTATTCTGCTTTTTTTGGATGTAGTGTCCTGGAGATATCAATGAAGTCTAACTTTTCTATTGTTTCCTTTAGGCTCTCTGTTGCTTTATTGGTTTTCTGTCTGGAGGATCTGTCCATTGATGTGAGGGGGGTATTAAGGTCTCCTACTATGATTGTATTCTCATCAATATCTCCCTTTATGTCTGTTAATATTTGTTGTATATATCTGGGCGCTCCTGTATTTGGGGCATATATGTTGACGATAGTAACATCCTCTCCTTGGATGGATCCCTTAATCATTAAGTAGTGTCCTCCTTTGTCTTTCTTTATGTCTTTTGTTTTAAAGTCTATTTTGTCTGATATGAGCGTTGCGACTCCTGCTTTTCTGTCTTGTCTATTGGCGTGAAATACTTTTCCCCACCCTTTCACTTTCAATCTATATGTATCTTTTGTCCTAAGGTGAGTTTCTTGTAGGCAGCATATTGAAGGTTTTTGCCTTTTTATCCACTCAGCCACTCTGTGTCTTTTGATTGGGGCATTCAGTCCATTGACATTTAAGGTGATAATTGATAGATGATTATTTATTGCCATTTGAACCTCGTGTTCCAGTTGATTCTATGGTTCTCCATTCTTCCTTTCTTTCTTTTTTTTTTTTTTTTGGTTGGATGGTCTCCTGTTATTATCTGCATGAGTGTTTTTTTTTTTTTTTCATTTTTTGCAAATGCAATATTTGCTTTTGGCTTGTGGTTGCCCTGTTTTTTAAGTATGCTAACCCCTTCCCATAATTGTGTGTTTTAGCCTGATGGTGCTGTAGGTTCAAACACTTCATTACTATATTAAAATTAAGAAGAGAAACATACAAACAAACCAAAAGGGTTATTTACTTCCTAACATCCCTTGCCCACATTTTATGGTTTTGATGACTCTTTATTTATTTTTTTCTTTTTAATTTTATTTTGTTTGAGGCCTGTTCATGATTAAATCTGTATGCTGGCTTATTTGAGTGACTGCTCTCTGATTCTGGTTTCCTCAGTCCTAGTTCTTCCTCTTCTTCTTTTTTTTTTCTTTTCTTTTTTCTTCCCTTTCCTTCCTTTCTTTTTGGTTTAGAGAAGCCCTTTCAATATTTCCTTGAACCTGGGTTTTGTGTTGCAGTATTCTTTAAGTTTTTGATTGTTGGAAAACATTTTTATTTCCCCTTCTATTTTAAATGATATTCTTGCTGGATAGAGTATTCTAGGTTGCATATTTTTTCCTTTTAGCACTTTAAATATCTCTTGCCATTCCCTCCTGGCCTGTAGTGTTTCTGTAGAGAAATCAGCTGATATTCTTATGGGGGTTCCCTTGTAGGTAACATTCTGTTTTTCTCTTGCTGCCTTTAGGATCCTCTCTTTATCACTAACTTTGGCCATTTTTATTATGATGTGTCTTGGTGTGGGTCTGTTTGGGTTCAGTTTGTTTGCGGCCCTCTGTGCTTCTTGTATCTTGAACCCAGCATCCTTTAGATTTGGGAAGTTTCCAGTGATAATTTCTTCAAATATATTTTCCATCCCCTTATCTTTTTCTACTCCTTCTGGAATTCCTATTATGTGTAGATTGGCCCGCTTTATATTATCCCATAGGTCTCTTATATTGCTTTCCAGTTTTTTGATTCGGTTGTCTGTCTGTTGACCGGATTGAGTGACTTCCATTATTCTATCTTCCATATCACTGATTCCTTCTTCTGCATTATTCATTCTGGTTTTTACTGCCCTTAGTTCAGTTTGCATCTCTGCAAATGAATGTTCTAGTTTTTCTTGGCTCCTCCTTATATGTTCTAGTTCCTTTCTGAGGGTGTCTGCATTACTGTTCATATCTTCTCTTAATTCCTTCAGTATTTTCACTATTTCTCTTTTGAACTCCAGGTCTGTCAGACTGCCGAGATCTGTTTCATTGTTGACTGTTTTAGGTGAGTTCTCCTGTTGGTTTGACTGGGGGTGGTTTCTCAGCTTCTTCATCTTGCTTGTTGTTTTCTTTCTCCTGAGGGAGTTGTACTCTCCGTGATCGGGCAGTGTTTGCCTTGTCACTGCCGTGGAATATTTCCTGAGGGCTAGCGTTGTTGGTCAATCTTTTTTGAGGCAGTGTGGCTTTTCTGGAGTGTTGATGGGGCTAACAGTGTTTCTTTCAAGCAAAGGAGGGCTTCCTGAGGGCAGACAGGACTGGGAGGTCCACACCACGATGGTAGCAGATTTCACTTGGTCATGCAGATCTTGCTCTGGTGTTTTTAGGCTGTGGGGTTCTTGCGGGGGTTGGTGGTGTTGGGCTCGTCTGAGATTTTTTCCTGGCTTGGCCAGGCTTGTTGCAGCTTTTCTGGGCTGTAGGGGGTCCTGCCTGGACCTGGCAGTCCTATGCAGCTGATCCACTAGGGCACCCCCTGGGGCTAGGGCGGGTAGCAGGGCCGTTGGAAACCGAAGATGCTCCTCCCCGGGGCAGCCCGACTCAGAAAAACTGTCTGGGAATTAGGCAGATCTATTCACGGCCTGGCTAGGCTTGTTCTAGCTTTTCTGGGCTGCAGGCCTTTTCTCGGGGGCTGGTGGTGTTTGGTGCTGCTCTGCGGAAGTGTAGCCCCTCCAAAGGGCAGGCAGGCCTGTGCAGGGACAGTCCCTGCAGTGGTAGGCTTCAGGCAATTGTTGAGGCCAGCCCTCCTGGATGGCAGGCAGCTGCAGGTTTGGCGAGAGCGTAGGGGGTGGTGGGGGTGGGGGGAGGGGATGCACTGGGAAGCACAGCTTTCAGCTAGCTAGCGGGCCTGTAAGCTTGCTGTGGCATGGGGGGTATTCTATGGGGACCCACCCCTTCTTCTCTCCCCTCCCCAGCACGGGCGCAGACCAGGCTCTTCTCCCAGGTTCCCTCTGATGCGGCTTTCCACTTCCCCGCCCCTAGAGTATTGCTCCCTTCCTCTGTGACAGCTTTGTTTTCTAGTCTCCCAGGCAGTCTCTGCCCTGTCAAATGGTTTCTAGACCTCCCAAGCAGTTTCCGCTCGGCCCGGCCCCCCAGCCCGGGGACTATCCTCTGGAGCCGAGGACTCGGTGCCCAGGCCCCACCCAGGCGTCTCAATTTTTGGTGACTGTGCCCGTAGTTCAGATGGTCCATTCGGTTCTTGATCGGCTTTTCCGTACTCCAACTTACTGCTACACTCTTCTCTGCATCTGGAGATTCCTCCGGTTCGTTTGATCTTTCCCCCTGTAGGTGACTTTCCAGGGTGCGGGATCCCTTTCTCCTCCGCAGTTCCCTTTCGCAAGCACCCGTCCCACTGGGATTCACCTTCTCTCACTCTCCTCTTTTCTCCCGTTCTTCCCCGTAATGTCACGAACTTCTTGCCGTTATTGGAGTTTAGGTTCTTCTGCCAGCGATTGGTTGCTGTTCTGTGCGAGTCATTTATTCTGTAGATGTGCTTTTTTTTTTGTTGTGTTTGTGGGAGAGGGCGAGCGTGTCCCTCTACTCCTCTGCCATCTTGTCCTCTCCAAAGCAAGAGTCCTGAACAGCCCAAAGAACCGCAAGTTGGCGCCAGATGCCACGGACAGCGAAGAGCCCGAATGCCTCGGCCCTGCTGGCGTCGGGCTTCGCGGCAGCGCAACGTCCGGCATGAGAGCTCTCAGCTTGCCTCGACCCTGCTTCATAATGTTTTGACAATTGTACCTCATTAAAAAAGAGAAGAGGTTTTGCTTTCATAAGTGTTAGGATACTCTGTCCATTATAAGAAGAGGAAAAGGAAAGCATGTATACAGAAAGCTGTAGCTAGAGTTGAAGATTTGCTGGTGGGGCATTGCTGGACTTCCTGTCTACAGTTACTATTTTATAGAAAGGACATCAATTTATAGTGAAGAGTGAAGGTGACAGTCGAATATAGATATGCAGAAGACTGAAAAGAGAGGAAACAGTATTGATAACTAATTGTTTTAAAGATAGAAAAGTGGAACATATGGGAGAAGTGTAATACTCTTGAATAATATTAAATTTCCATCTGAAATTTATGGTTGTCGGCAAAGTATTAAAATCAAGATTCAAGAAAATCATGGACTTGGAGAATAGACTTGCAGTTGCCTGGGGGGAGGGGGAGGGAGTGGGAGGGATCAGGAGCTTGGGGTTAACGGATGCAAACTATTTCTCTTGAAATGGATTTAAAATAAGATCCTGCTGTGTAGCACTGAGAACTATGTCTACATATTTATATTGCAACAACGACAATGGGAGGAAAAATTATGTATATGTGTATGTGTAACTTGGTCTCCATGCTGTACAGTGGGGAAAAAAAAAAAAGCAATAAAAAAGATCCATATTTTCTCTACAGTTACACAGAGATGAAGTTGTAGTTTGAGCACAAAACAGAATTTAACTATGTAAGGTCTTTGTTAATCTATTACAATTGAGTCAGAGAGGAGTAAATAGGTCAAGGCTACATTTTAAGGAAGTTAATACAATGATGTAACAAGAACTCTAATGTGGATAAGAGATAATGACAATACAAAAAGAATGGATGACTAGTGAAAATAGAACTCAATAAAGTAGGTGTCTTCATTTGGTTGCATAATTTCTGGACTAGAACTTACCACAGAAAGTTAACTAATATAACATGGGTTGATGATCAGAGATTTTGGATGGAGAGAAATCATTAGTGTTTCAACGATGGTCATAGATGGCTGAGGAATGGTGGAATAAAACATCACTGCAGGAGTTCCTCTGTGGCTCAGCAGGTTAAAGACATGGGATTGTCATTGCTGTGGCACGGGTTTGATCCCTGGCCCGGGAACGTCCACATGCCTTGGGCGTGTCCAAAAACAAAAATAAAGGATAATTGCAGTTCAGGTAAAAGATCTAAGAGACAACATTTCCTATGAAATTGTCAGTAATGGTGACATTATCAGGTGAAGATGAAAAGAGTAAGGCAAGTGCTAAAATGATTAAGTAACAAAGGGCAACAGAGATAATAAAGTCTAATTGTATAGATTTCAAAGAAAACAAGACATTTAAAGGAGGTGGAAAGGTAACAGTTTGGAAATAATACTATGAGACAAGGAGAATATACACCCATAGAAGAAATAATAGATTCTGTTGTAACTGGCTGCACTTTCCAGATTCTTGGTCTCATAGGTGTACAAAAGACCAGGGCCTTGAGGGCTGTGCTTCCCTGAAGCATGATGATGTGACAGTCTGTGAGATGCTATGTCATCTGGAGCACCAGGATTGGCGCTGACCCTTCTGCCTGATAGCTTGCTGATCTTGGGAGTTAGCTCAAGGGAAAGATGTAACAATAATCTATTATCTTTCCTAGAAAAGTGATGTGGATCTTAAAAGTCAATTTAGGAAGTTTATTTTCATCAAAAAGCAGCAGCAAACAGTTGAACAATGTGGAAATGAGAGGGGGACATGAAATATTCAATTTGGAAAAAAAAGCAAATCACCCTAGCTGTTAGTGATAAATAGTAGGGGAGTTAGAATATTGCAAGGAAATTAATTAAAAAGCTACTGCTAAGTGCTAAGGAAAGATGATGGTAAATTGGATCAATGTGGTCCTGTTGGAGAAAAGAAGTGAAATTCCACCAATCATGGATTTGTAGGAATTGAACCAAATTTTCCTAAATCTTGAAAATTCAGGAGTGCTCCTAGAAGAAATAAGGGAAAATGGATAAATTTATATAGGTTTACACAGTAAACCTATATAAATTATCACAAACTATATACATCCTCCATATATAATCAGTGTTAGCTGTAATGGGCACCATAATTCTTCTATTCATACTCTTCAGGGATTGTTCTATAGTATTTTTTCTTTTCTTTTGATTTAATCATAAAATTTTTCATAAACAGATTTATAAAACTGTCTTATATGTGATCATAATTTTATATTAATTCTTCTTTTTTAATGATACTAAATACAAATAACCACATACAACACTACTAATTAAACCAGATTAATTTATGGTTTCACTTCTTTTAAACTGACCCCTATAAAATTGCTTCATTAAAATTTTCAAAAGTGCATTCATCACACCTACTGTTTAATTTCTTCACAATGCTTAAATTAAATTTAAATCTTGAATATCATGTGAGAGAATTAAAGATTTAACTTGACAACTTGAAGATATTTCTCATGTTATTAATGAGTTTTTAGAATGCACTAATTCATTCAGTATATTTCTTTTTTAGATATATATTATACACTATTTTAAGATGCACATACACACAATATTTTTCTTCATACCTGATAATAACAAGTCATAAACCAAAGACCTCAATAGAATTCCATTAGAAAGTGAGCGTCACCTTTGAATATTTCTAATTCAAGCTCTCAAGAATTCATATCTGAACTATGATGCACAGTATAAGATCCTATGAACAAGGCAAGGACTGGGGGTACCAACCCTGATGTAGTCAAAATTCCATGTATAACTTTATATCAGTCCTCAGTATCTGGCGGTTCCACAGATTTAACCAACCATGTATAGTGCAGTATTGTAATAGTATTCATTGGGAAAAAAAAAAATCTGGGTATAGGTGGACGCCCACAGTTCAAACCTGTGCAGTTCAAAGGTCAACTGTAATTTTCATTAAGTATGGAAATAGAGAGCTATAAAGATGGTTATGACCTTGTGATCTATAATAAACGAACATCCCACTCCAGCACTTATTTTCCTCAGAACTAAGAATTTTTAGTGAATGAATTTCTTGCCCAAAAGTACAAGGGCAAATATGATTAGCAATGGCAAAAAGCCCATCAGACAAAAGGACCAAGTGAAATTGCCAAAGCAACAAAGAAAAGGGGAAACAAGACAAAGTTTTCTCACAGAGATGACCTAAATGAGTTACTAAGACATGCGCTTTCTGTACTACAGATGCAGCGTGCACAAAATTTCCATAGAATATCTTTGTTATGAAATGCTATGTAGGCTTTAAAATTTTGCTGTAAAAGAAAGACATAAAAATATTTTTACATAAATTAATAAGTGAGAAGTAAATTTTAAGAGAGACTCTGTAGCATAATACTTAAAGAAAGGTTATGTACTGTGTCAGTCATCACAATTTATTGTCTTTCAGCTCCAGAGCTACCTATCATTGCCCTACTTGTCACAATGGAGCTGGTGTGATAAATATCTTCCCACTGTCAGGAGACATGCTGGAGAGACTCTAAAGGATGAAAGAGGTTTCTCTTGTTGATTCCAGTGTTTTCTTTTCTCAGTTTGTTCCTGTGAGACTCAGTACCAGAACTCCACAGGTTACTCTGTGGTGCTCACCTTCCCGCAGTACCCTAGTCTTGGTCCATCATTCGGGGACCAGCTCTATTCCAGGAAACCCAACAACTTCTTCACCATCTAGCAGACTGTAGCTCTGCCTTTTCCAGTGGAGTCTGAATCCCATCTTTAGAAAAGGGGTCTCATTTTCAAGGTTATGCCTTCCTTCATTACTCTCCCTCAAGTGCTAGACTGTTATCTAGAGTTCTCTTTCACTCATTCTTAGTAGCTAACCTCCTTACTTTAGCAAGTTTTCTCGGTTCATATTACTATGTGGTCCCTCCTTTCTGACTCGACTTTAAACACACACACACACACACACACACATACACATGTAAACACAGAGAGAGAAGATTAGAAAGTTATATTTGGAACAATTAGCAGTGATTTATTCAGAATGCTTGGCTTTGAGGTGCTCTTTATTTTTTCTGCATATTTTCTACATTGTCTAAATTCTCTACTACAAACATACATTACTTTCAAAATCTGAAAACATAAAAAAATTTATGAAATCATTCATTAGTTCTAAGCTTAAAAAGTAAATATGTATCCAGTATCTTTAAACTATTGGGAATCTAAAGTCTAAAAAACTTAGGTTGAGAGTTTTTTTGATCATCCCAGTTTTATATTGCATTTTCTTAAAATGAAGTTAGACGGGAGTAAGCACAATGAAATGAATTCACCAAAAATGTCAGACACTTATGATTTTGCAATTGTTATTATAAACTAATTGCTGTTGCAGACAAGAAAACAAAAAGTGGAATTACTTTTACAAACTTGTCCTAGATAAAAATTACTCTATTTAGTGCCCTTTAAATGGGAAGTGACAGAGTATAAACCGACCAGACAGTACAGTGGCTGCATTATCAGCCTGCTGACATGGCCTCTTTGCCCGTTCTCCCTGATTTAATGTCATCAGACACAAGGTGATTTAGAACATTCTCGGTAATAATGGAGAGGCTGAAAGCAGATGTGTAGATATTTTTAATGCCTTTTTCCTTCCCTAAGGTTTGTTCTCCAGTTAAGGCTAAACCGTGGAGAAAATCAGTATGTTGCAGAAATGTAATGAAAATGAATATCAAGAATAGATTACATTGACAGGGAAAAAATCTTCTTATTCTTGCAAAAATGGATTGCTACCCAATAACAGTAAAAGTAAAAAGCAACTCTGTGTGTGTATGTGTATGGATGTGTGTGTGCATTATTAGCTTTATATATATGTATAGCCATATATATGTGTGTGTGTGTGTGTGTATATATATATAAACTTATATATATATATATATATATATATATACATATAAGCTTTTTCTCTATCAGAGTTTTAAAACTTGGCACTGAAGTAATGTGGCACTGAAGTAAAAGAATAATGACCAAGTTAGCAGAGGACAAGGCAACTTATATTTTAGTTTTCACTAAGATGTTGACAATGGCACTTAAGCAATCTACAGTAATTTACTAATCTCTAGCTGTATCTTATGTCACTCTAAACTAAAAAATGTTCTAAAACGTAGAGATTGTTATAAGATTCCTTTAAGTAGCCTTAGGGCATCTGTTTTCTTGTAAGCCAACAATATTCAAGGGCCTTCAGATACAAAACGAGAGAATGAAAGTGTTCTGAAAGGTCTTACGTGTTATAAGTGTTATAAGTGGGTGTGTTATAAGTGTTTATCTGGGAACACATGTAAGGATTTAGTCAAATCTACTTTATAACAACATATATTATAACGCATCTTTATCAATCTCTGACAGCTTAACCCTTCCTTTCTAACCTGTACAAACTCATATTGTAAGCATATTGTAAACTAAGCATATCCAATCACACTTGCTCATCCATAGGTCTACACATAAGATGGGAATGTGAAATAAAATTGGCTGCATTGAGAGAAATGATAATGTATTACTCATTCATCTATGTTCTTTCCCAAGGACATTTTTTTTCCTTCTTTTTTTTTTTTTTTTTTTTGGTCTTTTTAGGGCCGTGCCCATGGCATACGGAGGTTCCCAGGCTAGGGGTCAAATCGGAGCTGCAGCCACCAGCCACAGCCACAGCCACAGTCACATTGGATCTGAGCAGCATCTGTGACCTACACCACAACTTGAGGCAATGCCAGGTCCTTAACCCACTGATGGAGGCCAGGGACTGAACCTGCATCCACATGTATACTAGTTGGGTTCATTAACCACTGAGCCACGATGGGAACTCCCCCAAGAATTTTTCTTATTCATTTGCCTTTAGCTGTATCACGGCCGCTCTATGTACACTATTCCTTAAGTTGCGTTCCAGCAAGGACACTAGCTTTAAAGACACATGAACTTGTATTTTTTCTATTTGTGAGCAGCCAGGCCAGTCACAGCTCCAGCAGGACTTGTTGTAGATCTGAACAATGCAGGAAGGGCATAAAATGCCCTGTTGCTTCTGTCCAGGGGGGTCTCAAATTAATCATTGATTTATAGCTAGGTATCCTAGATGCCTGAAGCCAGAACAAGTCTACTTCTTGATTTCCTCATCCTCTTAGGCAAGCTTGCTTTTTAAATGTTTATCTTATTGTTTACCAATAGCTGGACCTGTCAACTTATCAGAGAAAGTAAGATCAGGATAGAATTCCTCCTTCAGCTACAATTATTTAAGCTCCATTTAACTCCCTCCAACACCCTAAACCACTCATCTCCCAAGGAGGGGAAGGCGCCTGGAGCTATCTTAAATAGATTTTCCATTTTATGGTCTTCATTTTATTTTATTATTTCCATGTAAGCATTATCAAAGACTTTCCTCCATACTCTGACACTCACTCTTTTACTTTTTAACTTGCCTTACTTCTCTTTTTCTTTCTCAGATGAGTTCAAATTGACAAGGTCTAAATTATCTTTTACATCTATATAGTTCTGTACTTGCTTACATATGCTTGTAAAATTTTATTTAATTTTAGTTCCTTTTACTTGAAAAACCTGAACATCTCCATTATTACACTTCTTCTATCAATTATCCCTAAATCATTACTTCTGCTTCAATCAGCTACTCTTTACAATTCACAATTTATGCTTCGTTTATCCATGCTGAGGTCTGAAAAGTCTGAAAATTTCTTGCTTGGATGTCTTTTTTTTGTTTTTTTTTTTTTTTTTGCTTTTTAGGGCCACACCAGCAGAGCATATGGAAGTTCCCAGGCTAGAGGTCGAATCAGAGCTACAGCCACAGGCCTGTGTCACAGCCACAGCAACTCAGGATCTGAACTGCATCTGCAACCTACACCACAGCTCACAGCAATGTCAGACCCCCAACTCACTGAGCGAGGCCAGGGATTGAACCCGCATCCTCATGGATCCTAGTCAGGTTCGTTAACCACTGAACCATGAGGGCAACTCCTCCCTGATGTTCCTTGATGTGTGTTTAATCACATGTATACTACATGCTACCTAATTCCAAATATAATGCTGGGGCAGGGGTTCTCAAAATTGGTTACACATTAGAATCAATTGGTAGTGGATCACATTTTCTATGCTTGATTTTAATTGAACTCGTCTTGGGTGGAGCCCAGGTGTAGCTGATTTTAACTCTCCATGCCTGCTCTTTCCACCCTAGATGATTCTAATGTGCAGTCGGGGAGGAAAACTGCTGGGGTGGCCCATGTCAGATAGAGACAAACTGTGACAGATATGGTTCCTTCTTACTGACCATATAATATAGAGAGACCAACTAACAAATACAGAACAATTAAAGCACAGTGAAAAGTTTTGAAGGTCATATTAAAACCTAGAGGGTGAACAAAATTAAAACGGCAATTATGATCAGAAAGAAAAGTCACTAAGAGTAACTAGTAGAGGCTTTCTTAAGGATACATAACTTAAACCGAATGCTATAGATGAAATAGGATAAATTCAAAGAAGGGTGAAGGAGATATTAAAAATTAGGGGAATAGCAGTGACAAATGACAAAAGCACTGAGACATACAGGAAAAAAAGTAGATCTGTTTAAACAGAATACGTGTATTTGAAAAATACTACAAAAAGAGGTAAATAAAGCAACAAAATCAGAGAAGTTTCTCTGCCCTTTTGACCCATTGTGACCATTTCTAACACATCAATTATCGGGTAGTCAGTGGATTAAAAGAATGAAATGAAGACTGATGTTACTTCTACCATTGGAAGATGTCCATGAAATGATCAGCTTTGCATGCAAATAGGAATAAATTTTTACTAATATAGAACACAAGGAATATTTTCATCTATATAACAGAACTGCTAATTATTTGGTTGTTAGAATACATAGACGGCTGGATTAGAAGAGACATGGGATGAATTTTCATGTTTCACTCCAGTGAAGGAATGCCTGGGAAATAAGGCTAGAGCCTTAATAAAATCATTTTCTGAGATTTCATTTGGAAGTGTGAATACAGCCCTGGGATATGTAGGAAAAGAAGCAGCAACCAGCAAGTGTTGTTGTGAAGATTTTTTTTTCATTCGGGAAGTGACTACAATAAGCAGAACGCCTGCAAGGCAAGTTTTCCTGTCAAGAGTGGCTGACAAACAAAGTTCTAAGTCACAGAACTCAGCCCCACCCACACACATACACACACCCACACCCATCCCAGCACACAGAGTCAAGCCTACCATCCTGCAACCAAACAATGAGAACACCTACTATTTCAGAGCACTGGAATAGGGCAATTTGAGACTCAAGCACATGCTCTGTTGCTTGTGAACAGAGTGAATGAGGCAGTTTAACTTTTTAAACTCAGTTTTCTTATCCATAGATTAGAATCACTAGAAAAGCATCTACCTTATGGCACGTTGGGTGAGTACAGAGACTTGCTATTTTTATATCCTAGAAGGCAGAGCTATAGTCACCAAGAAACAGGGATGTTGTCGAAGAGCTTCGTCACTGAATTGGCCTCCACAAGACAGAGGGAGTCAGTGAAGAAAGTCTCCTTCCCAGAGTGGGAGACCATCAAGACTGGAATGGCCCTGTGACAAGAACCTGCACCTCTGAGTTCCATCTGACAATGAGAAACTGCAACAAGCAACTCCAGCTTAGTAAATATTTTCCTGCAACAGATGCACAAGAAAAGGGCTAGCCTGCAGAATCTCAGCAACTGTCACTCTAGGAAACATTTATTTTAATGTACACTAGAGACATTTCAGAACATCACAATAAAGGTGTTGATAGGGTACTAAAACTTGAGAAGTAGAAGAAAGTTCACCTCTAGTTCAAAAGACACATAAAAGCTTTTAAATTCAGGTAGAGAATGTGAGAGGTATGGGTTTGGATATATTCAGACTACACAATCTATTTAAGAAAGGTCTCCCTAAAATAGGTATTATATGAGACATAATAACTGAATTAATAAAAAGAAATGTGGAAGAATAATTAAAATATAAAAAATAAGCATAAAATGAAACAATAAGATAGCAATTATATGTTTAGATAGATTTAACAAGTATATAATTCAAAAATTGGAAGATAAATATCAAAATCAGTGGCAAGTTTGTAACTTTTTAAATAGTACTGGGCACAGAAAGAGAGACAGCAGTGAATTTTGTTATAAAATATTTAGCACTATTTGCTTTTTAAAACTGTATAAAATAATGTGAAAAGCAATACAATTTAAAATGTGACTAACAAGAAAATAAAATATCATGGAGCCAGTATAAAATTCTGAAAAAAATGAAAAAGCAATGATGTAATACAGGAGAGAACAAAATATTGCTTGTGAGAAGTTGTATTCAAAGAAGAGAAGGGTGGGAAAAAAGGAGGAAGTATATCTGTCTTACAAATTCTGAGAAATTTAATATACACTATAGACTTTTGAGAAAGACTTTTGAGAAACTAGAGGAAAAATATGATTCATTCATAGAAATGAAGAGAAAGGTACCTGAAAACACTGAAGATAAAACTAAAATAGCAATATTTAATGTATATCAGAAACAAATATAGCATTGAAATAAATAGAAACACTTGGCTGTGTAAGAGCCATGATAAATTTATACAAAATTCAAAGGAAAATAAAAAATAGAAGAATGAAAAATGATATTAACTACTGGCAAGAAGTTAAAGCTTCTGATCTGGGATTCAGTCACCACTTTTACAGGAATGATGCCCCCAGGAGGGGGAAAAGAGGCAGATATTTTTGGCAGAATCTATTTGTCAACTGGACCACTGGGACAATAGACCAATGCTATACTAGGAGGGAGAGACCTTCTCTCTGAATTGTCCTTAACAAGGTATATCCCTGACAAGGAATTCCCTGTATTAGTAGTGCTCAGGATGCAGGAAACATGTGTTCTTTGGAGAGCTGTATTTTCTGGAGTTAAAAATGGAGATGGTTCAAAATAGAAATGGTCACAGTGGGAGACAATAGCACGAGCCTTACCCATGGGTCATGTATACCATTCTGGAATAGAAGTACACATCCAATTCAGAAAGAAAGGCTTTGAAGAGCTAATCTTGATGACCTAGAAAACTCTGCTTTGAGTCTTTTGATTTCTCTTATCTGCAATAGTAATTACTAAAGCTTGATATTGGGTGCAGTCTTTCATTCATTGATTTGATAATATAACTTCTGTATTAGTTCTACTATGAATGACCTGAAATACAGAAAGGTAGTAGAACTTTAAGATAGTTGAGCTTCAAGATGAAAGAACAAAATAATGTTATTTGCAGCAACAAAGATGCAATCAGACACTCTCATACTAAGTGAAGTAAAGAGAAAGACAAATGCCATACGATATCACTTATATGTGGAATCTAAAATATGACACAAATGAACCTATCTACAAAACAGAAACAGATTCACAGACATAGAGAACAGACTTGTGGTTGCGAAGAGGGAGAGGGGAGGAAGTGGGATGGACTGGGAGTTTGGGGTTGGTAGATGCAAACTATTACATTTAGAATGGATAAATGATGAGGTCCTACTGTACAGCAAAGGGCACTATATCCAATTTCTTGGAATAGACCATGATAGAAGATAATATGAGTAAAAGAATGTATATATATGTATGACTAGTTCACTATGCCATACTGCAGAAATTAATACAGCACTGTGAGGTAACTATACTCTAATAAAAATAAAAATTTAAAAAAGATGATATCTGAAAAAATGCCAGAAAATATATTTATACTTCATGAGACTTTAAATAAGGAAAATCTGAAAACAACAAAGAAAAAAGTTTGTTGTGTTCCAGTATATATTTTTATAGCCATTACTAAATTTCTGGGTCATCTCTCTTACACACACACACACACATACACACACACACAAACATACAAATCCTGTTAGGTATGTAGAGGATTTATATATATATATATAATCTCAAATGTTGAAGTTAAGAAAACCAAGTTCAAAGGCTCAGGTTGCTTCTAATAGAATTGCTTCATGTGAATGAAAAATTAATCTGCACTTCTAATTTAAATTCTTGGATTGAAAGTCATAGGTCTTCAGATTTAGGCAATGGTTCGGTTCCATCCTATTCTACAATAAGTAATTTTATACTTTTTGCATTTTTTAATTTATTGAGAAGATTCAGTGACAGCCACCACTAGTTTTTATATTCCTTGGTTAATCTACAGAATCTAAATAATGTGGGGTCTTGGCTTAATGACTTAGTAATGCTGGACATGAGGAATAAAATAAATGAAGACATCTAAACTACTCTTGATTCTTGTTTAATAAGAGTTTTGTAAATTTTACATGACATCTATGATAAATATCAAGGGTATTTTTGTTTTGTTTTTGTTTTTATTTTTAGCACACTATAAGAGAATACCTCCCAGGACAAAAGGAAGAGATGTAGGTAAACCAACTGCTCATTTCAGGTTTCTCTTACCCAATCAGAGGATAAATACTAGTAACCATTATTTTATGTTAGAAGTAGAAAAATTTAGGTCAATAAATGGAAAATGTTGGCTTATCATAGATTTGTGAAAATTTTTCTGGCACTGAACAAATTCCCAGACCATGCAAAATGTGTTTTAACTAATAAAATATAAAATTCTGTTGTGTCAATTTTGTCTTTATATTCCAGGACCCCAGAAACACCACATCACTGAGAGAATGTGTCCTAAACTGACTTGTCAAGCATCATAACAGAACTAATTATTGGAGTTACCAAAGATACTATCAGCTGCATTTTAAATAAACAGGGGGTGAGGGGGCGGAGCAAGATAGCGAAGGAAGAGGTCACACTCACCTTCTCCCACAAACACATCAAAAAAAGACATCTACATGTCAAATGACTTGCACAGAACTTCATGAATGCTGGCAGAAGAACTTAAACCTCCAAAATGGGCATGATACTCTTAACGTAATTGGGTAGAACAAAAGAAAAAAAGAGAGAGAGAGAAAAGGAATCAGGATGCCACTAGCATTCCTGAGAGGGAGCTGTGAAGGAGAAAAGGAACCCACATCCTGGGAAGCCTCCTAAGTGACGGAAAGATCAGCCAAGTCGGGGGGACCTCAAATTTGGAGAGAAAAGCGCAGCAGCTGCACTGAGAACACCAAAGCAGAATGAGAACCACACAAATCATCTGAACCACTGGCCTGGACACCACAGCTTGAGACGCTTGGATGGGGGCTGGGCACTGAATTTAGGATCCAGAGGTCAGTCCCAGGGAGAGGACTGGGGCTGGCTGTGTGGGGATAGACTGAGGGGCTAAAGAGCAGTGTACCATGGGCAGGCAAGTGGTGTACCACTGACTGAGGAGGGGAATGCCAAGGCAAAGGGAACCTGGGAGAAGGTCTGGACCCACAGGAGAGTCAAGGAGCCATTGTTGGGGAAGGCGAGAGGAGGAGGGGTGGACTACCATAGGAAACTCCCTGCACCACAGTGTGTGAATGCCTGTGGAGCTCTCAGAGGGCAGGGTGGCTCTGGAGCAGGCTAAAGGCAGTGAGATCCCTCTTGCTCATTTAGGGAAGACTGGGCACTTCTTGTGCAGGCTACCAGTGTCCAGGTGCCTCTTGTGTGGGCAAAGGGCATCAGGGGGCTAAGTGTAACATGGTGCTTCTTGCATGATCTACAGGTGGCTGGGACAGACTGCAGCGGTGGGCTCAGAGACCAGAGGGAGGCATGGCTTGCCACCACTGAGGGACTGTGACTGGGCTCCACCTGTGACCCCAGTCACCTCAGGGATTGGCAAAAAAGAAAAAAAAGAGGGTGCTGCAACCAAGCACCATACGCTGTTGCTCTTACTCCCCTGGGAACACACACACCCTGCAGGTGCCACTGCCAAACAATCTGGGCAGTGCCCAGACACTTGGTCACTATCTCTTCCCAAGACCCTAAAACTAGGAGCAGCTGATGCAGCACCTCCTGCGTGGGCTAAGTGGGACAGGGTGCTTCTTGCAGGGTCTACAGGAGGTGGGGGCAAACTGCCACAGTTATCTCTGGCTCCAGAGGGGGGAATGGCTCGCCACCACTAGGGGTCCATGAACAGACACCAGTTGCAGCACAATTAACCTCAAAGGCACCACAGAGGAGGGCATTGTGACCAAACACTACCTGTTAGTGTTCTCGCACCCCTGGGAACACACCCACCTTGCTGCCGCCATGGCCAAATGCTCCAGGCAGTGCCCACATGGCTGATCTCTGTCACTTCCCAGAATCCTGCAACTAGGAGCAAACTTTAAAGCACCTCCTACATGGGCTAAGTGAGACAGGTTGCTTCATGCATGGTCTACAGGTGGCAAACCACCACAGTTATCACTGACTGTAGAGATGGTCATGGCCCGCTCCTACGAGGGGTTCATGAACAGGCACTACCTGTGGATCCAATCACCTCAGAGGAGGGCACTGCCATCAAACACAAGCTGTTGTTGCTCTCACTCTTCTGGGAACTCACGGACCCTACTGCTGCTACTGCCAAATGCTCTGAGCAACTAGTAGATCTGCCTAGAGATCATTACCACTTCCCAGGGCCCTACAACTAGGAGTAGCCTGTGCCACCTTCCTGTAGGTCCTTGCTGCTCTTGAGAGCCCAATGACCAGGCACTGACTGCTGGCCTAACCCATTGCCTCCTTCTTCCTGAAAATGCACAGAGCATCCTGGGGATAACAGCCTGTTCACACCAAAGAAAGAGACAGCAAACATTTAAACTCACACACCAAAAATAAATAGTAACCCCCCAAAAAATACAAAGGGGTATTCTTACGTAGAAGTAGCCTTACAAGATTACAGTTTGGCTTCCATGAACTCACAGAAAAAGAAAAACACAAGCAAGATGAAGAAGCTCAGAAATCATTCCCAGTTAAAGCAACATGAGAATTCACCTAAAGCAGTCAACAATGAAACAGACCTCTTTGAACTCAAAGATTGACTTTGAGTTCAAAAGGGAGATAGTGACAATACTGAAGGAATTAAGAGAAGATAGGAACAGTAATGCAGACTCCTTTAGAAAGGAACTAGAAAATATAAGGAGGTTCCAAGAAAAAATAGAAAATTAATTTGCAGAGATACATACTGAGCTAAAGGCAATAAAGACGAGAATGAACAATGCAGAGGAATGAATTAGTGACATGGAAGACAGAATAATGGAAATCACGAAATCAGGACATCAGACAGAAAGCCAGATGAAAAAATATGAAAGCAATATAAGAGACCTATGGGATAATATGAAGGCCAATCTATGCATAATAGGAATTCCAGAAGGAAACAAAATAGAAAAGGGGATTGAAAATATATTTGAAAAAATTTTGGCTGAAAACTTTCCCAGTCTAAAGGATACTGATATCAAGATACAGGAAGCACAGAGAGACCCAAACAAGTTGAACCCAAATAGGCCCACACCAAGACATATTATAACAAAAATAGCAAAAGTTAAAGATAAAGAGAGGATTCTAAAGGCAGCAAGAGAAAAGCAAAGCATTAATTATAAGGTAACCGCCATAAGGCTATCAGCTGATTTCTCTACAAAAACAACACAGGACAGAAGCGAGTGGCAAGATATATTTAAAGTGCTGAAAGGAAAAAATTTGCAACCTAGAATACTCTATCCAGCAAGGATACCATTTAAAATAGAAGGGGAAATAAAGAATTTCTCCAACAAACAAAAGCTAAAAGAGTACAGCAACACTAAACCCATTCTAAAAAAATACTGAAAGAGCTTCTCTAAATTAAAAAAAAGAAGAAGAAGAATTAGGATGGAGGAAACCACATTTGGAAAGCAGTCACTTAAATAAAGATGAAGATCTAAAGATGAAGATGTTAAAAAAAGAGAGAGAGAGAGACATCAAAATCACACAATGTGGGGAAGGAAAGTAAGAAAAAATCGATTTTTTTTATTTTAATGATGTGTTTGAGCCTACACAACTCTCAGGATAAAGTAAGCAGATATAGGAAGGGAAAAACAAGGCAACCACAAATCAAAAATGAACATTACATTCACAAAAACTGAAAAGTACTCAAGCTTAAAATAAATGGAAACCATCCAACCAAAAAAAGAAAGGAAGAAAAGAGAAACATAGAATTAGCTGGAAAACAAAGTTTAAAATGGCAATACATATATATCTATCAATAATCACCTTAAATGTCAATGGCTGAATGCTCAAATCAAAAAACCTTCAATCTGCTGTCTACAAGACACTCACCTTAGGACAAAGGACACATACAGATTGGAAGTGAGGGGATGGTAAAAGATATTTCATGCCAATGGACAAGACAGGAAGGCAGGAGTTGCAATACTCATATCAGACAGAACAGACTTTAAAATGAAGGCCATAAAGAAAGACAAAGAAGGACTCTATTTAATGGTTAAAGGATCCATTCAAGAAGAGAATATTACAATCATCAATATATATGCCCATAATATAGGAGCACCCAGATACCTCAAACAATTATTAACAGACATAAAAAGGAGAAATTGATGGGAATACAATCATAGTAGAAGACTTTAACACCCCACACATATAAATGGATAGATCCTTTACACAGAAAATCAATAAGGTGACAGAGATCCTAAAGGACACAATAGAAAAGTTAGACTTCATCAATATTTTCAGGACATTACATCCAAAAAAATCAGAATACACATTCTTCTCTAGTGCACATGGAACATTCTCAAGGATTCATCACATATTGGGGCACAAAGCTAACCTCAACAAATTTAAGAGTATAGAAATAATTTCAAGTATCTTCTCTGACCACAATGGCATGAAAATAGAAATTAACCACAGGAAAAGAAATGAGAAAAAACTGACTACATGGAGACTAAACAACATGCTACTAAAAAACAATGGATCAATGAGGAAATCAAGAAGGAAATTAAAAAATACCTCAAGACAAATGATAATGAAGATACATCCACTCAAAATCTATGGGATGCCACAAAAGCAGTGCTCAGAGGGAAATTCAGAGCAATACAGGCCTTCCTCAAAACATAAGAAAAATCTCAAAATGCCAACTTAACCCACCATCTGTTGAATTAGAAAAAGAACAACAAACAAAACAAAGTCAGCAGAAGGAAGGAAATCATAAAGATCAAAGAGGAAATTGATACTATATAGATTCAAAAAACAATAGAAGAAATAGTCAAACCAAAAGCTGGTTCTTTGAAAAGGTAAACAAAATTGACAAACCTCTGGCTAGACTCACCAAGAATAGGAGAGTAAAAACCCAAATAAACAAAATAAGAAATGAAAAAGGAGAAGACACAATGGATACTACAGAAATACAAATAACCATGAGAGAAAACTATGAACAATTTTATGCTAATTTGACAACCTAGAAGAAATGGATAACTTTCTAGAGACTTAACAGCCTGCCAAAATTCAATCAAGTAGAAACAGATCAACTGAACAGTCCAATTACTAGAAATGAAATTGAAGATGTCATAAAAACACTCCCTACAAATCAAAGTCCAGGACAGATGGCTTCACAGGTGAATTCTACCAAACATTCAAAGAGACAATTATACCCATCCTCCTTAAACTTTTTGAAGAGATTTAAGAAGGAACACTCCCAAAGATGTTCTATGATGCCACCATCCTCCTAATTCCAAAACCAAAAATACTACAAAAAAGAAAACTATAGGCCAATATCTTTGATGAATATAGATGCAAAACTTAAGAAAATTTTAGCCAGCCGAATTCAACCACATATAAAAAAGATCATATAACACAACCAGCTGGGATTCATTCCAGTTGCACAAGGGTGGTTCAACATACGCAAATCAACCAATGTCATACACAAGATTAACAAAAGAAAAGTCAAAAACCACATGATTATCTTAGTAAATGCAGAAAAAGTATTAGACAAAGTCTGCTATCCATTCATGATCAGAACTCTTACCAAAATGGGTACAGAGGGAACATACCTTAACATAATAAAAGCCATTTATGACAAACCCATAGCAAATATAATATTCAATGGAGAAAAGCTGAAAGCCTTCCTACTAAAATCTGGAACAAGGATGTCCACTCTCACCAGTTATTCCATATAGTACTGGAAGTCCTAGCCATAGCAATCAGACAGACAAAAGAAATCAAAGGCATCCAAATAGGAAGAGAAGAGGTAAAACTGTCACTGTATGCAGATGACATGATACTATACATAGAAAACCCTAAAGACTCAACCCAAAAACTACTTGAACTGATAAACAAAATTCAGCAAAGGAGCAGGATATAAGATTAACATTTAGAAATCAGTGTCATTTCTATATACTAACAATGAAATAGTAGAAAGGGAAAAGAAAAATATAATACAGTTTAAAATTGTACCCCAAAAAATCAAATACCTGGGAATACACAGGACCAAGGATGTAAAAGCCTTATATGCTGAGAACTATAACATGAATCAAGGAAATTAAAGAAGATGTAAAGAAATGGAAAGTTATTCCATGTTCCTGGGTTGGAAAAATTAATATTGTAAAAATGGCCATACTACCCAAAGCAATCTACAGATTCAATGCAATCCCTATCAAATTACCCCATGACATTTTCCAAAGAACTAGAACAACAATCCAAAAATTTATATGGAACCATAAAAGACCCAGAATTGCCAAAGCAATTCTGAGGAACAAAAACCAAGAAGGAGGCATAACACTCCCAGACTTCAGGCAATATTACAAAGCCACAGTCATCAAGACAGTGTGGTACTTGTACCAAAACAGACACACAGACCAATGGAACAGAATAGAGAACCCAGAAATAAAACCTGACACTTTTCATTAATTAATCTTTGACAAAGGAGGCAAGAACATAAAATGTGGAAAAGACAGTTTTTTCAACAAGTATTGCTGGGAAACCTGGACAGCTGCATGCAAATCAGTGAAACTAGAACACACCCTCACACCAGGCACAAAAATAAACTCAAAATGGCTGAAAGACTTAAATATAAGAAAAGACACCATAAAACTCCTGGAAGAGAACACAGGCAAAACATTCTCTGACATCAACCATAAAAATGTTTTCTCAGGTCAGTCTCCCAAAGCAACAGAAATAAAGCCAAAAATAAACAAATGGGATCTAATCAAACTGACAAACTTTTGCACAACAAAGGAAACCAAAAAGAAAACAAAAACACAACTTTCAGAATGGGAGAAAATAGTTTCCAATGATGCAACTGACAAGAGCTTAATCTCTAGAATATATAAGCAACTTATATAACTCAACAGCAAAAAGACCAATGACCAATGGAAAAATGGGCAAAATACCTGCATAGACATTTCTCCAAGAAAGATATACGGATGTCCAACACGCAAATGAAACAATGCTCAACATCCCTGATATTTAGAGTAATGCAAATCAAAAACCCATGAGATACTACCTCACACCAGTCAGAAGGGCCATTATTAAGAAGTCCACAAATAACAAGTGCTGGAGCGGGGGTGGAGAAAACAGAACCCTCCTGCACTGTTGGTGGGAATGTAAGCTGGTATAACCACTATGGAGAACAGTATGGAGATAGTGTACATAGAACTACCATATGACCCCACAATCCCACTCTTGGTCATATATGTGGACATTACTTTCCTTAAAAAAGACACTTGCACCCTCATGTTCACTGCAGCAATATTCACAATAGCCAAGACATGGAAAAAACCCAAATGTCCATCAACAGAGGATTGGCTTAGGAAGATGTGGTATATATACACAATGGAATATTATTCAGCCATAAAAAGGAATAAAATAATGCCATTTGCAGCACTAGAGACTCTCATACTGAGTGAAGTAAGTCAGAAACAGAAAGACAAATACCATATGATATCAAACATCTGGAATCTAATATTTGGCATAAATGAACCTTTCCACAGAAAAGAAAATCATGGACTTTGAGAACAGACTTGTGGTTGCCAAGTGGGAGGTGGAGGGAGTGAGTTGGATGGGAGCTTGGGGTTAGTAGATGCAGACTATTGCCTTTGGAATGGATTAACATTGATCTTGCTATGTAGCACTGGGAACTATGTCTAGTCACTTAGGATGGAGCATGATGATGTGAGAAAAAAGATGTATACATGTATGTGTAACTGGGTCACTATGCTGTACAGTAGAAAAAAATGCATTGGGAAATAAAAAAAGTAAAATAAATAAATTACTCAAAATCTCCTTCCATAAAATAAATAAATAAATAGGAATTGAAACACACGAGTTAAATAATTTGCCATGATACATATAAATGAAGCTATGATTTCAACCAAAAATGTCTGATTCAAAAGTTCTTTCTTTACATTCTACCCCACAATATATACCTTTGCCTTAGTGAGTTATATTTTGAGGTGGCTTGAGGTAGAATAGTAAGCACAGATCTATGCCAATTAGTGCAGAATCTTCAACTTCACAATTTTTATCATTGTTTTCATAGTTACATTAAGTTTTTATGAGTAAATCAGTCCGAGTTACTGATTCTCAGGTCAGAAAAACTTGTATGAGTGAATCACTGTTAACATAAATGTCTTAAGTGATTCACTAGATTTCAAATCAACATGAGCCAAATATTCTCTTCTACTGAATAGTTCTCACCAGAAACTTTCTATCATTTGCTAGCTACTCAAATAAGTTTCTCAGATTCGTCCACCCGAACTCTAACAATCCATAGGAACACTGAAAAGAAATCCTAGGGCTTTCATGTACTGAGCTGTTACTTATTTTGTATGTTTATCACTTCCGTTAATAATAGAGAATTGATCCTATCATATGCATTAAAATATAACACTGAAATAGAGATTAACTATACTTCATTCTGTAGCTATTGTATTTTATGTGGCACTGAGAAAAGTGCATAAACATGCTGATTTACCTGCTTGGCGTATATTGTCTACTTTATGCAGCCAACCCAATAATTTTTCCAGTTTTAGCCTAAATATCAATTCCTCCATAATACTCATCACTGTAAATACCCCTTCCCATGAGGTATAAAAGCCTCTTGTTAGAGACTCTCATAATACTCTTTATGTTACTTTATAACATTTATTGCAGTGTAATAATAGAGGTTTTCATGTTTATGTGTTCAATTCCTGTTTCTTCTGGTTGACATGTGCAGGAACTGGAGCCAGAAACTTTATCTTTCCTGTTCATGGCTATTTTCCCAGAGATGTCTTTTGGCCTAGAAGAAAATACCCATTCAATATATTTGCTGAAAAATTGAAGAATTCTTGATATTTGTGAAGAACAATCTTGAATCATATATACTGAATGCCTAGTACATGGGAGAAAGAAACTAAAATAATAAATCTGTTTATCTTGTCAGGCTTGAGATTTCAATTTAACTTTGCCATATAATTCATGCATGATTCAATTTAATGACTCAAACAAGCAAGTAAGGGAAATATCACCGTCCTTTTAGAGTTGAGCATACTGAAGAAACTATATCCTATAGTTGTACACACAAAGTTAAATCTCACCAAGATTTTATCAGGGCTCCCTTTGAATATGAAAAAGCATCTGTAACCCAAAATATATCCTCTGTTGAGCATATTAATTATCATTCAAGAAAATGACTTAATTTCAAGGCCTTTCTATGTTCCTGATTGGGGAAGATTGCACAGACATGCACACATGTGCATGTACTCACACACTCAAACACGCACACACACACACACACACTCTTATACTAGAAATAGGAAATGAAATATTCTAAACTTCAGACAAAAAGCCATTTTTATTAGTTTGTACTAGATTAAGTCAATTCAACTAACATTTTTCAGCCAAAGAATGAAGCATTTTTGGTCCTTCTGGAGTTACAATTTGTTATTTACCTGTCTATTCCAAACTAACAACTGCAGCTCAGGCAGAGTGTGACAAATGTTCCAGTACAGGAGCAAGAATGATGTATCTTCTAAAACAATCTGTGTTAATATGTTAAACATGTACCGCAGAAATAGCAAATAGACTGTTTCTTCTTGTTCTATTTTCTTCTCAGTTAAGATAAAACTGGAATGATCTATTAAGGAGATATTATGAAAAGTTAGAAATAGCATTGTGGAGAATTTAAATATTGTAATTTAACAAATATTTCCTAAATACCAGGTACTGGACACTATTTTGTATATTCAATAATATACAAGTTTTGGCCCATGTTTTCCTAGAGTGTATCACCAAATGTAGCAGAAAATAGATGAATAAATCAAGCGTTAACACACACACACACACACACACACACACTTTAAAGTAGAAGTAATACCAGAAGGGAAGTAATAAATTTTTTCTGACAAGAATGGAGTATAGAAGGTAGAAAAAAAAAAGCCTTTACAAAGTAATTGACCCCTTGGTTTAAAGGACAAGCAGAGTATACCAGCAGAATTAAGAGTAGGGAGAAAATTCTAGATATAATAACATGATAATAGTATGAGATGTGTTGGAAATCGCCACTGTCTTGGCTACTAAGTGATATGGAAATAAAGGATTTTTGTTGTCATTTTGTTTTGTTCTAAGAAACTTACAAAATTGAGAAGTGAAGTTGGCTTGGATGTTTCTGAATTTTATTGACTTAAGAGGCAAGTACCTGATTTCTCTCTCACAAAGAAAATTAAAGCAATAACATTAAAAAAGGCTACTATGATTTATGCATCATTCCAAACACTTAACACTTATTACTCATTCAATTCTCATAACAAATTTTTATCTCTCCCTACCTACAGCTAAGGAGACAAAAGCTCCAAGAAGATGGTGACTTGTATACATCATATAGTTAGTCTTTGAAGAATGAGTAATACAACCTCAGAAATTATGGCTCCAGAGTTTCTGCTCTAATGAATATATGGATCCAATCCTTAGAAATGGTAAATTCTAGAAGTAAAAGAAGGAGTTCTTTTTGGAATGTGTTGATTTTGAGTTATGCATAGAGTAAATCTGTGTGGAACTGGTAACTTATTTATGATTTTCTACCTGAAATGAAAAAAAATATTTATAACAAAAATATAGATATGAAGGCAGCTGAATGAGGATGATAGTTGATTATTCTATATAATGCATACATTCTAAGATAAATAAAAATGTTAGAACACTGAAAAATACCTTTATTTATTTATTTATTTATTGATTGATTTATTCTTTTTAGGGCCACACATGAGGCATATGGAGGTTCCCAGGCTACAGGTTGAATGGGAGCTATAGCTACCAGCCTATGCCACAGCCACAGCAATGTGGGATCTGAGCTGTGTCTGGGATCTACACCACAGCTCACAGCAAGGCCGGATCCTTAATCCACTGAGTAAGGCCAAGGATCAAACCTGTGTCCTCATGAATACTAGTCAGATTTGTTTTCGCTGAGCCACCATGGGAACTACCAAAATATATTTTTTAAAGGAGAAACCAATGAAGGAAAGATGATGAAAAAGGGTTACAAAGGCAGAAAAGATGGAAAGCACATTGCTATGAATAAGAAGGAAGGTGTTAAAATAGAGTTTTTCAAGGTTTAATTCTTCATAAATGTTTTATATGCAACAGGTATACAGTGGTTTCTTAAAATTTTTAATAAAATTGTATCATGTTTTCTGACTGTACATTAATAGATGTTGCAAGTGAAATGCTGACCTTCATCCTTATAAGTAATAATAAGAGATGGGTTTGTAACAATGTTTAATAGCTCCTACCTCAATGTTTCATTTGTCCTTTTATTTAATATTATTAAACTTTATGAACTCTTGCAAAAATGAAGTAATTAATCTTTATAACATCCCCTGAAGGTAGTTAGATAGCTTCATTATGATAAAGGAAAGAGAACATATATTGTTTAAATGAATATTGCAGTATCAGCACCCTAGCATTTCTGATAATCTTTTCAACCCACAAGGATAATTATGTTTTTCTTTTCATAGTGCCCTTTGAATATAAGAAAGATCCACATTTCATTTTATTTATTCCTTTTTTAAGCATTCTAAATGTCATAGGAAAAATCTACAAGTATAAAAGAAATTTATTTATTTTAAAATAATTTAAATTGGATTTAATAGCTTAATTCTTCATTTAAGATCTTTTAATTTCCCTATATGTCTTATCCTTAAATAAAATACAGAACATTATTAATGTTCAAAAAGTTTGTTAAATAGTATATTTTCAAATGGGCTCTAAAATAATTTATGTGTGTATTCTACTTTCACTTTATGTATTACGACATCCAGTTTAACTTTGGAATTTTAGGCCAAAATTAAAGAAAAATCGCCTATAGTGTTGAGATTCCTAAAATGCAGTTTTGATTTTGATTATTGTTTTCTAATATAAGGGAAATTTTTAAATTGCTTCTAGTTGTATCTGATCATTGTTCAAAATTTTTTAAAACTTTCTCATTCTTTCATCAAACTCAACTCTTTGAACTTTTGTTTATTCACAAATCCATGTGTTTGCATAAATTGTTAAGATTAAAATAAATGACAGGTACAGTGAACTTTCCAAATAACACCGTTAGTCACCTCTGCAGATTATATAGAGACTGATAAACACAAAATGCCGACCACTTCTGTATATATAGAAAGAAGTTCTAAATTATCTTTCTTCATTTTGTCTCTACAAACATCGTGTAAGCCCTTGGCAAATAGGTTAGTAAAATATACAAACACATTGCTTGAAGTAATTTCTACATCTTTAAGAGTAGTAACCTTATCAGAAAAAAAAAAATGAGTTTGGACAAACTGGGCTTTTACTTGAGTGCCCATATTGGTTTCTACCGCCCACCTCCAACTCAAATGTGTATTTCTGGGTGTTTATTACCTTTCTATTTATAACTCTTCATTTAAATTTCTCAAAATTTATATTACGGTTATAATTTTGCAGCATCAATCTATTTCAATTATGAAAATAACGGCTATTTGAATGTCAACTCTTCCATTTTTTTTTTATTTGCTACTCCTCAAAATGTTTCCAATGTAATTTTCTAATAATTATATTCATAGTATTTGGCATTTTGATACTTTAATATCCAGATTACTTAAGTAGACTATGAACTTTGAAAAACACCTGCCTTTGGCTTCCATCACATTTTTTTCCTTTTTATGGCCACACCTGTGGCATATGGAAGTTCCCAGGCCACGGGTCAAATCTGAGCTGCATCTGTAACCTATGCCACTGCTTGGGGCAATGCAGGATCCTTAACCCACTGAGCAAGGCCATGGATCCAAAATGCATCCTCACAAAGACATTTTAGAGTCCTTAACCTCCTGAGCCGCAACAGGAACTCTGCAATTGTACTTTTGTTAAAGATCTCACTCAAAATTTCCAAAACAAACTAATACCAGTTTTAAGTGCTTTAAATTGTATAATACCTTCTGCTTGCTGCAAATTTCAATTACTGGAATAGCTGTCTTGCTTAAACCATGCATTTTAGTGATCGTCATAACTTAGAAAATTTAAAATTTAAAGAATTAGTGAAAATAATTCTGCATTTTCAGTTAAATGTTGTGATTAGATCTGCTGATATAAAAAATAAACATACGGCAATGGGATATTTCTATCTGCTTAATCCTTCATCATGAAGCTGTATCATGATTTCATATTTATCAATATAGTTTCTCCTATGCTCTCCATTTGCTGTGTCAGGTTGCTGAACCAGTAAACTTTGATATTTCTGTTCAGACAACCAAAAATTATCCACAATGTGGATTATCTTATTTTCAAAAAAATGTGTTCAAACTTTAGTCAGTTGATGAAAGGTGTTAAGACACATATTATAATGATGGTTCATAATATTTCCGTCACTGAAAATAATGTTTTACCAAAACAATTTTTCAAGAATACTGCAACTTGCAAGGTAGGAAACCACAAGGCCATACTTGTTTATATGCCACTTGAATCAGAGTGAAATCACATCTAACTGCATTTAGGAATTAGAGGACATTCAAAAATGCTTGTCAATTTCCCTTTAAAGCATGCTAGCTCCCTTTATTTTTTTGAAGAAGTCTTTATTTACATGATAATCACCTTTAACTTTCTTAAGACTGTTTTAAATTAGATTTCAACATTCACTCCTTTGCTTTGGGATTTCAAAACATTAAAAATAAATTGAGGAGTTCCCGTCATGGCGCAGTGATTAACGAATCCGACTAGGAACCATGAGGTCGCAGGTTCGATCCCTGCCCTTGCTCAGTGGGTTAAGGATCTGGCGTTGCTGTGAGCTGTGGTGTAGGTTGCAGATGCGGCTCGGATCCCGCGTTGCTGTGGCTCTGGCGTAGGCCAGAGGCTACAGCTCCGATTCGACCCCTAGCCTGGGAACCTCCATATGCCACGGGAGCGGCCCAAAGAAATAGCAGAAAAAAAAAAAAAAAAAAAAAAAAAAAGACCTAAATAAATAAATAAATAAATAAATAAATAAAAATAAATTGAAATATTAAAATTGAATAATTCTACTCCTACTCTCTCCTATAATTCATAAATAGTTAATAATGATGGATTTGACCTAACCAACCACACTTTTGCCCTTTATGCTACAGATTTTTTATTTAGGCATCTTCCTATGATCTCTTTTCTGCATTTGCCTTTTCCATTGTCTTTTTAAAAATATAAACATCATTTTTTATTTCCTCCCTCTGACATCATTAAATTATCTTCTATTATTTGTTCTTTATGTATAGTGATAATATATGAGTGCTTATTAAAAGGAGACCTTGATCAGTTTCAGCTGATAACTCAAAGGTTGAGCAAAATACAAAGTATGCCAAGTTGACTTCATATTCCTTTAGTGAGGCCACTAGACCTGCAAGGCCACCAATAAACATTCATAAGAAGTCCAAGTTCATGTCTGTGGATTTGTCTCCATATTTAGGAAATTTAGACCTAGGGGTCAGAAATCTACCTCTTCACAGCCAAACAATTTAAGAACCTGTCAGCCAGAGTAAAAGCAAAATCAGTAGTCAAATGCATCCTGTTACCTATGTCTTTGATCAGAATAAAACTGCAGAGCATATTCTGTACTGACAGGAACATACAAACAAGACACTCTTACGGAGGCAACTGTCAATCCCATCCTGAATGCCAACAAAGTTAGGATTCAGCCTTACTGATCACCATGCCAAACTGAGTTTAAGAGCAAGTGACCCTGCTGAAGGCAAGGGCACTCTGATCTAGGAAAGGAAGTGGACAGCTAATGAATGATATAATCTAAACTGGGATATAGAGAAATCATTGTGATCATCATGTAAAAACGAATTGTAAGAGGATGCCAATACATTTTTTCTCACATCCTAACAGAGCATTTTAGTTGTTCAAGAAAGGATCTGCACATTATGAGCTTTTACCACATTGACTCCTCCTGTATTCCTGCTAGTGACAAAAGTTCACCACAGGATATAGTTTCATAAATGGGAGATAATGTGATCTTGAGAAGAGAGGGGCATAAGGCCTAGACAAGTAAGAAAGGATTAAAGGGATGAAATGGTTTCTGATTTGCTTGGATTTAGAGTTCATTTGATTTCAAGAGGAGAGCCAAACAATGAAGTTAAAGTTTTCTTGGGAAACATATGATTCTGGATAATTATTGATGCTGAGGAATGATTCCTAAGAGGCCTTATAAGTATCTGAGTACAAGCAAAGCTGTCATGCATCAATCCAAAGAACTGAACGGGATGGAAGCAGAGGCAGCTCTCCATCTACATGAGATCCAAAATGGCAGAGCCAGAGTAAAAAAGCATGATGGCAGACATGTACAGACTGGCTGGTGACTGGAGTTCCTGTCATGGCTCAGCTCAGCAGTTAGCTAACCCAAATAGCATCCATGAGGATGCAGGTTTGACCCCAGGCCTCACTCAGTGGGTTAATGATCAAGTGTTGCCGTGAGTTGTGGTGTAGTTTGCAGACTTGGCTTGGATCTCGTGTTGCTGTGGCTGTCGTGTAGGCCAGTGGCTACAGTTCCGATTGGACCCCTAGCCTGGGAACCTCCACATGCCATGGGTATAGCCCTAAAAAAAAAAGCCAGACTGGTTGGTGATAAAATCTTAGACTCCATTTAATACCTCCAAAGTATGTGACACACACTTTGACAGAAGCTAATTCTCTCCTTGAC
Organism: Phacochoerus africanus; assembly: GCF_016906955.1. Taxonomy (NCBI): domain Eukaryota; kingdom Metazoa; phylum Chordata; class Mammalia; order Artiodactyla; family Suidae; genus Phacochoerus; species Phacochoerus africanus. Next base: position 69,930,361 of record NC_062545.1, read on the forward strand.
AAAGGAGTTCAAACTTGGGTATCAAATTCTGATACAATTAGGGTATCAAATAAAAGAAAAAAAAAAGAATTTTTGAGTAGAAAGTGAAACTCTAGGGGAAATTCTGTAGATGGACTTTGCTTAATATACAACCTCTTTCACTTCTGCTTCTTTGAAAGACAAGATCCTATGACTTACAAATAAATTCCCCTATTTGTTTATTTTAGCTCAGGTTAAATAGGTTACTTGCAGCCAAAGGATTTGTATTTTAGACAAGAACTCTTCCTTATGTAACCAAGCAATATATGACAGATTCAATGGACATTCTTTTGCCATTAATTAATTGCTTCATGTAAAAATATTATCCTAATTAAAATCAATTTAATATTGTCTCCTGTAAATGTGTCTCTGCTTCACTTACATGGGAAAATGTTTATACCCAGCAGAAATATTATTTTATTTTCAGTCAACTCTAAGAAAAATTACAAGTAGACTAAAATTTTCAGATTATAGAAGGTTTAATTAATGTGTAACAAATTAATACAAATAAACTGTTAGAAATTAAAGTAAATTAGGTTGAGATTCTAACTCAGGGGTTCTAATGATGAGTGCTATGGTTCTTTTTCTACCAGCATATTTCCTAATATTCCTCCTTTCTGTCTGCTCCTGGAAGATAAATATACCTAATCTTCTCTTCCTTTCTAGAGTTTTTCACCATCAATTTCCTTTTGGTGCCTCCCAGATAAAGCACATCAGCTCTCCTGGGAAAGTTATCCTTGATTCCTAAACATATTCCTAGGCAGAATCTGAGTCCTAAGCTACAGGCTGCATCCTAGACTTTTACTGCTTGCCCAAAAGTCTGAAAAAGTCCTTGCTGAATATACAGTCTCAAAGAAGACATGTTTCTATTTTTAAATAGTGCTTAAATGCACCATTATCATTATTATACCAATCATTGTAAACTATGCAAAAAATATTATTTAATAAAAGGACAGAATATACCCTTGTTGCATGGGTCACAAGAATGTTACCTTAGAGTGTGTTTTCTTGGAGTTCCCGTCGTGGCTCAGTGGTTAATGAATCCGACTAAGAACCATGAGGTTGTGGGTTCGATCCCTGGCCTTGCTCAGTGGGTTAAGGATCCGGCTTGGCTGTGGCTGTGGTGTAGGTTGCAGACACGGCTTGGATCCTGCATTGCTGTGGCTCTGGCGTAGGACGGCAGCTATAGTTCTGATTCAACCCCTAGCCTGGGAACCTCCATATGGCACAGGTGTGGCTCTAGAAAAGGAAAAAAAAAAAAAAAAAGGAATGTTAGAGTGTGTTTTCTGAAGATAATATTATTTTGTTTCATTTAAGCTGGTTGAACAGTTGTTACTGAGAGTCAGTTGTTGAATCCTAACATGAGATATATGTGTTTCCTGGGACAATGCTGTTGCATCTATAAAACTTGTATTCAGAGATCACCAATTTAGTGATTGTTTAATCATTAATATCTCAAAACTGTTCTGATTTCTGGTTCCCCACTTCAGACTTTCTCAGAATTTTCCAAAGGATCTCCTGCTTCACTTCAGAGGTCACAGAAAAAGTGAGGCTAGTTGCACTTACCCATTTCTGAAAGTAATATTCTGGCATCCAATTTGTTTTTGGCAAGAAATTTAACGGTTCTTCTCTGTGTCTCCTGAAAACTCAGAGGCAAATCAGTGCATAAACTCCCAACAGAAGAGGATTGGTTGATTTTAACCTCAGACTATAGTCCAAAAGAAAATTTCAGTCTAGAACAGTTGAAAGGACTTTTGAAAGTATACAGAGTCATCTTTATACTTAGTGCAGGTGGGGTGGATTTAGGATCTGTCCCTAGCCTTGCAAGTTCCAACTCCTGCAGAGATGCTCACGAACTAATGACGTATGTTTTTGAAAATGATTATTCTCCATAAGAAGCTAATTGAAAACAGAGGAATCTATACATAGTTAGAATCATAAAATTAACCTACTATATGCTACTTGAATTTTGCTTGAGCATCCTGTGTTGTATAGTATTTTACTGGTGTATGGTATTTTACTGTGTTGTATGGTATTTTACTACCATACAGTATTTTACTGTTGTAAAATACCTGTGTTTTATGGTATTTGTACTGTGTTGAATGGTATTTTACTGTTTTCTGTATGCAACTGACTTGAGAATTAACCTCTAATATGCCATCTAGTGACCATGATTGTCCTAGGATTCTGTTTTGTTTTTAGTACCATCTCCAGCTCCCAGTCTCAGCCAAGAGTCAGCTCAATTTGTCAGAATTTATAACAACTATGAAGATAACTAGTTCTTCTATTGTACCATTAAGATTTTCTAAAACAATTTACTGACATAGAGCTCTCAAACTCTGAGTGGTGAACATACAGAGGATTTTTTATTTTTGTTTTGTTTTGTCAATTTCTAATCTATAGCAAAATATAAAAGCATATTATTACAAAATGTAAATTAAAAGGGCATGAAATATAAGGTCAGAATGTTTTACCTAAAATTACCATCAAATTGTATACAATTTTTAACATGCTCACTTTCAATTTCTAAACTTGTTGCAGACTGACAGCAGTTTTTAGATCAAAACTCATACTCAGACCACACTATGAATCTATTGTACATCTAAACAAAAGATGGTTAGAATAAATTTAGGGAGGTAAGAAAAACTTCTAATTAGTATAACATTGAAGAACTACAATGTCACAGACACAGGAATTTTAAAAATATGTAATATTTTCTTTCACCAGACAGTTTTATCTCATTTTCTTACATCTATTGAGACATTTTATATGGAAAATGAAGGTCATTTAATAGAGAAATTAGTTCTTATATTTGGAATTAAACCAATTAAAAACAGGCTTATTATATAAGATTTTATTTATTTATATAACATACTATATATGCCTTTGCTTTACTCTGTTCCCTCTGCTTGGATCTTCTTTTCCCTAACTCACAGAGCAAATCTAAAACCTGACAATCCTATAAAATCCAGTCCAATTGCTAATGTCTTCATAAAACATATGCTAATAGTTGGAAGTCATTTTTCCTTGTTTCCAAGGTTCTTTCCCCAGTCTTCTTTTATGGTATACAACCCAGAGTTTAGTCTAGGGCGTGACATATTTTACTTCCAAAAAAGTGTGTTCCACTCAGAGGAAGTCTGCATCTTATTCAGGTACTATCTGTTATATTTTTTTTCCTTACAGCTTCCTATTCTTTTTATTCTCTGTACTCCTCATATTTACCAATTTAATATTTGAATTATTTTTCATCTGTGTTCTGAAATAAACTATAAACTTTGTGACATCAAGAACTTCTTCTTGTAGCATTCTATTCTGGCAAATTTAATAACAATAATAATAAAACTTCTGTGTTAGGAATTATCCTAGGCCACTCAACCCAACAATGCAATGAGGAAGCTATTATTTTTTATCCCCACTTACTAATGAGGAAACTAAAGCACATCTTTCAAGTGTGTTACCCAAGGTAAGACAGTTACTTTACTTCACTAAGAGGCTGGGAATGACTGACATTCCAAAGAACATTTTCAGAGAACGTAAGATTAACTGTATATCTTATTCATCCCTAAAGACAGGCATTTAAGAGATCAATATATATTTATGAATAAATAAATCATTTTGAAAAAGGTACTGGTTACCCTCTAATTAAGATAGCTTGTATGTCCCAAGACATGGACAATTTTTTATTTTTCAGAACACAAATTAATTACCATTAATATGATATTTTGTTAAAATCTCAAGGTTATATTTTCATAAAAACAAATTAGCTATTGATAATTAATATATATTTAATATATCTAATCTAAAGGATTAAAAGGTAAAAGAAAAGCTGCTTATCAGCTTGTAGCAAAGTATTACCAATATAACAAGACTTTTAAAATGGATTTCAGTTGGCTACTTCATTAAATATATCAGTTAAGTCGACACGTAAAATTCAGCTGAACAAAATCAGAAAAGTAATAACTGTAGGAAAACAAATATAGTTTGAAAATCTTTGACATATATAAAAATTAGTATAATATAAAAGTAATTTAATAAATTGTTTATGAACAGAATACCACTTAACAAAGGCTTTAAAAATAATTTTCCTAAAGAAGCTAAATATACTTTAAGGTAGTGCACCATTCAGTATCTCTAAAATTGAAAATAGAGTTTTTATTAATAAATGAGGGTCAAGTGCTATCAATATCCTTAATTAAAAAGAAAAATGACATTCCTTTCTTTTTCTATTTGCAATTAACTGTAATAAAAGTATTGTCCAAATGTCATTTTAAAAAAGGTGCAGACAGTGTCTCCAGAAAGAATAATGAACTTGAAATCTAGAGGTTCTCACTGCCAACTCAGACTTGGATTGAAGGTTTATATTCTGGGGTCATTTACATATTTCCAGAGAGAAAGGCAGGAGAGTCAGGAACAATTGAAAAGGATGCGATGGTATCGCTAATGTGAGTGAGATTAATGTTGAAAAGATCATCAGCAGTTTCTGCCCTTGTTCAGAATGGTGAGGATTGTATTTTTCTCAAGAAAGCAAAGGACAAACAGGACAAAAATAATAGCCATTTAGAGGAAAAGGGAAGGCAATAGATCAAATCATCCAATATAAGTGTAATCTTACATGAAACTAAGCATGACCAGGGAAAATTGTGAAGACAATATTTGTAGACTCTTATAGCTGTTCTCCTAAAGTTATCAAGAAAACACACACACACACACAGAAATCATGAAATGCTAAACATTCTATTTTCTTTTCTTTAGTTGCTCTTTAGAATATTTATCCAAAATTAGAAAACATAATAATTGGGAAAGCACATAATGGGACCTAATCTTGAAAACGAGGCAACTGTTGTTTCATTCTTATTGACTTATAATGAGACATCTTTTGCTATTGCTCTTTAGAGTCTGATTTGCATGAAAGAATTGTGCTTCACAATGGAGTTTGTTGTCTCAATTTCACATGACTCTACTAGTTCAAGGAAAGTGTGGGAGTTTAGGGGGCGTGTTCATGTGCTTTCCATTTACTGTAAAAATTACTTTAATAAACTTACGTACAGTTAAATATCTGTGCAGAAAATAGTTGCTATGGTGTTTCATGGGGAAGTTTGTCCAAAAACCTGTCAGTTCAGGAACTCTAGCAATAGATTAGATGTTTTACTTTAAAGATTTTATCTCAGTTTTCCAATAAAAAAAAAATTCAGACTACAATGAAATTGCTAGATTTTATGATTATAGGATCAGAGAAGGTGCTCTTTTTTTCTTACCTCCTGGCACTGTCGTCTCCTTGAACTATATGAAGTGCTTGTGAAATAGAATTATAGTCCTCTAACTTGACGATAGCTAGTCATAAATTATCAGGTCATTATTAGAAAGTCAGTCTAGATCAACCCATGTCAAAGAAGATGGAGCAGCTTTCAAGAGGCTGGACAAAGAAGAGTGTTCAGGGAACATAGTAAAGTAGAATCTGTTTACTGGCCTTTTAAGCAAGCACAGTTGGAGAAAAATCAACATGTTTATCCTGAAAATTACTTTTTTTAGAATGTATAATAGAAGATATATCAAATGAAGAGGAAATCTTTTTTTCAAGTACATTAAATACAGGTCAGCAATACTACAATGATAATGAAATACATTTATTATTGGCCAATTAAAAGGTTTCCCAGTGATTATTCTAATAAGGCAAATTGTATAAATAGTCAGAAGCTCATAAATATAGTTCATTTATTCAATGGAAATAAACTAATTCAAAAATGAGAAGCTGCATGAAAAGAATTCCAAATGAAATCATTTAAAATTGTGTGAGAAAAATATGCATACATGTGGAATTAAGCAATACTTAAGAAACATATTCTTTTTTTTTATTCATGGCCAAACCTACAGCTACAGGGGTTGAATCTGAGTGTTGCTACTGCAACCTATACCACATCAGCTGTGGCAACACGAGATCCTTTAACTCATTACACTGGACCAGGGATCAAACCCATACATCCACAGCAACCCAAACCACTACAGTCAGGTTCTCAACCCACTGCACCACATGGGAACTCCAAGATACTTATTCTTAAAAGGATAAATAGAATTTATAAACAAACGAACAAAAAAGATCAAATGACAATAATGATAGAGTGAACACTAAATCTTCAGTAAGACAAATAGGGTTTCAACTGAATTGAATACTTCATTTCATGAAATTTTTGTGATAGTTTCCAAAGTAAACATGGACTCACTCGGTGCCATGATTATTTTTAAAATGTAAAAACAAAAAACACTGAAAGATGTTATATCTTAATATACAAAATAACATATATCAAAGGAATGCTTAAACTGAGGAAAAATCTGCATAATTTTGATTGGGATGATTAAAACAATCAATTTGTGAAATAAAGATTTGGGACTTTTAAAGATTGTTTACCACAGCTATTTCACAGTTTATTTAATGATTATTATTAAGATGACAGCTATTTTCACTCTTCTTTAAGTATTTTAAACTTTGATAATGATACAATTTCTTTAAATTTTGTCTGCCCAATATGCCATTATACATGCACCTTGCATCCTGGATCAAAGTAATGAGATTTCATTTACTTAGAGCTGTCAATTTATAGTCCTCCAAAAGAAAAATTAAACAAAAATCCAGAAAATAAATGGCAACCTCAGTAATATTAATAAAACATAATTTTTTGCCAATCTTCTGTTAATTCATTAGTTTAACCATCAATTTAAAAAAAAAACTAAAAATCAGACATTAGACTAATTGCTGGGGGTAGTTTTAAACAAAAACATACAGGGTCTTAGGGCATCTAACTAAATGGTGGCCTAAAATGGAAATGACGGTGGCCCAAATGAAATGCATATGAGCAAGTACAGAAAATAACAGTGGAAATATGCTGAATAAATGACTGAGCTCTTAATGCATAATGGAATTGAGCCTGGTCATATGACCTTAAGAAAGTAAAAAAGTATTATAAAGAAACTGACATTGTATACATTAAAAAAATGATGGAATTATTTTATATAAAACTATATAATTTTGATTTTTTTTAATTTGTAGCAACAAATTAAGTAATGTAGATAAAGCAGGAAAGATGTTATTAATAGTTTGTGCTGTTAGTAGGCCAATCGATAACAGCTAGCTCTCTCTGGGAATTTATAATTAACATGTCCCCATTATTCAAGACTTATTCCCACACTGATGGAGTTAGTAATAAATAAATAACAATAGACTTAGTGGACTTTGGAGTAAAGTACAAATAGTAAATACTACTTTTAACACAAATATTGATATAAATAAAATAATAATAGTAAATTTTACTATCTGCAAGTCATTAAGTACTATATAAAATCAATATAAAACCTAGAGTGTTTCTTGTTTTCTGAATCAGTGCTCTTAAAATGAGATTTTTTTTTAAATTGTATGGATGCTCTCACAATATGGAAGTTCCCAGGTTAGGGACTGAATCCAAGCCACAGCTGTGATCCATGCTCTAGCTGCGGCAATGCCAGATCCTTGAACCCGCTGCACTGGGCTGGGGATGAAACCCACACCTCCTCAGCAACCCAAGCCAATGCAGTTGGATTCTTAACCAATTGTGCCATCGGATTCTTAACCCACTGTGCCAGAACTGGAACTCCTAAATAAGATATTTATAAACCTAGCTTTACATTTGGATTTTCACAGGAGCAGGTAGGTAAGGGTAGGGAGTTTTAAGCAAATCACCTTATAAATTTTCACCTTACAAACGTATTCCATTTTTAATACTGATCTACCTGAGAATGTGCCAACATTTCACATAGCTAATAGGCTAGCTCTCTTTTCCATCTCACTTTTCACAAGCTGCCTTCTCCCGCTCCTACAAAAGAATGTAGTTATTGGAACACTTCTGAATCTTAGATTAACACATTGCCTCAAGCCGTTAAAAATATCTGGGTGCTTATCAGAGGAATGTTGTGAAAAATTTAACTTCTTCATCCCTTTCTTGTCAAAGAATGAGTGACATCTAAAGCTGAGCCCTTTGAAACAAAAACAAACAGAACATCCTAAGAAACAGTGAAGGCTGAGGTGCCTCCCTGCATCATCATTTTATCAGAGAGTTCAGAAGTTAGAGGTGGGGGTGTGATGGCAATGTATATTAAAATGTTATTTTGAATTGAAAAACAAAGTCACACTTATTCTTAAAGGAATGATTTGACTGATAGATTTGACAATAAGGACTGGCATTTTTTGGTTATTTCCCACAAACCGAATGAATTAAATTTAATTTAAAAGTTCTCACAAAAATGTGTTAAACAGGTGATATGAAAAATACATCTTTTCAAAAAATACTGCATTGTTGATGTATTATAATTAACAATATTTTAATTTTTCATTCTTTTCTGTGGTAATGTGGATAAAACAAAGTGCTTCTAAATAAAAGACTTAGAAACAAAATTAATATGCATTTATTAACTAGTACGTAGATTGTATATATGTGTATATATACTATACCATTCACTTCAGAAAAGCATGAAAAGAAATATTAGCTTTTTGTCCGTTGAAGAAAGTAATATAGTCAATTGTTACCAGATACTTTCCTAAGAAAGGATAAATATACCTAAGAAAAGTTGAGAGGATAAGGGGGAAAGGTCAGGAAGGCAGCAGATTGTAATCATTTTATATAGTATTATAATTCCCCTATTCTTCCTAAAATTAACCATCATCTTTATCATATCATCTCTAATACAGAACTTATTTTGTTCTTTATTTTTTTTAAATTTTTGTTATAGTTGATTTACAGTGTTCTGTCAATTTGTGCTGTACAACAAAGTGACCGAGTTTTACACACACACACACACACACACACACACACACACACACACACACATTCTTTTTCTCACAGTATCCTCCTTTACTTTCCATCACAAGTGATTGGCTATAGTTCCCCATGCAGCAGGATCTCACTGCTAACCCACCCCAAATGCAATAGTTTGCATCTATTAACCCCAAAATCCCAGTCCATCTCACTCCCTCTCCTTCCTCCTTGGCAACCACAAGTCTGTTCTCCATGTCCATGAGTTTCTTTCTTTTCTGTAGATAGGTTCATTTGTGCCATATATTAGATTCCATATATAAGTGATGTCATATGGTATTTGTCTTTCTCTTTCTGACAAACTTTACTTAGTATGAGAGTCTCCAGTTCCATCCATGTTGCTGCAAATGGCATTATTTTGTTCTTTTTATGGCTAGGTAGTATTCCACTGTGTATATGTACCACATCTTCTTAATCCATTCATCTGTCGATGGACATTTGGCTTGTTTCCATGTCTTGGCTACTGTGAATAGTGCTGCAATGAACAAAGTGATGCATGTGTCTTTTTGAATGAAAGTTTACATTAAAATATTCTTCTCAGAGTCCTTGACTTATCTTTTGCTTTGGACTTCATATAATCTGGGTCCACTTTACATATACTTATATTACATTCCTTGGTTTTAAAAATTTAAGTGTAATTGCTTTATAATACTATGTTAATTTCAGCAGTACAGCAAATTTATTCAGTCTATCATCTACCTACTTACACTTATCTATCTAGATATATTATTTTTCACATTTTTTTCAATTACAATTTATCACAGGATATCAAATATAGTTCCCACACAGAGGTTTTTAAATCACAATTTTTGGAAACTCATTGAGCATTTTAATTTTGAAAGCTATTCCATATATATGGAATAAACATATATATTACTATTATTTAAAAAAGAAAAATCTGCCACAAACTGAATGTCTTAAAACAATAGCCATTCTAATTTATCTTAAAGATTTTATAAATCATGAATTTTGACAGGGATGAGTTGTTGATTCTGTTGTTCTTTACGGCAGGAGCTGAGGCCACTCCTGGTACTCCGTGGGTGGGTGGGCTGGTCTGAACAATACAAGAGGAATCCTGTATCTGAAGATGGATAGAAGTCTGTGCTTAGCTAATCTGCTGACTACCATGCTAACTTAGGATACAGAGGCTTTGTACATGGCCGCTGACTTTCCCCAGAGTGAGAGTCCTAAGTATATTAGGTGGAAACTGCATGGCCTTTTATGACCCAACCTCAGAAGTAACATAGCATACTCTATGGGTTGAAGCATTCATAAGCTCTCCTAGCTTTGAGAAAAGATAGAGACCTTATAAATCAATGGGAAGAAAGTCAGAATGTCTTTTAAAAACAGGATTTGGGGGAGTTCCCACTTTAGCGTAACAGGACCAGTAGCATCTTGGGAGTGGTGGAACTCAGGTTCAATCCCCATCCTTGCACAGTGGATTAAGGATCTGGAATTGAATCTGTGGCTTAGGTAGCACAAATCTGATCCCTGACCCAGGGACTTCATATGCTGCAGGCAGCCAAAAAAGAAAAAACAAACAAACAAAAAACAGGATTTGAGGTAAAAATTATATAACTTTCAACTATCCTCAAATCAGATCCTTCTCCCTGTCCAAGTTGAGTACAAATAAAACTAATACTTTATATTATTATAAAACTCTTGGTGTTCTCTTTTGGTACAGGGGGTTAAGGATAGGCATTGTCATTTCAGTGTCTTGGGTCACTGCTGTGGTGAAGGTTTGATCCCTGGACCAGGAACGTCCACATTGTCAGGTGAAGCCAAAACAACAACAACAAAACTCTTAATTTCTAGGCATTAGAATCACAATGTTACGAAAATATTTTTCAAATACTGATTTGTACTTTTATTGACAAATAAACATAGAGCGATGTCTAGAATCACATTTACCCATACCCAAAGATATACTTTTATAGATAAACCTAATCCACTGATATAAAATATACATCAATATCTTCTTTGTCCCCACCATGTGTATCTGTTAGGCTCTTAACATACATCTATATCTTGCTAGGTGCTACAGGGCATATAAAGGCAGAAAGAGAATCTTCTTCTTTCTTGCCTTTTTTTTTTTTTTTTTTTGTCTTTTGTCCTTTTTAGGGCTGTACCCACCAGCATATGGAGGTTCCCAGGCTAGGGGCTGATGTCAAATCAGAGCTACAGTTGCAAGCCTGCACCACAGCCACAGCAACGCGGGATCCAAGCCAAGTCTGCAACCTACACCACAGCTCATGGCAATGCCAGATCCTTAACCCACTGAGCAAGGCCAGGGATCAAACCCGCAACCTCATGCTTCCTAGTCGTATTCGTTTCTGCTGCACCATGAAGGGAACTCCAAGACACTCTTTTTCTTTATGAATTTTTAAGTGACTTATGAAAATTATACCTAAATTTCCATCTAAAAGCACTTGATCTGTAAACCCAGGTTTATGGACAAGGAATATCAGGCAAGCTCTGTCTTATGATTTTAGGATCATGGAATGCTTCCGACTTAAAAACATGGGGGTTTGTTTATTTGTTTGTAGTTTGTTCTAGGCAATGATGTCCCCAAATTAGAAAAAGTGATAACATGGTGAACACTGAAGGAGGAAAATAATTATTATATAATAATTTACAGTCATATGGAGCCATTTTTTGGACAGATTTTTAGAGAATCTGAAGCAGAGGCTTCCTACAAAGAAGAAAAATATATAGAAAGGAGAGGTGAGGAGGCTCTCAAACAACATTTGGGAACTAACGATTTTGCCTGGAGCCAGCATTGTACAAGAAAACATGTAATGAGTTGCTAATTTTTTGTTTCAGGCAAAAGTTACAAAAGGAGGTTTTGAAGAAGAAATCAATGTGAATAAAATCATCAGGGAAAATTAGCTCTTTTTACATAAACACCTTCCAGCATTGCTTCAAAAATTGTGAGACAGGTCAGGATGTACAAAACTGTTTGATTTCTATAAAAAGGAAAATCTCTAGAAAATGTACATCATCAAAAAATATGGATAAGAATAAAATACTTTTTTTTCGTGTTTATACTGTTGTAGGATACACATGAATATTTTTTCATGTTTATCCCTTAATACTTTGTGTCTTGCAATTAAGAAAACAGCTGAGGAGTTCCCGTCGTGGCGCAGTGGTTAACGAATCCGACTAGGAACCATGAGGTTGCAGGTTCGGTCCCTGCCCTTGCTCAGTGGGTTAACGATCCGGCGTTGCCGTGAGCTGTGGTGTAGGTTGCAGACGCGGCTCGGATCCCGCGTTGCTGTGGCTCTGGCGTAGGCCAGAGGCTACAGCTCTGATTCAACCCCTAGCCTGGGAACCTCCATATGCCACGGGAGGGGCCCAAGAAATAGCAACAACAACAACAACAACAACAACAACAACAACAAAAAAGACAAAAAAAAAAAAAGAAAACAGCTGAGATGATCAGTTATGGCTACATTTTCTAGATTTTCAGATAAATATTTGAGGCAGTACATATTTTAATATTTTGATTAATAAGCTAAAGAAAAATATTTGTATTCACCTTACTTATTCCAAGAGGAAAAAAAAAATAACTAAGCAATTTGTAGAGAAAGATGTATTCATTATATAGTCATATAATATTTTTAAAGATTACTTAATAATAATATTAATTTTAACCTCTGGGCCAATTTTTCTCTTAAATATAGTCATATAAAATATTCCTGAATATTTTATATATAAATATTCATATATAATATTATTAAAAATTCATACAAAATGTTACTGAAATTCAGAATCCCATCTGTAACCCAGCTCCCTATTTTATGGAACATACTAAACTGCAGATAGGCATAATTGCCATAATATAGTAAAGACATCAAAATGTAATCAAAATTGTGCCCTACATCATATACAAGTTCATGTGAAGATGTTTGTATTTTGATGTCATATATGTATATGTATGTGTATATATATATATATGTAACATAAATATATATGTGGGATTGTATTTGTTTTATCATTTGGTATAGAAATTATAAAATAGAGTCACAGAGTCACTTGTCAGTCAGTCCCACATCTTTCACTTTTTAAGAAGAGAATAGTATTGAACATTAACTATATTTGCATTTAGAAAAAATGTGACTTTAGAATGTTCACATCCTCTGATCCCTCACATTTCCTTACTTGATTCATTCTAAAACACAAACTCATTTAAAAGATTTTTATTCATGCATTATATATAATAGTATAAAGTTTAATTCCAATAATTGCTGAATCATTAAATCAGCACTGTGCTTAAAATGCTTAGTATTTTAAAGCATGGCAAAATCTCTAGAATATACTAAATGAAAAAATAAAAATACCAATATATATAAGTACAAATATTATAATGGTACCCTTTTATATAAATTTCCTCCACAAATAAACTTCATATTGTCCTAGTTACATGAGTGCCTTCATGAAACACAGATCTCTGCCTTATGACACTCATGTTCTGGTGGGTGGAAGAACATACTTAATAAAAATATACAAGTGTTATGTTATAAATTCCTAAGTGTTAAGGGGAAAGTAAAAATTAGAGGAGGAAATGGACACTGAAAAGCCTGTAGATTTAAGTTAAAGTTATCACTGTAGCCCACAATAAGAATGTGATATTAAAGCAAAGCTTTTATCTGATGAAGGTGTTGAGTGGTTGACTGGGAAACATATTAGGGATAGAGGTAACAGATACAGTAAAGGCTGGCTTGTCTGCCCGGTTTGAGGGGGTAATCAGTGAAGACAGTGAACATTAGCGGGGCAAGAATGTTAATAGAAAAAAGATGAATCAGGGTCCTAACAGATCATATCAATCTTTGATTCTATTCTGAGTAAGATGGAGAGTGTTTTCAAATGCTAGAATGGAGGAGTGATTTGATCTCCATCAGTCTGCAGTCAGCATCAAGCACAGCTGCAGTGGTGGAAGTGGTAGCATTCTTCAGCTCAGTTGGTTTGCTCACATCCTCTTGTTCTCTAATCCTCCTATAGGCTGTCCTGTGTGTATGTCATCCTAAGGTCCAAGAAGGCAGCACAAGGAAGGTGCAAGGACTCTTCAGACCCAAGTTCAGAACTCACATACATAACTTCACTTATATCACATTCTATTGGTCAAATCATCTTAATATAATGCCAATACAAATTTAAGGGGTGACCTTTTTATTCAGATGGGGTGCAAATGTTGTGACATTTGTAACTTGGCATCCTATCCTCTGACCACAACTACTTAACAATCTTCCTATGAGCAAAATATGTTCACCTTTCTTTTAAGACCCAAAAATCTCTCAATTACAGCATCTGGCTTGTGATCTAAATGGGATCCAATTGCAGCTCTGTCTCCTCTTTAACTAGAAACACATAAACTTAAAAAAAAAATCTTCCTCCCACACATCTAAACATAATGCTAATACAAGGAAGGATAACTACAATAGGTGTTCTATTAATCATACTGAAATTAAACTGAAAGCTCACTTGTGAAGAATAAATAAGTCTAAGTTGTGTATATATATATGTATACATATATATATATATACATGTGAATTCAGGGGTAGATATGGAGCTTTGGGGAAAAGGAGAAGCATGTAAAAAGTCCCAGAGGTGAGAGTTTAATGTACTAGAATCACTTAAGCAACCTTAAGAAATGAAAGGAAGTCCTAGATAACCAGATGAAAAGACCTTGTAAAGAAATTGCACAAAGTTTGATCAAAAAGGTGACGTGAAGGGAATTGTGTTTAAGTAGATATTTATGATGAAAGAGTAAAATCCATGAAGATTTGTAAGTCAAGTGGGAGAAAAAAAGTTAAGAAGGCTTTCGTAATAATTAACCTAAACTAAGCCTTAGATAGATGATTAACTTCAACTAAGAAAACAGTAATAAGAATGAAGTCCAAGTGGATGCAATCAAAGGCACATTGGGTGAAAGACTATTAATAAATTGATGTATGAAATTGTGGATGAAGTTGAATATGCAGACTTTTCCTTTTCAAATTTTTAACTTGAGTGAAACTAGAAGTACTGCTCATTGAGGCAGGGATACATGAGTGCAGTCTTTGGGGGAAAGAGTGACAAATTTAATAATGGACATGTTGAGTTTTAAGATGCCTAGAAAAGATTTAGGTAGATGGATCTAGGGCATAATCAGATATCTACTGACTGAAAACATAGGGGTTATAACCAGGCTATGAACATGTTTCCAGTTTAGAAATGACTTCTGTAACCAGAATATTGGGTAAATATAATGGGCCATATATATATGGAGAGAGCAAGAGAAAGAGAGGAGAGAGCAAGTTAGACTTTGAAATCTGTTGATATTTAAATGTTTGGAAAAGGAGAAAGGAATAACAATGGTGTTATAAAGAAGCAACTACAATTGTTGAAGTTAAACTACAGCATGTTGACCTTGTCATAGATCACACAACTAATAAATAGGGGTACAATTAAAATATGGACCCATCTGCTTTCAAAGCCCATGCTCTCTGCAAACCACAATGTGGACTTTAATGAGTCATGTCCTTTACAGAACAAGAAGAATTTACTACCTGAGAGCCTGTGCTTTCATCTTCACTTAGGACTGTTTAAAATACTGGGGAAAATAGTGTAGGGTGTTAATCTTGCCCAAGACCATATAAAATAATTCTACTGCTAAGGATCACTCATACATAAAATAATTTTATTACTAACTGCCTGACAACCTAAACAGTTCTAAAATGCTTATACTTAGTATTAGATACTATATAAAACAATTTCTTACTGAGCTGTTTCCTGACCCCTCCCCAATAGAATTTCTACTTCAAAGAGCTGGAGTGTAAATCTCCAGTATTTGAAAAGAAATGTGTTGTCCATAAAACAAAAGCAAATACTTAAAGCATGCATTTTGTAGTCTTCAAGGAGCTTGTTTTCAGGAGCAGGGTATATATATACTATGGTCAGCTTTTACATTTGAAAAAGCCCCGTAAATTTCTTAATGTGACTGTGTTAAAACAGTCTTTTCTTGGTTCTTTACCAAAACAAAAACAACTAACTTTCTTGCTTTGAGGAGTAAGGTACAGTGGCCAACGATGCCCATTTTTGGAGTTCATTTAAATATTTTTGATTGGTGTTATCTCTTAAAAGGGCACTTCACTTGATGGACTCAATGTTTCTCCTGATTCAGCCTACAAACCCAAGACATAGTATCGTCATCTACAGCCTGACTAGAGAAGCTAACGCTTACAAAGAGGTTTCCATATCTGACTGCACATTGAAATATTTGAGGAATTTAAAATACCCTAACTAGGTCCTTATCCTTATAAATTTGGATTAATCACTCTATGGTTATATATTTTTATTAATATGTTTAAAAAGTATCCAAGTGATCTTAAGATATAGTCATAATTGAGCACCAACATCTGACCTGATCCATGGTAAGTTTTAGATAATATTACTCTTGTGTTTAAAAAGATATTTGCCATTATAACACACTTATTTCATACATCCCTACAAACATAGTAACAAAATAATTTGATTTTTCTAACAAGAGCTTTGAAAAAAGTCTTTAGCAACTGTAAAGTAGAAAAATTATTTCAATCAAGGGGCACTTTGGAAAAATTACCCCTTAAACAGTTTTAAATAAAGTGTTCAGAGAGTTCCCTGGTGGCCTAGTGAGTTATGGATCCAGCACTGTAACTGCTGTGGCACAGGTATGATCCTTGGCCCAGGAACTTACACATGCTATGGGAATGGCGAAAAAATAAATACAATGTCTTTAACTTCAGTTTTAAAACTAATCATATACTCACTGAAACAAAACCAATGACTGTCACCCCAGGCTATAATCCCTTTGGAGACATTTATTTATTTATTTACTTACTTACTTACTTTCTAGGGCTGCACCTGGGGCACATGGAGGTTCCTAGGCTAGAGGTTGAATCGAAGCTACAGCCACCAGCCTACACGACAGCAGTAGCAATACCAGATCTGAGCTGCATCTACAACCTATACCATAGCTCACGGCAATGCCAGATCCTTAATCCACTGAGCGAGGTCAGGGATTGAACCTGCATTCTCATGGATCCAAGTCGTGTTCGTTAACCACTGAGGGAATGCCCTTTTTGTGACACTTAAAGATCTAAACGTAGTGAGAAATCCCACCTTCCATAATCACTCAAATTCACCAAACATCCTAGGCTTTGGTAAAGGAGATTATTAGTATGCTTATCATGATTTTTTTTTTTCAAACTTCAAACACAGTAGAAGAAAAGTCTTGCAGTAGTTAAATCTCAGAAAATAGTTGGTAGACATAAAATCAACCAGGGATCCTCTCTGAAAGTATTTTAAGGCAAAGTCTTCTGAAGTTAAAGCTGCCACAGCTTACTGACCACATATATGTAAGAAAGGTCATTTCCTAGCAAATTTCCACATCCCCTGAAAAATCTTTAAAGGAACAGATATCCGACCAAGGGCAAGAAGATCTTCTAAACACAGTTGAATAGTGTAAAAAACATTTGATGGATTTTAACCACACATACTACAAAGAGTTAGAGAAGAAAGACTTGTCTCAGAAGCCCTTAGTCTGATTGGGATTTAGGTAGTGTTCCCTATATTTGCATGCCATTTTATCTATATGACACCCTCAGTGCACTAGAATATAAGAGCCTTGAGGTCAGGGATGATGCTTCATTTCAATTTTTGTCTCACCACAGCAAATGTATGCAACCAGCAAGTGAAGAGAATAACAGTGCTTCTTGGCATCTACTATAGTATTAAGGAGAAGAGATGAATGAACACTTTCAAAAAGTGATATGTGCTGTTATTTTAAGTGTAGGCGGATCAGAAATATTACAAATAAAATTAGTTGACTTACTCCAATAGAGCATAATGACAAATGACAACAATCATGCTGGAATTCAACATCAACAACAAATAATTACACATTGAATGAACCTGACAGAAGACCTTTACAATGTTGCCAAACTCTATTTGGATAAACTGAATGTTTACAACAAGCCTAATGATTTCATCAGTCTTAATTATAATTGTGGTTTAGTAAAAGACTCACATTCACTAAAAGTAATGAAGAATGTGTCAAATGTTTGAAGAGAAACAATTAACCACTGGCCAAATGGTTATTGTTTTGCAAATAATCAGAAACTGGGGAAAATGATGGTAATTACAAGAGAAGGTCTATTGTCTGTAAAACACCAGAGTGATTCTCTTACACAGCAGCTCAGTATAATGAATTCTTAAGATTTATACCCTACTTTTGCCTCTTTCCACAAAATTTAATGTATTTTTTTTCTGAAAATGTGTTTTTAAATTTCAAAATGACAAAATAAAAGGCAATTTTTCTTTAATTAATTATTCATGTCATTTTGCTTAAAATATATGAAAGATAATTTGAGCAAAGTCTACTTAAAAGGAAGTTCAGATTTTTGCATAAAAGATTTCTATATTAAAATTAGTAGAAAAAAAAATTGTGCTCTAACATTAGGAAACCATGCAAACTGAGGGACCTCTTTAATATTGACCATGGACTATTTTATTCTCTTCAAAATAGAATGTAAGCATTATAATATTTATATAGATATAGAAACGACTGAACATGATTGAGTCTATAATACTTTGTGTCTCATACTAATTAGCATTTCCTGTAACATTTCTATCTTTTGAGAAGGGGGTGCATATTTAACATTTTATGTATATATCCAGAATTCCATTATGTTAATCTTGTAGACTATGAAGAGAAATTATATTTTTGTTGGACATTTAGTTTGTTTCAAACTCTTTAATAGTGATACTGAGACCATAAACATTTTGTCTAATTTCTAATTTACTTGAAAATTACTTCTTGAGGAATACTTTTATGGGAGAATATTCCTAAAGGGGAAATGCAGTTTTAAAATACATACATAGTTTTGTTGTTTTGCTTTTTTTATTGTGAAATTTAACTCTAGAAAGAAGAGTATACTAAATTTTAAGTATAAGAAGCATATGAATTGCACAATCCCAAAAAACCCAATATGCAGTATTTACCTTTTATTTTCTTTTGCTAACTTAATAGGAGTATAAGTGTATCTTAAAATTGTTTTAATTTGCTTCTATTTAATTGCTACTGTGATTATACTTATCTCTATAAAATTCCATGCTACCTATTATTCTTAGTATAATAAATGGCATAATTTCTAAGATCTAAATCAAGATTTAGATAGTTATGAGGATTGGTTACTATTTCTATTTTTTGATGTTTATATTTTATGGCTATTTATTTATTCTATCAGTTAATAAATCTGTAAAAGATATTTATTTCAAGGTAGAATTATGAGCCCAAGCATCTAAATTACCTCAAAATCCTCATTCAAATAAGACATAAAAATGAGCTTTTACATACATAACCACTAGTAAACAAGGAAGGATGACTTCAACAAGCAAAACTCTATAAGCAATTTTTTTAATATACAGTGTACATAGGATTAAAAAAACTGTGAACATGCCGTCTCAATGAAACTAAATAAATAATCAACATTCACAACAAAGAGTAGATCCCAGTAGCTACTCTATAAACACAAAGCAATAGGCCAGAAAATGTGGCCTCACTGAAACTGAGGAGGCAGGGGATAAGACTGGCTTAAAAATTGTACCTAGTGGAGTTCCCATCGTGGCTCAGTGGTTAACAAATCCAACTAGGAACCACAAAGTTGAGGGTTCAATCCCTGGCCTTGCTCAGTGGGTTAGGGATCCGGTGTTGCCGTGAGCTGTGGTGTAGGTCGCAGACGCAGCTTGGATCCCATGATGCTGTGCTGTGGTGTAGGCTGGCAGCTACAGCTCCAATTATACCCCTAGCCTGGGAACCTCCATATGCCCTGAGATCAGCCCTAGAAAAGGCCAAAAAAAAAAAAAAAATTGTACCTAGTGCAGTATAAGAATCAGGTGAACCAGATTCAACACAGTGCCATTCTATTTTGATAGACAGAGAACAAAATTTCAAAAAAAAAGTAGAACCTAGGAGAAAAACATATGTAATAGTTGTTTTCAGAGAAGAGACAAACGGTGTACTCTGAGGAAAGAAAAACAAACGAGTTGGGCACCATAATTTCTCTAGTTTTAAGCCAGAGGAAATATCCTAGCTTGTAGTGGAAGGAAGGTAGTATCCATGAGGTAGGTTCCATCCCTAGCCTCACTCCCAGTGGGTTAAGGATCTGGTATTGCCTTGAGCTGTAGTAAAGGTCACAGATGCAGCTTGGATCCTGTGTTGCTGTGGCTGTAGTGTAGGCCTACAGCTGCAGCTCTGGTTCAACCCCTAGCCTGGGAACTTCCATATGCTGAAGGTGCAGCACTAAAAAGGCAAAAAAAAAAAAAAATTGGCATGGAGTTAATGGACAGAAAGCTGAACGTGTTTACAATGAAAATGAAAGCCTGTGAAGTTGAGCAATGTAAATATGAAGAGCTATAAGATGGAACAATTGGAAGAACTCATCCGGAACTGGAGAATTTTCAACTTCTTTCAACAACAGCATAGAATAATCTGAGACAATTTGGACATTGAACAGGAATCCCAAAAGGGACATACCATAATAGTGTGGAAAATTAAAAATAGACCGCTCTAACAAAAGTTAAGCAAAAGAAAAGGATCAGATTAATTGACCACAACAACCTGCAAGAAAAAAGTTAAACATTCTTTGAAGAAGGAAAACAAAATCCAGCATCAAACAATGTAAAACTTTTTTTTTTTTTTTGGTTGTCTTTTTGCCATTTCTTTGGGCCGCTCCCGCGGCATATGGAGGTTCCCAGGCTAGGGGTCCAAGCCGAACTGTAGCCACTGGCCTACGCCAGAGCCATGGCAATGCTGGATCCGAGCCACGTCTGCAACCTACACCACAGCTCATGGCAACGCCGGATGGTTAACCCACTGAGCAAGAGCAGGGACCGAACCCGCAACCTCATGGTTCCCAGTCGGATTCTTAACCACTGCGCCATGATGGGAACTCCCAGACAATGTAAAACTTTTACTGTCCAGATATCAAATTACTAGACGTACAAAGAAGCAAGGAACATTATGATCAATAATTAGAAGGAAAATCATAATGAGAAAGAGCTATTAAAGAAATCATGGAATTAGCATATAAGGACTGCTTACATATTAAAGAAAACATGTTTTAAAGAAAGTCATATGACTATGACAAGTATATAAATGGAAGTTATGAGAAAAGGACAAAACAGAACACCTAAAGCTAAAAAATACATCAACAATTTTTAAAAATGGACCAAAAAAATAAACAGAACAATGGTGATTTGTGAAACATAACCAAATTGGTCTTATATACACATAATTAAAATTTGGGTATAGGGGTACAGAGAGGTTACATACAAAAATATTTTGAAAATCAATGCCTTACATTTTGTTATTTAAAAGATCTCAACAGATACAATAAAATGAATAAAATAGAATAGGATAAACAATATGACTAGATAACTAGATATTTCAGTATTTCTCTATCAGTTATGGAAAAAAACTTGAAAGCAGAAAATTAGTAAGGTTATAAAATACTTGAATAATGCTATCAGACAAATCAACTTGATTTATAGTACACTCACAGCATCATATTCAGGTATATGTGTAATAATTACAAAGATAGACTATGTACCAAGCCATTAACCCATATATTTTCAAATATAAAAGTTCAAAATCTAAACTCCACAATCTAAGTTCAGTATAAGTTTCATATGTAAATCTGGTTCAGAGATTGTTTTGTCTCTTTATGGTATGTTTTTTTCTCCTTTGCTTCTTTCTGTATCTTGTATTTGGTTTTTGCTTTTGTTGTTCTTGTTCTTGTTGGAAGTCAGGCATGTTCTTTAGGACAGAAGTAAGATTGAGGTCCATACTACTCATGCCTGAAAGTGTGCAGAATTGTGGAATCACTATAAATATGAGTATCAGGGCTTGGCTTTTGTAGTTTTTATAGTGATGCCCTAGAGAACACACAGGCCTCAAAATGCACATTCACTTTGTATTTGGGATGAGGATGGTATGTAATGAGGGGAGGGTATTCTCAGTTTTCCTATCAGTCTGTATGGTATCTGCTAACTGGCCCAGGCAGGCAAAGCCTTATATCCCACATTTCTCTGGAGGCTCCTTTGTTTCCCACGATTCCAGATATCAGTTACCCCAAACACTCAGCTTCTGGATAAGTTCAACAAAAGTTGTATTCTTGTATTTTATCTACCCATTTTGATAATTTTCGTGAGGGTGGGAGTGACAGTCTTTACAGCTTTCTGCTTCTTAACAGAACATTCACTGTTTTTGTTTTTCTTTTCATTTTTGGCTGCCTCAGGGAATATGGAGTTCCAGCGTCATGGATCAAATCTGAGCCATAATTGTGGCAATGCCAGAACTTTAACCCACTGTGCTGGGCCAGGGATCAAACCTGCATCCTGGCACTCCAGAGATGCCACTGTTCCCATTGTGTCACAGTGGGAACTCCTCATTATTGTTTTAATTTGCATTATTTTGGTGATATAAAATACCTTTTCATATGCTAATCTGCCTTTAACTGTATCTTCTTTAGTGAGGTATCTATTGAGTTGTAAGAGCTAATTACACGTTTTGGGTACATATAATGGCAGATATATATTCTGCAACATTTTCCTCCCAGTCTCAGGATTGACTTTTGTTTGCTGAATAATGTCTTATGACAAGAGTTTCTTTGTGTTTATTTGGCTTAGGGTTTTCTTGGTATGTAGTGGCTACAAATTTTTGTCTTTCGTTAAACTGGGGACATTTTTTTTGGCCATTATTACTTCAAATATTTTTTCTGCCTCATTATCTCTCTTCTCTTTCTAACTCAATTATACATATTTGTCCATTTTATATAAGTTATCACATTCTTGAGTCTGAGCACCTTTTCTGTGGGTTGAGGAGCAGGACAATACAAGCAAGATGGTTGCTGATAATTCATGTATCCTCTGAATATCTAGGCTCTGTTTTATCTCTTGAGATCTTTATTTAAAAATTTATCTCACCCAGAGAGGGTATTTCCCATGCCAACAGGCTTTGGCTCTTTCCTCATACTTAGTGCAGTTTCTGGTAATGTGACAAATGTTTTGGCCTTTTCTATCTCTTTTGTTTTGAAATGTTTTCCTTGATTTCTGTTTTCCTTCCTATCCATTCACATTAGAGACCATTCTGATTCCATTGATATAGCTGATTTCTGTAGAGATTTCTGGGAGGAATTAGAAAGTATCAGGATGTTTAGTCCTGAGAGTGTTTGTTCTCAGATAGGCTTCCTATTTTCAAAGTTAAGATATAATAGAGTCCTTTAATTTTTTTTTTTTTTTACTGTTGCTAAAAATATTTTCCAACCATTTTTCTATAAATTGCATTAGAGGAATAAGTCCCTGAGATTCAGGTTCATGCTCTCAAATTTTCCATGACATCCAGACTACTGACATTATAATTTTTATGTTATTTTTAATACTTCAATATTATTTTAACATTTCTAATGAGCTTTGGTTACTTTTTATAATTCAAAAACTGAACCTAAAAACTTTTTCATAAGTCTTTTTAACATATAAAAAGACTGCCCATTGAACAACACATTTTTAAAAGAAGAAACAAAAATTTTCAAAATTATGAATGGGCAATTATATTCAGAAATAAGTTCACCAATCATTTGTTGTAAAGTAAAAATATATTAAAATCAGATATTAAGTTTTGCCTCCATTTCTAAAAATAAAAAAAGCCATTATCTAATGCTACAAAGAAAACAAAAGATACAGAAATGATAACATACAAGTTGATTATCTTTCTTTTATGGAAATTGGATACCCATACTAAATGCCTCAAAAATACATGTTTTAAAATGTGTCCTAAAGTTAATTAGGATAATAACATGTACAGAGATAGTACACATAGTACACATAAGTGTGGTTCAGTGTCATTCACAACAACATAAAAATCAGGAAACTACCTAAATGTACAAATATAGGCTGGAGTTCCCATTGTGGCTCAGCAGAAATGAACCTGACTGGTATCCATGAGGATGAAGGTTCAATCCCTGGCCTTGCTCAGTGAGTTAAGGATCTGGCACTTCCGTGACTATGGTGTAGGCCACAGATATGGCTTGGATCTGGCA
Source organism: Phacochoerus africanus (assembly GCF_016906955.1). NCBI lineage: Eukaryota > Metazoa > Chordata > Mammalia > Artiodactyla > Suidae > Phacochoerus > Phacochoerus africanus. The sequence goes on from NC_062545.1 coordinate 69,954,332, forward strand.
TTGCTATAGCTGTGGTGTAGGCTGGTGGCTGTAGCTCCAATTCAACCTCTAACCTGGGAATTTCCATATGCTGCAGATGTGGCCCTAAAAAGGAAAAAAAAAAAAAAAAGAAAAAGAAAAGCAAAATAAAAGTATGTAAGTTGGCAAGTAATTATGAAAAATCTGTTAAAATGTAGTAATATGAAAACATATAAAATCATATTTAAGATGTGTTTCATACACATAAAATTATATTGAGATATGAAAACTTGAGCTACACAGAGTATGAATATTTATATTAAGAACTCACAAATTAAAATAAATGGTAAACTTTTAATTAACCTAAAACTAACTATATACAGATATTATTAATATGGGAAAAATATATAAGTAATTTTTGTTTGTGTTTGTGGGCGTACATATTTGTGTATTTGTCTTATTTTCAAGAATTCTGCATTAGGAATGTTTATTTTTATTCACAGTAAAAATTAATTTAAAAATTTGTTCTATATTCAGGAAAAAATAAGAACTAAGAATAACTACTGCGTGGTATTACACATTATTAGAAGCATTACTAGAAGAAAAAATACAACTAAAATTGTTGAGAAGTTATGGATGATTTGTAGGAATATTATCATCATGAAGAATTGCAAAAACACAACAGGAAGTTTTTAACAGAAGCTATCAGTCAATAGCATGCAGAAAATCTAAGAAAACAGAGCACTAAAATGCCTCCATTAATTTCTGAAAAAAATTTTTAAATGCCAAAAGAGGTTTTAATACAATGGTGGCATCATTAGAGGCTTTAGTTCTGTCAGAGAGTGCATTTCTTGTTTTTCTAAAAGGTTATTTATCCATAGCCATGTAACTTAGGGCACTTCCAACGGGAGACATATATTTTCTCATGACATCAGTGCAGAGTTTGGCCCTTACAATTTACTTCAGGCACTGAAATGTGAATAGAAGTGAAGGAAATGCTTAAAAAGCCATTTCATGTTTCTTCCAGTTTTCTTGCTCTTTCCCTTTCCCAAGAAAATAGAATGTCCCAATGTGACTATGCTCCTTAAGGCTGAATACTGAAAACAGAAATAACAATAACAACTTCAAACATGGACCAGGAACCAGTTGCTAACTGTCCTCTCAGAAGACAGACAAGACAAATAAAGTGATGTATTAATGATTAAAAAAATAAATGAAATTAAATGTAGAAAAACAAAGAGAAAATCAGTAGAAAACAAATCTCTTACTTTCAGCAGATCAATAAAAGTTACAATTCTCTAGCCAAATAATCAGGGAAAAAAGAAATAAATGAACAATGTCAGGAATGAAAAAGGGGCCTTGCTTCAGAGCCTATACGTTCATTTAAAAGAAAAATTAGTAAAGTTGATTTACAATGTTCTGTCAATTTCTTCTATATAGCAAAGTGACCCAGTCAAATATACATGCATTCTTTTTCTCACATTATCTTCCAACATGCTCCATCACAAGTGACTATATACATTCCCTGTGCTATACAGCAGGATCTCATTGCTTTTCCACTCCAAATGTAATAGTTTGCATTTATTAACCCCAGATTCCCAGTCCCTCCCACTCCCTCCCCCTCCCATTTAGTATACATAAGTCTGCTCTCCATGTCCATGAGTTTGTTTCTTTTTATAGATAGGTTCATTTGGGCCATATATTAGATTCCAGATATAAGAGATATCATATGGTATTTGTCTTTCTCTTTCTGACTTACTTCACTTAGTATGAGATTCTCCAGTTCCAGCCTTGTTGCTACAAATGGCATTATTTTGTTCTTTTATATGCTGAGTAGTTTTCCATTGTGAATATATATACCACATCTTCTTAATCCATTCATCTGTCAATGGACATTTAGGTTGTTTCCATGTCTTGGCTATTGAGACTAGTACTGCAATGAACATAGGGTATATGCATATTTTCTTCAATTTTTCTATTTCTTCTGGTCAATTTTGTGATTTTTGTCATTCAAAGAATTTATTTCATCTAAGTTTTAATATTTATTGACATAAAATTAGGAACTATACCTGTTTTAACCATTCAAAATAAGTCAAGTTTGTTGGTATGTCTCCAACTTATTCTCAATACCATTTATTTGTTTCCTGTCTTTCTCTTTTTTTATTCTTGTAAGTCCTGCTATTGATTTTTCTGTTAATTAATCTCTTCTAATAACCAACTTTCATTATTTTTTATTATTCATTAATTTTTATTGCTCATATATGTTCTATTTCATTGATTATATTTTCCCTGTTTCTGTTCTATTGTAGTCAATCTCTAACATCCAGTTATCTCTGTATCCTGGTATACATATCCTTGTGTAACCTCATCTTCTTGATTGTGTTCTACAACAAATGGCACATACAATATTTATAAAAAAGTAATAGGATGTCACTTTGAGACTAGATTATTTGTGACTAAATTCTGTCTTGCTACCATGTGTGCATTGTCTCTTCTCTCCCCCTATTTCTCTACCAGTGAGAAACAAAGGTTCTCAGTCCAATGATGAATAAATACAGAACCAAATCCTGTCAACAACCTCATGAGAGATATTCTCTCACTGAGCTTTCAGATGAGACTGTAGCCTCAGTTGACATTTTGACTGCAACCTTGTTTAAGACTTTGAGGTAGAAGCACCCCACTAAGTTACCTCCAGAGCCCTGACTCACAGAAACTGTTAGATAACAAATGTTTATTGTTTGAAACCGCTAAACTTGGGAGAAGTTTGCTATACAATAAATAATAACAACTATGAATTTTGATACCTGAAAGGATACCTAAATATGTGGAATGGGATTCAGTTTCCACTTTCTCTTCAGAGACACTGAGAATGAAAAAGAGCATGACTCACATCTTTACAATTAGGAAAACACTGTATAAACTTGTGGTGTTTAATTTTATGTGTCAACTTGACAGAACTAAGTTGATAGCTTATAAAAACATTATTAATGGGTGTGTCTGTGAGAGTATTAGCACTTGAATTGGAAGACTGAGTAAAGAAGAGGCCCTCCCCAATGTGGGTGAGCAAGATCCAATAAGCAGAGGCCCAGAAGAGAACAAAAAGCAGAGGGAAGGTGAATTTGCTCTCTTTGCTTGAGCTAGACTTTAGTTAGTATTTTCCTTCCCTCAGACCTCAACACTCCTGGTTGTCAGCCCTTCAGACTTGAACTTAGACCATTGGATTCCGTTGTTCTTAGGCCTCTGGACTGTCTAAATTACATATCAGCTTTCCTGGTTCTCTAGCTTGCAAACAGCAAGTCATAGTACTTCGTGGCCTCTATAATCTCATGAGAAAGTTCCTACAATCTTAAACTCTCTATCTTTTTCTATTTCTACCTTTCTATCTCCTACTGGTTCTGTTTCTTTCAAGAATACTAATACAAAAAAACTACGAATTAAACATCTTTATTTATGCTACAAACAGATGAGGTCCAGGGCAAACAATTAACTGAAAACCGGATAAAGAAAAGTTCCAAGAGGGTGACCAGGACTTGACCATTCCCTTACCTGGGACAGTTGGTGATAGATGTTATATTTTCCAATAAAGAAATTCAACTAGTTATTAATAACAAATATCTGAAAAACAAGTATGGAGTAGTATCATAGTCAAAAATGCAGCCTCTGTACACCAGCACCAATTAAGTCTTGGAGACAGAGTTTTGAGGAAGAAAAAGAATAGTTTTATTGCTTTACCAGGCAAAGGAGAAGATAGCAGGCTAACACCTCCAAATTCTGTCCTCTCTTAAGAGAGGATAGAAAGGGGTTTTATACGTTTAGCTCAGAAGATAGGGTTATTGATTAAGGTATCGATATTATTCTTCATCCATAGATCATTTCAGAGTTTGTTAAATCTTGTATCAGTTGGTCCAATGATGGTTTCTGGTTGTCTTCAGGGTTGTCGTTCCTTGACCTTCTCTCTGGAATGAAGATTGCTCACAGGGAAGGGGTTTTACAGGTGTTGCAATTACAAAAGAAAACATTTGGTGCAGTATAAGTCCCACTAGAAAGTAAACATTAGAAATAAGTTAATGGGTCATGGCAGGACATAACATAATGGATCTGTAACAATATTTACATAAAGCAACAGAGCTCCTAAAGGAAACAATAGAAAAGTTAGACTTCATTGATATCTTCAGGACACTACATCCAAAAAAAGCAGAATACACATTCTTCTCAAATGCTCATGGAACATTCTCAAGAATCGACCCCATATTGGGACACAAACCGAATCTCAATAAATTTAGGAGCATAGAAATTATCTCAAGTATCTTCTCTGACCACAATGCCATGAAATTAGAAACCAACCATGGGAAAAGGAAAGAGAAAAAACCTACTGCATGGAGACGAAACAACATGCTACTAAAAAACCAATGGGTCAATGAGGAAATCAAGAAGGAAATTAAAAACTACCTTGAAACAAATGATAATGAAGACACAACCGCTCAAAACCTATGGGATGCTGCGAAAGCAGTGCTCAGAGGGAAATTTATAGCAATACAGGCCTTTCTCAACAAAGAAGAAAGATCCCAAATGGACAACTTAACCCTCCACCTAAATGAATTAGAAAAAGAAGAACAAAAAAGTCCTAAAGTCAGCAGAAGGAAGGAAATTATAAAGATCAAAGAAGAAATCAATAAAATAGAGACTCAAAAAACAATAGAGAAAACCAATAAAACCAAGAGCTTTGAAAAGGTAAACAAAATTGACAAACCCCTGGCCAGACTCACCAAAAAGAGGAGAGAAAGAACCCAAATAACCAAAATTAGAAATGAAAAAGGAGAAATCACAACGGATACAGCAGAAATACAAAAAACCATAAGAGAACACTATGAACAACTATATGGCAACAAGTTTGACAATCTGAAGAAATGGATAATTTTCTAGAATCTTACAGCCTGCCAAAACTGAATCAAGTAGAAACAGACCAACTGAACAGACAGATCACTAGAAATGAAATTGAAGAGGTCATAAAAACACTCCCTACACATTAAAGTCCAGGACCAGATGGCTTCACAGGTGAATTCTATCAAACATATAAAGAGGAATTGGTGCCCATCCTCCTTAAACTCTTTCAAAAGGTGGAAGAAGAAGGAATACTCCCAAAGACATTCTATGATGCCACCATCACCCTCATTCCAAAACAAGACAGAGATACCACCAAAAAAGAAAACTATCACCCAATATCATTGATGAATATAGATGCAAAAATTCTCAACAAAACCTTAACCAACCGAATCCAACAACATATCAAAAAAATCAAACACCATGACCAGGCTGGGTTCATCCCAGGTTCACCAGGATGGTTCAACATACGCAAATCAATCAGCATCATACACCACATTAACAAAAAAAAAGTCAAAAACCATATGATCATCTCAATAGACGCAGAAAAAGCATTTGACAAAGTCCAACATCCATTCATGATCAAGACCCTCGCCAAACTGGGTATAGAGGGAACATTCCTGAATATAATCAAAGCCATTTATGAGAAACCCACAGCAAATATAATCCTCAATGGGGAAAAACTGAAAGCCTTCTCACTCCAATATGGAACAAGACAGGGATGCCCACTCTCACCACTGCTCTTCAGCATCGTTTTGGAAGTCCTAGCCACAGCAATTAGACAAACAAAAGAAATCAAAGGCATCCATATAGGAAGAGAAGAGATCAAACTGTCACTGTATGCAGATGACATGATACTATACATAGAAAACCCTAAGGACTCAACCCCAAAACTCCTTGAACTGATTCATAAATTCAGCAAAGTAGCAGGATAGAAGATTAACATTCAGAAGTCAGTTGCATTTCTGTATACCAGCAAGGAAATATTAGAAAAGGAATACAAAAATACGATACCTTTTAAAATTGCACCTCACAAAATCAAATACCTCGGAATACACCTGACCAAGGAGGTAAAGGACCTATATGCCGACAACTATAAAACTTTAATCAAAGAAATCAAAGAAGATGTAAAGAAATGGAAAGATAGTCCATGTTCCTGGGTTGGAAAAAATCAATATTGTAAAAATGACCATACTACCCAAAGCAATCTACAGCTTCAATGCAATCCCTATCAAATTACCCCATGACATTTTTCACAGAACTAGAACAAACAATCCAAACATTTATGTGGAACAACAAAAGACCCAGAATCGCCAAAGCAATCCTGAGAAACAAAAACCAAGCAGGAGGCATAACTCTCCCAGACTTCAAGAAATACTACAAAGCCACAGTCATCAAAACAGTGTGGTACTGGTATCAAAACAGACAGACAGACCAATGGAACAGAATAGAGAACCTGGACATAAACCCTGACACCTATGGTCAGTTAATCTTTGACAAGGGAGGCAAGAACATCAAATGGGAAAAAGAAAGTCTATTCAGCAAGCATTGCTGGGAAACCTGGACAGCTGCATGCCAAGCAATGAAACTGGAACACACCCTCACACCATGCACAAAAATAAACTCAAAATGGCTGAAAGACTTAAATATGAGACAAGACACCATCAACCTCCTAGAAGAAAACATAGACAAAACACTCTCTGACATCAACATCATGAATATTTTCTCGGGTCAGTCTCCCAAAGCAATAGAAATTAGAGCAAAAATAAACCCATGGGACCTCATCAAACTGAAAAGCTTTTGCACAGCAAAGGAAACCCAAAAGAAAACAAAAAGACAACTTACAGAATGGGAGAAAATAGTTTCAAATGATGCAACTGACAAGGGCTTAATCTCTAGAATATATAAACAACTTATACAACCCAACAGCAAAAAAGCCAATCAATCAATGGAAAAATGGGCAAAAGACCTGAATAGACATTTCTCAAAAGAAGATACACAGATGGCCAACAAACACATGAAACAATGCTCAACATCGCTGGTTATAAGAGAAATGCAAATCAAAACTACCATGAGATATCACCTCACACCAGTCAGAATGGCCATCATTAAGAAATCCACAAATAACAAGTGCTCGAGGGGGTGTGGAGAAAAGGGAACTCTCCTACACTGTTGGTGGGAATGTAGACTGGTACAGCCACTATGGAGAACAGTTTGGAGATACCTTAGAAATCTATACGTAGAACTTCCATATGATCCCACAATCCCACTCTTGGGCATCTATCTGGACAAAACTCTACTTAAAAGAGACACGTGCACCCACATGTTCATTGCAGCACTATTCACAATAGCCAGGACATGGAAACAACCCAAATGTCCATTGACAGAGGATTGGATTCGGAAGATGTGGTATATATACACAATGGAATACTACTCAGCCATAAGAAAGAATGACATAATGCCATTTGCAGCAACATGGATGGAGCTAGAGAATCTCATACTGAGTGAAATGAGCCAGAAAGACAAAGACAAATACCATATGATATCACTTATAACTGGAATCTAATATCCAGCACAAATGAACATCTCCATAGAAAAGAAAATCATGGACTTGGAGAAGAGACTTATGGCTGCCTGATGGGAGGGGGAGGGAGTGGGAGGGATTAGGAGCTTGGGCTTCTCAGACACAATTTAGAATAGATTTACAAGGAGATCCTGCTGAATAGCATTGAGAACTTTGTCTAGATACTCATGTTGCAACTGAACAAAGGGTGGGGAAAAAAATGTAATTGTAATGTATACATGTAAGGATAACTTGATCCCCTTGCTGTACAGCGGGGAAAAAAAATAAAAATAAAAGCAATGGATCATAAAAAAAATAAAAAATAAAATAAAATAAAATTTGATGAAAAAAAAAAAAACAATATTTCCTAATCATTAACTCCTGATCAGCCTTTTGAGACTGAGGGAAGCCCTGAGCGGTGAAAGGAAAGGGTTTTTACTTCAAAACACAAAGGTTTATGGTCTGGTACTCGGTTTTGGTATGAAAATGTGAAGTTCTTGTATGTGGCAAACATATGAGATTCACACATTTTCTCTATAGATATGCCACCAGGCTCTCATAGAGAAGATATTTGAGAATTAAGGAAGCTTCCTGGTGATGCTGACTGTGGGAAGAGCATAGAAGGAAGTGCTAAAATTCCACGTAGAACCGTCTCTCTTAACTGCAACAGCTTATTCTGTAGAAGAAAAGGCAACAAACATGGTAGCCCAATAGCGAATAGACTTGTGGTTGCCAAGGGTGGGGGAAGGAGTGCGGATGCACTGGGAGTTTGGGATTAGATGAAAACTATTGCGTTTAGAATAGGAGGTCTCACTGTATAGCACAAGGAACTACATCCAATCTCTTGCAATAGAACATGGTGGAAGCTAATATAAGAAAAAGAATGTATATATATGACTGGGTTACTTTGCTGTACAGCAAATTTGGCACAATGATATAAATCAACTATACTTTAATTTGAAAAAAAATGGTAGCCTGAGAATACTGGTGGAAACCCACCACATCTGTGGAGGTGACATTTCGCAGAGGTTGAAAGTCTACTGAGACCTACCTCCCTGATACCCTGTGACAAAAGGCCTTGATATGCAAGGATGAAGGCAGGATAAGCTATTTATCTAAAGGAATGGGTAAAAATCCACTAGAGCTGGGAAAGGAAAATACGAAAAAAGAAAAAGAAAAACAAACAAACAAAAAAAACCCAAAGAGCTGAGGCAGGAAAATGTGCTTAGTCCAGCATTATATTTGGATTAAGGATAAAAAGATGTGAAGTCACAATCCCAAGACCCACATTCACAGTATCTGCGTAAGAATGAGAATCAAACAGAATATCAAAGAATGGCCCCCAGTCCATTGACCCACCACCATGCTAATTAGCATCAAGTAAAAATTAACTATTGGATGCAACTGGAAAGCTACTTTCTGGGGAACAGCAAATGAAAGACCCAAAGCCAGGCAGGAAGAAGACATTAAGAAAAATCCCCCAACTGTAAATAAAGGATCACCAGAAGGATTTGAAACCTTTGGTATACAGAAGATGTTCACAGCAACAATACACTTCAAATCCAACTCAACTCTTAGCTCAACAAAAACCATGGCAATAGAAGAATAGCAGGAGAGGTTTGCTCCTCTGCAAGCATAAAATTATTTATCTCCATCTCTGCTGCCCTATACAAGTCCAGTTTTAAGAAGAAAAAAAAAAAAAGGCATGTCTTTCTTCTTCTCTGATGGCTCCCAAGATTTTTCTTTACAACTGGTTTTCAGCAAAATGATTAAGATGTGTGTATAATTTATGGTGGATTCAGCTTTCGCTATATTCATGCTTTGAGGGTCTCACTGACCTTCCTAGATCAGTGGTTTACAGTTTTCTTCAAATTCAGAAATACTTCAACTGTTATATTTTCAAATATATTTTATGCTCCCCCTCCATTCTAGGAATTCAATCAACTCCATGCTATATTGCTTGGTACATTTGAACAGGTCTAAGAGTCTCTGTTAATTTCTTTTTCAGTCTTTTTCTTTCTCCATATTTTAGTTTAGATAATTTATATTGCAATTTCTCCATTGTTTGCTATAACACCATCTTCTACGTTCTAAGTGTCTACAATGAGTTTTTCATTTCAGATTCTATTTTTTTACCTCTATATTCCCATTTAATCCTCTTCATATTTTCCATTTCCTTTCTCACCATATTTCCCCTATCCTTTATCAATGAGCACATTTTTAAAAGTTCTTTTGAAATTACTATACATTAATTTCATTATCTCTGTCTTTTTCCCCTATGGTTTGGTTTCTCTTGTCTATGAGTCACATTTTCCTGTTTCTCTTCATGTCTAGCACTTTTTATTTGATACTGAATGTTGGGTATATTACATTATTGATTATCTGGATTTTGTGGTCTTCATTTAAAGATTGAAGAGTATGTTTTGTGCGGCATTTAAATGCCCTGCAGATTAATTTGATCCAGTAGAGACTGAATTTTTAGCTTGTTAGAGCATACATGAACTTTACTCTTGGTCTGTGAAAGTGTGATAGCAGTTTTGAGGTCTCTCCTGAATTAATTATGTGGTCAGCATCATCTCTCCAGTCTGCCAAGGTGGAACTCACAGATCTCTTAGGCCTTAAGGAGTCCTGGAACTTTTCGGCTGACAGCTCCCCAGCAGTTGATTTTCCTTACTCTATGTTTTTTTGCCTGGACTTGTGCAATGTCACTATATGCCTTTTCAGATTATTGTTTACCCAAACATTCAAGTTAACCCTTTTGTAGATTGACAAAGCGCCTTACCTGGGTAATTCCCTCTTCTCTGATGTTCTGTCCCACAAATTTCGATAGCCTCTGTCATCCACATCCCTAATATTAATCTCCTTTAATTGGTGATAAAGTGGTGTTTTCCTGCTGGTGATACCCTCCCTGGTCCTCAGGCTGGAAAGTGCCTTGAGGAAAATATGTGGGTAATTTCATGCCAGTTAATTGCTTTCTCTTTGGAAAGTCAGGCTTGTGTTATCTAAAGTTTGATATCTGAAAATAATTTAGCCCGGTTTTCTAGTCATTAATTTTCAGAAGGCAGATCTAGTACCAACTATCACAGGAAATAGAAGATTCTCCATTGAAATTTTAATTCCTATATTGCTTTCTATTTCTAAAAATTCAATTTGATTAAATCTATTGAATTTTTAATTTTTATCCATAGAGATTTTCAGAATTTACTCTCATTTTTTCAAATATACTGATCTATGTTAGTTTATAACTTGTGATATTATCAATATAAGACATGTTTGTGAGTTGATAAATTGTGAATTGGTAATTGTGAATTGCTAAAGTATTCACAATTCCCTGTTTATGGGACTTTAGGTCCTTGCAGAATTAGTGATTTCTGACTATGTACTGCTCATTTTGCTTGTAGCATAATTTCTGGGAAGTTCTGTGGCCTAGGGCATAGGTGCACATCTCCTAATAGGATTTGTGACTGTTGCTGATAGGGAAGTAAGGAAACTATTGGCCAAAAACAACTCTAAATTAACTTCAAGGCTTGTGGTTTTTATTAAGTAACAGCTGATTTGAATTATATGCACAAATCTGTGGGAAGGCCATCTCAGATGTATAACTCCTCAAGGACTATTTTTTTAACTCCTGCATAACTCAGCATCAAGGCTATTTTCTTTGTATAATCTTGCATGTGTGTAGAAAAAGTCAGATTTACATCCCAAATTGCATCTGCTTTATGTTCTTTCTCCTATATTCCTTAGGACCACATAAAAAGTATGGTCATGTTTCAAAGATTTTACAATTCTATATATTTTGCAAATCTCTCTCTCTATATCTAATATATATTCTATAATAACCTATATGGGAAAAAGATGGATATATGAATATATATATGTGTGTGTGTGTGTGTGTGTGTGTGTGTGTGTATATATATTGCTATATACCTGAAACTAATATAATATTGTAAGTCAACTATACTCCAACAAAATTAAAAATAAATAAATAATAAAATGTTTATGGATCACAGGAATAAAAAGAACCCAATTTTCAAATCTGAAGAACTAGTAAAGACATTGAAATAAGATATTCACAGAGATAGGAATTCTAGGGTGAAAACCATATGCAAAAGATATAAAAAGACAAAATAGTTTAAAAGCAGAGGAAATATTCAAATGGTGAGACTATGAATAAAAATAAATGTTTAAAACAGAGTATATTGATATAGCTGAAGCAAATTATTTAAAGATTTTTTTTTTAATCCTGATATATGAGGAGTTCCCATCGTGGTAGAGTGGAAAGGAATCCACCTAGGAACCATGAGGTTGAGGGTTCAATCCCTGGCCTTGGTCAGTGGGTTGAGGATCCAGCATTGCCGTGAGCTGCGGTGTAGGTCACAGATGCGGCTCGGATCTGGTGTTGCTGTGGCTCTGGCATAGGCTGGCAGCTGCAGCTCCGACTAGACCCCTAACCTGGGAACCTCCATATGCTGTGGGTGCAGCCCCCCCCCAAAAAAATTCTGATATATGGGAAATATTGACTTTAAACCAAAATTATAGATTATATTTTATGAAAAAAGAATTGAAAATCAAATCATAACTATGGATAAGTTGGAGATATTTTCAAATATTAAAACATACAAGCATGCAAGTTAAAAATATGAATATTAAGAATAGAGCCAAAACCTAATCCATCTCAGTTTTGCTAATATTTCAAATATTTATGAGGATAGTACATAGTTGAAAAGACAAGAAAAATTTTAGGATTTGGAATTATATAGTATGATATAGAATTTGAATGCATCTGAAGTACACACACACACTGTGAAATTAGACACTAAGTCATAGTAATTCATTAATTGATGAGGAGTAAAAGCAGAAAAGGAGGCATCCTATAATCAGCATTAACTAAAGAAATAGCTACATGCCATGGACATGGCCAAAACTTATAAGAAAATAAACATATCTTTTTTTTTAGATAAATTACTTGAAGACCTATGCAAAAACAATAAAAGTAAATTCCAATATTCATCAAATAATTGAAGCCATAAATATTTGAGGATAAACTTTCAAAATTATCTTACAAATGATCTTAAAATCTGTTTAAATATTATTCAAAACTATTAACCAAAGAAAACTTTACAGAGATGTTCGCTGTTACAGAAGAAGTCTGAAGAATAATAAAAGAAAGTCGGGAAGGGAAAGAGGGAGAAGAGAAAAAACAAACTAGAGAGAAAAAAGAATTGATGAATTAAGAACTATATTCATAACCATAATCCAAAATAACAAGAATTAATAGAGTTATTTAAAGAGTGGAAAAATGCCTAAACATATATTTACAAAAATGACATTCAAATAAAAAATTTCCCATCATTGTGATAGTTATTAAGTGTAATTTTAAGATTGCATTTTTAAAACTTTGAGGTAAAAATGAAAATAGTTAGCTGTAGTGCCTCTAAAATCAAATCATGGCAGAAAATAATTGAAAACGAACAAATACATATGCATTTACAATAAAATGTGGAAGTAAAAATAAATTGCTGGTATGCCCAGAAAACATAATAGAAGATTACAGAAACAATAAACAGCATAAAATATATGTAAAAATGTAGAAAAATAAATATTCCTTCCAAAGGCAAGTTTACTCACAGAATATAAAATAATAACTTCCAGTAATAGCTAGTAAAAAGAATCTGAATTTCAAGAAATTTCAAGAAAGACTATAGGTAAGATGACAAGTGAAGATCTATGAAACAAACATCAAAAAGAAAACTGATGTGATAAAATTAGCAATCAAATGGAAGAGAGTAGGAAGCAAAGAGAAGGCATGTGGATTTTGGAAAAAGTAGTTTTATGTTGATGAAAAGATACAAATCAACAAAAGCCTCCAACAATCATGAATGTCTTGCTTACATTATATTTCATGAAAAACATATAAAGCAAAGTCCATTAGAAATGAAAAGAGAAATTGATAAAACACATTGCCTTCAGAGTTTAGCACACCATTACAGATCCATGGCAATTCAAGTTCATCATTTTAGAATCATATAATAAATAATGTTAGAATATTTTAAAATGTTTTATTCTCAACAAGGGCCACCTGAGGAGAGTTTGTTTTGTAACTGCCACACTAGACATGGAGAAAGTGGAGAGAGGTGAAGCTTCTGGTGTGACCACCTGTGGTTTTGGTTTCCACCATAGCTTTTGTCCTCACTGGGGAGTGTAACTTGACTGATCCAGCAAAAATATGCTGTGGTAGACATCAAGGAGAGTACCTGCTTGGCTCACAATTTCTACTTCTTCAGAACCATCTCTGAAGTGATAAGCCCACCACCACTGAGATACCACTGTACAACCTACTGCCCGACAATCACTGTTCTATTCCTGGGATTCAAATCTGAAAAGAAAGCTCCACTTATTTCCATCGGGCAGATATGTGAGGCCAAATGTGCTCACGCGTCCCTAGACTTTGATTTTGAAGTAAGTCAGTATTTTTCAAAAACTTCCAAACAACTTCTTTGAATCTGTATAGAAAGTGTTGTACAATGGTTATACCATAGGCTCTGAAGGCAAGGTCCCAGGTTCATATTTGTTTCCACTGCTTACTAGCTGTATAGATGCAAACAAACAGACACACACATATACACATTTACACCATATACCTATACATTTAAAGTGATACTCTAGGAACTTGATTAAAATTGCCAACTGTGTTGTTTTATTTCATCTTTAAAATCATCATGCAAGGGAACACACTTTAGCTAATTGCTTCTGTAAGGTTTCTCCAAATTTGTTACTGCATTTTTCAGAAATGTGAGTCAAAACAAATGAATAGAAGTTCCCGTCGTGGCGCAGTGGTTAATGCATCCAGCTAGGAACCATGAGGTTGCAGGTTTGATCCCTGGCCTTGCTCAGTGGGTTAAGGATCCGTGTAGGTCGCAGATGTGGCTCAGATCCCACATTGCCGTGGCTCTGGCATAGGCTGGTGTCTACAACTCTGATTAGAACCCTAGCCTGGGAACCTCCATATGCCATGGGAGTGGCCCTAGAAAAGGCAAAAAGATGAAAAAAAAAAGAATAAATGGGTATATGAGGGTTTACCATTTGGTAAGCAAGTACTGACTTGAACGAAATTTTTGAATTGTCTGCTTTAAGTCAGGCTGACCCCACTTCTTATTCCAGGAGTATTAGTGAACTAAACCCAATCAATACTGTTCAAATATTTTACAACAAAAATCTATTTCTCATTTAAGCAAATGGATACTTTTCAGTAATTCTCTTTGGAATACTATCATTTTTTGGCTTTAATGCTAACACTCATGTGTTTCTGCTCTTTTTGTGCCTATATATTCAAGATGTTGGTGTCCTCAAGGCTCTATCATGAGCCTTTTTACACCACCTGAGAAATTTCCTTTAGTCCATTGGGGTTCAATAATCAATAATATGCTTATATAAACCAGATATATATTTCTAGCCCAGTACCCACCTTATTGCTTCCATTCATTGTTTGATTAAATATTCAATTCCATATGTCTGAAATTAACATCATGATCTCACCCCAGAGCTTTTGGGCTCTTGTGCTAAGTGTATCCAAATTTACTCTACTGAAAGTCAAAAGCATCTGAGACAGCCCATATCTAATCAATTTCCAAATTCAATTGACTTGACTCTATCTCTTCTGGATGTCTTCATTCACTCCATATTTCTGTAGCCATTCTCCTGGGTCAGAATACCTCTTTTCAGGGAGTTCCCACTGTGGCACAGTGGGTTAAGAATCCTACTACAGCAGCTCATGCAGCCACAGAGGTACAGGTTTGATCTCCAGCTGAGCACAGTGGGTTAAATGATCCAGCATTATTGCAGCTACAGCTCAGATTCAGTCCCTAGCCTTGGAACCTCCATATGCTATGAGTATGGCCATAAAAATAAAAATGAAATAAGAATACCTCTTTTCTGGATTTGTGTATTCTGCTTCATGATTACTGCCTTTAGTATACTGAAAGCAGAATTACAGTACTAAAATGAATATTCATAAAAAATTTATAGAGGACATGGGCTTATTTTTATATTTATTCATTATTTCATTGAAATGATGTTTTGTGTTGTTGTTGTTTTGCCTTCATCTAATAATGTGATGGATTACACTAATATTTTTACATTGAACTTCCTTAGCATTCCTAGCATAAATTTTATTTAATAGATTTGATTCAGTTTGTTAGTATTTTGTTAAAGATTTTGCCATCTCTATTCATAAAGGATATTGTCTTTAGTTTTCTTTTGTTTTTATATGTAACAAACTTCTGGTATCAAGGCTAAAATGGACCATAAAAAATGAATTAGAAAATCATGAACTTGAAAAATAGACTTAATGGTTGCCTGGGGGGAGGGGGAGGGAGTGGGATGGATTGGAAGTTTAGGGTTAATGGATGCAAACTGTTGCTTTTGGAATGGATTAGCAATGAGATCCTGCTGTGTAGTGCTGAGAACTATGTATAGTTACTTATGATGGAGCATGATACTGGGAGAAAAAAGAATGTACACATGTACGTGTAACTGGGTCACTATGCTGTACAGCAGGAAAAAAATGTATTGGGGAAATAACAATTTAAAAAAAAGAATGAATTAGGAAGTGTTCCTCTTCCATTTCTTGAGAGGTTTAGAAGGACTCATGCCAATCCTTCCTTAAATTTTTGATAGAATTCATCAGAATTCATCTAATCTTGGGCTTCTCTTTGTTGAATATTTTCTTCTTGCTGTTTATAGTTAATTTAATCTCTCTACCTGTTTTCTACTTATTATAGGTCTACTCAGATTTCCTATTTCTTCTTGAGTAAGTGTTTGAGGTTTTCTTGTTTTTAGGAATTTTTCTTTTTCATCTAGGTTACCTAATTTTTGGAGTACTTTTGTTTCACAGTATATTTGTATAATTCTTTTTATTTCTTTGAGATGTGTAGTTATGTTCTGATGTTATTCCTGATGTTAGTATTCTAAATCTTTCCCCTTTTCTTCTTGGTCAGATTAACTAAAAATGTGAAAATTGTGTTGATTTTTCAAGAAATCAACTTTTCATTTCATTAATTCTATTCTTTTTCTGTTCTCTAGTCCATTCATCCCATAACTAACCTTAATTATTTCCTTCCTTCTGCTTGCTTTTGGTTTAGTTTGCTTTTATTTTTCTAAATCCTTAGAGCAGAAGTTTAGCTTAATAATGTTAGGTATTTTTTAAAATTTAGTCATTAATAGACTAAACATTAATTTTGCATCACATATCATTTTATATGCTGTATTTTTTTCATTTGCCTCAATCTATTTTTTCTCTTCAATCTATTTTCTAATAGCCATTATAATTTCTTGCTTAATTTATTGGCTGTATATAAACTAAACTGTTCAATTTCTGCACATATAGATTTTTCCATATTTTTTCCTACTGATTATGTTGTATGATTTCAATTTTTTAATTTAATGAGCTTTGTTTTATGGTCTAGCCTATGGTCTACCCTGGAAATATTTCATTATTAAAAATAATGTGAATTCTGTTGTTAGTCTTCTATATTTGCTTTGTCTAGGTTATTTATTTCTCAAGTCCTCTATTTCCTTGTTGATATTTTGTCTAATTTTAATTATTATTCAGGTGGAATGTTGAAGTCTCCAAATTTTATTGCTGTTTGTTTCTCAATTTAATTTTGTCCATTTTTGCCTCATACATTTTGGGGCCCTATTATAAAATACCTATAAGTGATATATTCTGAATGGATTAGACTTTTATCATTATGTAACGTGTGCCTCTTGGTCTCTTGAAAGATTTTGTATTAAATTTATTTTGTCTGGTATTAATAGAAGCATCCTATCTCTCTATGATGGTCACTGTTAACCCATCATATCTATTTTTATCCTTTCAATTTGATCAATTTTGGTCTCTGGATCTAAAGTGGTTCTCATACAGACAGTATACAGTTGGATCATATTCTGTTATTTTATTTTTTGTCTTTTTGCCTTTTTCAAGGGCCGCTTCCAGCAGCATATGTAGGTTCCCAGGCTAGGTAGGGGTCTAATTGGAGTTGTAGACGCTGGCCTACACCAGAGCCACAGCAACGCGGGATCCAAGCCATGTCTGCAACCTACACCACAGCTCACGGCAATGCTGGATCCTTAACCCACTGAGCAAGGCCAGGGATCGAACCTGCAACCTCGTGGTTCCTAGTCGGATTCATTAACCACTGTGCCACGGTGGGAACTCCTATTGTTTTTTTTTTTTAAATCTACTCTGCTGGTCTCTTCCTTTTAATTAGAGAGTTTAATCCATTTACATTCACTGTAATTATTAATAAGGAAGGAGATACTTGCTATTTTGCTATTTGTTTTCTTTGTGTCATATATTTTTATTCCTCACTTCCTCCACTACTGAATTCTTTTGTGTTAGGTATTTTCTAGTGTACAACTTTGATATCCTCTTGTTTCTTTTACTGTATATCTATTTCAGTTATTTTTTTAGCTGCTGTCCTGGGAATTAAAAATTATATCCTTTATTTATAACAATATAGATCAAATTATTAACAATTCATTTTCAATAGTATATGAAATTTTCCCTCATATAATGAACTATAAGCTCTATATACCCCCTTTATTATCACAAATTATATCTTTATATACCATGTGCCCCTTATCATAGATTTATAATGATTTATATTTACTTATGCGGTTAACATGACTGGTGTTATCAAGTTCTTCATGTGAATTCTGTTACTGTCTACTCTCCTTTTATTTCAGTCTGAATGACTATTTTTAGCATTTTTTTTTTTTGGTAGGGTAAATCTACCAGTACTCAGTTTTTGTTTATCTAAGAATAACTTTTTCTTTTATTTTGGAAAAATAGGTTTTCCAAATATATTATCCTTTGTTGACAGGTTTTGCTTTGAACACTCTGAATATGTCACCCCACATCCTTCTGGCCTCCATGGTTTCTTTCTTTTTTTCTTTTTTTATTGAATAATTTGACTTAAAATGTTAACTCTATGTTTTTAATTTCTGTCATACAGTAAACACTCAACTATTATTGAAAATAGACCTACCTTTTTTACTTCATGCCATTTAACTTCTCTGTTTCTGCAATATTTTAATGAGAATCTCACTACATTCAAAGGTCTTTGAAAAACAATTATTTTTACCTAATGTTAATGATATTAATACTAATTTAATATCATTACTATAAACAATAATGTGAAAAAATGTTGTCATTACCCTTTTGATACCTGAACCATGGCAGCACTGAAGTATTTAAAAAAAAAAACTGGGAAACATATTTCCAGCTTTCATTTATCAAGCATCATGGCTGTATTAGGAGTTGTGTTTCATAGCTTTTAACATCTCCATATTTCTGATAGGGGACCTGAACATTGGAGAAACCATGCCTGACTAGTACCCATTGCGCCTGTTGAATTCTAATAATTGTAGCATTTCAGTGACCTGGGAATTCACTTCCAGGAAACCTACCTATGTTAGAACATGAGATAAGGTTAGCTACCAAGTGTGTGGCCAAGTAAATTATTTTTTATTACCAATAAAAGAAGATTTCACTCTTTTGTATTTTTCTCTGCTTTTTTTTAATCATTAAAAAGACAAATACTTCAATTAACATGTACCTGTCCTGATCATCCTCTCTGAGGTGAAACTAAATAAAGCTTGGTGACACTTTCAGGTGAATTTGTGCTCCTACACAGCTTTAAAAGGCAATTCAGTAATAGAAAGAGTTTGTGGTACAATAATTTATAGTCCACCATTTCTAGTGAACCCAAGCCACCAAATTCCTAAACGGAACTCCATGACTTCTAATGAAAAAATCAGCTATTAATCTTTTTTGAGGATCTTGTGTATGTGAGGAGTCACTCCTTTCTTGGTGCTTTGAGGATTCTCATATTTCTTGAGGATTCTTTGAGGATTCTCAAATTTCCTTACTACATAGAAGATCCTCCTTGTCCTTGGGTTTCAAGTCTCTTATTATAATGTGTTTCAGTGTGATATCTCTGAGTTTATCAGACCTGGGATTTATTGAACTTCTTGAATATATAAATTCATTTATTTCATAAAATATGTAAAGTTTTGTCACTATTTCTTTGAATATTTTTTATGCCTCCTTACTTCCTTTTTCCTCTCTGGAGACTACCATTGTGAGTAATCTGGTGTCCTATAGGATCTGTACTCTCTCTTTCTATCTATTTTTCTATCTACCTATCTATCCATTTATCTATCTATCTATCTATCTATCTATCTATCTATCTATCTATCTATCTATCTATCTATCTATTTTGGTCATGCATGCAAAATGCAGAAGTTTCTCTGCCAGGCACTAAAAGTACCAAGCCACAGTAGAAACAACACCAGATCCTTAATCCCCTAAGCCGTCAGGGAACTCTTAGATTCTATTTATTTTCATCATGTTTTTCCTTTCTGCTTTTTAGACTGGGTTATTTCAATTTTTATATTCAAATTCATAAGTTTTCTTTTCTGCTGCTCAAATTTGCTGTTGAACTCCTCTAATAAAATTTTTCAGTTATATTTTTCATTTTCAAAATTTCTATTTGTTTCTTTTTAAAAAAATAATTTCTATCTCTTTATTGGTGCCATTTAGTGTAAAAAGTTTCTCATGATTTCCTTTAGCTATTTGGGTATATATAGAATAGTTGGTTTAAAAAATCTTTCTAGGAAATCCAGTATATAAAATTTCTCAGTATAGTTTCTATTAATTTCTTTTTTTAATACATGAAAAATACTTGTTCATACTTATTTGGTCCTTTGGATATCTATATAATTTTTTGTTGAAAACTGGATATCTTTATTGTTGTAACAACTCTTGGAATTAAATTCTACCTATGCTCCAAAAATTTTGTTGACACTTGGAGTTGTTGCATTTGTTACTATTTGTTTAACTACCTTCTTAGTTAGTTTTGTAAATTATGTATAGTTTCTTATATATAGCCAAGCAAGTATTTGTTCTATTAGTTTAATTGACAGCAAGTAATTTGATAGATATTTCCTTAAATGCAAGGTTAGGATTTTTTTTTATTTTTCTTGGATTAAGCACTCACCCGTATGTTGTAAATTTTTGATTAGTTTCTACAGTCCAGATAAAGTTGATTCTGACAGTTTTTGCCATTTTACTCACTGCTTTTGTGAGGGATGCATCTTTGGAGCCTAGCCTATCATTTTTGCTCACAAAACTCCTATACTTTTTTTTTCTTTTTTTTTTTATGGCCACACCTCCAGTATGTGGAGGTTCCCAAGCTTGGAGTTGAATCACAGCTGTAGCTACTGGCCTACACCAAAGCCACAGCAACATGGGATCCAAGCCCTGTGTGCAACCTATACCACAGCTCACGGCAACACTGGATTTTTAACCTACGAGCAAGGCCAAGGATCAAAGCCGTATACCCATGGATAATATTTGGGTTCATTACCACTAAGCCATGATAGGAACTCCAAACTCCTATTTTTTATTAAAAATTATTTTCATCCTACTTTCCATTTCTTTGCCTTTTTAATTAAGAATAGTAGGTATACAATATTATATAAGTTACAGTTGTA
Organism: Phacochoerus africanus; assembly: GCF_016906955.1. Classification (NCBI taxonomy): domain Eukaryota; kingdom Metazoa; phylum Chordata; class Mammalia; order Artiodactyla; family Suidae; genus Phacochoerus; species Phacochoerus africanus. The sequence goes on from NC_062545.1 coordinate 69,975,291, forward strand.
CAACAATACAGTGATTCACAATTTTAAAGGTTATACTTTATTTATGGTTATTATAAAATATTGGCTATATCCCCCATATTGAACAATATAATTTTGTAATTTTATACATAATAGCTTGTACCTCTTACTCCCATACTGCTTTATTGCTTCCTCTGCCCTCTCCCCACTAATAACCAGTAGTTTGTTCACTATATATGCAAATCTACTTTTTTTGTTGTTATATTCATCAGTTTTATTATTTAGATATAAGTGATATCATACAGTATTTGTCTTTCCCTATACGACATTTCAATTGGCATAATGGTCCCCAAGTCCATTCATGTTGCTGAAAATGGTAAAATTTCATTATTTTTTATGGTTGAGTAGTATTATACTCTGTATACACACCACATTTCTCTATCCATTCTTCTGTTGATGGACATTTAGGTTGCCTCTATATCTTGGCAATTGTAAATAATGTTGCCATGAACCTTGAGGTACATGTATCTTTTCAAATTAGTGTGTGTGTGTGTGTGTGTGTGTGTGTGTGTGTGTGTGTTATATTCAGGAAGGTAATTGCTAGATCATATAGCATTTCTATTTTTAGTTTTTTTGAGAAATATCCAAGCTATTTTTCATCATGGCTATATCAATTTACATTCCCACCAACAATGTACAAGAATTCCCTCTTTTCCATATCCTCACCAACATTTGTTATTTGTGTTCTATTTGATGATGGTTATTCCAACAGATGTGTTATGCTGTCTCATTATGGTTTTGATTTGCATTTCCCTGAAGATTAGTGATGTTGAATACTTTTTCATGTGTCTGTTGGCCATCTGTATGTATTCGGAGAAATGTCTATTTAGATCTTCTGCCCATTTTATTGATTGGGTTGTTTGTTTTTGTTTTGATATTGATTGGTATAAACTCTTTGTATATTTTACAAATTAACCTTTGTTGGTCACATCATGTGTAAATATTTTCCCATTCTGTAGGTTTTTTCATTTTGCTTATGGTTTCATTATCTATGCAAAAGCTTTTAAGTTTCATTAGGTCTTATTTGTTTATTTTTTGTTTTTATTTCCATTACTCTAGGAGACAGATCCATAAAGATAATTGCTGTGATTTATGTCAAAGAGAGTTTGGCTTATGTTTTCCTTTATAATATCTGATCTTACATTTAGGCCTATATTTCAATTTGAATTTATTTTTGTATATGGTGCTAGAGAATATCTAATTTCTGTCCAGGTTTCCCAGTGCCACTTATTGAAAAGACTGTCTTTTCTCCATTATATATTCTTGACTCCTCTATCATAGATTAATTGACCATAGGTGCATGGGTTTATTTCTGAGCTTTCTTTCCTGTTCAACTGATTCATATGTCTGTTTTTGTGCCAGTACTATACTGCTTTAATTATTATAGCTTTGTAGTATTTTCTGAAGTTAGGGAGGCTGATTCCTCTAGCTCCATTTTTTCTTTCTCAAGATTAATTTGACTATTCAGGGTCTTTTGTGTTTCCATACAAATTTTATTTATTTTTTTGTTCTAGTTCTATGAAAAATACTATTGGTAATTTGATAGAGATTGTATTGAATCCATAGATTGTTTTGGGTACTGGAGAGGGTATGAAGAAAAAGGAAGCCTCCTATATTGTTGGTGGGAATGTAAATCTGTACAATCATTATGGAGAATAGTATGAAGGTTCCTTAAAAAAACTAAAAATAGAGCTACCATATCATCCTACAATCCTACTCCTGGACATAAATCTGGAGAAAACTATAACGCAAAAAGATGCATTCACTCGAACATTCATTGTAGTACTATTTAAAATAGCCAAGACATGGAAGCACCCTAAATGTTCATCAACAGATGAATGGATAATATGGATACACAAACATACACACACAATGAAATATTATTCAGCTATAAAAATGAATGAATTAATGACATTTGCAGCATGGAACTATAATCAATATTTTTGTGACAATCTATAAGGGAAGAGAATCTGAAAAAGAATTTACATATTTATGTATGTATGTATGTGTGTGTATATATATTCATATATATATATGAATCATTTGTTGTGTACCTGAAACAAACACAACATTTTAAATCAACTATACTTTAATAAAAATATTTTAAGTGAAAAAGTAAAAGTGTGTCACAATATCCTATGTTTAAGTATATTGTAGTCATTCTCAATGTTACCTCTACTCACATCTTTAGGTTTTCCCTCTGTACTACACCCTAAAGTCTACTTCTTGTAAAGCTCACAGCCATATTCTACTATTACTTGTAATTAATACTAGTTATCCTGTCAGGAAAGTAATGGGGCAAGGCAGGTATACATTTTCTGTGTTGATGGGTTTCAGGGGCATGGCCTTCTTAAGGGTCCCTACTCCTCCTTGCCTACAGTTCTGGACCTAACATGCAATCCTACTCCTGTACCAGGGGTATATTTTATTTTTAAATATCCCATTGCTCAAACTACAATGGGTTTTCCTCATAGTTGGAGACATTAACAGATCTCCCTCAAATGCTCTTAGACTACCTTGGAAAAATAAACTAGTAAACACGAAGATCTGAAGAACTCGCACTAAGAAAAACTGACCTAACTGAAATATATAGAATATATACCCCCAAAAAATACATTTTTTTCAGGTATATATGAAAAATTCACCAACATAAACTCTGCTGGAACATGAGGAAACCACAACAAATTTCAAAGGATTGGAATCATGCAAAGAAGTTGGCAAATTGCAAATAAAATTATTTAGAAATTGTTTTTCAGTGAAGAAGATTCATAATCTATAAGACATTACTTGGAAGTTTTTATATGAAGAAACTAAAATCTAAATTCACCAAATTTTATGTTTGAAAATGTTTTATACTATATGTGAAAGACTGTCCTCTACATATCTGATAATGGGGTTCAACTACCATAATGTAAAATTCTTATTTTGTCTATTTTTGCCCTCTAAAATGGAGGCATTATACATATTCTTCACTCTGAATCTATGAACACTTTAACAGAACAAAAATAACTATACTGGGGCATATTATGAAACTAGTCCTCCTTCTTTCCTACTTAGCAATCACATCTATCTCAATTATTGGTCCACAATCCTACATCAAAATACAATTGTGTTATGAAGCCATTCAGAAATATTACTTAGGGTCAAGTGAGAACTTTAATTCAAACATATTATTGAAGATTTCATTTCATCATGCAAGCGAAAAAAAAATTCTAGCACAATCAAGGACTTGATTTTACTCTGATGTGAAAGTCCCTATTTTAAAGCAGGAAAAAAATACTAAAGCTAACGTTTTCCTATTTATAAGGGTATGAAGGTAGGTAGGTAGGAAGGTAATTTTTCCAAATTATATAAAAATTAATTTAAAGTTTGCCATAGGGTTATGGAAAGTTTCTATGGCATTGGATATCTTCAAGTAGCCAGAAAGAGTTCCCCACTTGAGGTTTTAGAAAAAATCCTGACTTTATTTCTACTTTACATGAAGTAATGCAAAGATTTTTGGTGGTTATAATAGAATTTTCAAGAGCATAATATTTTGCAAAGACCACTAAACATGAACTTGTAATTAAAGCCTTCACTCATTTGAAAACTTAATGCCCTTTAGCATTAGTTATTATAAGTTAAAATAAGAACAACCTATAGAAAACTCTGCGGTATACATTTCAAATGCTTGTTTGATTGAACTGGCTATCACAGCAGGATTTTTTAATAGAAACTTCAGATTTTTTTTTATTCTGCTTGGTAAAGAATATATTAGCAGTAATGTAACAGTCAGAAACAGCAGTGGTGGCTTTCTAATCAATACACAAATAGATTTCCTTCCCTCAACCCTCATTCCCCCGACTTTCAAGCCAATGCACAACAGTAACAGCAGTCAGTGCTCCTTTCTGAATTTCAGAGGACTTACACAACTTACTGGTACCCATTTTGGAAAATATAACAATTATTTTTTAAAATGTATTAGGCTATGAAATTTAATAGAAAGAACAAGGGAAGGCTAAGACATTTCTAACACCTCTGAGGCGGGATCATAAATTATAATAATTCCCTCATTCTCAGATTTCTATTCACTAATATCATGATGATTATAGAGGTATTAAAGTCAAATGAAGTCTATAAGGTAAGTCTGTAGCATATTGCCTACTAAGCATCAGGTAATAAGTAAATGTTCACTTCCTTACTCTTATTTTCCTCTGGATTCTAAGTCAGAATATCAAGGTAGGAGGAATATTAGCATATTCCATTTTCTAAATGATATGGAGCAAGCTGGTCTAATTCAGAACATTTATCCCATCATTTTAAAAAAATGTATATGTATATTTTTGAGTTCCTACTGTATACCAAGCACTGTTCTAGGGTCTTGGGATACTGGTGAACAATATATAAATACATATATTTAAAAGTCAGTGCTCTCATGGAGCTTACCATACAACAAGGCAGAAAAACAATCAACAACAGACATAATAAATAAGTTAACTGTATGGTGATAGAACATCCTTTGGCTATGGGAAATAGAAAAATAGGAAAAAATAAGAGTGATTCAGAATGACAGGAAACATTTGAAAGTGTGATTAGGGTGGACCCATTACAAAAAATGACATTCAAGCTAGAATCTGAAGAAGGTAAGTAGTTGGCCAGGTAGGTACTTGAGGGAAGAGCTTTCCAGGCAGAAGCAAGACATGGTGTAAGTTCCTGAAGCGGGAATATAAACTGTAATATTTAAGAATCCAGTGTGTCCAAAACATCTTGAGCAAATTCAATATGAAATAGTGATTTCAAAGAAAGATAAAAGTGAGCTAGTTGAACATATAAGGTCTTTGTAGGCCATTGGCAAGAAAGTCAGTGCTTTCACTTAGTGAACTTCAGAGCCAAGGTAGGATTGTTTTTTTGTTTTTTTTGTTTTGTTTTGTTTTGTTTTTTATGGCCACATCCAGGACATATGGAAGTTCCCAGGCTATAATAAGAGCTACAGCTGTAAGCCTATGCTACAGATTACAGCAACACCAGATCCTTAACCTATTTGGCAAGGCTAGGGAGTGAACCTGCATCCTCACAGACACTATGTTGGGTTCTTAAATGGCTGTCACAACAGGAACTCTGAGCCAAAGTAGGATTTTGTCCAGAGGAATGTCATGATCTGACTGCTAGACATTTTAGTCACCTAGGCTGCTTTGATAAGAACAGACAGGAAGAAGATAGGCAACAGGGAGACCACTTAGGATACTGTAGTAATCCATGTAAGAGAAGGCAGGAACTCAGACTAGGTTGGTGTCATGAATGCTGACAGAGTCCTGATGTTACCACCAGGGAGAATTTAACAAGCAGAGGAACTGTAGTCACTGCTTTAAGGAGCTTTGAATCCAGGTTCTTAATTTTGTTTCATCACCAAAATATATTATCCTTGCTATAGATAAAAAGAGTCCTGTTCCTACAGTGTCATGTTGTTCAATCTCATACATTCTATTAGGGCATGGCTTGTAGTAAATTTTATTCTCTGCTCTATCTCCTTGGCCTAAAAACAAGGCATTTTTTTTTTAGCAGAAGCTTGATAAATATTTGTTTAATAGATAAAAGGGTTTAATTTTTAAAATGGTCTTAATACAGTATCAAAATTTGTTATGGCAATAAATTTATTCATTCATTCTACATTTATTAAACATCTACTCTGTGTCATACACTGAACTAGGCATTGAGGAAATGAAGAAATATAAAATAGTTGCTACTTTCCAGAAGCTTTCTGATGTGTGACAGACATAAATAAATAACAGTTATTGCTAGAGGGTATTTATCATACAAGTGTTTTGGAAATACAGAAGGAATTGGTTAACTCTGCCTAGGAAAGTAATATGCATTTTGACAAATAGTGACATTTGAATTGGGTATTGACATAAAAATATCATTTTAAGAGGCAAAGAATAAAAAAATCAGTTTATATTAAAGATAGCTATAGCAGGGATTGCCACAGTCCTACTCTGACTTCTGAAAATATTTCGTGCCATTCATTATTCAACAATGACTAATAAAAGATGAAAAAAGTAAAAGTTATGCCACTATCTAATCTTCTAAATAAATACAAAGCTTCATGGTCTTTATGAAAACATAATTATCCACACCCCCTCCCAAAACAAAAGGTTAGGGAGAGAGCTCTCTTAATATTGATACCAGAGTTACTAGAATTTATATTCAGGTAAAATATCTGCAATTTGAGCACCTCAGTAAAATTATTGCTAAGAAATGTTGAAGGCTGATTTATTTGGTGAACAATTTGAAATCAGAGGTAAATTGGCTAACATTATTCTTTCAAGAAAGGTTATGCAGGCTACTAAAATAGAAGCTGGACAGAAAGAACAAGATAGAAAATGAAAAGTAAAAATAAGGGGTGCTCTAAACTTATTGCTGTAAAGCTAGAATATTTCAAGTTCAGTTTAGTGCCTGTACATTAGCTCCTTGTATTTCTATTCTGCTTGTTAATTGAGTACACTTCTAGAAAATCCTTGTATTTGATTTTAAGTCTATTGACCTGGCTGTCAAATATTCCTGATAAAAAGCTTTGAGCTGTAAGACAAGCGCACCTGTGCAAACCATGTGCTTGCTTTCCACTTCATGCCATTCATCCAGAAATTGTTATAAAACCAAACAAGTACCATGCATGGGTAGGAAAGGCTTTCAGCATTGAGAGAAGGGAAATACCTCAAGGCAAATGACATTGTCATTTCATGATACTCAACTCAGTACAGAACTGCTCTTAGAAATATGTTTTTTTCAAATATTTTGTATATGCCGACTAAAGAGGACAAAACAAACATAGAAATGTAACAATAAAATCTAACCATCCCTCTAACTTATCCATGAGGATAGGAATAAGGCCAGGACAAGTCAGTAGATGAGCAACAAGAAATTTTTAGAACAAAATGAACATGGGAAGGAAATAATGTCAAATAGATGATGACAAAAATAGGCTACTTTTTCTGCTACTGCGATTTCTATTTCTGTGTGTTCAGAGGAACTATATTCAGAGGCACTTGTAGAGAAAAAGGTCAAGTGTCTAATGGATGCTGGCAAGGTATTTAGGTATCTTCCTAACGTGATAGAAAGAGGGACAAGAGAAAACAGATTTAAGTTTTCTTCTCCAGTTCTAACCGATTTAAGTTTTCTTTGCCAATCTCAACCTTAGACCTGAATCCTTGAAAACTTCATCCTTAGACAATTGCTTCAGTGACAAGTACAAAAAAACGTGACAAGGCTGCTGTCTAGGTAACAGTGAATTTCCTTTTCTGAGGATGACACCACATCAAGTTCTTTCACAAACTATAGTCATTTTAAAAATGTTAATATTTATTTCTAATCACTTAGGCACATTTTTGTCACAGAGGAATTTCACCAATAACTATGATTCCCGGAGATGCCAAGATTCTACACCTTCTCTGTGGTAAGAAATAGCAAATATGTCCAAAGTTTAAGAATCCAGATAGGAAATAATTCATTAATTATTTAAAAAATAATTACTTACTAAACACTTCTTTTGAAGTGGATATGAGTAAAATTGTTTGTGGGTTCAAATTGGTAGAAGATGGAGACAGTGTTTATAACATTGCATAAGAGGTGCTTAGAGAGAGGTGCTAGAATACAGTGGAATATGTACATGGTTCAATTGATATTCAAGAGGATGAAGGAGATCAGGAACATTTCTGTACGAAGCTAATGCCTGAGCAAAATCTTTAAGAATAAATAAGGATGAAGTAATGAGAAGGAAGTAGGAAAGCAAATTCCAGGCAGAGGAAAGAGCACAACTAGGGGATTAGAGGCATGAAAGCTCAAGTTTATTAAAAATAATAAATATTCAAAAAACATAAGATACATCATAAATGGCAATCTCAAAGTCCTCTAGTTTAAGAAGTAGAATCTTTATTCTCATAGCTTTTTGAAAGTGTTATCAAAATTAAATAAATTAATTAGCATTCTAAAAATTGTGTGTGTGTGTGTGTGTGTGTGTGTGTGTGTGTGTGTGTGTGCTTTCAAGAACAAGCTCTCATATGGCAGTATGAGTGATGAGATGAGTCTAGAAGCAGAAAAGCCACTCAGGGAATTTAATAACTTAGGAAATAAAGCTCTTCAGAGAGCCACACCAGGGCAACTTAAATTTCTTCCCATATCTGTTTTCTGTCTCCTGTTTGGAAGTCTAAATCTGGTCTAAGAAATTATATGGACTCACAAATACTCCCCAAATCTATCTTCAACTTGGAAAAAAAAATTTCATGTTCAATTTAAAAGTTTGATATCTTTGCTTTAAAGTCTCATCTTTACAACTTAGAAAAGTCATGGTCTAGCCTCTTGACAGGGAAGTACGATACATTCCAAATGGGCCATATAGGAGTTGGGGAAACACAGCTATTGATAGTTCACTATATCTGCCTGATTACACATCTTCCTATATTTGCTTATGTACCACTTCATATTTAGTTCCTTTAGGGCTGAGGTTTTATCTTTTCACCTCATCTTCTAAGGGGCCAAGGTAATTTGTAGCAGGCAGTTGGTAGGCAAGGTGCACGGGAATATGTGAGAAAGAACAAGTTATTCAATAAAGGGTCTTAAAGTAAATAATTCATAATTTGAAAAAGAAAAGCATACCTTATATTATTTAAAAAGTAATATTTCTAGAAAAATATTTAGATAATAGATCAATAAGGAGGTAGGTAGATAACAAATGATGGAAAAATAGAAAGATGCTATATAGACAGAAAGGTAGTATGTACAAACAATAAAACTTAAAATCTAGTAGAAACCTCAGAAAACCTATATGATATATACATCATACTAGGAGAAAGTCTACATAATATTAAAACAAAGTAGAATCCACTAAAAATAATAGATATAATTCCATAAGATTTATTTCTCCATGACAAAAACAAATAAAATTTAAAATGAGTATAGTACATAAAATATAATAGAAATCATGGAAAAAGAAAGTCTCAACAAGTAAATTTACAAACGAAAGGAAAATAATTTATACTTTATTTTTTAATAAGTTTTTTAATCACAGAGGCTAAATCGCTTTTCCAGTTTTTTTATTGTTATTACCCCAATACAATTTTTTTTTTACTGTACAGCATAGTGACCCAGTTGCACATACATGTATACATTCTTTTTCCTCCCATTATCATGCTCCATCATAAGTGATTAGACATAGTTCTCAGTGCTACACAGCAGGATCTCATTGCTAATCCATTGCAAAAGCAGTAACTTGCATCCATTAACCCCAAGCTCCCAATCCAGTGCACTCCCTCCCCCCTACCCCTTGGCAATCACAAGTCTATTCTCCAAGTCCATGATTTTCTTTTCTGTGGAAAGGTTCATTTGTGCCTTATATTAGATTCCAGATATAGGTGATATCATATGGTATTTGTCTTACTCTTTCTGACTTTCTTCACTCAGGATGAGAGTCTCTAGTTCCATCCATGTTGCAACAAATGGCATTCTTTTATTCTTTTTTATGGCTGAGTAGTATTCCATTGTGTGTATATATAAAACCTCTTCCTAATCCAATCCTCTGTTGATGGACATTTAGGTTTTTTCCATGTCTTGGCTAGTGTGAAGAGAGCTGCAATGAACATGCGGGTGCATGTGTCTTTTTTAAAGAAGTTTTGTCTGGATATATGCCCAAGGGTGGGATTGCTGGATCATATGGTAATTCTATGTATAGTTTTCTAAGGTGACTCCATACTGGTCTCCATAGTGGTTGTACCAGCTCACATTCCCACCAACAGTGCAGGAGGGTTCTGTTTTCTCCACAGCCCCTCCAGCACTTGTTATTTGTGGATTTATTAATGATGGCCAATCTGACTGGTTTGAGGTGGTCTCTCATGGAATTTTGATTCACATTTCTCTAATAATCAAGGATGTTGAGCATTTTTTTCATGTGCTTGTTGGCCATCTGTATGTCTTCCTTGGAGAAATGTCTATTCAGGTATTTTGCCCATGTTTCAATTGGGTTGTTGTCTTTTTTGCTGTTGAGTTGTATAAGCTGCTTATGTATTTTAGAGATTAAGCCCTTGTCAGTTGAATCACTTGAAACTGTCTTCTCCCATTTTGTAAGCTGTCTTTTTCTTTTCATTTTGGTTTCCTTTGCTGTGCAAAAGCTTCTGTTTGATTAGGTCCCATTGTTTTAATTTTGCTTTTATTTCTGTTGCTTTGGGAGACAGAACTGAGAAAATATTTGTAAGGTTGATGTCAGAGAATGTTTTGCCCATGTTCTCTTCCAGGAGTTTGATGGTGTCTTGTCTCATATTCAGGTCTTTCAGCCATTTTGAGTTTATTTTTGTGCATGGTATGAGGGTGTGTTCTAGTTTCTTTGTTTTGCATGCAGCTGTCCAGTTTCCCAGCAATTCTTGCTGAAAATACTGTCTGTTTTCCCATTTATGTTCTTGCCTCCTTTGTCAAAGATTAATTGACCATAGGTGTCTGGTATTATTTCTGGGTTCTCCCTTATGTTCCATTGGTCTGTATGTCTGTTTTGAAACATCCTTGAGAATGTTCCATGTGTACTTGAGAACAGTATACCACACTTTTGTTTGATTAGGTCCCATTGTTTTAATTTTGCTTTTATTTCTGTTGCTTTGGGAGACAGAACTGAGAAAATATTTGTAAGGTTGATGTCAGAGAATGTTTTGCCTATGTTCTCTTCCAGGAGTTTGATGGTGTCATGTGGCTTTATAATATTGTTTGAGGTCTGGGAGAGTTATTCCCCCTGCTTGGTTTTTGTTCCTCAGGATTGCTTTGGCAATTCTGGGTCTTTTGTGGTTCCATATAAATTTTTGGATTGTTTGTTCTAGTTCTGTGAAAAATGTCATGGGGTAATTTGATAGGGATTGCATTGAATCTGTAGACTGTTTTGGGTAGTATGGCTATTTTTACAATTTTAATTTTTCCAACCCAGGAACATGGAATATCTTTCCATTTCTTTACATCTTCTTTAATTTCTTTGATGAATGTTTTATACATTCTATCACCTCCTTGGTCAGGTGTATAACCAGGTATCTGATTCTTTGGGGTGTAGTTTTAAAAGGTATTGTGTTTTTGTATTCCTCTTCTAATATTTCATTGTTAGTATACAGAAATGCCACTGATTTCTGAGTATATACCTTGTATCCTACTAGTTTCCTGAATTTGTTGATCAGTTCAAGTAGTTTTTGGGTTGAGTCTTTAGGGTTTTCTATATATAGTATCATGTCATCTGCATACAGTGACAGTTTTACCTCTTCTCTTCTAATTTGGAGGCCTTTTATTTCTTTTGTTTGTCTGATTGCTGTGGCTAGGTCTTCCAATACTATGCTGAATAACAGTGGTGAGAGTGGGCATCCCTGTCTTTTTCCAGATTTTAGCAGGAAGGCTTTCAGCTTGTCTGCATTGAGTGTTATATTTGCTGTGGGTTTGTCATAAATGCTTTGATTATGTTAAGGAATATTCCTTCTATACCCACTTTGGCAAGAGTTTTGATCATGAATGGATGTTGGACTTTGCCAAATGCTTTTTCTACATCTATTGAGATGATTATGTGGTTTTTGACTTTTCTTTTGTTAATGTGGTGTATGACATTGATTCATGTGCATATGTTGAACCATCCTTGTGAATCTGGGATGAATCTCACCTGGTTGTGGTGTATGATCTTTTTGATATGTTGTTGAATTCAGTTGGCTAAAATTGTATTGAGAATGTTGGCGTCAACTTTCATCAAAGATATTGGCTGATAGTTTTCTTTTTTGGTGATATCTTTGTCTGGTTTGGGGATTAGGGTGATGGTGGCATCACAGAATGTCTTTGGGAGTGTTCCCTTTTCTTTAAACTTTTGAAAAAATTTTAAGGAGGATGGGTATAAGTTCCTCTTTGAATGTTTGGTAGAATTCTCCTGTGGAGCCATCTGGTCCTGGACTTTTATTTGTAGGGATTGTTTTTATTACATATTCAATTTCATTTCTTGTGATTGCTCTGTTCAGTTGATCTATTACTTTTTGATTCAGATGGCAGGCTGTATGTCTCTAGAAAGTTGTCTATTTCTACTAGGTTGTCAAATTTATTGGCATACAATTGTTCATTGTATTCTCTAGTAGTTTTTTGTATTTCTGTAGTATCCATTGTGACTTCTCCTTTTACATGCCTTATTTTATTTGTTTGTTTTTTTTAATCTCCTCTTCTTTGTGAGACTAGCCAGAGGTTTGTCAATTTTGTTTACCTTTTCAAAGAACCAGCTCTTGGTTTTATTGATTTTTTCTATTGTTTTTTGAATCTCTATTTTATTGATTTCCTCCTTGATCTTTATGTCTTCTTTCCTTCTGCTGGCTTTATGTTTTGTTTGTTCTTTCGCTAATCATTTAGGTGGTGGGGTAAATTGTCTATTTGAGTGTTTACCTATATTTTGAGGAAGGCCTGTATTGCTCTGAATTTCCCTCTGAGCACTGCTTTTGTGGCATCCCATAGATTTTGACTCGTTGTGTCTTCATTATCATTTGTCTTGAGGTATTTTTTAATTTCCTTCTTGATTTCCTCTTTGACCCATTGGTTTTCTAGGAGCATGTTGTTTAGTCTCCATGTAGTCGGTTTTTTCTCATTTCTTTCCCTGTGGTTGATTTCTAGTTCCATGCCATTGTGGTCAGAAAAGATACTTGAAATTATTTCTATACTCTTAAATTTGTTGAGGTTAGCTTTGTGCCCCAATATGTGATGAATCCTTGAGAATGTTCCATTCAGAATGTATTTTGAATGTAATGTCCTGAAAATGCTGATTAAGTCTAACTTCTCTATTATGTCCTTTAGGATCTCTGTTGCCTTGTGGATTTTCTGTGTAGAGGATCTATCCATAGATATGTGTGGGGTGTTAAAGTCTTCTACTATGATTGTATTCCCATCAATTTCTCCTTTTATATCTGTTAGTAACTGTTTGAGGTACCTGGGTGCTCCTATATTAGGGGCACATGTATTGGTGATTGTAATATTCTCTTCTTGAATGGATCCTTTAACAATTAAATAGTGTCCTTCTTTGTCTTTCTTTATGGCCTTCATTTTTTTTTTAGTTTTTTTTTTTTTTCCACTGTAAAGCAAGGGGGACAGGTTATCCTTACATGTATACATTACAATTACATTTTCCCCCAGCCTTTCTTCTGTTGCAACATGAGTATCTAGACAAAGTTCTCAATGCTATTCAGCAGGATCTCCTTGTAAATCTATTCTAAGTTGTGTCTGAGAAGCCCAAGCTCCCGATCCCTCCCACTCCCTCCCCCTCCCATCAGGCAGCCACAAGTCTCTTCTCCAAGTCCATGATTTTCTTTTCTAAGGAGATGTTCATTTGTGCTGGATTCCAGTTATAAGTGATATCATATGGTATTTGTCTTTGTCTTTCTGGCTCATTTCACTCAGTATGAGATTCTCTAGCTCCATCCATGTTGCTGCAAATGGCATTATGTCATTCTTTCTTATGGCTGAGTAGTATTCCATTGTGTATATATACCACCTCTTCCGAATCCAATCATCTGTCGATGGACATTTGGGTTGTTTCCATGTCCTGGCTATTGTGAATAGTGCTGCAATGAACATGCGGGTGCACGTGTCTCTTTTAAGTAGAGTTTTGTCCGGATAGATGCCCAAGAGTGGGATTGCGAGGTCATATGGAAGTTCTATGGATAGATTCCTGAGGTATCTCCAAACTGTTCTCCATAGTGGCTGTACCAGTCTACATTCCCACCAACAGTGCAGGAGGGTTCCCTTTTCTCCACAGCCCCTCCAGCACTTGTTATTTGTGGATTTATTAATGATGGCCATTCTGACTGGTGTGAGGTGATATCTCATGGTAGTTTTGATTTGCATTTCTCTTGTAATCAGCGATGTTGAGCATTTTTTCATGTGTTTGTTGGCCATCTGTGTATCTTCTTTTGAGAAATGTCTATTCAGGTCTTTTGCCCATTTTTCCATTGATTGATTGGCTTTTTTGCTGTTGGGCTGTATAAGTTGTTTATATATTCTAGAGATTAAGCCCTTGTCGGTTGCCATGGCCTTCATTTTAAAGTCTGTTCTGTCTGATATGAGTATTGCAACTCCTGCCTTCTTGTCTTGTCCACTGGCATGAACCATCTTTTCTCATCCCCTCACTTCCAATCTGTATGTGTCCTTTGTCCTAAGGTGAGTGTCTTATAGACAGCAGATTGAAGGTTTTTACTTTTTTATCCAATCTGCCACTCTGTGTCTTTTGATTTGAGCATTCAGCCATTGACATTTAAGGTGATTATTGATAGATATATATGTATTGCCATTTTAAACCTTGTTTTACAGCTGATTCTACATTTCTCTTTTCTTCCTTTCTTTTTTTGGTTGGATGGTTTCCATTTATTTTGAGTACTTTTTTTTCAGTTTTTGTGAATGTAATGTTCAGTTTTGACTTGTGGTTGCCCTGTTTTTTAAGTATGTTAACCCCTTCCTATATCTGCTTACTTTATCCTGAGAGTCATGTAGGCTCAAACACATCATTAAAAAAAGAATCGATTTTTTCTTACTTTCCTTCCCCACATTGTGTGATTTTGATGTCTCTCTCTCTTTTTTTTTAAACATCTTCATCTGTATTTAAATGACTGCTTTCCATATGTGGTTTCCTCCATCCTAATTCTTCTTTTCCTTCTTCTAATTTAGAGAGCCCTTTCACTATTTCTTTTAGAATGGGTTTAGTATGGCTGTATTCTTTTAGCTTTTGTTTGTTGGACAAATTCTTTATTTTTCATTCTATTTCAAATGATATTCTTGTTGGATAGTGTATTCTAGGTTGCAAATTTTTTCCTTTCAGCACTTTAAATATATCTTGCCACACACTTCTGTCCTGTAGTGTTTCTGTAGAGAAATCAGCTGATAGCCTTATGGGGATTCCCTTATAATTAACACTTAGCTTTTCTCTTACTGCCTTTAGAATCCTCTCTTTATCTTTTAACCTTTGCCCTTTTTATTATAATATGTCTTGGTGTGGGCCAGTTTGGGTTCCTCTTGTTTGGAGCCCTCTGTGCTTCCTGTATCTTGATATCAGTATCCTTTAGATTTGGAAAGTTTTCACCATAACTTCTTCTGATATATTTTCAATCCCCTTTTCCTTTTCTTCTCCTTCTGGAATTCCTCTTATGCTTAGATTGGCCTGCTTTATATTATCCCATAGGTCTCTTATATTGCTTTCATGTTTTTTCATTTTGCTTTCTGTCTGATGTCCTGCTTACGTGATTTCCATTATTCTATCTTCTGCATCACTAATTCATTCCTCTGCATTGTTCATTCTTGTCCTTATTGCTTTTAGCTCAGTTTGTATCTCTGTAAATGAATTCTCTGGTTTTTCTTGGCTCCTCCTTATATGTTCGAGTTCCTTTCTGAGTGAATCTGCTTTTCTGTTAATATTCTTTCTTAATCCTTCAGTATTCTGACTCTATCCCTTTTGAACTCAAAGTCTGTCAGACTGAAGAGGTCTGTTTCATTGTTGACTGCTTTAGGTGAATTCTCCTGTTGCTTTATCTGGCAATGATTTCTGAGCTTCTTCACTGTGCTTGTGTTTTTCTTTTTGTGAATTTGAGGAAGCCAAATTGCATTGTGAATTTGAGGAAGCCAAATTGCAGTCTGGCACAGTCCAGGGCAGGCTGGTGGTGCAGCTCAGCGCAGGCAGGCAGAGACGCCTGGAGTGTGGCAGGCCAGTGGGGTAGCTCCATGTGGGTGGGCGTGGGCACCCAGAACATGGTAGGCTGGTGGGGCAGTTTCCCGTGGGGGGGGGTGGTCCACAGCAGATGGCAGGTGGATTCTAGCCGCAGGGGAGGGGGGTTGTGCCAGGAACACTCTGCTCTCTGTGAGCCAGCAGGCAAGCATGCATGCTGGGGCATAAGGAGTCTTCTATGGCTGCCTGCCTTTCCTCCTCTCCCCTCCCCAACATATGTGCCTTGTCTCTCCTGCAGGTCTCATGTTAGGGACCTCCCCTCCCCTTCTCCTCACTTCTCTCTGCCATGGCTTTCCACTCCCCAACCCTTAGTGTACTCCTCCCCCTGCCCTTGGCACACTGATCCCTAGTCCCTTAGGCTGTCTCCACACTGCCAACCCCAGCCGGCTCCCTGGGACTGACCTCTGGAGCCTAAGTCTCAGTGCCCAGCCAGCCCCCACCGAGCGTCTCAGGCTGTGGTGTCTGTGCCAGTGATTCAGATGATCTGTGCATCTCTGACTCTGCTCTTTGGTTCTCAGACTTGCTGTTGTGCTTTTCTTGGTGTCTTAGAGATCCCTCTGACTTGGCTGATCTTTCCGCCACTTAGGTGGCTTCCCAGGATGTGGGGTCCTTTTCTCCCTCACAGCTCCCTCATGGGAATGCTAGTTCTGTCCTGATTCCTCTTCTCTCCCTCTCTTTTTTCTTTTGTTCTTTCCCTGTTATGTCAAGAGTTTCTTGCCATTTTTGGAGGTTTAAGTTCTTCTGCCAGCATTCAGTTGATGTTCTGTATGAGTCATTTCACATGTAGATGTGTTTTTGTGATGCGTTTGTGGGAGAGGATGAGCGTGTCCTCTTGCTCTTCCACCATCCTGCCTCCCATTGTCCTAATTTCTGTTTTATGTAATTAGCCTATGAACTCACTTATTCTCCTTCACAAAATCTGACTGACCTGAAAGAAGAGAAAAGCTAAAACAAAATCATGATCAAAAGAGGATATGGTTCAATAAGTTGAATGTAAATATCTAGGAGATAGAACAAACACTACTTTTTTTTTTAGTTTTTGGGTTTTTTTTTCCTTCCAATTTATGGTGGTATAATATATAAATAAAAGCTTTATATATTTAAGGTGCACAGTGCTGATGTATTGATATACATATACACTATGAAAGGATTATCATAATTAAGCCTAATTTCTAAGCATTCTGAAGGAAGATAATTTTAAACAGAAATTATAATAATTAAGCTAATTAGCATATCTATCACTACACATAGTGACCAGTTTTTTGTTGTGATGAGAACACTTAAGGTCTACTCTTTTAGCAGATTTCATGTACCATACAGTATTATTAACCATGGTCACCATGATGTATGCTGGATCATCAGAACTTACTCACAATGGTAAGTAAAACTTGGTATTGTTGACTTATCTCCATTTATTCTACCTCTAGCTCTGGCAAGGACCACTCTATTCTGTTATGATTTTGCTTCAAGTTCCACATATAAGTGAGGCTTATGCAGTATTTTTTTTTCTGTGCCTGGCTTATTTCATTCAGCATAATGTCTTCATGTTTACTAACGTTGTCACAAATGATAGGATCTCCTTAAGGCTGAAGAGTATTCCATTATATATATATATATATATATATATATATATATATATATATATATACACACACACACATACATACACATACACACACTGCATTTTCTTTACCCATTCATCCATCAAAAGACATTTAGGTTATTTTCATATCTTGACTAATGAGAATACTGCTATAATGAACAGGGTAGTGTGCATTTCCTTTGGGTATATACTCAGAAGTGGGATTGCAGGGTCATATGATGGTCGTATTTTTAATGTTTTGAGTAACCTCCATGCTTTTTTCAACCATGGTTATGCCAATATCAATAATTTCTAATTGAAGAAAAAATTAAGCAGAGCTCAAAAACCCTTAAATCTGTGGCAAGAAGGCAATTGCATGATAACTGGGTAAAACAGATGTTATCAATAGTTTATTTTGGAAGAAACTCCAAGCTCAGGGAAACTATGGTCCTAATAACAATTATGTCATATGCACTGTTCAAAGTTTTCAGGTTAAATCAAAAGGGTCCAATACGTGTTAAACAAGGATATTGAAAGAAGAAAGAAAGTCAGATGCATACTGGGAAAACTTCTGAACTGAAGAATGAAACTTTACAAGTTTCCAGAGAGAAAAACTGGGAGTCTTACAAAGCGAAGGGTCAGACAACCAACAGAAAATAATAGCTGCATATTAGAGAATCATTGAATAATTTCTAAGCATTCTGAAGGAAGATAATTTTAAACAGAAATTATGCTTAGTCAAATTATCACTTAATTGATTTCAGGTATGCATTCAGGTATAGATTTAATTAAAACAATTTTTCTCTGAAAACTATTATATTGTCTTTTTCAAAAGATTAATAAGATAAACTTCTAAAATCAAATGAAAGTACAATAAAGAGGCAAAAAATATGAGTTGGATAAAGAGAATTTTTAAAATATTACAGACAAATTATACCAATAAACTGAAAAATTTGACAAAATGTATCTAAGAGCATAAAAATGAGTAAGTTTAACCCAAGCATAGAGGAAAATCTTTAATGGACTAATAGCTATAAAAGAAATTTAAAATGAGATTAAAGCTTCATTTAGCAAAAAGTGCTAAATTTTATAGGTACTTATACCAGAGCTTCAGGAAGTGCTACCTATTTCCTTAATTCAAATAAGTGAGCAATTTTAGGAAGTGGTATTGATTCAATTAAGTTATTTTAAAAGACAGAAAAAATGAAGAACTCATGCATTAAATGAACACATTATAAAAGGCATATTGGTTTAGGAAATATTAAAGGGTGGAAAAAAAGGACAATTCTTTTTATTTTTTACACCCATCCAAAGCCCAAAAGAAAGATGGAAATCTTTAATTTTTTTGTATGGCTCTCATAAATGGATACCAAGGAGGGGACAAGAATCATACACATGCACACACAAACACACACACAATTACAAGCTAATTATTTATGAATAGATTTGCCCAAAAAATCAACAAACATTTACTGAATCAAAAGAATACATTAAATAATGAGTTAAAGCTGTATTACTGACATAAACACATGGCATATAATACAGTTAGGGCCTGCCATAACACAGGAAAAGAAATATATAAAATGTAATCATAGGAGTTCCCATCATGGCTCAGTGATTAACGAATCTGACTAGGAACCATGGCATTGTGGGTTCAATCCCTGGCCTTGCTCAGTGGGTTAGGGATCTGGCATTGCCATTAGCTGTGGTGTAGGTTGCAGACGCGGCTCAGATCCCGTGTTGCTGTGACTCTAGTGTAGGCCGGCAGCTACAGCTCCAATTATACCCCTAGCCTGGGAACCTCCATATGCCATGGGAGCACCCCTTAGAAAAGGCAAAAAGACAATAATAATAATAAAATAAAATAAAATAAAATGTAATCACAGAAAACATTAAGTCATGTTATTTCAAGTTAGTGAAATTACAATGGAGAAACTGCCTTGCCCCTGACTCAAGAGTTTTGAAGTCCAGTTCCTTGGTGGTAGCAGTTACTGCTGGTAGTTGTCCTCTCCAGGCCAAATACCAAATGGTGTAATTCTAAGTTTCATGGCTAAGGAGAATTCTCTTACTGCTTTGTAGCAAGTTTTAGTGGGCTAATCCAGGAATACAGGAATATTGGACCACAAGAATACTGTAAAATCAACTACCTATCATTCACCTCCCTATTTGCTGAGTTCTCTCCAGCTTCATCCTCTCCTGCATCTCTCTCTTGCCCACCCCCAAAGGATGAAAATACTAGTTTTTCTCCAATTATGAACTGAAGCTAGGCAGAAGGTAGAGTCTAATTTCCAGTCCTATTACATTCAAGTTTGATTATTGGCTACATTACTGTAGAGTTCATTGTAAAAATATACTCAAATATACAGCATAATATCATACCTGTAAAAAATATATATTTAGAGTAAACTAAAATTTGATTACACTATACACAGTACACTATACAAACTATACAACCAATCTATGAAAGACCAAAACATTCACACCTAAATGATGTGCATAATTATATAATTAATTATAGTTAAAACTACACTTTTCTGCAAATTAAAAAATTTCTAGTAGTTCTTCTAGGACTACAGAAAATTTATATGTAAGAGAACTAAAACAGAAGAACCAGACCTAAACTGGGAAAAAATTACCCTGTGAAAGTAATATTTGAACTGTGCCTGAAAGAAGTCTAGGATATTTTACCAAAGTTACAGTTCCTACTACACAGTGAATTATGGACATATATTGTTGCTTGGAAAAAAATTTAATTGGCCAAAGAAATAAATCACACACCCTAACCTCTCTTATGTAATGATACAAAGAGAAAAAGATAATATATGTATGGCCCATGGTTAAATGGACAAAGCTGACTGTATTTGAAGTAATTAACCCATGTAGTCCATATGAGCTCACTTTTAGAATCCATATGTATTGTGTCTAATGAAGGTAAGATATAAAAGATAATACAGAAAGTATAAAACATTGTTCTTGCTTATTATCTAGTTATGAAATGAGCCATAAATACACATGCAACTTTCAAGTGAAAATTAAGTAAATATACTAGATAAAATAATTTAAAATTAGGAATGAGTGCTAAATAAGTGGCTTATAAATAATAAATCTTAAGATGAGGACAGATCACAATAAATCTAAAATAGTTTGAAAAAAAATCACTGTTGTTAAAATGATCGGAGAAAGAGTAGATCTCAGAAGGCTAAACGCATGCTG
This sequence comes from Phacochoerus africanus, assembly GCF_016906955.1. Taxonomy (NCBI): domain Eukaryota; kingdom Metazoa; phylum Chordata; class Mammalia; order Artiodactyla; family Suidae; genus Phacochoerus; species Phacochoerus africanus. The sequence continues at coordinate 69,995,825 of NC_062545.1, forward strand.
CCTGTGGAAAGGAGAATGAGAAGGAAAATTTTTTTGATTACCTGAAAGTCTAAATGCAAAATTTAAGATATATGAATATCAGCATCACTCAAAAATCAAGGAAATCAAAAAATAAGCAAAATTTTAAAGTAGGATAGTTTATTGGATATTCCCTATATCTGCAAGAGTAATCCATTTCTACACTAGAACAAAATCAGATATCTCCATTGAAAACTATGAGTCATATGATAAATTCTAGGATTCAGGAATATTAGGATGCCTTATAAAACCATAAATAAGAAGCCCCAATGTTTGGATTTTACCAAAGTTCAAGCCACATATTTTAGTTTAATTTTTTAAAGATGGAAGAGGAAGTAAGTTTATCCTGCTTGCCCACCAGGCAATCAATTTTGTATGTTTTGTGTTCCCTGTTTATCTTAAAGTCGTACATACATTATCCTACAGCCAAGCTCTCCAAGAATACACAGACATAGCAAAGACTCTCACATAGAAATGTCTTTTTTAAGGATGATGATTCTAGGATAAAACTTTGAACTTCAATTTGCTATGAAATTGTACACATAACTAATCACAAGATCCAATATTTTCTTACACACTTTTTTACAATTATAGCCAACATTTAAAACCAAGTGAATTATCTAGATATGAAATGAAAACTCTACCCATAACTGCAGTGTCTTTAAGAGGAATACATAAAATTTGATATGTAGATATTTATCTGCTATCATCATTATTTGATAAAAGTAAATGTTTAATCCTCCAAAATGTAATGTTAGTTCTATCAGTGGTGGAAATACAGCATAGAGCATATTTTTCTTACTTTGTTTGAAAACAAAACAAAAATATTTCTAACATGAAATATCTTAAATATGAAAATATCTTAAAGCAAAAACATCTTAAACATGAAATAATTTCTTTATATTATACCTTTTCAAAGTAAAATTTATAGAAATTAAGTCTATTAAAATGATACTCAGAACTACTTGTCATTTTTTGAATTTTTTGCCTTATGTTCTACATAACTTTTAATAAATATTTCTAGAACATGCATTCTTGTTAGAGTCATGTTCCCCTGTCTGTTGACCTGTATAGAATACAAGCATTCACAGGTTTTCAGTGCTTTGCAGATTTCAAGACCAAATATAATTTTTCACAGCATTAAAAAAACAAAAACAAAAATCTTTTCTGTAGAGCCTTCTAAACTCTTCAAAGGAGTCTGCAGAGGTTCCAATGGGATCTGTCTTATTTGAATTATTTTCGAAGGACCATGAACATAACCTTATATGAAAGATAAATGATGCTTAGTTTATTTTCAGAATTTTACATCTAATATGTGTGCCTTACCGTCTTTTTTCTTTTGCCAGCTCAAAATCAGCACAGGATCTATCCAGAATTTTGTAGCAACAAACACTCTTTCCTAGGAAATCAAGAAGGGAGAAATGCAATGAAGATGCCATTGAACCAGGAATGAGAGACTGTCCTGCTCTGCATGAGGGTAGGGACTGTCTCTTGCCTTCTCTCTACTTTAATTCCCTCAAATGGAAATTAATGAATAAAGACATGTGTCCTGTCTTTTTTAGGGACTTTTGTGATAGTCATATAAGTGAATATTTTTGAGAGAAATTTATAAACTGCAAGGTGCTAAAGAAAGTTAAAAAATCTGAAAATCACTAATAATGAAAAAAATAGTGAATTTCTACCTCCTGGTAATGTGGTAAAGTCACATCCTACAGGTGAATCCTCAATATGTCCTACTTGTATTCTACCTCCTCCCTTTTAAAATGAATTCAGCAACCTATGCTATAAAACAAACTAAATCTGTGCCTGCACAAAACTTTTAAAAAATTCCACACATAAATATACACAAGCCTTTCAAATCTCACACAGAAATTAGGTTAGATTGCAGGCCCAAGACCTATTACTCAGTATTTATTGAGATAGACATGTGATTTAAACCTAAGATGAGAACAGAAAACGCAATCATTATCCTTCTATTTGGCACATCTGTGAAAAGCTATTATGACCTATTTCATTATACCTTTTCATTATGCTGTTTACTATGTTAATTGAAACATTATAATGTTGAAGGTATATAAAAGATTCTTTAAACACACAGCTTATACCCAAATAAATCTTCTAAGACAGAACATTTTAGAACTCATATTAATGTTATAGTACAGAAATATCTAGGAGAACTTGGAGTAAATACAAATGAATGTCGTCAAAGGAGAACAGAAGTGATAGTCAAGCCCTCTTTATTGATTTGATTGTTTGGTTAACAGGCTTTTAATCAGGTCAAGATCACCCCTCAGGAAAAAACCCTCTACCTTTAGAAAAAGATAACTAGGTGCCATTAGAGTGGGAGCCAACTAAAGCACCTATTTGAACACTGAGAACTGTCATGCTAGCTCCTGACCTCAGAAAAATGCTTTAAAAGGCAAAGGTCTTTATTTCAGAATTTAAATTGTGGCTCAAATGCAAATGTTTCTTTTCCTTCTTGGAACAATACTTTGTAAATACATTTGATTGAATTTATCAGAATAAATTGAAAACTTTCAAAATAAGATAGGAATAATATTTCTAATTTGCAACATTGGAACATGACAGCAGCATTTTGAGGTAACTGTTTAATGTGTACACGTGATGCTGACAAATGTATTTCCTCCCTAAAAGTTAGATTTCATGGTAGTGGATTTTTAAATAGGTGACTAATGTTTTTGACAAGCCTAAAATTTCTGGAAATGTTCTCTCATTCATTGGAACAAAATGATTTAGCATGAATCTCTGGGTCGTGATTTTCAAAAGTCTTCAGAAGAAAATTATGGAGCAACTTTTGCAACCGTTATTTTTAGATGAGGTAAATATGGTGACAATAAAAGTTAACTAGTTGTGTCCTGGGTTCTGCAAAATAAGTAAAGTATCATTTGTGAATTTAACTCTAACAGTAAAGGATTTTAATGGTTTACACAATGTCATATTTGTTTTAAAAATCCACTTCACCTGCTGTATAAAACTGGGAACTATATTTAGTTACTTATGATGGAGCATAATAATGTGACAGAAAAGAATGCATATATGTATGTGTGAATGGGTCACCCTGCTATACAGTAGAAAATTGACAGAACACTGTAAACCACCTACAATGGAGAAAAATAAAAGTCATTAAAATATAAAAAATAAAATAAAATAAAAATCCCCTTCAAAATACAGTCTACATACACATCTTTTTAGAAGAAAAGCTACCTAATAACCAGATATTATAGAAAATAGATATTGTGCCAGTTTGAAAACTAGCTAATAACTTCAGTCACCTGAAAGTGACTTGCCAATAGAATTTAATGAAGCTTTACATATTAACATTTCATAAGTCTGCAGTGAATAAGTAGCAGCTATTAACTTTCTTTTAAAATATACAGTGGGCTATAGATTTATTTTATATTAGAGGAAAACAATATATAAGCTGTCAATTTTTAAAACACATGATTTGGGACCTTTATACCACATCGAATAAACCAGTTTAAGCTTAGCCTTTATATAGCCAAATAGAAAACAACATACACACAATGTCTTCATTTAATAGTACCTCTAAGAATAAAAAATGAAGTTCCAAATCTTGCTTCTGAGGCAATCCACAAGTATTTCTATTTCTCTAAATTTTTCTTGAATAATATGTTAATCTTATCAAATTTGGCTTTCAAGCAGGTGAAATTTAGCATTCTCTGTCTATCTCTAGGAGTAGATATTAAGATTTGTTAATTTTTGTGATTTATTTTAATCTGACCATGGATACATCAGGGTTTTTCATGGTAATAATATCATATAGCTAACACAAAATTAATAATTTCTCATGAGGAATCATTTGAAAGAATCCCAACACATGGGTTTTATTCCACACCTCTAAATACATGAATGAATGGTGGGGTTCCTCTGGTGTAAGGCAGACACTAAGAGAATGTCTATGATGTAGAGGTACACAAAATGGTATTATATTGTTCTTCAGAAGATGAAATCCTCTAGTTTTTATTTGAGAACACTCAGAATCATGTATTTAACCTCTGTGTGATCTGCTGACATGACCCTGGCATGACAGATGGTCACCCCAAGTCTCTCACTGATTATCCACTCACGTCTTATTTTTATCATTAGATATTTAGCTTAAGATAACCAATATGACTGTTGTTTTTTCCAATACTCATGATTCTTTCTCATGCAACTTATACATATTTTTATAAACATATTTTATATAAATGTATTCTGGCCATGCCCATGGCATGCAGAAGTTCCCAGGCCAGGTTTCAAATCCATGCCAAAGCAATGGCAACACTAGATCCTTAACTGCTAGCCTGCAAGGGAACTCTGAGAATTATATTCTTTTTATGTCAAATATCATGCATTTCCCCACTTTTTTGTGGCAGACACATTAATGGCTTCCCCTACTTAAACATGTATGTTCTTACTGACCACACAGCAATAAACATAGCAACTCACCTTCTTTCTCTTGTCCTTGCTAAGTACCATTTTTCTCCTTTTACTCTTCCTCAACTTTCTACCTCTCCAACTACACACTACCTCTGTCACCACCACAGCGTGCCGGGTACCTTCCAATTGTTCTATACAGGGCTCCCTGAGTACTTGACATATTTTATCTTCTGGTAAATGTTCTCCTGTTCATTTTAAAGATTAACCAACTAAGATCTGGATAGTTAATTAATTTATCCTTAATTAATAAGCTCTCTGTTCTAAACTATATTTTCTTCTATAACTCCTATTCGGCTACCTAAATATACTTGACAGCGGCTGATTTTCAGGACTTATCATTTTGTCACCAAGAAAACATTAGTAGGAAGCAAAAAGTTTGTATTTCATTTTTATCAGGTTGCCATAACTAAAAACACATAATGAAGAAATTCTATATTTCTTATACTGCAATATCATTTAAGTATCATGAATTATGGAAAGTTTCCCCTTAATCAACATGCATATTTCTTTCTCTACTTTCTGAAAAATTCCTGATTCCAAACTTAATGTTTTCTGAGTCTTCAATCCAAGGTATCCAGCCATCAAGAGCGTTAAGCAGTCCTTACAGCCCCAAATACCATATAAAGCATATAAAGCTGAGACATGAATATTAACATAGGATTTTCTTATCTTATTGCACACTTGGCATGAATGAGTAGGTTTATGGTTTATTATTCTATTTTAGGCAATTTTTTTAATTTTTGAAAAGCATAAATTTTTAGAGAGTTCCTGCTTACCTTGACTAGAATGCTTTCTACTAAAGACTAAGATGCTTAAATATTATTTACGATTAAGAGAAAGTATAAATGAAAAACTTCACAGATCCTTGCCCTTCCATCCTATCGGCTACCACTTATAGCTTAGAGGATGTAGCCAGTAGTGTTTGGTGACAATAGCACACTTTTCAATATATCTTAAGGAATCTTACCAAATACCACATTTTCTTCAAAGACTATTCACATACATTTTTGTTATTTATCTTCATATGCTTAATGATAAGCAGAGCTATATATAATCACCATAAAAAAGTAATATAAATTTAAAGTCATATCATTTTTCCAATGCCTCAAAGAGGTAAATCCAAGAGTAAAGATTGCCATGCTGACTTTACAAAAAGCTAGCCTAAACTGATAAACTAGTAATGGATAGTTTCACAAAATTATTACAAATTTGTGAGTGGCTTAAAATTTCCATTGGCATCCTCAGTCATATCAATGCAGTTCCTCCTTTATTTGGATTGCAATTTAAATATGCATATTTCTGCAAGAAATCTTCTATGAATATAGTTCTATAAATACAACAAAATTGAGATCAAGTATTTATTCTGTATATAAATGGCCATGACAGGTTTATGGATGTTGATCAAAAATTATAAAATACATCTACTTTATATCTATATAAAATTGTCTTATATAATTTACAAGTACTCCTTAGGGATTTGATGAGTTATTTTGTCTTTAACTTATTTTAATAGATCAAGCTTGGATAAATATGAAAATCAAATAAAGAAAAATGACTTATTTTTCATGACTCTATTTAGTGTATTTTAATTAAAAAATTCCACAATATTATTAATACTTCATAATTTCATCATTAAAATCAGCACCATTGTAAAAATTAAATTCTATATTTTCTTGCAAATAGGCAATATATTTTCTTAGAATGAATTTAGTGGTATAATGTGTACAAAAAAAAACTTTGAGAATATCCCAAATGTTCCTTTTCAAACTTTATGATGGTCACGCAAGTGTTTCAAGGATTAATTTTGTACACTTTTGATCAGGAAACTCAGGTCATATGACTATAGTGGCCCATCAGATTATGCAAATGTGTAAAGTGGGTGAGTACATAATAGGGGTGTGGCAAAAATTAACAAGAGTTTATATAACATGCAGACCAGTAAGGTGCATATAAGGCCTGTGGGCCTCCAGCTTATGGTTTCTACTGAGGATAGTTTGAAAACAAAAATGTGTCATTCAGCCATGTCTATACTCTTAGCTAATTAAAAAGTCCCTCTAGTGACATTTGGGACATACACTTACCTTATTCCAGCAGGTACAAATTCTTTAACCAGACACACACACACACACACACACCACAAAATTTCAGGCAGCCTTTTAAAACTACAAGTGACTTGAACCATGTAAGTTTTTTCTTTCAATTAATAAAAATCCAGAGAGCAGTAAATCTGGGGTTCATCAATTCACATGCTCACAATGTCAGGGATCTAGAGCAAATGCTTTACACTGCTCTTGGATGTCACTACTGCAAAGAGTACCTTTCCAAGGTAAGGAGGAACAGAAAGGGAGGATTTATTTAAATCTCTTATCAGTTCTTTAGAAGAATTCTCTGACTTCTCAGGATGCTGAATTGGATCAGATTTCTAACTCTAAACTGCTCTCTAAAAAAAGATAAAGGAATTTCCATGGTGGATTTATGGACCAAAACAACATCCTAGAGTTTGTGGTGGGGCCCACCTTTCCTTAGTACATCCACATCAATTCTTTTAACAAAATTAGTTCAATTAGCAAAAAATTAGAAAATCTCTCTAAGATATACAAATAAGAGAACTAACTAGTCTGTGACCCCAGGAGGCCCATTTTATTTACAAGATTATCCCTCCAAATTTTTTCAGTATTTTCCCTTATTTTATGTAACCTCTACATTTCCTGGTTCTTCTAAAAACTCTCATTTTCCTCCTTTCTACTAATTAAGAGTAGTAATTTATATTTCTTATGAAATAATCTAATCTGGCTCTCTCTCTGAAGCCCAAAACACTGAGAGGTTCAGGAACAAATTGACCAATTATGTCAAACAAATGGTCTAGACAGATAGGGTCACAGTTATCTGGGAGGCAGTCTCCAGAAGGGTAAAGAGACCTAGACATGGTCATACTCACAAGCAGAGAAACCTCACTCTAGAATGTTATTATAGTTCCTAACCATATCAAAACACCCATAAATTTGAATCAAACATCCCAAGATGGTCTCCCGCATGTCCAGAAGAAAGTAACTTAAAGTACCAATGGGATTCTAGAGTTGGACAAATCTTTGAAGATAAATGGAATCAACTTCAGAGAGAAAGATACCATATTGCTGCCATTTTTTTTTCTCCCAAATCACCAGAGCACTGGATATGCTGGTACTATATCTATCCTTCTCAAATAAAGAGTCAGTCTTTACTGAGACAACAATTTTATTTCTACATTAAAACTATAAATACATCACCTAATGATATGATTTTATTTTCTTAGTTTGAAAAGGAAAAGGTGAGCCAGAAGGAAGCCATAGATTTAGCACAAGTCACATCATTGGCTGAAGACTGGGGTCAGATCCCAAAACTCCTCATGTCAGATACTACAAAATACATAGCATTTTACATGATGGTGAAATAAATGGCATTATGATTCTTTCATTTTTTTTGTCATTAGGATAGTTGATAGTTTTACATGTAAATCTTATGAATCACTTAAAAAAAAGCCAACTTCACAACTTCTCTTCATTAAACTTTGTAAATTATAACTACGTAAAAATCACACTGTCTTTGCATTGGCAAGATAATACTATAGTTTCCATCCAAAACTAGATTGTGAGCTATCGATTATTATCCAGGCTATGGCATATTTTGTTTTTCACATCTATGGAAAATATACTGCTTTAAAATGTCAGTTTAAAAGTGTGTTAACCATTCAAAACCATTACTGAATTAAAAAAAAATATTTGCACCATTATCTAAATTAAACTAATTTTTGGTAAAATATACTTTTGGACTTTCTATATTCTCAATTTCTTTTCTTCAACCTGAATCATGCTCAAGGATTTTGCAAATTGATGTGCATTATAGCTCAAATGACGTGCACTGAAAAAACAGCAACAAGTTACACATATCATAGCCCAGAATTATTGACATTTATAAAAGTAATGTTCATATTTAAGGTAAAGAGGAGCTAATTCATAGGGCTACATGTCACTATTAACATGTATTAAGAATAGTATTAACTACTGAGAGAAGAGGGAAAAGAAGAAGGGTACCAATGGAGGGAAGGTCAAAAAGGGTGACCCTAATGAAAAGGGAACAGTTGGGTAGGAAAAATAATCACTTGCTTTATAAGAAGGTGCCCTTCAATGCAAAGAAAAATCAAGTACTGGATATAACTCTAACTTATGACATTTTTCAGGTGAGTTTAATGGAAGATTTTTTTTTTCATTCCCATTCTACAAAGCAATCTACAAATAAAAACAAATTTATACGAGAGAATTTTGGTTTGGGGGCAATATCCTTAAGAAAGTAAGAATGTAGTTGATAAAAATGGAGATAGAGAATTTTTTTGGGAAAATAGTGATTCTCCCTCCTTTTTAGAAAACTCTAAGTATCATTTGCTAGAATATTATATAGCATTTCTACATGTCTATAAATTGAGCTAGATGGCATACATGCTCTCTTAGAATAGGATACATATGGTCCACTGTAAAAACAGCCTCTTGTTTATAGAAATATAGCTGCTGATAGGAAGGTAAGTTTGTGGACAAGATGGCAGGGAGACTCTCCATATTGAAAATTTACAAAGGTTCATTTTTTAAAAAATGTATTTAGTGCTATCCAGTGCCAACATTAGGCAATCATGGCTATCAGGAAAGAGAATATATATACCAAAGTTTTATTTCATTTGCCTTGACCTCAAGAACGTATATACACATATGGAGAGTTGAACAATTAAAGGTACGAGAGAATTAAATACGGAATAAATGTCTTAGATAATAACTACCATCAGATAAGAGTGTTTCTCAAGTGATCCACAGAATACTTATTAGGTGTTCAATACACTGAAAGCACTGTTTTGATATTAAACACTGTCACAAGACATGTTTCTACAATATTTTCTTAGCCTCTTTGCTGAAAACTCCATCTTGTCCTGCTTTACTTTACCCCATCTTCCTCCTTGAAAAACAGTCACAGTGGTGGTGAATGACTTAAGCTTAAGCACAAAGACCTAAAGGCATAAGTTATTCACAGGGTCAGCTGAAAGGGGACTTAATGCCTTGGTCTAGGCATGCTGGACCTGTGCAGACTGGCACACCATTTGCACAGCATGATATGTCCTCTTAAGAATAAAAGGAAGAGGAGCTTCATGGCCCCAAGGGGTTTATGACAGGTCGTTAGAAGGATATTAGCAAGGAGAACCGAGGTGCAAACCTAAGCATGCAGGGTTGCTGCAGATAGGCATGCAGAAACACGATGGTGATTCTCTAGATGCTATGCATAGATAGCTGATGCCAAGCTTCCTCAAATGCTAATGATTATTAAATGCCTAAAGGTCAGAATAAAAGCTTAATCAGCAACTTGCAATGTGACTTTTAAAATAACTTAAAAAAACCTATATCCTGCACCTACAACCCCCTCCTCACTTGATGTAATCCTCAAGAGCACAATAAAAGCAGTGTGGTTTCTTGAGGCGGGGCTCTTGGTCCCTGAGATCTTGAGTCCCCTGGTTCCCACCTTTATTTGAGATAAATGTCTCTGTGTCTTGTTTTATGTTAACTTTTTTCCTTCAGTTTTGCAGCACCCGTTTTTCAGCCCCATCCTGCTGAGCTGGTCTCGGCAAAACACAACTGTGAAATCTTTCATATTATACTTCATTCTTAAAGTTCATAATTCGCATTAATATACCATATTTCTCAATCTCAAAACTCATATGTTAGCCAAGCCTGTTTAATCGTAACAGAATATTTTTCAAATTAATTTGATGATGAAACACCTAATATCAATAAACCTTTTGTTTAATGCCTTTTATTCCCAACACATTTTGGGAGATGTCATTTAACGGAAATGAGAAGAAAAAGAGGACTCTTTTGGGTTAATCTCAGTCAAGATTCACTGTGGAGATGAAACTTCAGGATTTTTGTTTGGTTGGTTAAAGCAGAAACAAATTAGGAAAACATTATAGGCAGAGAGAAAATAAACCTAACATTTCAATCCACAGTTTCAAAGGAACCTCAGAGCTCATCCCAATACTGAAATCACTCTTTATTTTTTTTTAATTTTTATTTTTTAGTTTTTAGGGCCGCATTCACAGCATATGGCAGTTCCCAGGCTAGGGGTCAAATCAGAGCTGTAGCTGCCGGCCTACGCCACAGCCACAGCAACACGGGATTCGAGCTGTGACTATGACCTACACCAGAGCTCACAGCAACACCGCATCCTTAACCCACTTAGAGAGGCCAGAGATCAAACTCACATCCTCTTGGATATTAGTCAGATTCGTTAATTGCTGAGCTACTAAGGGAACTCCTGAAATCACTCTTTAGATTCCAGCGTTCTCCTTGGACACATGTAGTAATTGGGGAATTGTTCTGGAGGGAACATTGAGCTCATTGTTATACATCTGCAATCAAAAACTAGAAATATCTAAGTAATTATTGTCCTCCTTGGCTATAATACTTTCACAAGTTTTCAGTTTTATAAACTAAAACTGCCCAGATTTTTTAATAGCTTTCCACAGCACATATTTTTCTACACATTCACCTGTCTTCCTTGTCATGTCCCTTGTCATGTCATTGTACCACCTGGTGAGTACAATGAGGTAAACTTCTCTGGAGGAATCCAAAATCTCATCTTCAGAAATACATTATTCTATTAAGTAAGAGAAACTCATATCTTAATTCTCTCTGGTCTTCATCCATTGATAATAGTGAAAGAAATATTGGACAATGCTTGTCAGGATGCAGACAGTAACTGAGGATGTCAGAATGGTCCCTAAAGTGGGATAGAAGAGAGGAAACAAGAGCAAATATTATCCAGAGTTACCACTCTTAAAAAGAGAACCATAAAAGAGTTATCCAATATCAGACTGTCAGTTAGACTAAAGATAATTGATAAAGAGACATATCTACTCCTGTTCTTCATGTAATATAAAGATCATTTCACTAGGAAGCCACTATAGACAAAGCAATATGAGAGGTTTCTGATAACCCTCTGGCTACGATTATCACGAAATAGCGCATTCTAATTTATTTGGGTATAAGAACCCATATTCAGTTATCTAATGAGGTAAATTATATGCCAGAATTACTCTCTCACATGATTTTAGGTAGTTGTCAATCAACAGATCTCTTTAGAGATGACAAATTAACCTGAAGTGTATGAAAGAAATGTTTCCAAACCATGTGAACCAAGGGCCTTGATACAAAATGATCCAGTTAGTGTGACAAAAATATATTATGAATATTTTGAGAGACTTGATCATGATACAATAATCTTATTACTGATAAAGGGAAACTTTAATTTTCATCTTGACTATTTCTAGGATATTACTTTCCTGTTCAGATACTGATACAAATGACGACAATAGCCATGATTGCTGGGGTGTTGGTGAGATAACTTTATGGGGTCTAAATCAAGTTTTAATCCTACATTTCAAATTTATTCTTCATATTATGTGTCTTTATTGATTAGAAGTCATTCAAAGGCTCAAATCATAATGGGCTATTTTTTAAGCCTAGAGTAAAAGTCTCTTGAGTACAACATACTGAAGATAAATTAGAGAAATTGGGCACAGACATCCTTAATCAAGACATATACATTAAATCTGAACTAAAATAAGAATATAATTTCATCTAAGAGTCAAGAGGCTTGCTTTATCTGATTTCTGATTTGGGCTGAGGTCCCTAGCTGCCACTGTCTTCCATTGGGAAGTTCTGTATAATTTGAGATAAATGCCTTGCCCCTTCAACTCCGCAGCCTTTCCTGCCCACCAAGTCCAACTCAGGCACCTCTTTCTTTTCTGTAACACCACATGATACCCCAGTAACAGACATTGAGAAGGGATTTGTGGCTTCAGCAGATGTTTTATGTTCCTGCCTCCCTGTCACTGTCTCAAAGGCAATGTCCATTCTCCCAGCTCTGCAGCCAAAATGGCTTCCTTCTGCCAGTATCTTAATAGAATGCAAGCCTCCTACTCAGAGACAGGGAAAATCTGGTTGAAGCTATAATGTAACTCTTGCCTTTATAGAGGCTCTTAGGCAGAATTCATATTCAAGGGATCCTGTTTACCCAATAGCAGAAGCCATACTTACAGCTTCAAAGTGAGGGTATCTGAATGTCTAGGATGGAAGTCAAAAACTGTAGAGGTTTTAAAGTCAAATTAAAGCAGCTAAAAAAGGGATTTTAAAGATGCAACATAACCTCTCAAGAGTCTATCAAACAGTCCATTTTCCAAAAAAAAAAGTGGGTAGAGTTTTGGGCAACAGAAGCTAAAAATCTAGAAAAGTTTTTCCTATAGACTATCATTGCAAATTATAGGTCAATATGAGACAATCTCCTTTCTATGTCTTTTACATTCTCTGGAGGGTATCTGTATAGCCTTTAAGTCTCACCAAAGTTCCACTCTGCTTCAGAAAAGGGATTGATAGTGTTCTTTCTTATGCTTTATATTCACACCAGTATATGGGTTATCAACACAACTGTCTGATATCAATCATAAGTAAATTGTTTATATGCTTTTTTATTTTCTAAATAACTAAATTTGCATTTACATTTCATGTTTGTTTCATCCCATTTAATTTACTGTCTCTAACACAAAATATAGTATGATATCCATTTTGGGAATAATTATATATCACATTACACTATTGATCCGAACCAGCTTTTCTTAGTGTTTACTTTTTAGTTTGCAGAATTCAAACCAATAACTTAAGAAATAATATTACTTTGTAATAAATTAGAGCTATTTCAAAATAGTACACAATATTCAGTGGCATTGTCCTCATGACAGAAAAATAGATAACTGGAAAAACTGAGATGGCTGACACAAATGTCATAGAGTATATGTCCAACATAGGCATCTTCAGACATAAATATTAGTCAGCTTCCTTGTCAGAGGCTAGCTGTACGACTTTAGTCAATTTATTTTTTTAACCCTCCATTTCCTTATTTATACAGTTGATGCATTTCTATTCATTTGCATAAATAATGGAAAGTCCTAGGAACCTGTATTTTTTTCCAAAAAATGCTGCCAAAAAAATATAAAAAAGGTGGATCAGAGAGCCATTGCTAGAGGGACAAACTGACCTGTTGTCACCTGTATGATGAAAACCAACCTTTGCTGCATCTTGTACCTGATCTGGCCTAAAATTTCTGTTTATGCAAGATTTTTCAATATTTCAGTTTCAAGTAGCAACTGAAAATCTGTGTCTGGGTTTTCTCAAAGCTTGAAATGGAAATGTTTTTCTTTTAAGAGTAATGCAATCTTTTATTTTTCATTATTTTTAAATATCTTGAAAGGTTTATGAAAAGATATGCTTATCCTTATGAACCTGATTTTTCCTGAATAATCTATCCTACCTAGGAATACCTCAAGTCCTCTCACATTTTGGTTTTGTGGTGGTGAGGGGAATGTGGATCATCTTTTATTTAGAGAACACACTTGCTGAAAACCTCAGTCAAAAAACTCAACCTGTCCACTGTTGCTCAGAAAAACAGTTCTCTGGTATCTGTACTTCTGCATTATTAAGGAAAACTACAGACATGTGTGACTGCTTTTTAAAATTACAAGTAACTACTTGTTTGCTCTTTTCATTTTCTGAAGGAGCTGCTCTGAAACTTGCTGACATCCATGTGATACAGAGGTAATGTGTGATACATGACATCTCTTGAAGTTTTATTTTCTAATCACTATCAAGGTTTCATCTCATTCTCCTCCATCAAATATCATAATGCATGTACAAACATAAATAAATTCTCCTCATGTTTCTGGCTGAAATATCCAAAAATGGTTCACTCATCTCTCCCTACCTCATTTACTGCACCTGCTCATGGGAGGCTTCAAATTTTAATCAATTGCAATTCATTTGCCGAAGGCTGTAATTGTCCTAGTATCTTCTGGGTTCTTTGGAGAAAATTTTTGAGAAGATTGGCCAGGAGTTTGAGAATCCCCATACACATTCTGCAACTCAAGGGAACACCACACCACAGGCATCGCATTTCCTGTCATGCTAGTGTGTGGAGTTTCTAGGTTTACAAGACTACAACAGCTTAGGTCTGTTTGCAGTACCAGCTGCAGCAACTCAATATTAGGTTGGCTGTATTTTAAGCTAGCTGTTAACAGTTCTAGTCTAACTTAGATGAGAGGGTGGCTCATGCTACCTTATTTCTTTTCTTCTGAATCTATTCTAATCATCTTTTTTGATATTATTTCTTCAAATTTAGAAGAATCTGTATTTATAATAAGCTTGGAGTAATTCCCATGCAGCTATCCTGAATTTTGTCCATCAATAGGTGCTAGAAATTACATCCCAAACTACTTTGTCAGATTTTTACATAAAGTTAATCTATTGATTATAAAATTAAATATTAAATATGTCACTGAAAATACTTACATGAAGAAAAATCCTATATAAAAACAAATACCTAAGGAAGAGTAGATTATTTTAATCTGCTTTGGAGGCATGGTTTAACTATTTAAAATTAGTTTCCTGGAGCATGATAGTGTGAGAAAAAGAATGTATATGTGTATGTGTGCCTGGGTCACCTTGCTGTACAGTAGAAAATTGACAGAACACTGATGGAAAAAATAAAAATTATTTTTTAAAGTTAATCTTAAAAGTGTCTATAAATGAATAAAATGTGGTAACAATGCTCCCGAAAATAAAATAAAATAAAATTAGTCTCCTGGGATTTTCTATTTTTTGTCTTTACCCTTGCAACTTCCTTTCTTTGTTATTTTTGATAATGCGTATGTTTTTTTTTTTCTTGGCTTAAGGACAAATGTCTAGTGTACAAAATATTTGTATAAAATTTTCTCCCAGGAGTTCCCGTCGTGTTGCAGTGGTTAACGAATCCGACTAGGAACCATGAGGTTGCGGGTTCGGTCCCTGCCCTTGATCAGTGGGTTAACAATCCGGCATTGCCGTGAGCTGTGTCGTAGGTTGCAGACGCGGCTCGGATCCCGCGTTGCTGTGGCTCTGGCATAGGCCGGTGGCTACAGCTCTGATTTGACCCCTAGCCTGGGAACATCCATATGCTGCAAGAGCGGCCCAAAGAAATAGCAAAAAGACAAAAAAAAATTTCTCCCATATATCCTCATACAAGGGAAATGAAAAATAAGTTTAGAGAAATGTCTCAGAGTTTTTAGTCAAATGTATCTATGTTATCAAACAGTGTCTTTATAGTATTAAAGAGCAATATCTAATACTTCTGTTTTCTGTAATATGGCAAACTAGATACCCTAAAATACCAACAAAAAAATAAAGCATTTAAATCAGGCTGATAAAGTAGATATTACAATACCTTTGCTTGCAATTATTGGTGAAAATGGTAAGAAATTTAGAGAAATCCCTGAAAGGAGAGAGAGAGAGATAGAGAAAGATGAGAGAAAGGAGAAGGGAAAGAAATGGGGTGTTAAAGCAAAGAGGTAATTAACTTTGATAGAAACAGACATTACAGAAATTTATGTATCATGAAGTTTCATTTTTAAAATTTATGTGGTGGGGGACTGATTCAGAGAACAGCCCTAAAGCTGTGGCTGCTGAAAGATGAGCCAGACTGCAAGAGAGAGCCAGGAGAAGTTCCATCTCACAGTGGAGACAAAAATGGTATTTGTCTTTCTCTTCCTTGGTGATGTGAGGGTAGAAGTGGCATTCTCCTCTGAGAGTTTTAACACTCAGCAAGACTGAATACTAAACTGACTAACTAAAAAATGTATATGCAATAAAAATAAAGAAACTGTATACTTTAAAAAGTACTTGGAAGGAGATGTCATAAGGAAATGTCAAAAGATGAATGATAAAATAGGAAAAATAGTTTAAACTAACATCAGAGGGCCAATTTCACAATAAAAATGAAGTTTTTAAAAAGAAAAAATAATAAAAACTATAAAGTAAAAATAGGCAAACTAGGCAAAACAAAAATTGTGAGAATAGAATATAATTCTCACAATCATGGTATAAAATGGTTTTTAAATATATGAAAACATGTTTAATCTCCCTCAAGATAAAATATGTGCAAATGAAAATTACAGTGTAGTATTAAAATGTAATACGTTACTAACCAAATTGGCAAAAATTCAAAGTTGTCTAAACACTTCTGCTGATACTGTGGAGAAACAGGAACTCACACGGTGAGAATAGAAATATACAATAGTGCGGACTTGTAGAGGAGAATTTGGTAATATACTACAAAACTGCATATTCCTTTACACTTTGATAAAGTAATCCTACTTTTTATGAATTCACCCTTAAATTATACCTCAAATAATTAAAAATATATGTGCAATAGTTTATTAATTAACTATTAATTGCAATTACAAAATATATGAAAAAATCTGAATATGCATTCACAGAGGATTGGTTGAATAAACTATGGTATTTAACACAATTGAATACTATAAAACTGTAAAAAAGGAATGAGGGGTATTTTAAACAGATATGAAATGATTTACAGAATACACTATGGTTCAAACAAGCAAAGCACAATATAATCCCACTTACGTATAAGTAAAGGAAGGGAAATTACATATGTGTGTGGGTATACCTATCTCATACACATTCTTTACCATAAAACAAATTAAATCAATAAACTAGCAAGATAATTTAAATTGAATACAAATAGAAGCAAATGAACCTAACTTTATTTCAGATACATTAAAAAACTACAGTAAAAGTAAAAATACTTTCATCATGTTCTATGTTTTATCAGTAAAATACATATTTCATCATTATTATCATTCCATATATTTATCATTGGCGATATGCATAGTAATTTGGATATATGAAATGTCTCATGATCTTAAAAAGAGATTCTTTGAATGCCATAGAGATCATAGGATGTATTCACGGACTTTTTTAAGAATGTGGGCTCTACAATCACATAGCATCCATTCAAATTATTTTATCTTGTGCAGATTCCCTATGCTTCAGTTCCTTATCTATGAAATGAATTCATAAAAGTGTCTATCCAGTAATGCCATTGTGAAAATTAAATGACTATTAGACACAAACCACTTAGAAAAGTATCAAGTACATAATAAAAATCAATAGATATTAGTTGGTAATAATAGCATAGAAGCCATTTCTCTTATACCCAGAGTCTAGGACCACCAATATGTATCTAAACATTAGTGATAGCTGAAAATAGTATTTTAGTAACTGTATTCTAAAATAGCAAATAACAGTGATTCTTGACTAGGGGTGCACAATCGACATCACTGTTGATCTGTTTAAAATTATAAGTAAACAAAACACAGAGACTTGACATCATCAAAACACAACTGAGCTGAAGTTTTCGACAACAGGACAAAGTTTACATAACTTAAAAAATGTCTTAAGTGATACTGATAAGAACTCCTTGTTAAAAACCCTACTATTAGGAATATTGATGGAGTATTACAGCTTAGAGGAAATAATTCTATCACCTCAGATAGAGAAGTGAACCCCAGTTCCTCTGTAAAATTATTCTATAAAGTTAAAATAATGATTCCTCACAAGCGGGACTGGTATGATGATTAATGGAGATAATATACAGAAAATACATAGTTCATTGTTAGTACACAATGAATAATTTTCTGTTCATATAGATGGTTTAAAATACATAAAGAGATGGTGTATTTATAAGAGATCATAGTCGTGTAATTTAGTATCATATTTTAATAAGATCTGTAATTTTGGTAGAATTTTAAACTCTACTTTTAAGACCATTAGACCTAATCCTTTAAAATACAAAAATACCACCTATTTTCACAAAGGTAATTGAAGGTCTTAGTACAATTTCAAATAATGGATTTATGCTGCTGACTTGCACACATAAATGAGTGCCCTTGTGAGTTGAAAGATATTCAAGCATGTTTATCAAAGTCAGAGTCTGCAACTGCATACTGATCAATGCCCCTCACTCATTAACATACAGGACTCCTTGCTCCAGCTTTCATTTGCATGCTCTTCTAAAAGCTCCTTTTTTTCCTCACTATTCAAACAGCCAATGACCTTTGTAATCAACAAGAAAATTAGAAGCAGGTGGGAGCTTATTTTTAATGATGTGGAGACCAAATTGTTTAACTTAAATCTGAACTTTTTTTCTTCCAATCCTTTTTAATGCCTGACAAATATTAATTATGTGAAGTTAGACAGAGACTCTGACTTTCTCATTGTCTCTGAGCAAGCTCTGTAACTAACCCCTTTCTTTTATATTTAATTAATGTGATGAAAACATCTCTCCCCTATTATCTTTTCCTTTTTCCTGGAGCCTCCAGGACAAACATGGTAATGTTGGGATTTAGCTAATGTTCCAGCAATCTTTCCAAATTTACCTAGGTTATTATAAATGAAACTGATTGAAGGCATTTCCTACAAGATTGCAATCATTTATGTCAATGAATGTGTATTAGTGGATTGGAACTAAAGTTTCAGTATCATACATGGCAAGTATTGGCCCTGTTTTCTATTTCTTTTGCTTTAGAATATTCATAATCCTAGTGATTTGAAATAATCTCATTTCCCTAAGGTTTCTCAGAAGACACACAGAACAATTTTTATTTCAGGTTTATATTTCAAGTGCATAATTAATTAAATAATAAATAATGCCAATTGATTATCTATAAACACATTATATGCCTTGTGAACCTATAGTAAATTTAACCACAGGCCAGTTTCTCTACACTAACATAGGTCAACTCTGTGATTGTCCACTATCCAAGAAATATATCCTTGAAGAAAGCAAATCAACTCAAAATGCATCAACCAAATCCTTTGAAATAAATAGAAACTGATTTTACATAGCCTGGAATTTTGGATTTGTCACAACTCCTTCTTCTACTTTGAAGCAATTTAATATTTATAATACGTCATATCTCAACTTGTCTAGTTATCCCTCTGTTGAGATTACCATTTGAATGAATATATATATAGTTATGGTCATTATTAATATAATTTATTGTTACCCCATATCTAATAAAATATTTGTTTTACCTAAACTATAAAACAAAATATACCTTTGGAAAAATTTTCTATCAAATATTTTATCCTTAATTCAATACCGTTTATAATGACAACTATTTTCTAAGACTGTCTTAACTATTGATATTTTGTTAAAAGGACTAATTCTTTTCAGCTATCCACACATTATTCAGTGTTGTTTTGAATATTTATGCGTTTACATATGCATATTTTAAAAAACGTACACTAATTCAAGGGCTTTTATTGAGGGTGATATATTAAAAACTTCTAATCATGTATAAGCCTGTTTAACAATAAGTTGGCTTTTAAAAACAACAGTAAAATCCATAAAATCTTGTTTGTTTTTATTTTTTATTTTAAATTTTAGCAAAAGGGTTAGCCTATATTTTTCACAGAGTTCCAAATATAACTATGAGCCTTAAGATATCCAGAAGAAAAAGGAAAGAAGCATAAGAAATAGTGTAATTTTCATACTGAAAGAATTAAACAAATAAGAATACAAAAATTAGAATCTATATTTAGGATCATCAACAGCTATGACATTAAATTCAAGATTTAGATTAAGGTTTGAATGCATGTTTTAAGTTCAAAGTTCTTTGTCAGTAAAGCTTGTATGAATGTCATACACTGCTAACATCCTAAAGTATCATATACTGCTATTTTGGAAATGTCAGGCAAAACAGAATACAAACCAAATAGCAATAAACCTAAATAAAGTGGAAGGAAAGGTTTAACTACTGTTTTGATGGCCTTTCTATGGTTTTTATGGCTATAGGGATGCTTGGAGATTTGGCATTTAATTAATTTTCTTGGAAATACTCACTCAAATAATGCATAGGTGGACACAATAGCAAATCTGAGATAACAGAGAATTCAACCAGAAACTGTATATAAAACAACCACATGTGATTTATTGTTGAGAATGTGTTGAGAAATGAATTGCCAGTACTATTGAGATCCTGCCTCATCGGAGCAAGAGAACAAGTTTTGTACTCCTCAGGGCATATGCCACTAGCTAGATTTAAGAGGATTCAGAATCTGATTGCTTGCCTGACTTAGGCCCACTCAACTCCTCCTGTGACTATGCATGCTCTGAAAGCGGATACAGAAAGCTTTGCCCAGAAATCATGAGAAATTTGCTAGACTATTGTCGTGCATGCTATATTGTTCTCTGACCTTGATCCTCTCTTAAAGATAAATAATCCTAGTGATGGAGAAGCCTGTTGTGTATGAGTTTGCTTATCCATCCAAAGCCAAAGACCACTCATCCTAGTAGAGCCTAGTGAGTATTATGATAACCAAACAGCAGTTTAAATAGCATATGCGATGTGCAGAAAAATAAAGCAAGAAAGAATCCTTACTTTAAATTGGCAAGATAGTGAACAGGAATTAATTTTAAATATGGAAAACCCTCACCTATAAGATACTTCCACAAAGATCTGAAGCACAAGGTGTGGTGAACCACTTAGATTTTGGATTGCGAATGAAAAATGTTAGCTGCCACATCCATAAATAAAGGATGTTGCAGTCATCAAGCCACTACAGCCTGGCCACCAGCCCCCTTTCCCCCATCACCATGGTGCACCCTGCAGGAATTCAGGATGGAGACAAATGAGCTACCAGCTGCCAAGCTCTCAGCCATTGCAACCAACCCTGATGGTGCATCCTGAGGGAACAAAGGGTGGGAAAGAATGGGACACTGGCCCTAGATAGTGAGGGTACATATCAAAGGAAGGATTTCTGTGAGGCCAAATTCCTGTATCTTCACATACATAGAAAAGCACTAAACTCCTTAATTTGAGACATCTAGATATCTTTATTTAAGTAATTTTTTTTGATGTTTCAGCTATCTGGCTTTTGCTGCAAAAATCCCCTGTATATTATTTTTCTTCATTTACCTCCCTGAAGCAGTCCCTCAGAGCTATCTAAGAGGCTGCCTCCTGGGATTGAAGTCCTTAGAAATAAATAAAATGAATAAAATGTAATTTTCAACATATAAGTTGTACTCTTTTTTCATTTTTAGGGCCACACCTGCCAAATATTGAGGTTCCCAGGCTAGGGGTAAATTGGAGCTGTAGCTGCTGGCCTACACCATTAGCTACAGCAACACCAGACTCAAGCCACATTTATGACCCACACCACAGCTAACAGCAACACTGGATCCTTAACCCAATGAGTGAGTCTAGGGATCGACCCTGTGTCCTCATGGATGCTAGTTAGATTTATCTCCACTGAGCCATGACGGGAACTCCAGGTTGTGTTTTGTTTTTTTTTTTGTTTTTGTTTTTTTTTTTTGTCAAGAGGCATATGAAATTTCCTGGGCTAGGGGTAGAATTGGAGCTGCAGCTGCCAGCCTACACCATGGCCATAATAATGCTGGATCTGAGCCATATCCGCAACCTACAAATAGCTCATGGAAACACCGGATCCATAACTCACTGAGCAAGGCCAGGGATCCAACTCACATCCTCATGGATACTTGTTGGGTTTGTTAACACTGAGCCACAATGGAACTCCCTCATTCTGTTCTTAAAAGGCCTGCCATCAGGAGAAACTAGTTAACCAGAGTCTAAACTTTTGGTGTATATCAGAGTCTAGCTGACTTGGGAAAAGTGAAATGTCCAATGCTAGCCATCCTGTTTAAATAAAGGGAAGAGAAAGGACTTCTCATGTGGCACAGTGGGTTAAGGACCTGGTGTTGTTACTGCTTACTTCTGTGGCTTGGGTTTGATACCTGGCCTGGGAACTTCCTCAAGCCATGGATGCTGTGGGGGGGGGGGGGAAAGGTTGGGAAGCAAACAAACCCAGAAGCACTTGTAAGGTTCACAGTTCAAAAGATTTATAATTACAAAAAGACTGAGACCACTCATAGGACCACAGAACACTTCACGTCTCCTCACAACTTATCACCACATTATTAAAGGTCTATCTACAACAATTCCTTTTATCCAGTACATCTTATCCAGCTAACAAGAAAAAAATAAATACTGCCATAAAAAAAAGGGAAAAGTATAATGTCAAGAAACAGAACAAGCATAGAAACAGACATGACAGGGTTGTTGGAATTATTAGGTTGAGAAATTAAAACAATAATGATTAATACCCTAATGGATAAAGACATTTTACATTTCACATAGACAGCATGTGAGAACAGATTGGCAGAAGAAGCAAAGAGATGGAAATCCTAAGAGAAAATACAAAATAAATTCTAGACACAAAAAACAGCCAGAAAAATGAAAAATGTCTTTGATGGGATTATAAGTAGAATGGACATAGCTAATGAAAGAATCTCTGAGCTGGAGGATCCTTATAATTAATAGAATACTCAGAAGGTGAAAAGTAAAGAGAACAAAGACTAGAACAGGACAGAATATCCAAAGATTGTGAAACACCTATAAAAGGTGTAACATGTGGATACCAGAAGAGGAACACACCAGTCAGAATGGTAATTATCAAAAGAGTCACAAATCATAAATTCTGGAGAGGGTGTGGAGGAAAGGGAACCCTCCTACACTGTGGGAATGTAAGTTTGTACAACCACTATGGAAAACAGTATAGCAATTTCCCAGAAAACTAAATATAGAACTACCATATGATCCATCAATCCCACCCCTGGGCATATATCTGGAAAAAGTTATAACTCAAAAAGATACATGCACCCCTATGTTCATAGCAGCACTAGTTATGATAAGCAAGACATGGGAAAAAAAACCTATGTCCATCAACAGATGAATGGATAAGAAGGTATACATATAGAATCTAAAAAAAAAGAAATGATGCAAATGAACTTATTTATAAAACAGAAACAGACTCACAGACATGGAAAACAAACTTATGGTTACCAAAGGAGAAAATGGGATGGGGGGTTGGAAATTTGGGATTAACAGATGTACACTACTGTATATAAAATAGATAAACAACAAGGGCCTACTATTAAGTACAGGGAACTATATTCACTACCTTGTAAAAATCTAAAATGGAAAAGAATCTGAGAAAGAATACATATACATATATATGTATATGCATGTGTGTATATATATATATAAATATACAACTGAATCACTTTGCTGTACACATGACATATTATAAATCAACTATACTTTAATAAAAATAAATTACATAAAAAAGGAGAACAAAGAGAGAAAGTAACACAGGAAATATTTGAAAAAATAATGACTATTTTCCCAAATTAATACCACAAAATGGTATTCCCAGGAAGTTCAGGGAACACCAAGAATAAATTCCAAAATAAAAACATGCCTAAGCACCTGTTAACTATAGAAAATCAAAAGTGAGGAAAATTTTCTAAAAGAAGCCAGAGAAATAAAACACCATACCTATAGGGGAACAAGGATAAGAATTACAACTGAATCCTCAGTAACCATACAAATAAGAAAAAAAAAGTGAAATATTTAAAGTGAAGAGAGGAGAGGGTAGGGTATTAAGATGGTGTAGTAGAAGGACTGGAGCTCAACTTCTCTCCTAAAAACAACAAAATTTACAACCAAATGCTGAGCAATCTTCAACCAAATGGAACAGAAACTTTCAAAAAGATATCCTACTCCAGAAGACAAAGAGGAGGCCACATCAAGAGGTAGGAGGGGCAATTATGTGATATATATAAGCAGCCCCATACCTACTGGGTGGGAAGCCCCACACACTGGAAAGTAACTGTATCACAGAGGCTCACCTACAGGAGTGAAAGTTCTGAGCCCCACATCAAAACCCCACAGGTGGGGATCTGGCACTGAGAGAAAGAGCCCCTGGAGCTCTGGCATTGAAGGCCAATGGGGCTTGTGCGCAGGAGCTCCACAGGACTGGTGGAAATGGAGACCCCATTCTTAAAAGGCACACACAGACTTTCACGTGTACTGGCTACCAGGGCAAAGCAAAGTCTCCATAGGGATTTGGGTCAAACCTGACTGCAGTTCTTGGAGGACATCCTGGGAAAACAGGGGTGAATGTGGCTTGTTGCAGGAGAAGGACATTGGAAGCAAAGCTCTCAGGAATATTCAACAGCATGCCTTTCTCTGGAGGTGGCCATTTTGGACAAATTTGGCCCCACCCATCAGTGCTGAGAAGCCCCATGCTAAACAATGGTCCAGGTGGGATCACAGACCCACCCATCAGTAAACAGGTTACCTAAAGATCCCCCCAGGCACACAGCTGCCTCTAATCTCACCCAGAGACAAATCCCTACCCACCATCGGGATAAGAATCAGCTCCACCTACCAGTGGGCAGGCATCAGTCCCTCCCATCAGGAAGCCTACAGAAAACCCCCATACCAACTTCAGCTACAAGGGGGGCAGACACCAGAAGTAAGAAAGGCTACAACTCTATTATCTGTAAAAAGGTCACCACATCAAAAACCTATAAAAATGAAAAGACAGAGAACTATAACTCAGATGAGGGAGAAAGAAAAAACCCCAGAAAAACAGCTAAGTGATCAGGAGACTCTCAGCCTCCAGGAGAAACACTTTAGACTGTTGATGCTAAAGATGATGCAAGACACTGGAAATAAACTTGGAGGCAAAGATGGATAATTTACAGGAAACACTGAGCAAAGAGATACAAGATATAAAACTTAAACAAGAAGACATGTAAAATATAATAACTGAAATAAAAAATTCATTAGAAGCAGCCAAGAGCAGAATACAGGAGGTAGAAGAACAAATAAGTGAGGTGGAGGACAGATTAGTGGAAACCATGGATGTGGAACAGAAAAGAGAAAAAAGATTGAAAACAAATGGAGAGACTCAGAGAAATCCAGGATAATGTTAAATGCACCAACATTCATATTATAAAGGTGCCAGAAGGAGAAGAGAAAGAGAAGGGGACAGAAAAAAATATTCCAAGAGATAATAGCCAAAAACTTCCCTAACATGAGAAAGGAACCACTCACTTAAATCCAGGAAGCACAACAAAAACCATATAAAATAAACCCAAGGAGGAACACCCCAAGACACATATACATCAAACTGACCAAAATTAAAGACAAAGAAAAAATCTTGAAAGCAGCTAGGGAAAAGAAGGAAACAACATACAAGTGAACCACAATAAGGTTATTGGCAGATTTTTCAACAGAAACTCCGCAAGCCAGAAGAGAGTGGCATGACATACTTCAAGTGATGAAAGGAAAAAACCTCCAACCAAGATTACTCTACCCAGCAAGGCTCTCATTAAGATGTGAGGGAGAAATCAAAACCTTCACAGATAAGCAGAAGCCAAAAGAATTCAGCAACACTATACCAGCTTTACAACAAATACTAAAGGAATTTCTCTAGGCAGTGAAGAAAAGGACTCAACCAGAAACAAAAATACCACAAATGACAAGGCTCACCAGTAAAGGTATATACAGAGTAAAGATATGAAAATATCCATGCACAATTATGCCACCAAAATCAAAAATCAGGAGAAGAGGTGGGTACAAATGCAGGACACTGGAGATGAACTTGCAATTAAGAGAACAACAACTTAAAACAATCTCATGTGTATATATATATACATATATACACACACACACATACATACTCATATCACAACTTTAGAATAACTGCAAACCAAAAAGCTACAATTGATAAACACACAAATAAGAAAAATCAACTCAAACATAACACTAAATATGGTCATCAAACCATAAAAGGAGAGAATAAGAGAATAAGGGAAGAAAAAAAGAGCAACAAAAACAAATCCAAAGCAATTAATAAAATGGCAATAAGAATATACATATCAATAATTACCTTAAATGTTAATGGACTAAATGCCCCAACCAAAAAACATAGACTGGCTGAATGGATACAAAAAAAAGATCCATATATATGCTGTCTTAAAAAAACCCATTTCAATTCTAGGGACACATACAAATTGAAAGAGAGAGGATGGAAGAAAATATTCCATGCAAACAGGAATCAAAAGAAAGCTGGAGCTGCAATACTCATATAAGATGAAACATATTTTAAAATGAAGAATATTTTAAGGGACAAGGAAGGTCATTACATAATGATCAAAAGATCAATCCAAGAAGAAGATGTAAAAATTTTAAATATCTACACACCTAGCACAGGATCACCACAATATATAAGGCAACTGTTAACAACCTTAAAAGGACAAATCAACAATAACACAATAATAGTGGGGGACTTTAACACCCCACATACAGCAATGGACAGATCAACCAACAGAAAATCAATAAGGAGACACAGGCCCTGAATGATGCATTAAACCAGATGGACTTAATAGATATTTATAGGACATCCCATCCAAAAGCTATAGGACATTCCATCCAAAAGCAACAGAATACACATACTTCTCAAGTGCACATGGAAAATTCTCTAAGATGGATCACATCCTGGGCTACAAATCAAACCTTGGTACCTTTAAGAAAATTGAAATCCTATCAAGAATCTTCTCCGACCACAAGGCTATATGAATGGAAATCAACAACAAGAAAAAACTGCAAAAACACAAACACATGGAGACTAAAAAACATTCTACTAAGCAACCAATGGGTCACAGAAGAAATTAAAGAAGAAATTAAAAAATACCTAGAAGCAAATGACAAGAAAAATATGACACTCCAAAACCTATGGGATGCAGCTAATGCTGTTCTAGGAGGAAAGTTTATAGCACTACAAGGCTACCTCAGGACACAAGAACAAGCTCAAAGAAACAAGCTAACTTTATATCTAAAGCAGCTAGAGAGAGAAGAACAGAAACACCTAAAGTTAGCAGAAAGAAATCATAAAGATCAGAGTAGAAATCAACGAAATAGAAATGAAGAAAACCATAGAAAAGATCAATAAAATGAAAAGCTGGTTCTTTGAAAAGATCAACAAAATTGATAAACCCTTAGCCGGACTTATCAGGAAAAAAAGAGAAGACTCAAATCAATAAAAATAGAAACAAGAAAGGATAAGTAACAGTGAACATCACACAAATATGAAGGATCAGAGTTCCTGTTGAGGCTCAGTGGTTAACAAATCTGACTAGGAACCATGAGGTTGCGGGTTTGATCCCTGGCCTTGCTCAGTGGGTTAGGGATCCAGCGTTGCTAGGAGCTATGGTGTAGGTTGCAGACACGGCTTGGATCCTGCATTGCTCTGGCTTTGGTGCAGGCTGGCAGCTGTAGCTCCAATTTTCCCCCTATTCTGGGAACCTCCATATGCCATGGGAGCAACCCCAGATAAGGCAAAAAAAAAAACCAAAAAAGAAATACAAAGGATCATTAGAGACTATTATATGCAACTATACACCAATAAAATGGAAAACCTAGAAGAAATGGACAAATTCTTAGAGAAGTACAATCTTCCAAGACCAAACCAAGATGAAGTAGAAAAGATGAATGGACCACTCACGAGAACTGAAATTGAAACTGTGGTTAAAAAAATTCCAACAGGAGCACCTGTCGTGGCACAGTGGTTAACAAATCCGACTAGGAACCATGAGGTTGAGGGTTCGGTCCCTGCCCTTGCTCAGTGGGTTAAGGATCCAGCGTTGCCATGAGCTGTGGTGTTGGTTGCAGAATCGGCTTGGATCCCGTGTTGATGTGGCTCTGGGGTAGGCTGGTGGCTATGGCTCCGATTAGAACCCTAACCTGGGACTCTCCATATGCCCACAGAAGCAGCCCTAGAAAAGGCAAAATAATAATAATAATAATAATAATAATAATAACAAAAATAATTTAAAAAATTCCAACAAACAAAAGTTCAGGACCAGATGACTTCACAGGCGAATTCTATCAAACATTTAGAGAAGAGCTAACACCTCTCCTTCTGAAACTACTCCAAAAGATTTCAGAGGAAGGGATACACCCAAACTCATTCTATGAGGCCACCATCACCCTGATAACAAAACAAGACAAAGATACCACACAAAAAAATAAAATTACAGGCCAATTTTACTGATGAACATAGATGCAAAAAATCCTCAACAAAATGCTAGTAAACCAAAGCCAACAATACATTAAAAGAATCATACATCACAATCAAGTGGGATTTATCCCAGGGATGCAAGGAATCGTCAGTATCTGCAAATCAATCAGTGTGATACACCACATTAACAAACTGAAGAACAAAACCATATGATCCTCTCAATAGATGCAGAAAAAGCCATTGACAAAATCCAACACCCATTTCTGATAGAAACACTTCAGAAAATGGGCATAAAGGGACCCTACTTCAACATAAAAGGCCATATATGACAAACCCAGAGCTAACATCATTCTCAATGGTGAAAAGCTGAAAGAATTCCTGCTGAGATCAGGAACAAGAAAAGGATGCCTGCTCCCACCACTACTATTCAACATAGTTTTGGAAGTCCTAGCCACAGTAATCAGAGAAGCGAAAGAAATAAAAGGAATCCAAATTGGAAAGAAAGAAGTAAAACTATCACTATTTGCAGATGACATGATACTATGCCTAGAGAATCCCAAAGACTCTACCAGAAGACTGTTAGAGCTCATCAATGAATTTGGCAAAGTCACAGGAT
Source organism: Phacochoerus africanus (assembly GCF_016906955.1). Classification (NCBI taxonomy): domain Eukaryota; kingdom Metazoa; phylum Chordata; class Mammalia; order Artiodactyla; family Suidae; genus Phacochoerus; species Phacochoerus africanus. Next base: position 70,024,772 of record NC_062545.1, read on the forward strand.
ACAAAATTAATACACAGAAATAAATGGCATTTCTATACAATAACAATGAAAGAACAGAAAGAGAAATTAGGGAAGCAATCCCGTTTACCATCACACAAAAGAATAAGATACCTAGGAGTAAACCTACCTAAAGAGACAAAAGACCTGTACTCTGAAAACTCTAAGACACTGATGAAAGAAATCAAAGATGACACATATAGATGGAAAGACATACTATGCTCTTGGATTGGAAGAGTCAATATTATCAAAATGACTATACCACCCAAGGAAATCTACAGATTCAATGCAATCCCTATCAAATTACCAAGGGCATTTTTCACAGAACTCTAACAAAATATTTAAAATTTGTTTGGAAGCACAAAAGACCCAGAGTAGCCAAAGACATCCTGAGAAAAAAAAATGGAGCTGGAGTAATCAGACTCCCAGACTTCAGACTATACTACAAAGCAACAATCATCAAAGCCGTATGGTACTGGCACAAAGACAGAAATAGAGATCAGTGGAACAGGATAGAAAGCCCAGAATTAAACCCATGCACCTACAGCCAACTCATCTATGACAAAGGAGGCAAGGATATACAATGGAGAACAGACAGCCTGTTCAATAAGTGGTGCTGGGAAAACTGGACAGCCACATGGAAAAGAATGAAATTAGAATAATTTCTAACACCATATACAAAAATAAACTCCAAATGGATTAAAGACCTAGATATAAGACCAGACACTATCAAACTCTTAGAGGAAAACATAGGCCAAACACTCTCCAACATAAATGACAGCAACATCTTCTCAGATCCACATCTTAGAGTAATGACCATAAAGACAAAAATAAACAAATGGGACTTAATTCAACTTAAAAGTTTATGCATAGCAAAGGAAACCCTCAGCAAAATAAAAAGACAAACCACAGAATGGGGGAGGAAATCTTTACAAATGAATTGACTGACAAGGAATTAATCTCCAAAATTTATAAACACCCCCAACTGCTCATTACTAAAAACAGACAAAAAAAAACCACCCCATCAAAAAATGGGCAGAAGATCTAAACAGACAATCCTTCAAAGAAGACATACAGATGGCCACAAAACACATGAAAAGATGTACAACATCACTCATTATTAGAGAAATGAAAATAAAAACCACTATGAGGTACCACCTTACACCAGCCAGAATGGCCATCATCAAAAAGTCTACAAACAATAAGTGCTGGAGAGGGTGTGGACAAAAAGGAACCCTATTACACTGTTGGTGGGATTGTAAATTGGTGCAACCACTGTGGAAAACAGTATAGAGATTCCTCAGAAAACTAAACATAGAACTACCATTTGATCCAGAAATCCCACTCCTGGGCATCTATCCAGAGAAAACTCATGACTCAAAAAGACACATGTAGTCCAATGTTCATTGTAGCACATTTTGCAATAGCCAAGACATGGAAACAACCTAAATGTCCATTGTCAGAGGAGTGGATAAAGAAGATCTGGTACATATACACAATGGAATGTTACTCAACCATTAAAAGGAACAAAATAATAGCATTTTTAGCAACATGGATGGACCTAGATATTATCATGCTAAGTAAAGTCAGTCAGAGAATGACACACCAATATCAAATGATATCACTAACATGTGGAATCTGAAAAAAGGACACAATGAACCTCTTTGCAGAACAGATACTGACTCACAGACTTTGAAAAACTTATGGTTTTACAGTTCGGGTGTGAGGGGGTGCGCTGGGGGTGTGAGGTGGAAATCCTATAAAATTGGATTGTGATTATAATTGTACAATTATAAATGTAATAAATTCATTGAGTAAAAAAATAAAGTGAAGAGAGGAAAAAAAAACGACTAATGACCTAGAATTCAGTACCCCATGTAATCGTTCCTTAAAAGAGAAGAATAAACACTTTTCCAAACAAACAAAAAATGATAGAATTTGTTGCCAGAAAACTTGCCTTATGAGAAATGTCAAACGATATCCTTAGAGGAGAAAAAAGAAAGAAAACTTAAATTCAGATCTCATAAGGAAGAACATTGAAGAAGATGTCTGGCAAAGATTATTTAGATACAGTAGTAAAGACATAATCCATGAAAGGAGCAATTGATAAGCTAGGCTTCATTATTTTTTTTAATAAAACTTCTTTGTGAATGACAATGTCAAGAGAATGTAAAGAACAGTTACAAACCAGGAGAACATATTTGCCAAAGATGTGATAAAGCTCTATATTCTAAAAAATATAAAAAGAACTTTTAAAAGAAGATATACAGCTGGCAATTAAGCATATAAAAAGATGTTCAACAGAGAAATAAGAATTAAAACAATAAGATATCTCTACGTAACTATTAGAATGTCCCAAATCTGGAACACTGATAACACCAATTTCTGGTGAGGATGTGGAACAATAAGCATTCTTATTCATTTTCAATGAGAATGAAAAACAGTAGAAAAACTTTGGGAGATACTTTGGAAGATAGTTTGGAAGAAAGCAAACCTACTCTCACCATATGATCTAGCAATCATACTGTCTGGAATTTTCCCAAAGTAGTTTAAAAGTTTTATCTACACAAAATCCTGCATGTGAATGTTTATAATAACTTTGTTTATAATTGTCAAAACTTGGAAGCAACCAGGATGTCCTTCAGTAGGTGAATGTATAAATAAAACGGGGTATATTCAGACAATTGGAAGTTTATTACTCAGTGCTAAAATTAAACAAGCCAAGAAGAGAAATGGAGAAATGTTAAATGCATATGAATAAGTGAAAGAAGCCACTCTGAAAAGGCTACATAGTAGATAATTCCAATGACATTACATTCTGGAAAAGGCAAAACTTATGGAGATTCTAGAAAGTTCAGTGGGTTGCCAGGGGTTGGGGTGGGGGAGGAGGACGAATAGAGAAAGAACAGATGATTTTTAGGACTAGATACTCTCTATAATAATGATGGATACATGACATTATACTTTATTATAATTTATACTTTTTACTTTAGGTAAACCATAAAATGTTACAGTACCAAGACTGAGCAAAGATAAACCATGGACTCTGGGTGATAAGCCTGTGTCAATGTAAGCGTAGCAACTGTAAGAAAGGTCTCAGTGTCATGATGGAGGTTGATGATGGCTATACAAGTGCTGGGGCAGCGAATATATGGAAAGTCTCTACCTCCCCCTCAAGTCTGCTGTGAACCTAGAACTGATCTAAAAAAATTAATAGGCAAAAAGGAGTTCCCTTTGTGGCTCAGTGGTTAACAAACCCAGCTAGGATCCATGAGGATGTAGTTCGATCCCTGGCCTTGCTTGGTGGGTTAAGGATGGAGTGTTGCTGAGAGCTGTGGTATATGTCGCCGTCACTGCTCAAACCCCGTGTTGCTGTGGCTGTTGCTGTGTTGTAGGCTGGCAGCTATAGCTCGGATTTGACCCCTAGCCTTGGAACTTCCATATGCCGCAGGTGTGGACATAAAAAGCAAAAAAAAAAAAAAATTAAGAAGGGAAAAAAAGGGATTAGGAGCAAGATGGCAAAGGAGTAAGAGGTTGTGCTCACCTTCTCCCACAAACATATCAAAAAAAACACATCTACATGTAAAATGACTTGCACAGATCAACTAAATGCTGGCAGAAGAACTTAAACCTCCAAAAAGGGCAAGAAACTTGACATAACTGGGTGAGCAAAGCAGGGTGAGAGCCACACAGATCACTTGAACTATAGGCCTGGACACCATAGCCTGACATACTCGGGTCAGGGCTGGGCACTGAGACTTAGGCTCTGGAGTTTAGTTCCCAGGAGAGGACTGGGGTTGGCATTGTGGAGACAGACTGAGAGGCTAAGGAGCAGTATGCAATGGGCAGGAGAGCTGTACGCCATGGGCTGGGGAGTGGAATGCCAGGGCAGAGAGAACCCAGGAGAAGGTCCAGACCTGCAAGAGAGGCAAGGCACCGTTGTTGGGGAGGGAGAGAAGGGGAGGGGCAGACCTCCATAGCTCCCTGCGCTCTAGCATGCACATGCGCCTGCAGGCTCTCAGAGGGGAGGGCGGCTCTGGTGAAGGCTGTGTACGGCGGCATGAAGCTGAATGCTAGTCTACAGGAGACCAGGCACTGGTGGTGGCCATGGGCAGCGAGAAGACTGGGAAGCTCTGGTGCTGACTGCAGGCAGCTAGAAGCCTCTTATTCATTTATGGGAGACTGGGTTCTTCCTGTGTAGGCTACCAGTGGCCAGTCACCTCTTGTGTGGGTGGGGAATCAGGTGGCTAAGTGTGATGGGGTGCCTACCAAGCACCATATGCTATTGCTGTCACTCCCCTGCAAACACAACCACCCTGCAGGTGTCATTGCCAAACACTCTTGGTGGTACCCAAACACTTGGTCACTGTTCCTTCCCAAGATCCTACAACTAGGAGCAGCTGGTATGGCATGTCTCAGTGGGCTAAGTGGGACAGGTTGCTTCTTGCAGAGTCTGCAGGTGGCGGTGGCAAACCACAACAGTTATCCCTGACTCCAGAGGTCAGCATCGCCCACTGCCACTAGGGATACCTGAAAAAAAATCACTTGCAGCCCCAACCATCTCAGAGGGCACCGCAGAGAAGGACATTGTGAAATAACACTGCCTGTTGTTGCGGTTGATCCTGGGGGAGGACACCTGCCCTGCTGCTGCCACTGCAAATGCTCTGGGCAGTGCCCAGATGCTTGATCACTGTCCCTTCCCAGGAACCTGCAACAAGGAGCAGCTTGTGTAGCACTTCCTGTGGCACCTAAGCAGAACAAGGTGCTTCTGCCATGGTCTACAGGAGCAGGGGCAAACCACTTCAGTTATCTCTGGCTGCAGAGTGGGGAGTGGCTCGCTGCTACTAGGGGTCTGTAAACAGACACCACTTTTAGCCCCATTCACCTCAAAGGCACCACAGAGGAGGGCATTGTAATCGAACACCACATGTTATTGCTCTTGTACCCCTGGGGACACAGCCACCTGGCTGCTGCCACTGACAAATGCTCCAGGCAGTGCCCACATGCCTGATCTCGGTCACTTCCCAGGATCCTGCAACTAGGAGCAGCCTTTATAGCACCTCCTGTGGGGGCTAAGTGAGCCGGGTTGCTTCATGCATGGTCTACAGATGGCTGGGGCAAACCACTGCAGTTATCACTGACTCCAGAGATGGACATGGCCCACTACCACTAGGGGTCCGTGAACAGGCACCACTTGTGGTTCCAGTCACCTCAGAGGAGGGCACTGCAATTGAACACTAGCTATTGTTGCTCTCACTCTCCTGGGAACTCACTCTTCCTGCTGCTATTACTGCCAAATGCGCTGGACACCATGTATATCTGCCTAGAGATCATTACCACTTCCCAGGGCCCTGCAACTGGGAGTAGCCTATGCTACCTTCCTGTAGGTCCTTGCTGCTGTTGAAAACCCAGGGACCAGGCACTGACTGCTGGGCCTACCCATTGTGTCATTCTCCCTGAAAATACACTGAGCATCCTGAAGACAAAGCCTGCTCACAACAAAGAAAGAGACAAAAAAAATATTAAAATTCCCACAGCAAAAATAAATAGTAACCCCCCAAAAAATACAAAGAGGTGCTTTTGAATAGAAGTAGCCTTACAAGACTACAATTTGGCTTCCCCAAACTCACAAAAAAAGAAAAATATAAGCTAGATGAATAAGCTCAGAAACATTCCCAGTTAAAGGAACAGGAGAATTCACCTAAAGCAGTCAACAGTGAAACAGACCTCTGCAGTCTGACATTGTGTTTGAAAGGTAGATAGTGAAAATACTGATGGAAATAAGGCTGAATATCAAGGAATTAAGAGAAGATATGAAAAGTAATGAAGATTCCCTTAGAAAGGAAATAGAAAATATAAAGAAGAGCCAAGAAAAACTAGAAAAATAATTTGCTTATATGCAAACTGAGCTAAAGGCAATAAAGAACAGAATGAATAATGCAGAGGACTGAATCACTGATTTGAAAGATAAATAATGGAAATCACCCAATTAGGACATCAGACAGAAAACCAAATGAAAAAACATGAAAGCAATATAAGAGAGCTAGGGGATAATATAAAGCAGGCCAATCTAAGCATAAGTGGAATTTCAGAAGGAGAAGAAAAAGAAAAGGGGATTGAAAATACATTTGAAGAAATTATGGCTGAAAACTTTCCAAATCTAAAGGATACTGATATCAAGATATAGGAAGCACAGAGGGCCCCAAACAAGTTGAATGAAAACAAGCCCACACTAAGACATATTATAATAAAAAGGGCAAAAGTTAAAGATAAAGAGAGGATCTTAAAGGCAGCAAGAGAAAAGCAGTGTTAATTTGAAAGAAATCCCATAAGGCTATCAGCTGATTTCTCTACAGAAACACTACAGGCCAGAAGGGAGTGGCAAGATATAATAAAAATGCTGAAAGGAAAAAATTTGCAATGTAGAATATACTATCCAGTAAGAATATCCTTTAAAATAGGAGGGGAAATAAAGAATTTCTCTAACAAACAAAAGCTAAAAGAATACAGCAATACTAAGTACAGTTACTAAAAGAAATACTGAAAGAGCTTCACTAAATCTAAAAAAAAGTAGTAAGAAGAAATAAAATGGAGTAAAGCATAGATACTTGTTTTTATTTTAATGATCTGTTTGAGCCTATATAAGCATCAGGCTAAAGCAAGCACATATAAGAAAGGGTTCATATACTTAAAAAACAGGGCAACCACAAATCAAAACCAAACATTACATTCACAAAAAATAAAAAGAAAAATACTCAAGCATAAAATACATGGAAACCATCCAACTAAAAAAAAGAAAGGAATAAAAGAGACACATAGTATCAACTGGGAAACAAGGTTTAAAATAGCAATAAATACATATCTATCAATAATCACCTTAAATGTCAATGGGCTGAATGCTCAAATCAAAAGACACAGAGTGGCAGATTGGATAAAAAAGCAAAAACCTTCAATCTGCTGTCTACAAGACACTCACCTTAGGACAAAGGACACATACAGATTGGAACTGAGGGGATGGGAAAAGATATTTCATGACAATGGAGAAAACAGGAAAGCAGGAGTTGCAATACTCATATCAGACAAAATAGACTTTAAAATGAAGGCCATAAAGACAGACAAAGAAGGACACTATTTAATGGTTAAAGGAGCCATTCAAGAAAAGGATATTATAATCATCAATATATATGCCCCTAATACATGAGCACCCAGATACTTACAACAAATACTAACAGATATAAAAGTAGAAATTGATGGGGTACAATCAGAGTAGGAGACTTTAACACCCTAGTCACATCAATGGACAGATCTTCCAGAGAGAAAATCAATAAGGTGACAGAGATCCTAAAGGACACAATAGAAAAGTTAGACTTCATCAATATTTTCAGGACATTACATCCAAAAAAATCAAAATATACATTCTTCTCAAGTGCACATGGAACATTCTCGAGGATTGATCACATCCTGGGGCACAAAGCTAACCTCAACAAATTTAAGAGTATCAAAATTATTTCAAGTATTTTCTCTGACAACAATGGCATGAAACTAGAAATCAACCACAAAAAAAGAAATGAGAAAAAACTAACTACATGTAGACTAAAAAACATGCTACTAAAAAACCAATGTGTCAATGAGGAAATCAAGAAGGACATTAAAAAATTCTTCTAGGCAAATGATAATGAAGACACAACCAGTCAAAATCTGTGGGATGCCACAAAAGCAGTGCTCAGAGGGAAATTCAGAGCAATACAGGCCTTCTTCAAAGGAGAATAAAAATCTCAAATTGACAACCTAACCCACCACCTAAATTTATTAGAAAAAGAAGAACAAATAAAACCTATAGTCAGCAGAAGGAAGGAAATCATAAAGATCAAAGAGGAAATCAATAAAACAGAGATTAAAAAAACAGCAGAAAAAAATCAATGAAACCAAGAGCTGATTCTTTGAAAAGGTAAACAAAATTGACAAATCTCTGGCTAGATTCACCAAGAACAGGAGAGAAAAAACCGAAATAAACAAAATAAGGCATTTAAAAGGAGAAGTCACAATGGATACTACAGAAATACAGAAAAAACCATTAGAGAATATGATGAACAATTGTATGCCAACAAATTTGACAACCTAGTAGAAATGGACAACTTTCTAGAGACTTAAAGCCTGCCAAAACTGAATCAAGAAGAAATAGATCAATTGAACAGACCAATCACTAGAAACAAAATTGAGTATGTCATTAAAAACACTCCCTACTAATAAAAGTCCAGGACCAGATGGCTTCATAGGTGAATTCTACCAAACATACAAAAGGAACTTATACCCATCCTCCTTAAACTTTTTCAAAAGATTGAAGAAGGAACACTCCCAAAGACATTCTATGATGCCACCATCACCCAAATTCCAAAACCAGAAAAAGATACCACCACAAAAGAAAACTATAGGCCAGTATCTTCATTGAATATAGATGAATAAGTTCTTAGCACAATTTTAGCCAACTGAATCTAACAACATATCAAACATATCACACACCACAACCAGGTGGGATTTATCCCAGGTACACAAGGATGGTTCAACATATGCAAATCAATAAACATCATATACCACATTAACAAAAGTCTAAAACCACATGATCAGGAAAAGCATTTCCTGATGCAGGAAAAGCATTTGACTAAGTCCAACATCCATTCATGATAAAAACTCCTACCAAAGTGGGTATAGAGTGAGCATACATTAACATAATCAAAGTCATTTGTAACAATCCCACAGCAAATATAACACTCAATGGAGAAAAGCTGAAAGCCTTACCACTAAAATCTGGAACAAAACAAGGATGCCCACTCTCACCACTATTATTCAACATAGTACTAGAAGTCCTAGCCACAGAAATCAGACCAACAAAAGAAATAAAAGGCATCCAAGGAGTTCCCATCGTGGTGCAGTGGTTAACGAATCTGACTAGGAACCATGGAGTTTCGGGTTTGATCCCTGGCCCTGCTCAGTAAGTTTAGGATCCAGTGTTGCCGTGAACTGTGGTATAGTTTGCAGACACGGCTCAGATCCGGAGTTGCTGTGGCTCTAGTGTAGGCCAGTGGCTACATCTCTGATTCGACCCCTAGCCTGGGAACCTCCATATGCCACTGGAGTGGCCTGAGAAATGGCAAAAAGACCAAAAAAAAAAAAAAAGGGCATCCAAATAGGAAGAGAAGAGGCAAAACTGTCACTGTATGCAGATGACATGATACTATATATAGAAAACTCTAAGGACTCAAACCCAAAACTACTTGATCAACAAATTCAGCAATGTAGCAGGACACATGATTAACATTCAGAAATCACTGGCAATTCTGTATACTAACAATGAAATAGTAGAAAAGGATTACAAAATCCAATACCTTTTAAAATTGCACCCCAAAGAATAAAATACTTGGGAATGAACCTGACCAAGGAGGTGAAAGACATATATATTGAGATGTATTAAACATTCATCAAGGAAATTAAAGAAGATGTAAAGAGATGGAAAGATATTCCATGTTCCTGGGTTGGAAAAATTAAAATTGTAAAAATGGCCATACTACCCAAAGCAATCTACAGATTCAATTCAATCCCTATCAAATTACCCCATGACATTTTTCACAGAACTAGAATAAATAATCCAAAAATTTATATGGAACCATAAAAGACCCAGAATTGCCAAAGCAATCCTGAGAAACAAAAACCAAGCAGGGGGCATAACTCTCCCAGACCTCAAACAATATTATAAAGCCACAGTCATCAAAACAGTATGGTACTGGTACCAAAACAGACAGACTGACCAATGGAACAGAATAGAGAACGAGAAATAAACCCTGACACCTATGGTCAATTAATCTTTGACAAAGGAGGCAAGAATATAAAATAGGAAAAAGACAGTCTTTTCAGCAAGAATTGCTGGGAAATTGGACAGCTGCATGCAAATCAATGAAACTAGAACACACCCTCACACCATGTACAAAAATAAACTCAAAATGGTTGAAAGACCTGAATATGAGACAAGACACCATCAAACTCCTGGACGAGAACACAGGCAAAACATTCTCTGACATCAACCTTACAAATGTTTTCTCAGGTCAGTTTCCCAAAGTATCAGAAATAAGAGCAAAAATAAACCAATGGGACCTAATCAAACTGACAAGCTTTTGCACAGCAAAGGAAACCAAAAAGAAACCAAAAAGACAACTTACAGAATGGGAGAAAATGGTTTCAAACGATGCAACTGACAAGGGCTTAATCTCTAGAATATACAAGCAGCTTATACAACTCAACAGCAAAAAAGCCAACAACCCAATGGAATAATGGGCAAAATACCTGAATAGACATTTCTCCAAGGAAGATACACATATGGCCAACAAGCACTTGAAACAATGCTCAACATGCCTGATTACTAGAGAAATGCAAATCAAAACTACCACCTCACACCAGTCAGAATGGCCGTCATAAGTCCACAAATAACAAATGCTGGAAGGGGTGTGGAGAAAAGCAAACACTCCTGCACTGTTGGTGTGAATGTAAGTTGGTACAAGCACTATGGAAAACAGTATGTAGATACCTTAGAAAACTGTACATAGAACTACCATATGACCCAGCAATCCCACTCTTGGGCATATATCTGGACATTACTTTCCTTGAAAAAGACACATGCACCCACATGTTCACTGCAGCACTATTCACAATAGCCAAGACATGGAAACAACCCAAGTGTCCATTGATAGCTTATTGGATTAGGAAGATGTGGTATATATACACAATGGAATACTACTCAGCCATAAAAAGAATAAAAGACTGCCATTTGCAGCAACATGGATGGAACTAGAGACTCTCATAATGAGTTAATTAAGTCAGAAAGAGAAAGACAAGTACCATATCTCTTATATCTGGAATCTAATATATAGCACAAATGAAACTTTCCACAGAAAAGAAGATCATGGACTTGGAGAATAGACTTGTGGTTGCCAAGGAGGAGGTAGAGTGAGTGTGTTGGATTGGGAATTTAGGGTTAATAGAGGCAAACTATTGCCTTTGGAATGGATAAGCAATGAGATCCTGCTGTGTAGCACTAGGAACTAGATCTAGTTACTTATGATGGAGCATGATAATGTTATAAAAAAGAAACTGTATATGTATGTGTAAGTGAATCACCTTGCTGTACAGTATAAAAATGACAGAACACTGTAAATGAGCTATAATGGAAAAAATCATTAAATAAAAAGAAAGAAAGAAAAATATGAAAATTGGCACAAAAAAGAGAAAAAAGAAAGGAGGGAAGGAAGAAAGAAAGGAAAAAAGGAGGGAGGGAGGAAGGGAAGGAGGAAGAGAGGGAGAAAGGGAGGAAGGAAAGAATGGGAGACAGAGAAAGGAAGGAAAGAAAGGAGGGATGGAAAAAGACAACCAAAGTGGTCAGTGTGGAAAAAGTCACATAAGGAGATAAAGTCAGATAATTCTCTATTGTTCATAGGAGGGAGTGGATCTTATAGGAGTTTATATTTCATTTTAAGGACTTTGGATTTTATTTATAAGATAAGGACTCATTGGTGGTCTTTAAGGCAAAAAGAGGTTTATAGTGACTTATAACTCTGGCTACTGATTTTCTAATTCACCAAAGGGGTCATTTTGTAAGGAGAATGATTAAAAGGCTACTGCAGTGATCCAGGGAATAGTCAATGGTGGTTTGCTACAGACAGTGAAGGGTGATCCAAAGAGGTGAAGCTTATGGGATCTGAGGGCTTACTGAAATGAAATGAAAAGATAGAGGGCATGATTCCAAGGGTTTTCATCCTAGTGACTGAAAGGTTGGAGTTGCCATTATCAAGTAAATATTATTCATGGGACTCGTTAAAAATGGGATCATACTTTTGCACTGAGCGAAATTTCAGTCTGAATTGAGGTCAACTTTGTTGAAACAAAAGGTGGGAAGTTTTTCTAATTACACAATCTTCTAACTGAAAGTACTGATGGGCTTTGAGAGTAGGGAGAGTTGGATAATAGCATTAGGCTACAGGTGTTTGCTATCTGGGGCTTAGGAGTTAGACTCCTGCCCTCCTACAGAGACTGGGAGGAGGGCACTTTCTCATGATGCATGCATTGCAAAGGTATGGCTCCCAGATCTATACAAAGATATTTCTATGTTGTAGAAGATATTCTCAAGGGGACAGAGAAAGGCTTTACACTTGCAAGTTTTCTAAGTCAATGCTTCCAAGAAAGGGGAAGTCAAGAGGTTTTAGTCCAGTTTGAATGGAACAGACAGTATATCCTTCCAGCAGCATTGAGCTTTCTCAGGCAGGCATTTTAAGGGGCCTGGGATTGACATCCTAGAGCCATGACCTTGAGCTGATAGAAAGGATGCTAATGTTTGTTCTCTCTCTTCTAATCTCGGTGTGGGTGATGAATTAAATTGCATGTGCTAAGTTTGCAGTCCTTAAAGGTCAAGGTTGAGGCCAAAAGGAGAAGAAAGCTTCCTAGAGAGGAGTCCTAACTAAACTTTGGCCAAAGAGAGAATTTTTGCCTCCACATAAAATGGTAAGAACTAATCCTCCATTTTCATAAACAGGTTCTTATTCTGGGCACTGTGTTATACTGTTTATAGAGTAGCTGGCTTCTACCTTGATAGGAAAATGTTTTTCTTGGTGTTCTGAAGGGCTATATTATTACTGCAGCTCACTTTAATATTATGCTTATACCTTTCTAAATAGAAAGGAACAAGTTTAAAGGTAAATTTATGCCAGGCTAACTTTATTTTGAACATCTTATTCAATACCAAATCATCTGTATTTGTTATCCAATGCTAAGGATAATTTTAATTAGGTTATATTTAACACACATTAAAGCTAATTTTAAAATGTCACATTTAGAGTTTTATTTTTATGTTACCTAAACAAAAATGAAAACTAAAATGATTGCATACTGAGCAGTATAAAAATTTCAAATAGAATGCACAAAAAAGAAAAAAAAAAGCTAATACATTTTGTATTAGGAGGAAAATTACCATATTATTATAAACATATACTTTTAGGGAGAAAAATGGTAAGCAGTTGTCACAGTAAATGACAGTAAATGCTTAATGGATGTTTGAACCATTTTCCAACTCCTCCATACTGCTTGTTTAGGGGTATCCTCAAAGAGAACAATGTAGTAAACAGCTGGTGGAACATTAAACTATATTCCTGTTAAACAACATGAAACAAGAAAGCAACTTTTCAAATTTTGTTTTCTAAGTCATAATTGTACACCTCATGCTGACAAACTAAGAAGCAAACGAGTCTATTCACATTCAAATAATAAGTCTTAAGGCTCTAAATGTCAAGCACTTCCCTATGAAATACTCCTTAGTTTGCAACTGCATATGTCAACTCACATATGTTTAGGACAAAATAAAATAGGTAAGCATGACAGGAGACCAATGCACAAATGTTTATGTTTGCATTATAAGACCTTCCAAAGCTATGACAATTGTTCCAGATATACAGATAGAAAGTTTGCTTTTTTTTTAAGGACTTCAATTATACAATTCATATTATGGTAGGCCTCACAACTTATAAAGAAAGAAAATGAATATAGGGTCCAATATGATATAGGAAGAAAATATTTATAAAGCACATATCTTATACATGACATACCCAGACTTTACGAAGAACTATTACAATTTAGTATTAAGAAAGAGCCTAATAAAAATGGGCAAAAATAATGAACATTTACAAAAGAAGATATACTGTGGTCAACACATGAATGAAAAGATGTTCAAGATCATGTGTCATCAGGGAAATGGAAATTTAAACCAAAATGGGAAAGCATTTCACACCTTCTAGAAGGACTACAATAAATAAGACAGATAATTCCAAATGTTGGCAAGCATGTGGAGTAATGGAACTACCCATAAGTTTCTGGTTGGGAACATAAAAGGGCGCAGTTGCACTGGAAAACTGTTTGTGAGATCTCAAAAATTCTGCATAAAACCACACAATCCAAGAAATTTTACTCCTAGGTAAAGATAAATGAAAGATACATTCATCCAAAATAAATGAAAACGTATGCCCACACAAAGATTTGTACACAAATTAGGTTATATGTAAGGTTCATAGAAGCACTATCCAGTACAACCCCAAACTGGAAATTAGCTAAATATACATGAACTGCTTAGGGTAGGAACTATAAATCAGCATAAGGCATATTAGGCAGGAGGGTGTGAAAATGTTCTAAAACTGATTTGTGATAATGGCTCTGCCACTTGTACAGTTATTCAAAATCATTAAAATGTACACGAATTGGATTAATCTCATAAATTTAAAATATATCTCAATAAAGTTCTTGAAAATATTAATATTTTCTTTCTATTACCTACTTACCTAACTTTTTAACTTCAGATGTGAGATAAATATCATGAGAACGTGTTTTAAAGTTTTTTGAATAAAAATATATGAGATGTTTGTCTTACTAGTGAATAAGTTTGATCTGATTGCCTGATTTAACAATAGAGACTAATATTTCAAATTAGGTTATGTGAAAGGTATTTTTCAAAAATTGGATAGGCAAATCTGAAGTTGTGGTGAAAATCTGATGAAAATATAAGATGTAAATGAAAAACACAAATGTTTTCCAACCTTTTCTATGCAACATAAGGTGTCTCTCAATCAAAGAATAGTAAGTAAATTTAATAATATTTTGTTAAGCTTTGGTCAAAGTTCTTGGATCTACTTTTCTAAAATGAATAAAGTAACAGACCCTGACACATTTTTAATGAAACTCTTTTACTCTCTGTTTCTAAATCTATGTGTTCACCAAAATGAATGGCAACCTAGTTAAATTACCAGGTGTTAAAACATCAAAAATATATTTTTACATATGATTATATAATTTGGGGGATATGACTCAGAAGTTCAAAGACATACAGCAAAATTATTCTATTTTCATATGCCAATGTCATGTGAACAATGTCATTTTGTCTGTAAACTATTAACATATAAAAAAGTATATAAGAGATGCTAAAACCCATCTCCTAGATATATGAACCCATGGATATATACACTAATGGGAAAAAAGCCCACATTCTTGGTAGGAATAAACAGGCAATCTATATAGAGGCCTACTGAATGATGAGAGAGAAGCAGGCGTGTGTGTGTGAAAACAGTAGAAATGGGGAGGTAAACAGAAGCGCCCCTTAGGAAGGAGTTACTGCTTTAGAATGCATCAGGTTAACTGTCAGACCTGGACAGCAGCACAAATTAGAGTCAAGGACACTCTAATCACTGCTGTGGCACGGGTTCCATCCCTAGGAACTTCTGCATGTCACGGTGCGGCCAAATAAAAGCTCAAAAAAAAAAAAAATGTAAAAGCAGGGATAGAAGAAGTGGGAGTCTTCTAGCTATAACAGTGTAAAATACAGGCTTGAGCATTCCAAGCCTGTGACACAGTGACTAAATTCAGATGAAGATGCCCATAAAGGAGTGGTAATGAGAAGTCAGAGAATAACAGATTGGTATATGAACTAGGAGAAACATAAATACAGATACATACTAATATTAGATGAAACTGAGTAAGGTTACCTTAATTTATGACGGGATTTCACGATCTGTATTTTTTGTTTATTGGAAATGTCATAATTAGTTTGACATACATAATTTCAATAGTGCTAAATAACCATGTGAGAAGTTAACCACAAATAGAAACACTTCTCAGATGTATGACTTTTAGGCAAGTTTCTTAACTACTATAAACTACATTCCATAGGTGTCATTATGAACATTAAGTGAAATAAAAATGTGAGGCATTCACAACTATATCTGGCATATAATATGCTCTCCATAAAATTTGGCTGCGTGGTGGTAGTTAGTATTGGTATTATTCAATTATTTTGACTACGGAGGCAAATAACTCTGACCTTGCATACAACAGAAAATTGTATAAAAACATCTGCACTAGTATCTTAGATTCTAAACATGATTAAATAGGAACCAAATTTACAGAGTGAATAAGAGGTATTTTGAAGTTTGAGTCAAAGATGCACCTTTATTCTGTAAAAACATCACAGAGCTCATCTGGTATGGATGCCTGTATTGTGGTGGGCCTGATTTTCATTTAAATTAAATCAGATTTCACTAGCCTGGTTAGCCTATTAGAAAGAAAGACAATAGAGAGAAAATAATATCTACTTATGAGATTGTTTTTGAGGATGAAATGTTAAAGTAAACATTAGAACCTAGAACAGTGGGAGCAGCAGCATATAAGCTCAATCAACAGCTAACCTCATTACAGTTCTGGAGTAGATGAGTAGATGCTGTCCCTGGATATACCGCCCTCTCTGCACTGTTTGACTTCCAAGTCTTCCTCCCTTCACCACTGGCCATCTCCCAGAGCTCTTTAAGTCTCACTTTCCAACATAAACACACTGGTACTATAAAAAAGGAGTCTTAATGTTGTCTGCTTATCTTTCAAATGTTCTTTCAGAAGCTTGTGCCACTGATGTTATCAAAGTGCTAAACTAGAGCGCTTCTTTTAAAGATACTGACCCCTGGGTGACCGCTTAAACCCTGCTAAAATAAAAGATACAAGCAAGTTCGCAACATGTAGTATTATTCATGTAAAAAATAAAAGATATTACATGATATGAATATGTGACAGTTCTCCTCTATATTTTATTCTGTACTGAGGTACTGAACAGGGAACAGTCCTCTACCATTACTCACTTAGAGTCCTCTGCACATTTCCTGTGCTCCCTAGTCCTCCCAGTACTACTATATGATGGTGATGTTGTCTTCTTCCAAAAAAACAGCAGGTCTTTCCTTGGGGGTCCATCCCAGTGAAAATAGTCCTCAGCTACTTTTCATAAGCTGTATTATGTAAATTGATCAGCCACATCTGCACTTGTCTCTTTCTTGCATGCACACACACTCACTAACCACCATGAGCTAAACAGGGAATGTGACACGTTTTTAAAGTAGCCTGAGTATCATGTATATTTATACTTCATAACTCAACTTAAAATTAACAACCCAGAAGCATATTCACCATTTTACGTCTTTTTTTTTTTTTTAAGGGCAACGCCCATGGCATATAGAAGTTCCCAGGCCAGGGTTTGAATTGGAGCTGTAGCCACTGGCCTAGGTCACAGCCACAGCAACTCAGGATCCGAGCCTCATCTGTGACCTATACTATAGCTCAGGGCAATGCTGGATCCTTAACCCACTGAGTGACGCCAGGGATCAAACCTGTGTCCTCATGGATGCTAGTCAGATTCATTTCTGCTGAGCCATGAAGGGAACTCTTCTACATCATTCTGAAATAGGTGACAACAAAGGAGTGAACTGTGGCATTTATTCACTGTCATTACCTTATTATTTTTGTTAGTTTGTTGTCTTTCTTTTTAGGGCCACACTCATGGCAATATGGAAGCTCCCAGGCTAGGGGTCTAATCAGAGCTATAGCTGCCAGCCTATGCCAGAGCCACAGAAACACCAGATCTGAGATGTGCCTGTGACTTACATCAAAGCTCACAACAACACCGGATCCTTAACCCACTGAGCAAGGCCAGGGATTGAACCCACAACCTCATGGTTCCTAGTCGGATTCGTTTCCCTTGCGCCATGATGGAAACTCCTCACTGTCATTATCTTGAAGAATTGTATAGCACTGAAGGTCAACCTATATATTTAAACTAAAGGGATGACATCATGGCATAATAAAGAAGGCATTGCTTTAGAGACAAACATATGTGCACCTAAATCCTGGTGGCAACACTTATTGCTTTTGTAAATCTGAACAAAGTAAATTTCTTTACTCCTAGTGTTTCTGTAACAGTTAAGGACAATAGCATAAAAGTTCTTTTGGTTCGAATGGGTAATGTTATGGGTAAATTTCTAATCCTTATTTTTCTGTATGTAACAGTTTCTGTAATGCAATTGGACGGATTTTAGAGAACTTACAAGTAAAATTAAGAAGCATTTCAATAATAAAATGTCTGCAAAATGTGCAGTGATTGGGAGAGAAGAGTCAGAAAGAAGTTAATTAATCCCAACACACTGATAATTTTTCAAATATATTAACGATTAATTCTTACCTAATATCGTCAACGCATATAGCTGTGCACACATGATCAAATAATCTGACACATACGTGTACCCAATAAAGAGTAGTCGAATATATGCTTAGTACATTTTGAAGGAAAATAATATGATATATGATTAAACAGAATAGATGTTCAGGCAGCCTAATAACTCATATAAACTAATATTTATTGAAAGTTTAGTCCATATGACACATGTCATAAAAGTTAATGCCCTGAATGCTTGAGGCAAGCTCGTCAGGATGTGTCATTACCATTCATTCCAACAGTACAGATGGGAAACATCTAGTAAACCATCAAACAAACAAGCAAACCCCAAAGCGCATCAAGTTTAAGCACATTGTTTGAGGAGACTGGGCTCACAGAGGGAGACAGAATCATTTAGTCACTCTAAAATCCGTCGTGGGGGAATCTACAAAGAAGCCAGATAGAACTAGAGTCACTCTTTTTTTTTTTTTTGCCTTTTCTGGGGCCGCTCCCTCAGCATATGGAGGTTCCCAGGCTAGGGGTCGAATCGGAGCTGTAGCTGCCGGCCTAAGTCAGAGCCACAGCAACGCGGGATCTGAGCCGAGTCTGCAACCTATACCATGGCTCACGTCAACGCTGGATCCTTAACCCACTGAGCAAGGCCAGGGATCGAACGCACAACCTCATAGTTCCTAGTCAGATTAATTAACCACTGAGCCACTTTGGGAACTCCCTAGAGTCACTCTTAACCATTGGACAGCCATCAAAGAGACAGCCTCCTACTCTACCACTCAAATAAATAGTTGAGTTATATTTATCTGGAGCTACATCTCAGTAAATGTTATAATCTTAAGAGTGGCTGAAATTACCAGTGATTAAGTATGAGTCACATTTGTTATTTTTTTACAGTGACTTAATAGGAAAATACAGTGAAAGTTGTTTCAGACTATTTTCAGGGAAAGATGGTGATATGTGATCTGCCTGACTTGCCCCTCATCTGAGGCCTATTTCTGATTGAAAATCTAATAAAAACATAGAAATAAATGAAAAAAAGTTCAAAATGCCTTGAACTAGCAATGCTCTTCTGCTGACAACAGTGTATAAGAATGGATGATGAGGCAGAATCATGAATCCAGACATGATGAAACCGTCAGTGATTTTTTCTTCCCTCCCCAGCTATACACCTTCACTCAGGATGATGTTAGAGGCACTGCACAGATGAGCTGCTTTGTGGGGTGATCAGAGCTGTTTCAAGATCCTCTTTCTAATTAGTTACCTTTCATCTATGACAACCCCAGGATTTGATTCCTCAGCCATGATACAGATAAAAAAGCAGCATCAGACAGAAAAATGTACAATGCATGTGAAGGGTGAGCTAAACAATTAGGAAAAGCTAGAGAATGCAAGGGAATTAGGGGGTGTGAACTTTCAGGGGTTTTGCACACCTTCTGTCAACAGAGCCGGCACAGATTGCATCAAATTTTCCAGAGATCCGTTCACCTCAGCATAATCTGAGAACCAAACAGCAAGAACAGAAACACTGTCCTCAGCCTGGTAGAGTCACTCTGTGCACATCAGTGAGTGTCAGCATAAGATCTGAGAAAAGGCCTCAAAAGAATGCAGGAGAAGAGTGAGGGGCAGAAAAACACAGCCACGCTGCTCCTGGGGAACCAGAAAGCTTGAATTGACCTCCTCTCATTAAAAAATGACTGAAGTGAGAAAATAGCATGGGGCCCATGGAAAAACTCTCAAAGACAAAGGAGAGAGATGATGTGTTGAAAATATAGAAGAAGGTGTTTGCTGAAAGATCTTGCAATGAAAACAATAGAAAGCATATGATATATATTTTTTCAATAAACATAAAAACAAGGCATAGAATTTCAATAGCTTTTGGCTGGCAGCTCATAACCTCTCTTTAAACTTTTCAGTAAATGTAATAAATAACAGCATACAACATTAAACACTGTAAATGCTAGGAGATGAGACCAGGTGTCAGAGGAGGAAGACCCTGAGCTCACCTCCTCCCACACCAAAATTACAATTACTTACACAGCAACTGTGAGAATAACCTGAAGACCAGCAGAAAAGATTCTCCACAATTAAAAGATACAAAGAAGGTACCACATGAGATTAGATGGCGATAGAGTATAGTTCAGACCTACACTCCGGGGTAGATGACCCACAATCAAGATAATTACAACTGCACTGGTTCTCCCAAAGAAGCAAGAGTTCTGAGCTCACATCAGGCTCCTCTGCCTGAAAGGGAGGTGCACCCTTCACCAGAAGATAAACCCCGAGAATATCTGGCTTTGAAGGCCAGCAGGGCTAGTTTGCAGGAGAGCCAGAGTGATGTAGGAAACATACTCCACTCTGAAAGGGCTCATGCAAAATCTCACCTGCTCCAGTCCCAGCCCAGAGGCAGTAATATGAAAGGACCTTGGGTCAGGTCCACCTGCTGATTTTGAAGATCTTCCTGGAGAGGCAGGAGGAGATCGGGAATCGCCCTGGGGACACAGAACTGGCAGCAGTCACTTTGGGGAGACTGTTCTACCAGAAGGACACTGGTAGTAGTAAGCACCATTTTGGATTCCTTCCTCTAGGCTATGAACACCTGAGGCTTACTTACTTACCAGCAAGCCACTATAAACCTTGTCCCCTCAGGCCCATAGCAGGCAACTCTGGAATATAGCTCCTCGCACTAGTGGGCTGGTACTAGCCTCGGGATCCCCTGGGCCAGGGAGCAGACAATAGCAGGACCTCACCTTATCTAACAGTGGGATTGCAACACCTCCGAGAGCCCCCAGGCCATGCAGCAGACCATACAAGAACCTGGACTTGCCCACCAGTGGGACAAGCCCCAGAATCCCCTGGAGATTCAACCAGTTTCACTGGGACCCAGCACTGCCCACCAGCAGACCAGCAAGTACCACACAAGATCAGACCCTGTCAACCAACCAGAGAAGGGGCCAGCCCTGCCTGCTACCATGCCCACAGTATTTGATCCTACCACAAAAGAAGGTCATACATGACCCATATAAGGTCATACATGACCCATATAAGGGACACTTCTAGGACATACATCTCTGGTGACTAGAGGGGAGTGCGCTGTTGAGCCTGCTAGGACATCTCCTGCACAAGGCTGTCTGTCATACACCATAAGACATAGAAATAAGCACAAAGATTTCGGCAAAATGAGGAGACAGAGGAATATGTTCCAAATGAAGGAACAATAGAAAGCCTCAGAAAAAGAATAAGTGAAGTGGAAATAAGCAATCTACCCAATAAAGGGATCAAGGTCATGATCATAAAAATGCTCCACTAACTCGAGAGAAGAATTAGAAGAACACAGTGAGAAGTTTCACAAAGAGGTAGAAAATATACAGGAGAGAACAAAGAGATAGAAGACAATAGATGGAGATAGAGAACAAAGACAAACATGATCTCATATGTGGAATCCAAAAAAGTAAAAGAAACAAAATAAAATGAAAAACTCATAGATACAAAGTACAAAGAGTTGGTTGCCAGAGGGAAGAGGGTGGAAAGTTAGGGGAAACAGATGAATGGAATTAAGAGGTACAAACCTCCAGTTAAAAGTCATGGAATATAATGTACAGCATAACGAATATGGTCAATAACATTGTAATAGCCTTATTTGTGGATAGATGGTTCCTAGACTCAGCATGGTGAATATATCTTCAAGAACACAAGTGTCAAATAGAACATGTTAAACTAACATAATATTGTACATCAACTATACTTCAACAAAAAAGAAAAAATATTGTAAAGTTTAACAATGTAAAAAAAGGAAAAATATTAACTGGCAAATTATAGTGGGTCTTACAAAAGATGAAATCTATAAGGCATTAACAATAATTATAAGAAGTCTGGGGCTAAATGGACCAAAAAAAGAAACTCACTCAAGTTTTAGTATAGAGTTTATGCTTGCTTTGCCTCATAATATGGAGATAGCAAAACAAACTACTTGCACAAGGTATAAAGGTGTTACCTGTTTAGAAGCTGAAAATAAGAATATAAAGGAACAAAAAATTGGAAAAATAAAACAGTAACAGAAAAGAGCCATGTAAGCTCATTGTCTGAAAGTATTTCACTTCTATCATTTAAATTATTAATCACCCCCATTTTCTAATTGTGCTTTCTAAGACATGATGGTGTCTGAATATATGAAGAACTCATCTTTTTCCATGGTAATTAAAAATCAGTATGGTAGATAGGAAACTAATAATTATAAAAATAATAATGCACAAATTTTTGGAGAAGTTTTAAAATATGCTTTTAAAGAGCTCTTTATCATGCTAAAATATCAATAAAATTTCCATTTTTTAATTGTAATAGTATTTTTAATCAAAATGAAATGGAGGGCATAAAGTATAGTGATTTTCCTACAATATATTTATTTTTTTAAAACCTGGGCAATTCATTAGTCAGAAACCTCATTTATGAAATACGATATTCAAATATTCACCCAAGGGCATGTTTAGGGACCCGGTAAGTGATCATTTTCAGTTTGATTTGCTGAGTTATTTCTCTCAACTCTGAAAGAGATGAATGGACTTTGGTAGAGACTTCTAAGTAAGGATTAAATGTAGGGCATAGTACAATGTTTAAATAATTAAAGAGCAATAACAGGAATTGTTTCAGTTGGTGTTTTGTAACTTTCTTTTTTCAGATTAGCAGACTTTCATTATCCACAAGTAAATGGCTATTTTGAAATTCCTTAAAAATGTGTTCAACTTCTATATAAGTATAGAGCTGAATTATCTGGACAGGCAACCCCTCCAGGACCAGTGACTGCTGAGAATTCCCTTTTGAAACCTTAGCTGTCCTCTAAACCTGTCCAACCTCACATTCTTTCCATCTTGTCAAGGATATCCTTAATCCTCTTGCTAT
This sequence comes from Phacochoerus africanus, assembly GCF_016906955.1. Lineage (NCBI taxonomy): Eukaryota > Metazoa > Chordata > Mammalia > Artiodactyla > Suidae > Phacochoerus > Phacochoerus africanus. Next base: position 70,047,723 of record NC_062545.1, read on the forward strand.
CCTGAACATGTGAGCTCATCCAAGCATCTAGCATCTCCTTTGGAAGAGTCAAAACACTTCAAGGTTGTTGACTGGATCCCATGAGGTTATCCAAGATCATTCTTTCTTTCCTTTCTTTTAAAAAAATCATTTATATATATATATATATATATATACACACACACACACATATATATATGTATATATATATAATCATTTATATATATATAAAATCATCATATATATATATATATGTATTTTCTACTGTACAGCATGGTGACCCAGTTACACCTACATGTATGCATTCTTTTTTCTCACATTACCTGTTCCATCATAAGTGACTAGACAGAGTTCCCAGTGCTACACAGCAGGATCCCATTGCTAATTCATCCCTAAAGCAACATTCTGCATCTATTTACCCCAAGCTCCCAGTCCCTCCCACTCCCTCCCCTTCCCCCTTGGCAACCACAAGTCTCCTCTCCAAGTCCATGATTTTCTTTTCTGTGGAAAGGTTCATTTGTGCCCTATATTAGATTCCAGATATAATGATATCATATGGTATTTGTCTTTCTCTTTATGACTTACTTCACTTAGGATGAGAGTCTCTAGCTCCATCCATGCTGCTGCAAATGGCATTATTTTGTTCTTTTTTATGGCTGAGTAGTATTCCATTGTGTATATATACCACATCTTCCTAATCCAATCACCTATCGGTGGACATTTGGGTTGATTCCATGTCTTGGCTATTGTGAATAGTGTTCCAATGAACATGCGGGTGCATGCATCTTTTTCAAGGAAAGTTTTGTCCAGATATATGACCAAGAGTAGGATTGCTGGGTCATACAGTAGTTCTAGGTATAGTTTTCCATGCTGGTCTCCATAGTGGTTGTACCAGCGTACATTCCCACCAACAGTGCAGGAGGGTTTGCTTTTCTCCACACCCCCTCCAGCATTTGTTATTTGTGGACTTATTATTGATGGCCAATCTGACTTGTGTGAGGTGGTATCTCACGGTAGTTTTGATTTGCATTTATCTAATAATCAGCGATGTTGAGAATTGTTTCAAGTGCTTGTTGGCCATCTGTATATCTTCCTTGGATAAATGTCTCTTCAGGTTCTCTGCCCATTTTTCCATTGGCTTGTTGGCTTTTTTGCTGTTGAGTTGTATAAGTTGATTGTATATTTTAAAGATTAGGTTTGTTTTTAGGGCCACACCTGCAGCATATGGAAGGTCCAGGGCTAGAGGTCAAATCACAGCTATAGCTCTGGCCTACACCACAGCCACAACAATGACAGATCCGAGACACATTTGTGATACACACCACAGCTCATGGCAACACCAAATCCTTAACCCACTGAGAAAGGCCAGGGATTGAACCTGCGTCCTCATGGATGCTAGTCTGATTCATTTCCACTGAGCCACGATGGGAACTCCAAGATAATTCTTTTTAAAAATCATACGCTAGGCACCAGTTGCCAGAAACTGTTCTTATTCCTCTGCTATGTTCAGCTTTCTCTCACTGACCAGGTTTTGGATGTGTTTTCATAGCAGAACAATATTAACCTCATATGCCTTTTTTCATGGCTAACTCTGATTTATTTTGCAGGTCTCACCTTACATGTTACTTGACCTAGAAATCTCTCATAAACTCCCTAGTCTGAGTTTGGTACCTCTCCTTTGAGTTTCTGTATCCTTCTTCCATAACATCACTTACCAAAGACACTATGGTATAGTATATTTCTATCTTCCTGCTAGAGTTTCTTCTATTTATTTTTCTTTTTTCTCTTTACAGCTGTACCTGTAGCATATGGAAGTTCCCAGGCTAGAGGTTGAATTGGAGCTGCAGCTGAGACCTACGCCCCAGCCACATCAACACCAGATCCGAGCCGCATCTGCAAATTATGCTGCAGCTTGTGGCAATGCCAGGTCCTTAACCCACTGAGTGAGGCCTGGGATCAAATCTGCATCTTCATGGACACTGTGTCAGGTGCTTAACCTGCTGATCCACAACAGGATCTTCTTCCTGCTAGATTTTAAGTGCACCTCTGGTATAATTATGTGCCATTATCTATCAGAGGACCAGGCATCTAGTAAGCATATATGTCATAGAAGGAAAAACAAACCATTCCTGGTCTAGTGGTTAGGATTTCGTACTCTCACAGAAGGAAAAATGAAAAGAAAAGAAAATCAAAGAAAAAGAAAGAGGAAAGGGAAGGCAAATGGAGGCAAGAGAAAATTACAGTTTGAAAACTTGGGTGTTTTCTGTTTCAAATACTGCATATTATTTTAAGAGCTAAAAGAAATCTAGCTTTTTTTCAAATCATCAAATCCAAGTGAACTCTAGTTCATCTCCTTCATTAGGTGGTTCAAAAACAAAGAGACCATAAATAATTTGTTCATGTCAACTCTTCTCCGTTTCTGTGAGTTAGCCACTGACATAGGAAATATTATGGTTCTTTTCTGTGGAATTCAAATAGAATTATCCACCCAGACTCCTCTGTCCTTTAAATAAAAGCTGGTTATCCAAATTACCACTGATTTGCTTATTCAACAAATATTTCTTATGTGCCTATTATATGTTAGATATCACACTACTCTCTATAACAAATAGTAACTCAATTCTCAAAACAATCATATAAGGCACACACTATGATTTTTACCATTCTAATAGATGAGGAAACTGTGGCACAATGATTAATTATATAACTTGTCTCTTCCAGACAGCCTGACACCACAGCCAATGTTATGAGCTCTAACACTACACTAATGCAGCTATTTATTTATCAAAATATTAGTCACTGGGAGTTAGAAGATGCAAACTGTTACATTTAGAATGGATAAGCAATGAGGTCCTACTGTATATAGGGAACTACTTCCAGTCTCTGGGGATAGAACATGATGGAAAATACATGAGAAAAATCATGTATATATATATGTATGACTGGGTCACTTTGCTGTACAGAAGAAATGGACACAAAATAATTTAAAAAACTTAATCAAATAGGTTTCTATAATTCACAAGCTTCCCTCCTCCTGCTCTTCCTCCCCTCCCTACCTTTCCTCCCCAACCCACACTCTCTATCTTCACAGTGTGTGTAAAACTCTTTGATGGATACGGAAATATATAAAAAATGATAATTTTCCTCATGACCATTCATAAGCTCCATAAGAAAGAGCCTCAAGTGTAAAACAAAACCACTAAATTCATTCCATTTATTGTGTCCCTATTATGATCCCTGCATATCTATTTCAGGTGCCAAAACTGAAGAGAACGCTAATGAAAGTCAGAGTTTGGAAGTTGTTTAAAGATGTAGAAATACTAGGTCAGAGAGAAAAGGGAGTGACTCCTGAGGTGTGCTAAAACACACCTGGTAAGGGCTGCAGCCTAGGAGACACTATGATTAGTTTTATCAAGTAACCTACCATGTTCAGGAACCACAGAGATTTTGAATGTCATCCCATTTCACTTAGAAGATATGGCAGCTGCACAGCAGCCTCTGGCCTTAGCATGTTTAAATAGCCCAGTCCACCACTCTGGCTCTAAACCTGAACACATTCTGATCTCAGAGATCTTATCCCAGGGGTCATGAGTTTCCTCAAGAGAGAATGAGGCTTTACCCTCCCTCAGATTGCAAATGGATAGTGGTTATGCACTCTGATAACCTTTGCTGGTCTGAGGTCTCTGAGAAATGGGCAGTAAGTTCATCACATCTCCCTGGCTTTATTTACTCTCTTGTTTCTCCCAGTAACACTGCATTACGTGTGTGTGTGTGTGGTGGGTGTGGGGTTATGTGTTGAGAAAGTGAACAGTCTCCAATGATCAGTAAACATTTTGGGCCTTGTACCTAAAGCCTGGGATCTTTGTTTTATAAGAAAAGATTTTATGCTCCTTTGCTTCCACTCCAATCTGATAGCTTCTCCCTAAAATTAATTATGGCCAAAGAATGGGTGGTTGATAAGGGTGAGGGAAAGAGTAGGAAATTCTGGTTAGTGTCTCCAGTATGACTCTGCTCTGTGTGTATACAACCCTATAGTATAAAAGAAAATCAAAGGAATAAGAATTCACCTGCAGCCTCATTAATGATTAATATAGGTCTCTGTTCATTTAGAATACAGGGTTGAATAAGTACACTGAATTGATCATAAAGACCTGGCTATCAGATTATTTGGAGCTTGGGTATTAAAACCTGTCTATCCTCCTAAGTAAAAGACTATAATTAAGCTCATTTCTCTAAAAGTTTCTTGAAGCCCTATAAAGTGAAACAAACCTCCAATTTTTATTGATCAGCCTGCCGGAACTGAAACAATGGGAACCAGTCACTGCACTGTGACAGGAACAGGGGGGCTGGAAGGATAACCAGGAGAGGGCCAATTCCCACTCCCAGTGTGTGGGCTATGTCACTGCAGCAAACTCTTAATTGGTTCAATGCTGCCTGGAGACCATCTATGCAGTGCCCCCAAACATATACTTAATCTCAGGGCCTATAAGTAGAAGGCCATTGAGTAGAAATTTAAAATCCTTAAGCAAGTCCATTTTGCAAGGAGTATGCCATCCAAAATTATCCTGCCTTGAAGCCAGGGATAAGGAATAAGGAAATGGGGACAGAGAGTTTCTTCACTTAAAAAAAAAAAAAATTCTTCTCTTTGTGTGCCTTCCCCATTAAAAGAGTACTCTTTTCCTTGTCTAAGACCCAAATGTTAAATTTCCATGTCCATTTGCCCTGCCAATGTGTAAGGGAGTGTGACTGCTCACCCAGAGCCATATCCATCAGTGTCAAAGTGATCAGAAAATATGCGCTAAAATAAAACCACCAATAACAGTGGGGCTACCACAAAGCAAAATCCACTGTTCACATCATTTATGGAATGGATTGGCATTTGAGAGGCCATGCACTTTTTTGACCATATAAGCAGACACAAGAAAACTGAAAACAAACCACAGTGCAGAGTAATGCATACTAGATATCTAATCACTTTCCCAAAGCCCATTTGTTTATAATGGACAATAACTGAAGAGTATGACAAATGTTTGAAATGTATACAATGACTTCAAATCTACGGCCAGCATAATCACTTCCTAAGTAGCCAGTGTATCCAGTTTTAATTGACACAATGCAATGATATCTTCTGAGTTTGACTTTTTTTTTTTTTTTTTTTTTTTTTTTAGGGCCATGGAACATGGAAGTTCCTAGGCTAGGGGTCAAATCAGAACCACAGCCACAGAAACACCAGATCTGAGGTGCATCTGCAACCTACACCACAATTCACGGCAACACCCCAGATCCTTCAACCCACTAAGCAAGGCCACGGATTCAACCTATGTCCTCATGGATACTAATCAGGTTCGTTACCACTGAGCCATAACAGGGAACGCCTGACTTTTATTTTTCTTAAAGCAGAAATACCTACCTACCTTTTTTTTTTTTTGCATTAAGTAGGGATCATTTTCTAAATCATTTCTTCAGTGTGAGTGTTCATGCTGATCAAGCTAAACCTGTCTGACATGTTTTCTGTCTCAGAGGACATATTTTGCCTGTTGTGTGACGCAGTCACTGCCTGACATGCATCCTGGCAATGTCCTCAAACCAGGAAGAGCCACAGAGAGACAGAGCTGGGTAGCATGGTGCCCTGCCCAATCTGTCCTCACGCCACTCAATCCTGAGCCTGAGTTTTCTATGTTGTAGTTTTGAGCCATTGGAAATTCTTTCTCAACTGCCACTCAGTCAGAAGAGGGGCTGTGGTAGCATCCTAGTGATTCTCTGAGGACGTGTGCACCTACTCTCAGAGACAGTTGGTAGGGAGCTCTTTTCCCCTCCACATCTCCACAGAAACCATTGGCGTACTGTATCGGAACAGCAGACTGTTTTGCCTTTTTAAGTTATAGGAGTATATTAAGGTCTACTCTTTTCCTTTCATTATGTTAGAAAGGAATAGCTGTTATAGAAACATTAAAAATATACCAAACAAGCTTCGGAGCCAATAGAGCAGATGGAACACATATTTTTAACAGCTCCAATGTACTTCACTGCAACCCAGAACTTTAATATATAATATAATTAAGTCAAGTGGAAAATAAGTATAAATTAAAGAAAAAAATTAAAGGAAATGAATATATCCAGGTAGGAAAAAAAATCACTAAAAAGAATACAAAAAAAGTTACTGTCCAGCTTTGAAGCAAAATCTTATGTGTCATGAAATCTGGAAATGGGGAAGGGAAAAATGATTAAAGATAGCATTTCTCAACTATAAGCTAAGCAAAAAGTATGTGTAACTAGCCCCCATGCTGTACAGTGGGAAAAAAAAAGTGTGTTGGGGGAAATAACAATAAAAAATTAAAAAAAAATAATTTATAAAGGAACTCGAAATCAGAAATGAGTGAGGCACTTTTTGAAAATTTGAACCACTGAGTCTTACACATACCAAGAGAATGCTAATCTCATATATGGTCCTAAAACGGACTATAGGAGTAGATTAATTCTTTCAATGTTAGATGTATTACTGTTAAGTCCCTGGGAATAAAGAGCAACTGGAACTTGAAAATGGCCATACTCACAACCCATGCTTGAGTCCATATACATTCTTAAGTCCTAAGGGTAGACTAAGCAACTATCAATTTCTGGTAAAAGGCCTTTACCTGAAATAGAGAAGTAGAGACTAATCAGGTAAGTAAAGAGGAAAGAGCTAAAGGACTAAATCACAGCAATAAATGGAGAGAGTAATATATGAATGAAAAATAGTCTTTTTGGCATATTGTCCATCCTCTAAGAGACCATGTCTATGCAGGACACCCCTAGATCTGGTCAGTGAAGTCTTGAACTCACACAGTGCCTGGGAACAAGTTAATAACTTTGAAGGGTGCATAGTGTTTAATTAATAAATACTGATCCCTTCCCTCCTCCCACCACAAAAGTCCAAATATTTATTTCTTATTCCTGATCGTGGGGAATTTAGTAAGACTTCTTAGAGAGGATGGTAGTTCCACTACTTTATGCATGCAAGTTTAACTTTCTACAACTCTCTCTATATGCATATAGAGATAAATATGCATACACATATATGCACATATTTTTAATTTTTATTTGGAAAGAAGTGGGCTTTTTAGACAAGAATGAGTGTATTGAGCAAAGGCAATAAAGCAAGATGACATGGAAGGTTAGTGTAATTTCTAACATTTACAAGGGCGGGACAGTGGAGAACACTAGGAAATGGTTAAATGAAGGATTTTATGTGCTATGCTCATGATTTTGCAATATAGCTTATAGGGAAATAAATTTGTAAAGACATATAAAGTACAATTCTAGTGGTCTCAGTATTTTAAAACCATTTTCTCTTACAAAAAATAAATAATCACATCTCCCTTAATATCACTTTATTTTAATAAACTGAAACTATGACTCAGAAAAGAAGTCAATACTAGATGAACTTTCCCAAAAGAATACCATTTTTTCCCAAACACTCACTAATATGATATGCTTTCCAGGAAGTCACTCATTTCCCCCAGTTAACTTACAAATTGACTGAGGAATGGACAACAAAGGGAAGGATAATTCTGGGGACAGACAAGGAGAAAATTGCACCAGTTTCTTTGGTTGCAAAAAGCAGAAACTAAGGTAACTAAATTTTGAACACACATTCCTAAATGGACATATTTCTAGCCATAACAAAAGTTGAGCAGCATCCACGTCATCTATTATACCAAGACAAAAATATTTTTAAAATTTACTTAATGTTATGTGTCCCAAATAAATCCCATATTGCCTGCCACTTTAGTTCAAAACTATCAATTTTTACACTACAAATAACCATAGCTAACATTTACTGACTGCTTATCATTTGCCAGGCATTGTTTTTCAGCACTTAACAAGTACTCATTTATGTAATATGATACTCTCATGAGGTGAATATATTAATTTTCTCCATTTTACAAATTATGACATTGACCTAGAAAGAAGTTAGGAAACAGGTCCAAGTTAATACAAGCTAATTAGTGGTAAATATAGGATTTCAATGGTAGTTTGGCTCAATGACCATGCTTTTTAACTCTGTAATACTTCTAAATATTCTATACTTATGATAAGTTTATTAATATTTTACAAATAATTGTCAGTTCTCAATTATGACTCTTGGAGCCATATTTTATTCTCTTCTAGTGTACATATATTTTAGGAATTATTTCAGAAGTTCTATCCATAATAAATGTCCAGAGTCCATCGCTGTTTGAACTTTCATATGTGAAAGTACTTCTGTTTTTCCTATACAGTGGATATAATTTGGTTAAGCAAAGAATCCTAGATTCCAAATTGTCAGAAATTTTATGTAATTTTTATTACCTCTTTCTAGATAGTATTGTCAAAAAATGTTTGCAGTTATAGTGATCCTTATTCTTTAATGGAGGATCTGATATTTTTGCTAAGGAATGTTTTAGGGTTTTCTCTGTATTTTTAGTGTCCTGAAATTTCATCATCTATGTAAACGTCTGTATTTTATTCTCATACTTTTTTTTCCATTACAAAGATCTTCCAAACTTTTTGCCCATTCTCTAGCTCTCTTTGTACTTTGAAATATACTTTCTTCGGTTTGACCAGGCGGTCTCATGAATTCACTCTTCCTCTTACCTTTGTTTGATTTTTAGCTCATATTTGAGCTCTTGCATTTGCTCGTTTGTTTAGTCTTGTTATCCAAGTATTTCATTTACATTATCTATGTTGCTTTATTTTTTGTGGGTACAGTAAGTCTCATGTGTATAATAGTATACACAGGTAATAGTTATTCTAAATTTTATCTTTTTTTCTTTTTTTTTTCTTTTGTTGCTCTGTTAACTATGGTTGCCTCTGTTTTAAGTCTGGGGTTCTGTTTTCCACACTTCTTTCTTCTTTTGGGTTTCTTCAAATACTTACTGATTCTGTATTATGTGTTTACCTTAGCACTTACTGTTTCTTGTTGATGACTGTTGTTCCTTGGGGCCTGAGAGTAGCTTTGCTCCAGGATATTTCTGGTTATCAAGGGTTCTGCCCCATCTCTCTGCCCAAGTTCTCAAACTTACTACTCACTTCCAGAGGAAGAAAACTGAGATGCCTCTTCTTGGTCCAGGATGTGGGTATGGGGAGAATGCACAATATGGTAGTTTCCACCCATCTGGCTGAGGTCCTCCCATTCTACCGTGTTGTTGTGGTGCTGGGAGGAGGTAGGTGTCCCAGAGGTATCCAGCTCCTTTGCTGAAGATGGTACAGTGAGAGTTAGCAACAGCACTATTGCACATTTTGTCTATGACTTTGTTCTTTCATCCAAATTCGACCTGCTTTCCACTTTTCAGCAATGTCCTAGATCTTAGATAAGATATTCTAGTATTGAACCTAAGACACCCTATTTCTCTGTTCTCTCAGAAATAATTTAAAAACATTAATATTACATTGTAAATCAGTGTTATCACCAAAATGTCGTGTAACAGTTTGCTAATTGGCATCATTCTGTGTAAAAGAAATGATGCAGAAAATATGTTTTGATTGTTTTCACGGATTTAACTCTGTACTTGGAGATGTAAACCTATAATTATACATGCTCTTTCCACCTATGTTTCTTACAATAAAGTGCAGCAAAATGTGAAAGGATGCTAGGACTTGTAGCTGCTCTATCTTCAACATTGACAATGTTGCTCAAAGATGAATACCGTCTTAAGGATTGATAACTCTTCAAAAGCCAAGTGCCATGTCACTGGTTTCTCCTCTACCTCACTGGGAAAACTATGAGGGCCACAGTGCAAGCAATATTTCCTAGATTAAAGTGAAGGAAATTATTCATTAAATATTAGATTCCTCCAAATTCACTGACAAAGTTGTTGCAGGAAATATCCTGAGCACATAGTTTTGAACCTTTTGACTCTGATCGAGAACAGTCCTGATGGAGTAATTCATTATGAAAGAAAACCCACATAAGACAAATCATCAAAGTTGAAAAATGTAATTATCAATGGACTATTATGCAATTATTGTAACATAAAGCAATAAACCACATATAAATATATATATTTAAACTTATAATGCAAAAGAAAAAATATCAATGAAAACAAAAAGAATTCTGGCACCCAGCTACTAAGCAGGGACAACTTTTAAGAATAACACAGGTTCGAACTTGAGAAATACAAAGGTGCCTTGAGCTGCTGGCTGGGTTCTCAAAGTCTAAATGATCTTCATAAATGTGAAGAAACACCCCAATTATGAAAATTATTAAAGGGAGTATTTTTGGTCTGTCTACACTGGGGTTATAACTGATGTCTGGAAAAGAGACATGGTAGATGATCATCTCTGTCAAACAGTCTTTTTTTGTATCTTGAACACTGTTCTTGTATCTTACACAGCATCTTCAGCATGGATGACATGTCCTAATGTCACTCTCTACTCTGTCCATATGTTTAATTATCATGTGCATTAGAAACTAATTACATATATATATTTATAATACACATAATATATAATATATATTTATATATAAATATGTAATATATACTTACATATAGAGAAAATGAGAGAATAAGAGAGAAAGAAAATAATTTTGCTTTTTGTGGTTGGTATGTGGTTGGTAATATAAATAATATTCTTCAGAAGAATAAAATGATTGTGTTATCGATAGCACTGATTTTCATAAACAGTATTTACATTCAATTTTAATATTGGTTCACAGCAGGAAAAAAAAATATATATATATATTACAAGGAAAATAATTGCCAAACAAAATCATTATATTCCAGGTTTTTATAAAAATTCAAGGATCTTTACATATGTCAATATTCTGATTGTGACACTGTACTTCAATTGTGCAAAATGTTATCACTGGGGGAATTTGTCAAAGAGCACAAGGGAAACTCTCTTTGCATTATTTCTTATAGCCACATGCAAATCTCCAGATATCTCAAATTAACAGCTGAAATTTGTTTAATTAAAAAATAATAGCTTAGTGTGAATTTAGAATCAAATAGACTCTGATCCTCAAGGAACTGCTCTCATTCAAGGTTTAACTCTGCATTGTCATCATGTTTTAAGCCCTTCTACACTTTGTTCCTCTTCCTACCCACCTAATCAAAGTAAATGTAATGCAAAAATTTTTTTCTGATGGAAATTGCTCAGGAAAAAACATTAATCAACTTCACGCTCCCACTGATATTTAGAACATATTAGCTACCTAAGGTTAGAATTTTCTCAGAAATTCCACTCTCTATATTTCATATTACTTTAAGTCATTTTTTACTGACCAATAAATCAATTCTTGAGAACCAAAAATTGTTAAATAAATAAGTTACAACTTATTTATGTGTCATTTAAGAATTCATATATCAGATTAAAAATCATACAGTTCTTAATTTGACTCCAATTTAATGATGAAACGAGACAGAAATTGTAACCTTACTTGAATTGGGTTCTATAAACTTGAATTGGATTCTATATACTTACTTTTGAAAAATTCTGTTGCTAGAAGATCCTCGTTTAATTTTGTTGTACATATTATTGTCATGAATAGATATTAGTTTCCCAAAACTGGTGTCAACAGTTGAATTATCTTGTTATTAACTTTTTTGTACTTATTATTTCAGATGCAACATCAAGAAGAAAATCAAATTATTTCCCATATCATTTCAAATCACAAAAAATAATCATGCATATTTTTGAGTTTTATTATTTCATTTTATAGTGAAATATGAAGAATAGATCATTTATCTTAGTTTTAAACTCTTTTTCACTCATTTGATGAACAAAATTCACTGTTTATGGCCCATTCAATGCTCCATTTCCTTTTGTAAAAGTTCAAACACAAAATCATAAGATAGGTCATTATTAAAGTCTATAGCAGAATTAAATGTGACATACAAAATATTACATCATTTTCCTTTTACCATTTTAAAGCAAACACACTGGTTTGAGTTAATTTTAGATTTCAGATGAACTGCAATCACATCATTTTATCCTCACCTGGGGGAAGCAAAAAATTAAACTTCATGCATTAGGCAGAAACCTTAATAGTAAGGAACAATCTCTTTTCTTTAATTCACTGGCAATATAACAGTTACATCATTTCAGGAGAGATCAGAATTTCAAGACAAGATCCACAGAGAATTTTAATTTCCCTAGCCAGTTTTCTGATATATGTACTTTTTTTTACCAGATGACTACCAGTTCCTTATATAAAAGAGTTATATTACTTAGACATCTTTAGAATTGAAAACAAGGGAAAACTTGAATATTATCATTTGGTAGCCTAACAAACCTTTTTTTTTTTTTTTTGGCTTTTTAGGGCCACACCTGTGGCACATGGAAGTTCCCAGGGTATCGGTCAAATCAGATCTACAGCTGCCATCCTAGGCCTACACCATAGCCACAGCAACACAGGATCCAAGCCTCATCTTTGACCTACACTACAGCTTAAGGCAATGCCAGATCCCTGACCCACTGAGCAAGGACAGAGATTGAACCCATGTCCTCGTGGATACTAGTCAGATTCATTTCCATGGCAATACAATGGGAACTCCCATCAAGCTTTTTATATTTAAGGTAAAACTGTGATTTTTATCTTTTATTAAAAAGCTGCTATAACTGAAAGTTGAATTTAGGGAGGTTGTGGGGACTAGAACAACATATAAAATTCACCTGTACATGTGTAAAATAGGAACAATTACAAATAGAAATTAAAAAGTAATACCTACAATAGCACAAAAATAAGAAATACTTAATAAGAAATACTTAAGAACAAATTTAACAAAATGTGTGCTAGATTCATAACACTGTAAGTACAAAATACTGCAGAGAAAAATATAAAATGTAATAATAAATGGAGAGACATGAAATGCTCATGGATTGGAAAAAAATTTTAAAATTAAAATGTAATTTTTAAACTTAATTATTAAAGAAATATTTTGTGTATACTAAATTTGTTTCAGGCACTGTTCTAGACAAATGGTAAAGACATTAATAATAATAATAATAAATAGACAGTCTCAAATATCTCTATTCTAGTAGGTTTACATGGAACTATTCTGGTAGGGTTACATGGAACTACTACTTCTAGTAGACAATTAATTATAACTGAATATAAGAAGTATGACAATCATGGAAATCCATGATTGAGCCTTGTGGCTCAGTGATAACAAACCTGACTAGTATCCATGAGGATGTGGGTTCACTCCTTGGCCCTGCTCAGTGGGTTAAGGATCCAGTGCTGCTGTGAGCATTGCCATGCGCTGTGGTGTAGGTCGCTGGTGCGGCTTGGATCCTGTGTTGCTGTGGCTGTGGTGTAGGCCAGCAGCTGCAGCTCTGATTCAACCCCTAGGCTGGAAACCTCCATATGCCATGGGTGCAGCCCCGAAAAGCAAATAAATAAATAAATAAGTGTGACAATCATAGTACCTACTTGGAAATATAGGCTCACAATGTAGGAAGACAGCATCTAGTCCAGCACTGGGAGCTAAGGAAAGTTCCAAAGAGAAAGTCAAATCCAAGTGGAAACCAGAAATGCTGCAATTTCTGCAGGTAGTTTGTACTTTATCTTGAAGACTATTTATATTCATTAACTACATCTAATCAAGGCAGTGTTAAAAATATGATTTATATTTTTAAAAATCCCTCAAACTGAAATATAGACAATGGACCATAGGCAGGGAGGTTTACTAGATTTACCAAGAATCTGTATAGCATTTACAAAGCCACAACCCAGTGACTCACTTTTGTAGCATTGCTAGGTCAGACATACCACAGTTTGGATTTGGATCCAGAAAATAGAGACTCTGCTTACCTGACACGCTCAAAATAGCTAAGACCCAACCTCATTAATAACAGCATGGTGTTTTGATTTCCAATTTGTCTTCATTCTTTGTGATACAATATCCTCAGTAAGCACACAGAAATTCTGAGAGATGAAAGGAAAACATGCTTGTATTCTCTTGGTTTAATACTATATTAATGCAATCAAACTCTCACCAGGATTCTGAAATTTTCACAAGATTCACTTGCTATGGGTCAGGCTTTGGGGCATCCTTGTGATGGTCCCACATTTGTAAATCGCTCTTTAGCTCAGCTTACAGATGATCATTTCTTCCCTGTCCCATTTATTTTAATTAGTCTTAAAATAGAAACAACATTTTATAAATACTTTTTTAAATAAAGCTTAATATAGCACATCCCACCTGTTTGGGAAAGAATTAAATCTCTGTGAGTGTGCGAGACATTTATTTCAAATCTTCTCTTATAATTTTCATGTTGTGCACCATGATTTGGGTTAATAACCCCTTTAATTTTGACATCTATGTTAACTGGATTTCTTAAAGATAACAAAAATCCAATTTGAATTACCTTAAGGAAAAGAAGACTGTATCACCTCAGCAAATCGAACCACAGTATGGTATTACCAAGATACAGGAACAACAAGGACCAAGAATTCAAATGCCAATAAAACTCAGTTTCTGCATATTTCACCCAGTCTCCAAACGTTTGCTTGAATCATTCACATTGGTTTCTACTTTAGGACTGGAATCATAGCTGCTATAATCCTACCTCTCATTTTTCATAGCTTTGCTCAATAAGGCTGGCTAATCTCTTACCCAGACTCCTAAAAAAGGGCTGTGATTGTGCCAGCTTCAGTAAATGGTTCACCCCTAGACCAGACAGACACAGCCAGTTCTGTTGGACTGTATGATGGGAAGTAATCATAGAATCACAGAGTTGGAGTTCCCGTCATGGTGCAGCAGAAACGAGTCCGACTAGGAACCATGAGGTTGCGGGTTTGATCCCTGGCCTCACTCAGTGGGTTAAGAATCCGGTGTTGCCATGGGCTGTGGTGTAGTTTGCAGATGTGGTTCAGATCTGGCATTGCTGTGGCTGTGGTGTAGGCCGGCGGCGACAGCTCTGATTAGACCCCCTAGGCTGGGAACATCCATATGCTGTGGGTGTGGCCCTAAAAAGACAGAAGACAAAAAAAAAAAAAAAGAATCACAGAGTTAAGGCCAGAAATAAACCCATGCATATATGGCCAATTAATTTATTACAAAGGAGCCAAGACTATACAATAGGGGGAGTCAAAAATATACAAGAGTACCTGGAGAACTATCTTATACCATACACAAAAACTAACTAAAAATGGATTGAAGATTGGAATGTAAGACCTGAAACCATTAAACTCCTAGAAAAAAACATGTGCAGTAAGTTCCTCCACATAGGTCTTGGTAATGATTTTTGGATTTGACATCAAAAGCAAAGGTAACAACCAACCAACTAACCAATCAGCAGGACTACATCAAGCTAAAAGTCTCCAGCACAGCAAAAGAAACCATTACCAAAATGAAAAGGCAGTCTACTGAATGGGAGAAAATACTTGCAAATTGTACATCTGATAGTGGTATTATGTATTTTTTTGGATATTATATATATATATATATATATATATATATATATAAAACCTCAAACTCAAAAGCAGAAACCAAACAATCTGATTAAAAATAGGCAAAAAATTTGAATGGACATTTTCCAAAGAGGACATAAGATAGCCAATATGTACATGAAAAAGTACTCACTGTCACTAACCATCAGGGAAATGCAAGTAAAAACCACAATGAGATATCACTTCATACCTGTTAGGAGAGCTATTCTCAAAATGACCAAAGGTAGCAAGTGTTGTCAACGATGAAGAGAAAAGGAAATCCTTGTGCACTGTTTGGAATGTACACTGGTGCAGCCACATGGAAAATAGCATGACTCTTCCTCAAAAAAATAACAGAACTACCATATGACCCAGCAATTCCACTTCTGCATATTTATACAAAGAAGAAAAAACCTAACTTGAAAATATACATGCACTCCCATGTCTGTGGCACCATTATTTACAATAGACAACATATAGAAATAATCTAAGTATCTTTCAACAGAGGAATGGATAAATAAAATATGATATATATATATATCATAATGGAATATTATTCAGCCATAAAAAGAAAGAAATCTTCCCATTTGCAACATCAGGGATGGACCTTGAGGGCTTTATGCTAAGTGAAATATATCAGACAGAAAAAGACAAATAACCTACAAATGATCTTACAAGTATAATCTAAAAAAAAATTTTAAAAAGCACCAAGCTCACAAATACAGAGATTGGGTTGGTGGTTGCCCAAAGCCAGGGATGAAAGGGTTGGGGTGGGCAAAACGGGTGAAAGGGGTCAAAAGGTACAAACTTTCAGTTATGAAATGTCATGGATATGTGATGTCTGTGTAACTATAGTTAAAAATAGTGTACTGCATATTTGAAAATCACTAAGGGTAGATCTTAAAAATTCTTATCCCAAGAAAAAAATTATAAGGCAGTTGGATATATGAGTATGGAAACATGCCTCTCGGTGGAGTGTATTACTTTAAAAGGTGCATCTGAATAAATAATATTCACTTTAAGTTATTAAATTTCAAACTAAACATTATAAATGTTAGCATTCACTTCCTCTAATTACCCCTGTCTAGACAGATTACTTAGAATCTGAAATTTCTCTGTAGCTAGAGATTTTTAGGTTACTTATCTGACAGCCAAAATTTACTTCACATTTTCTATTAATCTAAGATCATTGTAACATACCATTAAGCTCTTTATTCCCAAGCTTAACTCTTAAGATAAAATGAAAAATCAGAAGTAGCAATACTGAGCCACAAATCTGAATGCTGTAAACAAGCGCAACTGTCAACCTTTCTCTTACACACCTTGGAAATATTCACTGTAGCAGGTATCTGTTAATGTAACATAATATACTGTAACTCTCTCTATATACTATAATCTATTTTTTTGTCTTTTTGTCTCTTTTTAGGGCTGCACCTGTGGCATATGGAGGTTCCCAGGCTAGGGGTCTAATTGGAGCTGTAGCTGCTGGCCTACGCCACAGCCACAGCATCGTGGGATCTGAGCTATAACTGTGACCTACACCACAGCTCACAGCAACACCAGATCCTTAACCCACTAAGTGAGGTCAGGGATGGAACCCATGAATCATGGTTACTAGTCAGGTTAGTTAACCACTGAGCCATGACAGGAACTCCATACACTATAAGCTATTAATGTCCCAGAGCCTGTTCTTCTTGATCAGATCCTAAAGTAGACATTGGTAGGAGTACCTGTGGGTACAGATCACAGAGTATGATTAAATTGCAGGGTTGATGTATACACTTTTTTCTACTCCGCAATAAGCTACCCAGGGACAAAGTTGAAAAGGCCAATTCAGATGAGTGCCCCTGAATGTAGTTAGGGGCACTATATTCTTTTTTGGTGTCAGTGGAACCTAGGTTACATCAAGTAATGGAAGTCTGCTGTTAGGTTACAGACAAGCATAGAACAACTAGATGAGCTTATAATCCTCCAGCATCAGCAGTCTGATGAACTTCACCCTAAAACTCTTTATGAACTTCACTCTAGAACCTTTTATATATTCTAACTATTTTGGAATATGTGTTTTCTGTTTTGTGCTCCTCATTTATAAGACTACCACGTCTCTCTAGTTCAGCTTTATGGGAGAGCAGGTCTGACATTCCAATGAACCCTCATCATTCCACTGTAGGCAGTGCCTTGAAAAACTACCTTATAAGGTCCTATCCAGTGGATAGGTTATCTGGGGCTGAGTGTCAATCCCTGACCCCAAAATTAGGAATCAGAAATGTGTGATTAGTTAAGTAGAAGACATTCCTTAAAGAAGACTGTTGGTGGGAACTTTTAGAAAAAGAACATGGCCTGGGATTGTGGCAGATACTCTGTCCAATACACACTGGGGAGATGTCCAATTAGGAAGGATAATATGGTGAAAATAGAAAGGAGTTGACAGCCAGAGCAGCCAATAAGTCAGTATGTCACACTGGAATAGCTGTATAGTAGGGAAGAATAGATAGGAAATTAAAAACTCAAAGGTCAACTAAAAAAAAAAAAGGAAAGACAGAAAAAGTACCACAGGTAGAAATGGCTAATTAGGCATCACACTCCCAGCGCTGGGCTCCATCTGCTTACTTTTTAAATCTATGTATTATGCTTTTTAATGTATTCAGTGCAGAAAGTTCCACTACACCTGATTCTAAATTTGTTTAGCTACTTGCTTAGGGAATGTAAACATGACAATGTGATTCCAGCAACTACTACATCCAAGGTTCTTTGGACCTGTTATATTTCCTTAAACAGAAGGTAACTGGTTCCAATAAAAGTTTTAGTCCAGGATGTACTCCCAACTTTTAACTGTGTATACTCTAAAATGGGTAGGTATTGGGAGAATTTATCTGGGTAGGGACTGAGATGACCTCTTCTCGCTGTTTATATATTCATTTGATAATGGGATCACTTGTGATTTTTGAGTGTTTTTCCACATTTTTCAAGTCAAAATTTTTTACAAACAAGAATTTAAGAATTAACCTTTATGAATGTGGCTGAAATTTCTGAGTGTGTATTTATATACAAGACATTTTATATGTAGGAATTATATCTCTTTGATTATAAACATTACAGCTGAGTACGGAAGGATTTTCCTTTACCACATTGTAATCCTAGCCTTGCTATGAATAAAAAGCTCGGAGATAGGCACCAGATGTATAATATTGCCAATGAAAGATGGAAAGAGGTGGAAAAGATGAAGTTCATTTGCACACAAATATGCTTTACAAATACCTTTGTAATGAGTTGTAAATAAATAATATTAGTAAAATGAGATACTTATATTTTCACAGTTTAAATGTTTTAATCCTCTTATAATCAAGAAAAAATATGGCTTCAAATTATAGTTCTTATTGGAGTTCAAGGAAATATGTATTTGGTTAATCCCATGCTATTTCAGTGATCTAATTACAGACAAGGAAAATACATATATGTATATTGTAAACTGACTTTGAACAGGGGCTCTGCAGATGGCTACCTACCACTGCAGCGAAATTATACATTTTTCTACTTGAATAAATATCTTGGATAAGATCACTCTTCTTCCCTATTCCCATTTAGTCAGCACATAACATTAAATGTTGGATCGCATCAAAATGTAACACTGAAAGGAAATTACATTCTATTAAGTCAAATAAAGGTTATAACCAAAAATATTTTTCTTTAGAGCTAAAACAAAATTTGGGGAATTAGAAGATAACTGCTATGCTCTTAAGAAAAATACATTCATTGTTATTTCCAAATAGCAAGTTATTTATGGAATGGATTCTTATTAACAATATTCATAGTAATTGATAAAAGATTCCTTATTTATAAATACCATATGAAGAATTTGGGAGAATCAAATTCTGTATTTATTTGAGCAAATTTTCATGAAGAGCTGTTCTTACACATTATTTAGATCTTATATATAATTTTTTATGCATACTATATGTGATCATTGAAAGCTGGATGTTTAAAAAATTGTATAAAAGAGCACAGCAAAGTGAAGAGACAAAGAGGGCAATAACCACTCCAGTTCAGCGGTTCTAAGACTTAAAAAAATGATAATATGCTTCCTCTTTTTGAACACTAAGGCCAAGATGTGGGGGAGGGAAATTTGTCTCTGCCTTTCTTGCACAAAGACAAAAAAACAAAAAAAAACAAACAAACAAAAACTAAAACAGTAGCCTCCAGTTAGGATATGATGTGAATTCTTGGCCAAAGCCAACCCACACTGAACACAAGTAAATCTTCAAATCTATCTGTTAAAGTAATGAACTCAAATACACTTCAGATCACTTAGCACACAAAATATATTTCCAGATCATAGAAAATTGTGGAAATAAGAGCAAACCTGTCAGAGTTTGACCTTTACAGACATTAATAGAATCAATGTTCATAATTAATCAGAGGTTTCCAGATTGATATTTTTGTTGAGTAAAATACATTAAAAGGGAATTCTCTGATGGCCTAGCAGTTAAGGATCCTACATTGCCACTGCTGTGGTTTGGGTCACTGCTGTGGCACAGGTTCAACCCCTGACCAGGAATTTCTGCATGCCATAAGCGTGGCCATAAATAAATAAATAAACGAATAAATAAAAAGTATGAGAAGTAAGGCCTGAAAGAATAAATACACACTAGGCACCATACTAGCTGAGTTAGTATTTTGGAGAGGTGTTACTTTCTTAAGTAATCATTCTGTAAAACTAATCTAGTGCTACTATGGTGGCTTTGTCTATTGAATGATACAGAAAAAGCACTGAAATTCCAGTAAGGCTAGAAACCCAAGAATAGAAAACCCTAAATAATATGTAGTACCAAGAGTGAGAGTAGACAAGACAGTTTTTAAGAACCCCACAAAAACTTTAGAGATTATTTTTCTTCCAACACCTACTGCTCAAATGTTTTTAGATAGAATATTTATCATCTAAATATTATCCAGTAGCTCCAATATCTGGCTAAGCATCAGATGGGGACTGAATAAAGGTGGTTGAATAAATTGATTCGATCTTTATGGCTCAAATCCATATGAAAGTCTCATGGAGAAAGTTACATGAATGCTCTGATAGGAAAATTTGTTGTTACCCTTATTACACATTTTATGGGCAACAGAAGAGGTATGGTTGAGGCCAGCAAAGAGAGTTAAGCAGTTCACTGCCTCCAAGTTCACCAAAATCTTTCACCAGACAGTAGCATTTGTGGATACTCCTGTGGATCCCATGCTCCCGCTCAGACATAGTTCTCTAAAATAAGGGCTCTGCCTGCCAGGCTCAGCATGCAGACCAGGCCTCTCTATCCTCCTCTAAGGAGAGATTCTAACTACACACAGCTCTCTTCAGAGAGCTGCAGCTCCCTCCCATTTACTGTCCAAACCTTTTCTTGTTCTAAAAATGTGCCTCTACCATTTTTCCTCACGGTTTCAGTATCTAATCTTGCTTCCCGATTTGCAGAGTAAACAGAAGCCCACACATTCTTGTCTCCTTTCCCAAGTTCACATTTAAGAACTGGTCCTTCTCTTTGAGTCCTTCATCCTGTGTATCTTCAGCTGCTCCTTCTCTATCTCCTGCTCTTATTAAAACCTAATAGGACCTGGTCCATAAATGCAGTGTGTGTGTGTGTGTGTGTGTGTGTGTGTGTGTGTGTGTGTGTATGGGGGGGCTATACCTTAATATAGCTCTTCCCATTCATGACCCTATTTCTGTTTTTCAAAATCAAAACCAAACCTAAAAATATATCAAGAAACAGAGCTACACTTTCAGTCTTCACTTCCTCACTTCTTTTGCATTCCTCTGGCTTCCAAACACAGACACATCCACCACTCTGCTGAATATGCAGTGGCTCCTGAGGAAAGCTCTAAATCTTTTAGAAGCATCTATTACTCACTTAACCTCTTAGTAGCTGTTAGCACTTTTTGGACCATTCATTTCTTTTTCAGTCTATACTCTTTATTTTGGGGACAACACACTCCTCCATATTAGTTTCCTCATATTTTTTTCTGCTCCTAAGTATTTATTAGGCTGTTCTTACTTTGTTCATATTTGGTGTCCATCTTTGTTCTATGCCTGCTTCTCACATTACAGTTTTTTGGTTTTGTTTTTGTTTTTTACTGGAACGAGCTTATCTGAATCTATAGCTTCAACTGATTATATACTACTGATTACCAAGGAGAAAATCTGAAACCTAATCTTACAGAGCTTCTTGGCTATACATCCAACTTTGTTCAAGATATGCCCACTAGGTAATTCACAAGCACATCTGATAAAGTCCATAACTGAGCATCTTCATTCCCATTTGTATTCCATTTTCTGGAATTCTTACAATATACCTCTTTGCTGAATCTTGAAATTTAATACTAATCTTTGGCTTTTCTTTCTCACACTTAACTCACAGCTAATCAATCACTATTGGCTCTACCCCCTGAATATCACCGTACTGATTTCTTTATGTGCTAACATCCTAATTCAGGTCTCTGTTACTTTCTCCTTAGAGTACTGGCAGACTACTATACCCTTAGTGATGCTCCTTCCAATCTATATCCTGAGCCACAACCCAAACACTATTTCAAAAATGAAAATCTGATTCCATTACTCTGTTTTCTTAAAATGCTACCTACTTCCCATTACCCTCTGGATAATACTTGAACTCCATGCTGCTATGCATGGCTCTTCTTTAATTTTTTTTTTGAATTTTTGACCATGTCCAAGGCATGCAGAAATTCCTGGACCAGGGATGGAACCCAAGACACAGTAGTAACCCAAGCCACAGCACTGACAATGCCAAGTCTTTAATTGCTAGGCCACCAGAGAACTCCCTCATAGCAATTCTTATTTTTTTTTCTTTTTTATGTCATATGGAAGTTCCTGGGCTAGGGGTATAATTGGAGCTACAGGTGCTGGCCTACTCTATATCCACAGCAACACCAGATCTGAGCCACATCTGTGAGCTATACTGCAGCTTGTGGCAATCCCAGATCCTTAACATACTGAGAGGCCAGGGATTAAATCTGCATCCTCACGGATACTAGTCAGGGTCTTAATCCACGGAGCTATAATGGGAACCCCCCACATAGCTATTCTTAAATGGTTTTAAACTCCTTACCATTTAAAACTTATTTCTTACCTCTTTCTCCACCACCCTACTGCTATGCTATGTCTCAGCAAGGACAAATTACGCTCTTTCTCTAAATGGTAACGCAATTTCCCACCCTCATCCCACCTCACCCTCTCCTGCTTCCAAGAAAGATTCCTGACAGAATATCTGCTCAATCATCTGCTTCTTACATCCTTTTTAAGCTTGGATTAGATACTATTTCCAGCATAATGCATCCCTGAGCATCTTCATGTACACCTAATCCAATTTAGTGCATTAAAGCATTAGCCCTACGCACTCCAGGGAGCCACTCTATAACTGATTCAGTATATATATAGTCCCCATGATTATTTGTTTTTCTGAGTCACCTGATATGACTGCAAGTTCGTAAAAGGCAAAGACTCTGCCATTTTCATCTCCATATGCCAGTAATTAGCACATATGATAAATTATTATTTGTGAAAGTATAAATGAATGAGTGATGAATTAAATATCTCAAGAGACAGATTGCTTGGCAAGGCATAATCCAGCAGACTATCTCTTTGGACAGAGAGCTCTGGTAAGGTCACTTGATGGGCTGCTGCCCTGTTGATAGATGGCTGATTTGGGTTCAGCCATCCATTTCTAATCTAACCATCTGTGTCCAAAATAATGAGATCATGTGGCATAAGCAGGAAAATTATGCACAAAGAGTCACTGGGAGGAAGTAATAAACCTAGATTTCACTTGCATCCAAGCTTCTTAAAAGATGACAGTGCAAATAACAGATACCTGACTTGGTCTGCCAAATGCATTATTATTCAGGACTCCACTTAGAAGCTCATCCTTCTAAGAAGCTCTTCTTGATCTCCATCCCACAAAATGAAAGAACATAATTCTTCTACCCTTTTCCTGTGTTTTTATCCATGTCTAGGTCATGAGCAGTTTAAGAGAATAGATTTTTAACTTGGATGATCATTGCCTGGTATGGTTTCTGGATAATAATAAATACTCAATGAATCCATACTAAATTGTGAATGAAGAACTCAAAGCACATAGGAATGAAGAAATGAATTTCTAAATTGAATCACATGAAAAGTTTAAAAGGTCCCAATAAATTTTTATTTATTTATTTATTGTTTTAATACACATCCACCTAGAGGGTAGATAGATGACCACGTTGCTGGTATATTAACAAACGTAGATTTCCAAAAAGTTAATGAGTCCCCTGATTATTTATATAACTATAATTCACTGATTGAATGCAATCAGCTATTTGATTTTCAGCACAGTGCTCTGCACTGAAGAAGTGTGCAAATGCTTATTGAGTTAAATTAAACAAATAGTTGAACTGCATTGCATTTGGCTTAGGTTGTCTTCACATGAGATTACTGAAAAAGATTAATTACAAAATATAGTTGTTTTCTTACCCTGTGAGTAAAACAAGGCCATCGATACTTAACAAAAATCAATACCATCTCTGTGCTGGAATCCAAACTATACAAGCCTTTTATTATTAACGTATCTATCTATAAACTAAAGGAATCTCTCACCCCTGAAAAATTGTTCTTAATGCGTTGGTTCAAAGTAGATCAACCTCTTACTTAAAATTAGAATTCAAAATGAGAATCAATAATGGGGCTTCAAGATCAACTTGAAATAATAATTGTCTTTTGGAATATCTGATGATTCCATAGCAAACTGATAGAGCTATCATTTGTAGTGGTACCAATAATGTAATAAAAAAGAATGTGGCTCCCAAATTAAAATATATCTGGTGACAGATGGTCAGATCTTTTTTTAAATGCAGGGGACCCATAATATATAATAACTGAACAGTATGTAAAATTTCATTTTCTTTTTCACCCAGAAGCAGAGAGGTCCACAGGAACAGATGTCTATTGCTCTGGATTAAAGACATTTCTGAATCCTTTCTGAAGTGTGTTGTTATGCAAAAATGTTCTAAGAATATAATAAGCGATATGCTTAAGTTATTACTGCATATCAATACTTGTATAGATCTAGATCTGCCCTGTAAATAGTCTTAATTCTGATCCATTTTCTATAATTACTAAGAAATAAGTAATACGTGCACCATTCTCTTTTTTCTACCTTCTCCTTATAATTATTACCCAGTGTTCACAACCAGAAGAACTTTTAAAAAGGCAAATGAAGATATTACTAAAAAAGGCTAGTTCTGCCATTTAAAATATTGCCGTTTCTTAATAAATAGTATATAGGTTTATCCCCATGTATATTTGTTCAAATGCCACCCCCATTCATCAGAATTATTCATTTTTGTTTCCTGAAAGTCCAGTTTATTCCACTTTCACTAAAAGATATTTGGAGAATTACATTTAACAAGAGTTATTTGAGATGGTGTTCACTTCCCTAAGACAAAGTCTAGAAATGTCTGGAACTCCTGAGACATGGCCCAGACAAGTCCCCAAATGCTCCTGTGAAAAAGCAAACCTGCTTACCTGGTCCACTTCATCTCTGGCTTTCTGTGCTGTAGGAGCCTCCATGCTGCCCAGGGCACCGACACTGCCGCATATCTCCTAGGAAGGATGGACATTCCTTCCAGCTTTGCTTCTTGGTGGCTAAGCCCTGTTTATATTATCATATTTTAGAGAGAATTTGGGAAATAGTTGGCTCTGCATCTGACACAGCCTCCATTTCACAGTGTGCTTTCTTTTTATTTTTGAATTTTTTTTTATTAGTGTACAGCTGATTTTCAACATTGGGCCAATTTCTGCTCTACAGCAAAGTGACCCAGTCATATATATATATATATATATATATATATATATATATATATATATATATATATACACATACATACATACATATATACACATTCCCTTTGTTACATTCCTTCCCATCATGGTCTATCCCAAGAGAATGGATATAGTTCCCTGTGCTATACAGTAGGACCTCATTGCTTACCCATTCTAAATGTAATAGTTTGCATCTATTAACCTCAAACTTCCAGTCCATCTCACTCACTCCCCTTTACCCTTGGCAACCACAAGTTTGTTCTCTATGTCTCACAGTGTGCCTTCAAAACCAGATCCTGCTCTGTTTTCCTTCCTGTTGAACCCTTTCAGTTCACAAAATCCAGCATAGAAATACACCAGTTTTCTAGGCTTCTGTTTGGACATGATTTCTTTGTTAACCACAGCTCACTAGAATAGTCATTTCTGACCCAGTTTCACCTATGGTTCTGCTATTGCCTCCAATTCCTCCTCACCCAAGAAATAGGCTCCTTTTACCCCAGCACGCCTTATGGTAGTAAAATTAACCTACCACTGGGAACTAACATTGACTGGAAAAGAATGTAAGTCCTACTTCAGATTATTTTAAATTTGAGATAATTTTAGAATTATATTATTCCTATTATTAATTATATTATATAGTATCATGTCTGAACTTGATTTATGTTTAAGGTACTAAAAATACACAAATTGGATAGTTTTTTTTGGGGGGGGGATGCCTTTGCCTTATTTCCCTGAATATTTTAGTGTATCTATGTATTTTTTCTTGGGCACAATTACACATTTTAGTTTTGTCACATTCTGACGTCTCACGCATGTATAGACAGAGCCCATTGGCATGGTCGTTCAATCAATGCCTGACATTTAGCAAGCATTCTACCAATATTGTGTGTATTATGCAGCATATCTTCTTTTTTAGGTAGTATATCTTCTTGAATCTAAGACACTACTTAATAAAGATATTAAAAAAAAAAAAACTAGCTCAAAGGGCCTAATTTCCCCCAGAAGGATGTATGTCCCCTTAAGCTAGTATAACAATAACCTTACACTAATAAGCCTTCTCCTCACTCTGAGTCCTGTTGATTTTGGTGTTCTGCAGTCATGTACGGCAACAGAATGCCATTGCTTTCCTAACTCATGCTCTCATTCTGGACCTTCTTAGCATTCCTCAGATAAAACTGTATAATGGCAAGGTAAAATCAAAGCTTTGACTTAATTCTCACACATACGAGTCATAACAATTACACTAGAACTTTTTTGTCTATCTTGAGAATGTCTTGTTTCTTTTGACATCAACTTAACCACCATTCCAACTTCAGAAATGTGGAAATACCAACAAGAAAACACTGTTTTATGAATGCTTTTGTGCCTAAGTCTTCTACTAATATTAAGGAGTTTAAAGTTTTTTTTTTTTTTCAGTAAACAAGTTTCTTCAACACAGTGTATTCTATTCAGGAGCATGAGGACAGTAAAAAAAAAGGCAGAGCTCTCTCATTTTAAATACTAAAAGGAATTCAGCACTTTATTCATGGTGTTTAATTATGTTTGACATTTGTGAAGTCATTGGCATCATTGTTAAATTATATGGAGATTACCTCAGTTCTTCATTGCATAAAAATATATTTGGGAAAATGGTTCTGTCTATATATGCAGTTAAAGGTCAGAATTTGACAAAAATTAAAATGTATAATTATACCTCAGAAAAAATATGCAAACAATGAAATATCAAGATGAGATAAGTACTTTTTAAAATTTCACTTCATATATTTATCAGTGCCTTAAAAATTAACCAAGTTCACACAAGGTATTTCATAATAAAACCCTCAACCTATTGGTTAAAGAGGAAACATACCTTAATATGAGGCAGGCCATATACAAAAACCTGCAACATAATAAAAACTATGTATGATAGGCTCATAGCAACACCATACTCAATGGTGATAAACTGAAAGCTTTTCCTCTAAGATCAGGAATAAGACAAAAGTCTACACTCTCACCACTCCTATTCAGCAGAGTACTAGAAGTCCTAGCTAAAGCAACTGGGCAACACCAAGACATAAAAGGCAACCAAATCAGAAAAGAAGAATTTTTTTTTTGGTCTTTTGGTCTCTTTAGGGCCACACCGCGGCATATGGAGGTTCCCAGGCTAGGGGTCCAATTGGAGCTACAGATGCCAGCCACAGACATAGCCACACCAAATTCAAGCCACATCTGCAACCTATACCACAGCTCATGGCAACCCTGGAGAGAAAGGAAGCAATAAAATTGCCATTACTGGCAGATGCTATGATCTCTTACAGAGAAAATTCTAGACTCAACCAAAAAATGTTGCAACTAATCAACAAATTCATTAATGCTGCAGGTAATAAAATCAACATATAAAAAACAGTATATATATATATATATATATATATATATACACACACAAATATGCACACACATATTCTCCAGAGAAACATACACACACACACACACACACACACACACACACACACGTTCTCCAGAGAATCATACACACACCCCCCCCAGAGAAACCAATATATATATTGACTCATATATATATACTGACTCATCTATGGCATTGGCTTATGATTATAGAGACAAAGATAATCTGCTGTTTGAAAGCTGGAGACCCTGGCAAGTTGGTGGGGTAGGTAGTTCTAAAGGCTAAGAGCCCTAAAGCCAATGATATGAATTTTAGCCTGAGTCTGAAGACCTGAGAACCAGGAGCACAAAGAGTTCATAGCTCCAGCTCAACATTCAGGTAGAAAGTGAATTCAATCTTCCTCAACCTTTCTGTCCTATTCAGGTCCTCAATGAATTCAATGATGCCCATTCACATGGGGGAGGGCCAGATGCTTTACTCAGTTCAAGCATCAGTTCAAATGCTAACCTCTTGTGGAAATAATCAGCCAGGCACACAAAATTAATGGTTCATTAGCTATCTGGGCATCCTGTGACCCAGTCAAATTGATTCAAAAAATTAAATATCACAGATGAAAATAAACCAAGTGAACAGTACAAAAGCTCCAGGTGGCTGCCTTGAGAGTTCAGGTTATAGCATAAGGAGGAGGTAAAGAGATGTAGCCCAGAAGAATCTCTGAGAGTCTAGGGAAACCAAGGTGATGGGCATTCATAGAACTAAGTACAGAAATTAAGACCTGCACAGGCAAAGAATCCCAAAGGTCTACTGTGTGTCTTCAGAAATATTCATCAGAGTACTGAACCCTTAGGTATGTGAGAGGAATCAATCCATGGAAAGAACCATCTCAAGTGATCAAAATGAATGGTGTCCAACACTCACACAGAGGTGGGAACAGTATGTTCCCACCAGCAAGACCCATCTTTCATGGAACACTGGATATAATACTCAGATAGGTCTTGCCTCAGGAGATGGGGATAATTAGCCCTAGACTGAGTACCGCTCCAGACCCTCCTAGTAAACTATAAAAGCATAATCCAAAAGGGTCAAACCATTTCCAAGTAACATAACTATGTCTCAAAACAAAGATCCAGAACAGGACCCCAGATGTTGGCTTCAGAAACCTGAGGCTGTGAATTAGAATAAAACAGTCCAGACAGAGGACATCATGAACAGACTCAATTCTTCTCAAAGTGCATGAAAGTTTCAGCCTTAGGCTGACTGCTTGCCACAGAACCCACTCCATCCCTTCTGATCATCTTTCTCCATGCTCAGGTTTCTGAATCTTGCATTGAATCAGGGTCACTTTTATGCTAGCTTGAATGAACTTACCTTGCTCAACCTTACTGTTCCGTCAGAGTCAGAAATTTGACATTAATTTTCCCGCTTTACTCCAGCAATTGCCAGATCACTTGCTGCTCCAACTTCTTATCTAACTTTGAATCCAATATTGAAAACAGAAAACAGGATAAAATCCAATATAGTATTTGTATCTAAAGAAGGGTCAATAAAAGTTAATGGGTTTTAATTTAATGCATGATTAGCCAAGCTTTGCTAGTGTTTTCTATGCCATCAAATAACTTCCAAACGTGTCTATTTTTTGTGGCCAGAAACCTCTTGGTTCTACTTGTAAGAACACAGATCTTCACTAAAGCACTGGAATGCACTGTATTTCTTTTTGCCAGGCTACAGGTGACTGGATGAGATGTGTACACAATCATAGGGGTGGCAGTAGCTTTAAACAAACACAAGTGGAAATCTAAAATGAAATGGGAACCACAAAGTAAGAGGTCTTTGCAGACAAACAATTCACTCACAGCAGGATTCATATTGGTTATATGACATTGGTTTACATCAAGCAGAGTTCCTGAAAACACTGTACCCTCCAGCTCTCTATCACACATGCCAAAAGCCCAAGCGGAGGGAAGGGATGGATGGGTGAGAGAAGGTTGTATCTAAAACAGAACCTTATAAAGTCTCCAGATCTCAAAGCAGGGATTATCGTTATAACAAAAAGTCTTCCATAATGTTAACCATGCTTTGCATTGCTTTCTTATCAGGACAGTGAGTCAGATAGGTGATTTCTTCTTACTATTTTCTGATAATTCAGAAATATCGGCTGCAGACCACTTCTCCTCAGCTTCTAATACTTCTGCTATCATTGTGTGCCTCTTTCAAAGACATCTATGTGATGTTTTTATGACTTTAAGTGCTGACATTAGAAAGATGAATGCCTTCCAGCAGTCTAAGCATACAGGAAAAGTCAGCCCCTGGAAGCTTATTTATTTTCAATTAAAGAAAGTATAAGGGGTCAGTTTTTTTTTATTTTTTTGTTTGTATACCCTAAGACACTGGATGGAACTACATCTAAGATAGAAATTACCTCAGGCAATTGTAATCCCATGTGCATTTTTCTTTAAACTCAGCAGGACTTGCTTATAAAATGCATAGCTTTTGAAAGGAATCAATTACACCCCAGGTCAAAACAAGTCTCTCAAATACAAGGATGATAGAAATTCTCACTGAGATGTAAAAAATTAATCACACAGCATGAATGCTAAATATGGAGCATGTCCTAAATATCTGAGGTGCCACCTTTCAGCAGATGACACAGTGACCTGGCTATGGCAGTTGTTGCTTCCAAAGGGCACCTAGTATCTACTCACTATTTGATTGACTACTGATTGTTGCTATCTAGGAAATTCTCTACCATTGCCCCACAACAAATCATGGAATAGCTGGCATATATTTTACATACAGTTGGGTAGAAAATACCCCTTATTAACAATCATCAAACTTGGCGAGACTTTAAACTCACCAGCCTTCAACTAGACTCTGGCATTAGCACCAAAGTGATTTCTATTTTCAGGCAGTGGTCCAATCTTAAGTGTGCATCGCAGTCACCTGGAGAAGAATGTTAAAATAGACAGCTGGGCCATATTCTGGGCCCAACCTCAAGGTTTTGATTAAGTAGGTGTTACGAATTGAGGGTTTACGTCCCCCTTCCAAATTCACATCCAGGGACTGAAGCCTTAATACACAATGTGATGGTATCAGGAGCTGAGGCCTCTGGAAGTAATCAGGGTTCAATGAAATATTGAGGGTGGGGCCTAGTCTGATGTGGGATTGGGGCCCTTATCAAAAGAAATACCAGGGAACGGCACCATCCACCGCCTCCAACATAAATAAGAGGTTATGTGAGAATGCAAAGGGATGACACCCACCTACACACCCAGAGTACAGAGCTTGGAATGATATCTCC
Organism: Phacochoerus africanus; assembly: GCF_016906955.1. Classification (NCBI taxonomy): domain Eukaryota; kingdom Metazoa; phylum Chordata; class Mammalia; order Artiodactyla; family Suidae; genus Phacochoerus; species Phacochoerus africanus. The sequence continues at coordinate 70,078,633 of NC_062545.1, forward strand.
TTTGCTGACACCTTGATCTTAAACTTTCTAGCCTTCAGAACTATGAGAAATAAATTTCTGTTTCTCAAACTATCCAGGCTTTGTGCTGGTCAGCTAATACATTAGGCTCGAAATTGTGCCAGTCCTGGAAGTTTTGAAATGATGCTGATGCTGCTGGTCTGACAAACTTTGCAACTACTGTCTAGAGCATTCCTCAAAATTTAGCGTAAATAGAAGGTAGTTGTAGATCTTGTTAAAGTCCAGATTTTGGTCCAGAACTTTGAGGATGGGTCACAAGATTTTATATTTTTAACAAGCTCCCTAATGATATTAACAGACTGTATTCTGATTTATAACATTAAAGAGACTCTGAAAGCTCAGGTGTTACCTTTGAGCTTCCAGGACAATGCCTGGAATAACTGTACCAACCCTTTCTCTAATGTTTTTTTTAAAACTCCTACCTGTTTCAAGATCCAGCTCAAGCTTCATCTTATAAAACCTTCCATGAGCAACAACGTCAGAAATAAATTCCCTTTTAAATTGTAACAGCTACTAATTGGCTTTGCCTCTCATTTATCATTGTTTTATTCTTCTTGCTACCTTTTCTTGAACATGTGCTAGATTCAGGGACTAAACAAAATGCACTGCAAACATTGTTTAATCCTCAGAATGACACTAGGATGAAGAGCTATTAGCCCTAATTTAAAAATAGAGGCTCAGAGAGTTTAAAATATGCGTCCTAAGGACACAAAAATAGAATGTGATGGGGGTAGGGGTTGCCAATTAGATCCTAGAAAAGCCTGGACTCACAACCATGCCTTGAATCACAAAGCTGAGCATACTTCATTTGAAATGAAACACAAAGAGTTCCATGTTAAAAACAAGATCTCATATGCCAAGTGCTGGGGTTATGATTAAGGGACAAAAAGCGTTGTCACAGAGTTTACAATCTAGTAGAGGAGACAGATATTGATCATACTATTGTACTAATTAACACATAATTTCAAAATGAGATAAGTGCTCCAAAAGAAACAAAGACTATTATTTGTAAGAGTATAAGAATAAACTTGTGGTGGAGAGTAGGAAAAGGCTTCTAGGTCAGAGAAAGTACCCAGAAGCTTGAGATGCGTGAGCTAATTGTTTAAGATATGTTTAGAGATGAGAGTGAGGTTCCTTCCAGGCTGATGAAATCACAAATGTCTTTTCATAAGAAAAAATCTTGTATTTTTCAGAAATTGAAACAAGACCACTCTGGCTGTACTGCAAAAAGTTAGAGAAAGAGGTGAACGTTATGCCAAGTGTGATGTTTATTTAACTGTTTCCATAATTATTATTTGATTACATTGTAAAAAACTTTAAGCTTCACAGTAGAGGGTTTTTATCTTCATCTTCATGCTAAGGTTCCCAAATAAAATATAGGACATGCAGTTAAATTTTAATTTCAGATGGACAACAAATAACTTTTAGTGTGAATATCATGCATTATTCAGACATTTATAATTAAATTTTTTTAATGTTTATCTGAAATTAAAATGCAACTTGGGAGTTCCCCTCATGGCTCAGTGGTGATGAACCTGACTAGTATCCATGAGGATGCAGGTTTGATCCTGGGCCTCAGTCAGTGGGGTAAGGATGCAGCATTGCCGTGAGCTGTGGTGTAGGTCACAGACATGGCTCAGATCCCACGTTACTGTGGCTGTGGAGTAGGCCGCCAAATGCAGCTCCACTTTGACCCCTGGCCTGGGAACTTCCATATGTTGCATGTGTAGCCCTAAAAAGCCAAAAATAAAATAAAATAATAAAATGTAACTTGGTGTCCTGTATTTTTTTCAGTTTTATTAAGATATAATTGACATTGTACACTGAAAATGTTTAAGGTATAGAGCATAATAATTTGACTTAAATCATGAAATGATTATCACCATAAGTTGAATGAACACCCATCATCTCATATAAAAATAAAAGAAAATGAAAAAAAAAATGTTCTTGAGAAAAGAAATTTTCATCTTAGGATTTACTTTCTTAACTTTCATATATAGCATACAGCAGCATTAATTATATTAACTGTGTTGTACATGACATCCCTAGTAAATATTTATTTTGTAACTAGAAGTTTGTACCTATTGACTTGTTAGTCCTATACTTTTATTTGCTAAATCTAGCAACCCTGCATGAGAATCTTTCCAAAACTTCCTCTGAGTATTCAGCAATACCTTGGCACATTCACTGGCTCAACACATCTTAGAAATGCCTCCATCACACACCAAGGCATGGAACACACAGCCATTAGACAGCTATGGAGCATGCGCTATATACCGTGAATGTTCTAAGTGCTGAGGATATCACCTAAGGGAATAAGAGGCAAATTCCCTGCTTTGTGCATACACTGACATGAAATACACCAAACACATACAAAACCTGCTGCTTAGCAACAGCCAGGGGAGGTACTATACATATATCATTTAATTTAATTCCAACAGAATTGGTCGTATTACTCACATATATTGCTTAAAGAGTAGTCTTACAATTAATAAGAATTAGTTCTTATTAACCTCATTATTATTGCGGTTCAAAGCTGAGGAAATGAGCTTAGGGAGGTTAAATAAGCTGCCTGTCATAACACAGCAATTAAGTGGCTGAGTCAAGGGTCAAAGGATCTGTGTGACTCAAGAGCTAAAGTGTCCTACTGCATTCTCTCTAAAAATGCAAACCCAGCACATCTCCTCAATTATGGTTTGGATAGTAATGTTGTTATTTTTATTATGTGATTTTGTTCTCTTATTTTTGCTTTGCTACTTTTAAAATAGCAAAGAGAAAACATAACTTCCTTAAAATGCAATATATAATTATTATTTATTGCTTATTTTTTATTTGCATGGTGTAGGATATTTTGTAATGCACCCTGTTTCAAGATTAGATTTTACTTTTTCCCACGCCAATCACCCATGAGACAGATTTATGGCTTTTAGACCATGTATTCTCTCTGGTCTCAGATGGAAGCATTATAGCTTTCCCTCCCCACAGATAGACATTGTTGTGTATATTTTTCATCTTTAGGATGATATTTATAAGATTTTTTTTTGAAGAATGTATAGTCTTAAAATTCTCCTATGAAACCCCCATTCGCATCTTACAATGGAAGCAGCAAGAATATAATTTTCATATTCTTCATAATTTTATCATTAATTTGTTGCATTACTTTTCCAATTCTTGAACTGTGGTGGTTCTAACAAAAAAGCTGTGAAACTTTTGAGGTTATTTATTGTTGTGTGACAGCCTGGAACATAGCTAGATAAACTATAGTTTTACCAGTGGTTTGGATTTAAATATAGCATTGGGGCTCCCTGACTCCAACATTTAACTTGATTTATGGTTTGTGATGTAAAAATACTAAGGCTCAGATGGCTTTAAGTGACTTTGAAAATTAAGTAAATGTAATGACTAATCTGAACTTGCTGTGAAATATTAATTATGCATTTCAACTGAAGGAAGTAAGCAAGCGGTAATTTAATCTGTGACATGAAATAAATCCCAAACTGTACTCTTGCTAAAGGCATTTTCTAAATAAACACTTGATTTTTAACTCACAAAGGAATGGAAGTTGAAACCATTAGTTACTGTATACTGAGCTGTTTATTAAAACATTTCCCCCTCAGATATCAGTTTAAAAAACATCCAGTTTTGAAAGGTGAGTTAGGGTAAAAAAAACAAAAAAAAAAACAAAAAAACAAAAAAAACCCACTCTAACTTAAAGAGGAATAGAGCATCTTTTAAAAGTATGCCAGGAGAAACTTCTTAATGATCCATGACAGTATAAAATGACAGCTTCAACTGCTGAGTCAGTGTACAAGAAAATCTAAATGTAGGAGCAATTGTAGCCTTTATTAATGACCTGCTAGGGACATGGGCAAACCGCCAGGGCCTGGCATGCAGCAATGCTTCTCTGATAACTGAGCATTCCAAAGCTTCTACGTATAAATTTCTCTCAACTCCCTAAACCAGAAATAATATCCTCAACATTCTGAATTAGGCAAGACACACAGGCATGTTATCCGTATTATATTAATCTTTGAAATGTATTGCCCAAGGAGGAGACATGAAAGAGAACAGATTATTTCTACTGGAAGAATTAAAACTTGAAAAGAAGAAAAGGTTTAAAAAAATGCATCAGAGGCAAACACAACACATCCTGAATCTGCAAGTTTGCAGGATTTGTTTTTCCCAGCCAGGGGGTGCAAAAAACACTCTGATAATAAATATTTTGCCATACCAGTTTCAAGAGCTTCTTTTTCTTGGGATCTCAAAGTTGTGGTAAAAGCATCCCTCAGGATTTGTATGGTAAGAATATAAATTTTTTTTCAAAGATGAACAGAGTTCTTACCCTAACTCGTCCAGTGGACATAGGTGATGGCTTTAGTTTATCAATTTTTTAGACAAAATATCAGCAGCCTTGAACTATTATTCAGAAGTTGAGCTCTCAAGCTAAGTCCATTTTGGTGAAGTTGAGTATTTCTAGGAATAATTCTATTTGGAAATTTCTAATCAAAGATGGATATTTGTGAAACCAGGCAGCAAATGCAAGTTATTTTTATATAAAGGATGCAACAGAGAAAACCCAAAACCCGAGGAAGAAGGGAAAGAAGAGTGTCCCTAAGATGGTTCTAAAAGTGAAGTTCCTAACCAGCACCACATCCACCACCTGGCAACTGGGTAGAAATGCTCATTTTCTGGCCCCACGTCTAGTCTCTTAAACCCAGCAGATCAGAAACTCTGGTTGGGTCCCTATATAGTATAATGAATGCAGCTAAGTTTAGGAAAACATCTTGGCTAAATTTCTTATATAATCTGAGAGGAAAATACCTGGTTTTCACTTACAAACAAGCATGTAAAATTCACCTCGAATACTCTCACATTTTTTTTTAAAGCCCAGAGACAATGCTCTTTAAGGGCAGATGGAAGAGAAGTAATAATTTAAAAGGAAATGCAGTGATGATCCAGAAGAGTTTTTGAAAAGAACTATGGAATAAGCCCCCATAATGCAACATCTCAAAGTAAAATTTCCTGGAGTTCCCGTGGTGGCTCAGGGGTTAATGAACCAGATTAGCATCTATCAGGATACAGGTTTAATCCCTGGCCTTGATCAGTTGGGTTAAAGATCTGGCACTGCAATGAGAAGTGGTGTAGGTCACAGATGCAGCTTGGATCTCACATTGCTGTGGCTCTGGTGTAGGCCAGTGGCTATAGCTCTGAATGGACCGCTAGCCTGGGAACCTCCATATGCTGTGGGTATAGCCCTAAAAAGATAAAAAAAAAAAGTTAGAAGAAAAGTAAAATTTCCTAATTGTAACGGAAAAAATAAAAATCATTAAAAAATGTATAAATAAATGTAATTTTTTCTGATTCCATATATTGCTAAAGAAAAAGGCTACAAAGCAGAATGGATAGTATGATAGTTTTTTCATATCCACACACACTACACACACAAACATATACATGTATACATATCCTAATTAGTATTTGGATTGGTTGAAAATATCAAGAAGGAAATAATAATAATCCTATTGACAGGGATTATCTTTGGTTGGTGAGATTATAATTAACTTAATTTCTATGAGTTTTATGCTGGCAATATTTGCTATGTTAAATATCTATAACTCTATCACCTTTGGATTAAAATAATGCCATATGTTTGGCTGAACATCCTCTAATACACATCTGAGTAGAAGAGAACAGCTGTTGAGAAGTTGATATGGTAACCTATCACTATCAGCAAAATTCCTGGGTTTTTGGGGGGATTTTTAGGACAATACCCACAGCATATGGAATTTCCCAGACTAAGGGTTGAATGGGAGCTGTAGTTTTCAGCCAACACCTCAGCCACAGCAAGGCCAATTCCAAGCTATGTCTGAGACCTATACCATAGCTCACATCAACGCCGGATCCTTACCCCACTGAGTGAGGCCAGGGATCGAACACATATCCTCATGGTTACTCGTCAGGTTTGTTACTGCTGAGCCAAAAGGGAACTCTTGACAGTTCACATCTTAATATAAAACTGATTTTAACTTTCAGACAAGAATATAATTTTTAAAAAATGAAAGAAAAAAATCTTGTGCTACTGCTGTTACTAAATGCATTAAAGAGATGCTAAGTCCTGCAACTTAATTATTTCAACATTTATTCTTCTATTTATTCTGAGAGTTCATCCTGACACTGCAAGCTACAAATCAAAAGACTGACAAATTAGATTATTTAGATTTGCTTTAGGTCCCATTAAATACAAACAGAAGTCCAATGACATAGATGTTTATGGAAAATTAATATAGATTTCATTTGGGACAGAAGCACGACTGAAAGGAAAAAAGCCTACCAACAACTGAAGGAAACCAACACCACTCATTTTTTCTGTAAGAACAACCAGACATCCTCATCATTGTTTCTTTTTTCCTCTCTTTAAAACAAATATTTTGTTTCTGCTTTGGAGCAAGCGAACTAGCAGCCAACAAAAGGGACTTTTTTTTTTTTCTTTCAAATATGGAGTGAAATATCTGCAAAGAAAAGCATCAGTGCTGGTTAAAGTAAAGCCAGATTCCATAGCCGATGAACTCAAAATTTTAGTGACTTAACACAATTATTCCTTTTCCTTCCTCATTAATATAGTAGTAGAATTAGTTTTCTCGGTTGAACAATTCTGGGTGGCTCTCTTCCAAGAGGCGATTTAGGAAATGGGTCCTTCCTTTTTTACGGCAACATATGGCCCTCAAGTTTACCGCAAAGCCTCTCCATTCTAGTCAGCTGGAAAAGACCATAAAGGAGCCCGTATGGGAGATTTATGGAGGCCAAAGCTCAAAAATGAGCCATACCCTGGGCTAGAGGGCCACCTCCAGACTAGGTCTGCAATGGAGTCTGGAAAATTTAGTCTACTAAATTCTCAGACAGAAGAAATGGATTTGATGATCAGCTAGCACTCTCTGTGTAGCTATCTAAACATTTGAGTTTGTTCAAAAAGGCTGAGCAGTGTCATTCTAATGAAATCCTCTTAACTTGAGCATTTGAATTAAAACTCATGCAAACATCAATTTTTTGAATAGTATCTTTTCTGCTTGGAACAATATTGTGTAGCACACACAGCTTAATATCATTGAAAAATATTATTAAGAACCTTAAAGGCTATTACAGTTTCACTGTAAACCAACTATAATGAAAAAAAATAAAAATCACTAAAAAAAGTTCCATGTGGTACTATTTTTTTAAATTATCAAATGATAACAAGGTAAATTTCATACCACTGGAAAAAAACTCATAAAACTGTTTCTCCTAGACAATATTAAAACATGACGAAGAATTCTCAGAATGTATTTTTTTTTCTCTGATTCTATAATTAAGTACTGGATTAATAACTTAAGAAAAAATATCCCAGTCTTGCCAAAGAAATTTAGTTATTGTCCTTTTTTAGTACTAGGTTTTATTTTGTTTTTTATTGTGAAAATTTTATTTTGTTTTTTAATAAATTTATTGAGATATAACTGATATACAAACAAATTGCATATGTTTAATGTATATCATTTGATGAGTTTGGATATATGCATACAACCATGAAGCCATCATCAACAAAGTAATAAATATATACATGATCTCCTTTATTATAGTTTTGAATTCACAACTGATGAAAGGATTTATAGTCAATAATGTGGAAGAAATGCTGCTGACCAAGTTTGGAGACCATCATGAGTACTGAGGGTTATTTAAAGCTGTGTCACATGCACATACATACATATGCATAAAATGCATAAATCCATATACATCTCTCAGGTGAAAAACTGATTATGTTCTCAAAAATCTGGGTATAAAATGTAAACATTTCTGAATAAACAAAGAAAAACTGCACTTTTACTGGGGTACTCTGACTGCATCTTTCATTGCTTAAGTACCAGCTTCTCAGTCCCTACCCAGTCATCTCATCGACCACTTCAGTTTCAATCAGAAGATGCTCAATTACATAATAAATGAATCAAAGTCAGATTACTTTCATTGTTTTGTGAATATTTTAATCACAAAATTTGTGATTCCAAAATCCCTTTATTGTACATTGCAATGTGTTCACTGACAGAGAGAAATATGTAACCACAGATTTACGAGCCTGAAAGATGCTGTTGCCCTATTTTTGGAACACCAGGGAAAAGACCAACTGCTTCAGATTTTTTAAAAGATAAATTTCAGGGAAGCTTGGCATATTTGGCAGATACAGTTAAAACTCTGAATACAATGAATCCAAAACTTCAAGGACCAAGAGCAACATCATCTTTATTATACTGTACTTCAAGAGGTTGGAGCTAAAATGCAGTTATGAGAAGAGTGAACTGTTACTACAAATATCTCCTCAGTTTTTGACATAGTGATGCTCTCAACAAGAAGATTCCTGGAAATGATTTTAAGAAATATCTAAAATTGCATCTAGTTTGTTCCACAGGATAAATTCATGTGATAGATTCCTGATGGGAATAGCTAAAAATCTCACTTAGATACCAAGGAAAGAAAGAAGAGAAAGTTTCTTTCTGGCATCCCATCTTCCCCTCAAGGAAGAAAAAAAAATACACACACCACACACACACACACCACACACACACACACACACACACACATATATATACACATACATATATATATATGGAACTCAAGGTTGATCTGGTTACTGAATAATAGAATAAACCTCTTTTATGAGCTGGAGGAATGGAAGAAATATTTCTCTGTTTACCTATAAATCAGTCACCATTCCTTTTTCATATACTTGTGAAGGTTTTTGTTTTTCCCCTTTTCCTCCTGACTTCCACTATGAAAGCAAGGACACAGGTTTGGCATTTAAAATGTTCTGTCTTCACACTATGCAGGAAAATCTTGTACAGAGTCAATAACCACACTGATATCAGAAAATCCAACACTGAGGGAGGCTGTCTCCAATCCAAATGACTGACTTTCTAAAATTGCCATTCCTTTGATCTATTTGTACTTTTATTTAATTCATTTCAAAATCTCAAATAGTATTAAAGAAAGGCATAAGCTATGCATGTTTACCAAAAGAGGTCACCCGTGGTGGACCCATGGTGTTAGCATTTCTCAACAGAACTGAGGATTTCTAATACTTAGGGCATGTTTTCTGCTGTAGGAAAGAGATGTTTCACCAGCCTTCATATGAGGTCTTTGATAGGATACCACTGTTTTCCACCCAATGATCTAATTCTATCCTCAACAAGGAAATCCCAGGTATTAACTTTATGATTTTCTGGCAATTGGGAAAAGATACCCTGAATTATGAATATAAAAATGTGGTCAGTATCAGAGGGTATCCAACACTGTAAATCAACATTAGCGTTCTGCTGTGGAGAAAGCCTAGGCTTTGGAATCACTCAAATTCACATCCTTTCTCTGCCAGGTTGCTTCATAAGCCATTTTGAGCAGGTTGATATAAACACTCAAATTTATTTCCCTCACTGAGGAACAACAAAACCTATCTTTATTTTTTTTTCCAAAACCTGTCTTTAAATGCTACAGTGAGAATTGCATGAGATAAGTACTTGATGAATTTGACAAGTAGTAGATACAAAATAAATGGTAGTTATTAAATCAATGTATTTTCAGACTTGTTAGTCTGAGACTTGTAAGGAGTATCTCTTGAATTATTGACCGTTGATTTTTCTGAACCCTCATAAGTAAGAACAAACACTTCTTAAACATTGTTGAGCTTTTAAGAGTAACAGTTGATTTTTTGTTTGTTTGTATTTGTCTTTTTGCCATTTCTTGGGCCGCTTCCGTGGCATATGGAGGTTCCCAGGCTAGGGGTCCAATTGGAGCTGTAGCCACCAGAGCCACAGCAACACAGGATCCGACCCTCGTCTGCAACCTACACCACAGCTCACGGCAACGCCGGATCCTTAACCCACTGAGCAACGATGGGAACTCCATAACACTCAATTTTTAATTGAAGGCAATCTCCTGGGCGAATGAGGTTGCAGACACTTTCTTTTAGGATCTGACTAGGCTACCCAACATTGAAAAGTAGCATTTGCTAATAGGTTCTTTCAACACTAGCTGTTCTCCTGCTGTGGTAGACAGAATAATGAATGCCCTCCCAAAGATGTCATGGCCTACTCCCTGGAACCTGTGAATACGTTAACTGACATGGCAAATGGACCTCTCAGAGGTGGTTATGTTAAGGATCTTGAGATGGATGGAGTGAGTGGTGGGTACCCGGGTTACTCAGATGGCCCAATGTAATCACGAGGGTTCTAACAAGAGAAAGAGGAAGGCATGGGAGTCAGAATAAAAAAAAAAAAATGTGATAGCAGAGATTAGATGATACACTTTAAAAGTAGAAGGAGCCATAAGCCAAGGAATGCAGGTTGCATCAGGAAGCAGATAAAGGCAAGGAAAAAGATTTTTCGCTGGAGCCTCCAAAGAAATGTATGTTGGCCTACACCTTAATTTCAGCCTCCTAGGACTCGCTTGGGACTTCTGACCACCAAAACTGCAAGAAATTTGTGTTGTTTCAAGCCACTCTATTTGTGACAATTTATTACAGAAGCATGAGGAAATTAATGATCTGTTCTCACCGGGCCTTAGCCTCTCACATCTACCAAGCATGCCTTAATCCTTGGGTGTGACCAAGTCCTGTCGGAGTCTAGATCTCTGCTCCACATGTCTGCTAATCAGAAGTGTCCTTGACCTCAGCTATGATTGAAACTAACACACCAGTTTTTCTGCTTAATCCTTGAGAGGTAGTCATATTCGACCTCTACCTCTAGGTAGCCTCTGAATGGTGACATGTACCCTAAATCTTACCATATTCAAATTCTGAAAAGCTAAATGTGCCTTAGCAAGGTAAATTTTGACTTCAATTTTGTATCAGAGCTTATTCTATTTATAGATGCCTTTTGTAAAGAAACTGACCAAGAGCTACAATCTTATTTTTTTTTAAATAAAGAAATGGAGGTCTTTAACATACAAAATATAAATGCACTACATTGACTTACTGTAGCAGGTGACAAAAATCAGGAAATATCTGGAGCCTTTATATTGTCCATTGAAGGATTAGCCCAGCAGGTCTAGGATGCTCTAAACCTGCACCTTTCAAAGGTTTTCAGGGCTGGACCTTGAGCTACTCCTGAGAGATAACCTCTAAGCCCTTTAAACAACCTGCCTGATAAGAATGACTTTGTATGCCTTGGTCCCTGGATCACACCTGGTAGTTTATACTAACAATGTGATTTATGATAAATTCCTGTTCACCAGGGCCATCAGTTTGACCTGTAGGGAAGGAGCCCTGGAGACTTAGTAGCTAAGATCAATCATGCAGGCTGTCCAGGCCTATGTGATCTGTGTTAACAGCACTTTCCCTGTGTTGACACACATTATTGCTGGTAGAATTAAGCCCTGTCCATGGTCTCTATTGGATTCTGTCCTATGCACCCTTTTCCTTGGTGATTTTAATCTGTTTCCTGTTGCTGCAAAAAAAACCATAATCATGAGTATTGCAGCTTATCTGAATTCTTCAAGTCCCAGAAAATTATCAAAACTAAAAGTGATCTTGGGGGCCCTCAAATACAAGATCAAAGACTTTTTTTCCTAAAGGTTAAATGATAAGACAGATGAATAAAATTGGCTATTTATAAACTTGCTAATTTTTTTTTACAATTTCATGGTCAATTTTATCTACAATCCCGATTTACCTTTCCCTACACACAAGGAGATACATGCACTTATGTATAACTGCACATGGAAGCACAGATATACACATTATAATGCCTTGAAAAACAAGACTATTATTCTTCATTTTCTATGTCTCTTCCCCATTGAACAGTAAATCTAGATAACTACATACAGCATTAGAACATTTCATAGACAAGTATGTCTATCTCCTCCTTTGGTGGATTGGTACATGTCTGCGGTATTTCTTTTCAAATACTTTGATCGAATATGAAAGAGCTAACATGTAAAAATGATTATCAGAAGGACACTCATTAAATCTCCCCCCCACCTTTGTTCTCCCTCTCTCTCTCTCTTCCTTTCTCTTGTCCTTCTTGCCACCAGGACCAGGGGAAATTTCTCCTATATAGCGCACTGGTCCAAGACAAAACTAAATCTGTTGTTGCTTCAAGGTTCTTCCTACTTCACAAATTTCTTGCTGTTACAATCACTGAGAACCATGTCTAATATAAAAAATGTCCCTGGATTTTGAATCTAGAGTCGCAATATTATATTGACATACTCTTTCCAAGATTTAAGAATTCAACTTCTTACCCTTGTCACCAATCACAGCAGCATAGTCCTATAGCATGACTTTACACAGTGGTTTTAGGCCATTCTGCAGAACTAGAGCCAAGTTATGTGGAAAATGGTCTTTGTTTTTCTCATATATTAATACATATATGAAGTATTTTTATTTCTTTTATTTTGCAGGATCATGTGTTCTGCAAAAATTTAGCAATCTCTTATTGAAACAGGTTATTTTCCAAATAAATAATCACACTAAACTTGTGTCCTTTGGAAATCTGCGTTAGTTTATTTTTTTAAAATGCCATAAACCCAGGGTCTTCCATTGGTTGAGCATATATATATATATATATATATATATATATATATATATAGCCTTCTAAAGATTATTTCAGTTCCCAAATGTAGGCTTACAGTGGTGACCCCCCAAACCATTCTTGTATATATTCACATGAAGACTACAACTATTTCTACAGCATTTCTAAGTGAATTTACCATAGTGTAATGGTGATAAAATCTTTCTGCAAATTATACTTTACCAAAAAAAATTAAGACAGCATAAAGTATGACTGTAATACTGAAAAAAAATTATCAAAATGACAAATAAAGGCATTCATTTAAATATAATTATGAGTCTTTTTTAAGTAAATAGAACTGATCATGACAGTATACTCAAAATGCTAAACAGTTAGTGACCTTATAAAAAACAGATTTGTGAAGGTCATGCTTGTCTTACTTGTGAATGTAGTATTTGTCCTTTAGTTGGAAAGTGTTATAAATTAATTTTAAAGCAAATCATATGACCCCCATGGAATGTTTTAAATGAAATCCTTCCTACTAGGACAACAATACATTTCAGGACATCAAGTACTTCTAACAATCAAGAGTGTTTTGTTTGTAGGCAAATATAACACTCAACTCTTTCTATTGTGCTCTAATTTTCAAAAGGCACACTGGAAAAGAGGGGTGATATTCCCTTAGAATGTGCATGTTTCAATAGATAGATGTTTTCTTACTCAGAAGATGTTGTTTCTTCATACATTTTTATTTGAAATTATTTTTTAGTCATCTTTAATTAAAAACTTACTTCCTTTAATAATCACACAAAATCATTACAATAGTTACCCAAAAGTTACAGAAGGAAAATTAATAAACATCTGGGTGGAAATTTTGACTTCTACATAGCAAGATGTTTGTGAAGCAGAAAGAGCCAGGGACTTTAAGCCATGACCGATTTGGTTTTCAGTCTTAAACTGACTTCTCCCTTTGCCTAATAACATGACCTTGATCAAATTACTCATTTTGATCCCATATGGATATTAATACATGAGGAGTCTGTTTTTAATGACTTTTTAACCTCATGGCCATCAAGACAACAGACCGGAAAATAACTACTAGTGAAGCAAAGGGCAAAAAGTTATGCTGAACTGAGTCCTACTTCTATGGGTCCTTCCAATCCTCAAACGGAACAAATCTGCCAATCCAAAATTATATCCACAGACTGGATGGTCATGGTAGTGGTATTTGTGGGGCTTCAAGGCACCCTTAAGGAGATAGAACTCAAAGCTTCTGGCCTTATCATCACCCCACCTGTCTTGTTGTTATGCACCCTGACCCACCTTGAGCAACCTGGCCTATTGCTTCCTACCCGCTACTAGGAAAATCATGTAAGCCGACTCCTCACCACATCCCTACAGGGGCTTTATGTGCCTTCAACCAACCACCAAGTGTATCCTAAGACCCCTCTTTCCCCAACAAATCAGCTGGTCTAGCAGGTGTATCATGGGCTCTCCTCTCTCTGGGCTATAAAAACAGACATGACCATGCGCTCAGGGTCAGCTCACCCCAATGTCAAGTAGTCCCATTCAGCTAAATACCATATCTCAAACTCTTTCTTTTCACCCCACTATTGTTGTGAGACATGTTTTTATAATATTTTCTTAGCCTCTTTGCTGAAAACTCCATCTTGTCCTTCCTTACTTTGTCCCGTTTTCCTGCTTGAGAAACAGTCACAGTGATGGTAAATGACTTAAGCTTAAGAACAAAGACCTAAAGACATGGGTTATTCGCGGAGTCAGCTGAATGAGGACATAATACATTGGTCTAGGCACGCCGGACCTGTGCAGATTGGCACGCCATTTGCACAAGCATGATATGTCCTCTAAAGAATAAGAAAAAGAGGAACCTCATGACCAAGTGGTTTATGAGTGGTCGTTAACAGAATATGCATTAGCAAAGAGAACCAAGGTACAAACCTAGGCACACAGGGTTGCCACAAGTAGGCACACCGTTTCGTTTCGTGGAAGCACAGTGAGGATTCTCTGAAATGCATTAGCATTTGAGTTAGATAGCTAACTCAAATGCTAATGATTCTTAAATGCCTAAAGTTTAGAGTAAAAGTTTAACCATCTACCAGCTAAGCGACTTTTAAAATAATAAAAGAACTTATAAAATAATAAAGAAAACCTATATCCTGCACCTACAACCCCCTTTTCACTTGATGGAATCCTCAAGAGCACAGTAAAAGCAATGCGGTTTCTTGAGGCAGGGCTCTTGGTCCTTGAGACCTTGAGTCCCCAGGTTCCCACCTTTACTTAAGATAAATGTCTCTGTGTCTTGTTTTATGTTAACTTTTTTTTCCTTAAGTTCCACAGTACCCGTTCTTCAGCCCCATCCTGCTGAGCTGGTCTCGGCACACTATAACTCTGGAAATTCTTCCAACCCACTTGCACAAACCACGACAGTATTTAGCATGTGGGGCTGGGCTAAAGTGGAAAGTAAGATGATCAATTTACCATTTTACAATACAACATTTCCGGATGACGCAAGACTCAAGATAAATTTCCTTACACCTAGTTTGAGGTGGTCCATTCCATGTTATGTTTTATTATGCTATGCAGATGCATAGTGTAATAAAAACATGCCACATGAGCTATATACTGGAAGTCTCTGTATTTGCCTAGTTGAAAAACGAGACTTGAGTCTTCAAGAGCAGAAATCCTAAGAAATATTTTACTGTAAAATATTAGATCTCAAAAAATTGTATTTGGACTATGATCAAGGATTTAATTGTATCCCACTGAAAGAGATTACTATAACTATTTCTATTAACATTATAATTACTGTAATTATAAATTTCTTACATTCTTTATAGTATATGTACTTGTGAAATAACTGTTTCATCTTTTTGCTCATGACACTGAAAAATAATATTTGAAAAGAGAAGGCAAGTGAAATAATAAAAGTACCCCAGTAATACAACAAACAGATTAAGGGTATTCCTACTACCAGAGGACTTCAAAAAAATTTTTAAATCTCCTTAAACAAAGACGCAAGAGCAATTCCAAGGGAGTTATTAAATTTGATTTGTTTAATATATATAATGTATTTTCTCTTTAAGCACATTTTATTTTAAGCACATTTTGGAGCTCTTTGTATTGTTTGTGACTTTTAAAACTTAATTGAAATGCCAAAGTTTGGAGCATGAAGAATAAATTTCATTTGACCTTTTAAGAAAAATTGTTCTTGTATATTCTTTGGAAGATGAAATCTGTCTTCTCTACCAATCACATTAGAATGAGCCAGTTGGCAGATTTCTTAAATATCTCCCCTTTCACCTCTGGAGACCGGGTTTAAATTTGGCTTAAAAGAAATACCCAGAAGGGATTTGTGTATATCTTGAAGCCCATACAATTGGGCCTTAAGTAGCAATTACTTGTGGCAGTGGAGATTCTCCTTTAAAAACACTAGAAATGTCAGAGGACAAGATAGCCGGGCTTCCGTAAAGGTATAAAGGCCACTCAGACAATCCATATGGGATAAAGCTTATAAAAATAATGAACTTTCCTAGTCAATGAAAACTACCAAAATGAGCTTATTGGTCTTAAAAAAGAGAGAGAGAGAGAGAAGAGCAAGCGCAACAAAGAAAGAAAAATGAGTGGTCTTGAATAGATCAGATTAAGCAGTGAAAGCATCCCTAAAGACATGCAAATTATAATGGTAATGAAAATAAATAAATAAACAAAAGTATAGCTTACTAGTGCCCTCTAGTGTACAGTCTCCCCTGTGTTTTGTGAAGTTTGAGGTTTTAATTTTATTTTTTTTATACTATATCAAGCAGGGTTTTGAACCTAAGTTCTACAACAACAAAAAACTCAAAAGAAATCATTAAAAGCTATAAATCCTAAAAAATAAATATTATCATTATCAGGAAAAAATTAAAAGAACAGCCAACCTAATAATATTTTTACATTGTATTAATGTCAATAAATTGACATCAGTGGCAAAAAAAGACGGACAGACAGAAGACTGATACTATTTCCCCTCCCCACGCTTGGGCAAAGCAGCCTTCTCCCTGAAAAATGTTTTGTTTCACAGTCACTGTGTTTTGCATCCTAATTGTATCATGTGCCAACAAAACAGATTGTTTGCTAATTGATATCATAAAGCAAGACAGCCCAGTGAAGGATGATAATTCTGACTCTAGCTAGCAGCAGCTGATGTAGAGCTTGATGGAAATGCTGTCGTTTTCAACACAAACTGCCTAGAATTGACTTTTCACTGTAAATATAGAGAGATGTGACAGAAGCCTCATACACCCACCTTTATTTTTTTATTTTTTACTGACATGACAATTCTATTACAGTATTTCTCTTACCGGTTCTAGTTCAGCTGGTAGCATCTTAAAAAAATAAATAAATAAGTGCAGGGATATCATTCAGACTCTGTACACAGCATTTACAAACAAGGTAAAAGTAAGTTTTTGCCCACATCCAGATGTAGGCTCAGGAAGAATACTATGTTTGCTTATGGATTTTTAGAAGGGAATAAAATAGCCAATGCATAAACCACATCTCTCTATTAAAAGGTTGCAATATGTCAATAAACTAGGATAGCAAAAGGTATGTGTTACTTTCAGGACAGTTGTCTCTTGGTATCTGAGGGCATTTGGTTCCAGGATCCCTGTGGATACAAAAAGCTACAGAGAGTCAAGTCCCTTATATAAAATGGTGTGGTTTGGTAGGTCCTCCCTATCTGCAGGTTCCCCAACCACAGATATGGAAGGCTGAGTATACTTACAAATTCAACCGAAGCATATTTGAAAATAAAGTTATTTTCCCATTTCTATGCATCTCATGGCACAATGCTGTATTTCTAAGTTGGGCTTATTAGCCTGTCAGCATACAAGAGCAGTACTTAAATGAAGTGTGTGTGTGTGTAAACTGATATTATAGCATTAATAAATGTCTAGGGTGACCAAATCAAATGTGATTCCACACAACAGTTTTTTTTTTTTAATTTAGGTTTCTAAAGCAACAGCCTTATGATGCGAATCATTCCAGCAGATAAGAAAATAAATGCGTTCTGAGATAGAAGGAATGGTGATGGACACGTGAGGAGATTTCCAGTTCAGCACTCAAGGAGGAAAATGGAGGAAGAAGTTTCATACCGCAGGTCATAAAACATAGCAGTCTACTTCACTTATCCAATAACAAAAGAACAATTATTTGTGATTTAAAAAACCATATTTATACTTTCTGGTTATTTGCACTTTGTTAAATAGTTTCACCTCTTCCCAATCTTAACTGTTCCTTTCCTGTTTTGCGGAGTAAAATCTGATTGATAAAAATCAATGGATTAGACTCAGAAAATTCTCAAAGTAGAAGGCAACCTCAGAGAGATCATCTAGTTTACTCACCCTCAGACCCCATCAGTTAGCAAATGAGGAAACTGAAGCACAAAGAGGTAAAATCAGATGTATTTAAAATCACACAGCAAGTTACCAACAGAGCCAGAAGTAAAAGAAGTCTCCAGTATTCTAGTCATAGTTTTTCAACCAGCTATTTTTCGATGCAACACAAAGTCCTTTTTAAAAAGAGCTCAATTTTCTACCTTTTTTACTTTAAGTTTTAAGAATTTAACTCTTAAAATGGGCAAAAGAACAGAGCCAAGGCAAAAAACTGTAGATGGAGGGAAATTCCATCACAGTTAATTGCAAATCGTTTTGCAGTCTAAAGTTAATCCTGAGGTAGACTTGATGAACTTTTTAGTTAAGCAACAAACATCCATACGTATGTGAATCTGCCAATTTCATCTAGATACTCTGATTTGAAGAACATTAATTGACAAAATATAGGGTTTTGGTTATATTATGAGTAACTCCACACTGCCATTTGTTTTTCTTATTGCTAAAATTCTCTCACTTTATCCTAAATTTGTAGAGGAAATTTATGAAAATAGCTATTTTGAAAACAGTCAATGTATTATGCATTTAAAGTGATTTTTTTTTCGTACTCTTTTTTTTTTTTTCCTTTTTAAGGCCTTTCCTGCAGCATATGGAATTTCCCAGGCCAGGAGTCAAATTGCAGCTATAGCTGCTGGACCTAGCCACAGCCATAGCAATGTGGGGTCCGAGCACACGACAGCTCAATACAATACAAGATCCTTAACCCACTGAGTGGGGCCAGGGATCAAACCCACATCCTCATGGATAATAGTTAGGTTCATTACAGCTGAGCCACAGTGGGAACTTTATTCAATGTTTTTGCCAAATTTTCAGATGATCTCAATTGAATGCTTGCCTGTATCCTGAGGTTCGGTTCTCAGATTTCTGAGGCAGGAAGCTGACTTCTTAGTACACTGGGATCCTTTGTAAAGATCAAAATTGGATCCATTGTAAGCACCAAAAACAAACCCAGGAGTTGACGAAGATCTTGATCATAAGAGGGAAAATAACAAGGTGGCTGAAACTAATGTTTGAACCTCCAACTCTTCCCTCACTGGATGTGTTCAACATAAGAAGAGAGTATAGAAAAAGGTACACAGACTGAAAATAAGAAAGGGAGGGGGAATGTGAGTTCACAGGCCTCAGCATCTCATTTCATTTAATTTCAAAGTTCTAATCAATGTATCTCTGGTCTCCCTCTCTGGTGAGCATAAGTGCCTCTGCTCCATATGCCACTGTTTGGAGCCATGTATCCCTTCGTTATCCTTTAATTGGCTTGACCTATGGGAATGATGGCTTAAAACCAAGCTAATTATATAAATCCACTCCAGGCATTATAAAATCCACTATAGACAGCTCTTCTGGGAGAATTAAAAGAAAGGAACAATTTATCCCAAGCTTCAAACTTCTTCATACATCTCACATACCAAAGCATGTATTTTCTAGCATGATAAAAGGCAGCAATTCTTTTGCTTATAATCTGAACTTCCTTTCCCCCACATATATAATTAATGTGTTAATACATAATTTGAAATTATGTGAAATTATATGAATATATGAAAGGCATAATTTAAATAGATAAAGTCAAAATTATGGTTAGAAAGCTAATTTTTGGTTACCAATTTTAATTCAAGAAATTTGTATAGAAAAAAATTGAATGTTAGATCCTCTTCAAATATTAGCTAAGTAAAAATAGTGCAAATAAAGTCAAATTACTAAAGAAAACTGATTTTTACACCTCTGTAATTGTAGACTATGAAAAAGCAATAACAAAATATTTATACATCAAAAAAAAACAAAAAATTGCCAAAATCAGTAAATATAAAACTATTTGAAAATTGTTCTTAGGCCAAAAATCATGTATCTCTTCTAGATTAATGTGAGCCTAATAGAGAAAAGACAACACAGAGATCAACATCCAAGGGAGAGCAAATGTTTTCTTTCTTTAAAATTTTAATTACTTGATCATTTCTCCATTATATATGAGGTGGATACTAATATCATCTACATATCACAGATAAGAAAATTAAATCTTAGAGAGATTTAGCAACTTGCATAACATCATACAAATAGTAATTGGCAAAGCTAGAGTTTATATCAAACGTTTCTGAATTCAAATCTTATAGTTTTCACTCTTACATTCTCTCACATTCTTAGATGAGACTAAGTCATATATTCCTGCAACATTCATTCTATTCTAGATGATAGAGCTTCCAAAACTGAATGCCTAGACACAGAAATTTTCCAGTACTCAACCAAGAGGGTATTGAAAGTAAATACAACTCTGAAAATCACTAATCTATCAATTCACACCTCCTCAAAACCTACATTTATTGGATCTCTGCTTAATATGACTGGGGGCTGAATTTGTTGATCAGTTCAAGTAGTCTTCCGCTTGAGTCCTTAGGGTTTTCTATATATGGTATCATGTCATCTGTATACAGTGACAATTTTACCACTTCCCTTACAACTTGGACAACTTTTGTTTCTTTTGTTTGTCTGGTTGCTGTGGCTAGTACTTCCAATATTCTGTTGAATAAAAGTGGTGAGAGTGGGCATCCTTGTCTTATTCCAGATTTTAGCAGGAAGGCTTTCAGCTTTTCTCCATTGAGTATTATATTTGCTGTGGGTTTGTCATAAATGGCTTTAATTATGTTAAGGTATATTCCCCTTTATACTCATTTTACTAAGAGTTTTTATCCCGAATGGATATTGGTCTCTGTCAAATGCTTTTTCTGCTTCTATTGAGATGATCATGTGGTTTTTGAATTTTCTTTTGTTAGTGTGGTATATGATGTTGACTTATTTGCATATGTTGAACCATCATTGTAAACAATGGATGAACTCCACTTGGTCATGGTGTATGATTTTTTTCTATATGTTGTTGGATTCAGGTGGATAAAATTTTGTTGAGAATTTTTGTCTCTACATTCATCAAAGATATTGGCCTATAGTTTTCTTTTTTGGTAGTATCTCTGTCTGGTTTTGGTATTAGAGTGATGGTGGCATCATAGAATATCTCTGGGAGTGTTCCTTTTTTTTCAACCTTTTGAAAAAGTTTAAGGAGGATGGGTATAAGTTCCTCTTTGTCTGTTTGGCAGAATTCACCTGTGAAGCCATCTGGTCCTGGACTTTTATTTGTAGGGCGTGTTTTTATGACATATTCAATTTCATTTCTAGTGATTGGTCTGTTCAGTTGATCTATTTCTTCTTGATTCAGTTTTGGCAGGCTGTAAGTCTCTAGAAAGTTGTCCATTTCTTCTATGTTGTCAAATTTGTTGGCATATATTGTTCATATGATTTTATTTTATTTTTTTTGTATTTCTGAAGTATCAACAAATTCAGGAAACTAGTAGGATACAAGATATACATTCAGAAATTAGTCACATTTCTGTATACTAACAATGAAATATTAGAAAAGGAATACATAAATAAAATACCTTTTAAAATTGCACCCAAAAAAACCAAATACCTGGGAATAAATCTGACCAAGGAGATTTATATGCTGAGAACTATAAAACATTCATTCATCAAGGAAATCAAAGAGGATTCAAAGAAGTGGAAAGATATTCCATGCTCATGGATTGGAAAAATTAATGTAAAAATGGCCATACTACCCAAAGCAATCTACAGATTCAATGCAATCTCTATCAAATTACCCCATGACATTTTTCACAGAACTAGAACAAGCAATCCAAAAATTTATATGGAACCACAAAAGACCCAGAATTGCCAAAGCAATCCTGAAGAACAAAATCCAAGCAGGAGGATTAACTCTCCCAGACTTCTGAGATTATACAAAGCTACAGTCATCAAGACAGTGTGGTACTGGTTCCCAAACAGACAGACTGACCAATGGAACAGAATAGAGATCCCAGAAATAAACCCTAACACCTATGGTTAATTAATCTTTGACAAAGGAGGCAAGAACATAAAATGGGGAAAAAAACCAGTCTATGCAGCAAGTATTGCTGGGAAACCTGGACAGCTGCATGGTAAATCAGTGAAACTAGAACACACCTTCACACCATGCACCAAAATAAACCAAAATGGCTGAAAGACTTAAATGTAAGACAAGACACCATCAAACTCCTGGAAGAGAACATAGGCAAAACATTCTCTGACATCAAATTTACAAATGTTTTCTCAGGTCAGTCTTCCCAAGCAACAGAAATAAAAGCACAAATAAACCAATGGGACCTAATAAAATTGACAAGTTTTGCACAGCAAAGGAAACCATTAAAAAAAAAAAAAGACAACTTACAGAATGGTAGAAAATAGTGTCAAATGATACAACTGAAAAGGGCTTAATCTATAAAATACACAAACAACTTACACAACTCAACAGCAAAAAAGCCCACAACACAATTGAAAAACAGACAAAAGACCTGAAGAGACATTTCTCAAAGAAGATATATAGATGGCCGACAAGCACATGAAAAAAATGTTCAACATCCCTGATTATTAGAAAAATGAAAATCAAAACTACCACCTCACACCAGTCAGAATGGCCATCATTATATATAGATGGCCAACAAGCACATGAAAAAAATGTTCAACATCCCTGATTATTAGAAAAATGAAAATCAAAACTACCACCTCACACCAGTCAGAATGGCCATCATTAATAAAGTCCACAAATAACAAATGCTGGAGGGGGTATCGAAAAAAGGGAGCCCTTCTGTACTGTTGGTGGGAATGTAAATTGGTACAACCACTATGGAAAACAGTATGGAGGTACCTAGAAAACGATACATAGAATTACCATATGACTCAGCAATCCCACTCTTGGGCATATAACCAGACAAAGCTTTCCTTGAAAAAGACATGCACCCACATGTTCATTACAGCACTATTAACAAGAGCCAAAACATGGAAACAACCTAAATGTCCAACAACAGATGAATGAATGAAGAAGATGTGGTATTTATACACAATGGAATACTACTCGGCCATAACAAAGAACAAAATAATGCCATTTTCAACAACATGATGGAACTAGAGACTCTCATACTAAGTAAGCCCAAAAGAGGAAGACAAATACCACATGATATCACTTATATCTGGAATCTAATATATGGCAGCAATGAATTTCCACGGATAAGAAAATTATGGACTTGGAGAACAGACTTGTGGTTGCCAAGTGGGGGGGGGGTGTTGACTGGGAATTTGTGATTAATAGATGCAAACTATTGCCTTTGGAATGGAAGAGCAATGAGATCCTGCTGTGTAGCACTGGAAGCTATATCTAGCCACTTATGATGGAGCATGATAATGTGAGAAAAAAGTATATACATGTATGTGTGACTGGGTCACCTTACTGTACAGTAGAAAATTGAAAGAACACTGTAAACCAGCTATAATGGAAAAAAAATAAAAATCACTAAAATAAAAAATAAAATAACTGGGGGCTTCCTTTTCTTAGGAAGAAATAAATTTGTTTAGTTTTTTTTTGTTTGTTTCTCCAAGTTTGAGTATAGCCTCTTGTTTAACACACCCAATGATACCTCAGACAAAGGTGAGGACTTCACAAGTCCCTTGAGAATGTTCCTTTTCCCAGGCATGATGATTTGGTCTTTGCTTTTGGGGGGGGGGGCTTTTGTTTTTGTTGTTGTTAGGGCCTCACCTGTGGCAAACGGAGGTTCCCAGGTTGCCACAGCTGCAGCAAAGCAGGATCCAAGTAGCATCTACGACCTATACCACAGCTCACAATACCAGATCCTGAGTGAGGCCAGGGATTGAACCCACATCCTCATGGATGCTAGTCAGGTTCATTACCACTGAGGCACAACAGGAACTCCCCATGATGATTTTTAATCTTTTACTCTGAACACCTTAGAAACAGGAAAATATCCATCTGCCCAAGAGATGAATATAACTGGTAACAACCTCAAAAGTGCTCTTAGTTCTTACTAAGTTCTTCTTTAGTTCATACAAATGAATAAAAGTCACCTTCCCCAAATCATTTTCTCAGATCTAATATACACTGTTACAAATTCAGATCCAGGAGTGATTTGACTTAAATCATTATCATAAAAAATTTACTTTTAAAACTCAAACTGCAAAAAAAAAAAAGAAAGAAAGAAAAGGAAGGGAAAAGAGAAAGAAACCACAGTATTATTAGAATAAAGATCAAGTTGACATTTATAGAATTTTGAATATAGAAAGGCACATTAATAAACAGGAAGCTATCATTCAAAAACAGTTCAATTTAACCTTATAAACATACTTCTGTGCTTAAAATATAAGTAATAGTAAAAGAAAATGATAAAAACTAATAAAATGTTAAAATTATAATTACTTTAAAAATCACAAGCTGATAAAAAATGGTTGTTCTACTCTGAGTCAAAGGATAAAATTAGAAGATGTATAAATCATAAAAAGTAAACATCTGACAGCTTAATTCAATTTCTATTGTTCTCAAAGAAATACAAATGTAATCAACAAAACATTTTATCTACACGGTTACAGCATACGTCTTTGGAGGGTCAGGTTGTTTGCTTTGTTTTTAATAAATACCTAAAGCTGTTAAGAGTAAATGAAAATGAACACATACAATTGGAATAATGCAAATAGATATAAACTTTACTAACACGTTACCCAAAAGACAATAGATATTCTAGACTATTTTCTAAGAAAATTTGGGGAAACACTAAAATTAATTATATAATGTGTTGTTGATATACAAGTAGAAATAATGTTGAGAATATGATGTAAGTTTGAACAAAAACATTATGATAGCCTATGCAATGGAATTCTTATGAAACATTAAATGTAATTCTGTAAAATTTATTTTTAATTCCCTGCCAAATGTGATTCTGATTTGAAATAACAGCTTTGGACTTAAAGTATTAAAATCCAAAATTGATTCATGCTTTGATGATACATGATATAATAATAAAATAGTAAATGAAAAGGCTTGCATTTTGCTGAGGTTTTTGATGATAAAATACATAGAAGAGGCATAAAATATCAACCAATAAGACTGTTTCTAAAAATGTTGGAAGAAGTAGGAGCTGCATAAAACTGGTGGGAAAAACAGCCTAAACCCGTCTTGGGATTCTAGATAATTAAGGAAGATGATTCAAGAAAATGACTAAGAACTGCAGCAGGTTTGTAATATACCACAGACTGTGGAAAGTCTTGCCTTGTTGAGTGGTATTTTTACTTTAAAATAACTGCATCTATTCTCTTTCTTTCTTTCCTTTTTTTTTTTTTTTTTTTCTCTTTAGGGCTTCACTTGCATGCAGCATATGGAAGTTGTGGCTTAGGGATCCAATCGGAGCTGCAGTGGCAGGCCTATGCCATAGCCACAGCTACACAGGATCTGAGCTGCATCTGCAAACTACACCACAGATTGTGGCAAGGCTGGATCCTTAATCCACTGAGAAAGGCCAGGGATCAAACCCTCATCCTCATGGATACTAGCTGGGTTCCTAAACTGCTGAGCCACAACCGCCATCATATTTTTTTTTATATATATATTTTATTTTCCCCTAACCTCTTTTCTCTGAAAGTTTGATCTTGTCAACTTCTCTCATCCCTCCACTTTCATATTTCTAACTTGAAAAAGGCAGAGAGAGAAGAAAAAAAAAAAATCAAATAAACAAGTGTTTGAGCTTCCACTGTGGTTCAGTGGAAACAAACTCAACTAGTATCCATGAGGATGCAGGTTTGATCCCTGGCCTCGCTCGGTGCGTTAAGGATCTGGCATTGCCATGAGCTGTGGCGTAGGTTGCAGATGTGGCTCGGATCCCACACTGCTGTGGCTGTGGCGTAGGCCTCCAGCTACAGCTCTGATTCGACCCCTAGCCTGGGAACTTCCATGTGCCACAAGTACAGCCCTAAAAAAAAAAAAAAAGTTATCATATAATGAAATCCAAATGGCTAGTTAAATGGCCCCTCCAAAATTTCAATTGAAAGAGGTTGCAAGGCATAACATTGACTGGTTCAAGCTGCTGTCTAGCAATGGGCAACGTTGGATCTACTGAAAGCCGTATGTCTTCTTTAATTTTTTCTTCATACTCCCATATTATCCTTTCTATAGCTTTTCATTTCTTCAAGTCTTGAGTAATTTATCTCTGTCCAAACATCCCCAGGTTATAACATGTTCCTCTTTTCCTACAGCTGTAAAACTCAACTTTCTCATCCTTCTTATTTCACTTCCCTCAAGTACTCCCTGTACCCTTTAAATGGGTTAAACTCACGTTTTAACATTTCGACACATCTCTCCTACTCGTCATAGTGAAAACGTCTTGCTAAATCTAAGCATCCCCCTTGTCCTTCCTTCACATTTTTTACAATTCATATTTCATCCAAAATTTAAAACCTATACTTACAAAATGATCCTAGTTTTGTCCCCATCACTGATGTAGTACTTCTAAAGCCTAAAAACAGTTCTCTATTCAGACATAGAATTTGGAGTCATTCTCATCCTCTATGGAGCAAGCATATTTCTAGAGAAAATGTGTTTTAGGTAGAGTCTCTCCCTCTCTTTTCCTCTTATTTTTCTCCTTAACATCTGACTTCTAAACAAAATTAATTTTTCCTCTTATCAACATGATAGGTTGATACATCTCCTATGTAGTAAGGCATGCATTAATTTTTGTTTCCTGAACAAATTTTGGTGCTCTGAGTATCTTCTCATTTAGAAAAAAAAAAAGTACACACAGAGTACACAATCTGTTCTCTGTTACTGCTGTATTTGTAAGATAAATATTTCTATAGAACAAATAACAAAGATGTACTATAGATTTATAATGGAATATTACTCAGCCATAAAAATGAAATCTCAACATCAGTGACAACATAGAAGGAGGTAGAGAGTATTATGCTAAGTGAAATAAGTCAGACAAAGACAAATACACACAATCTTCTTACATGTGTAATCTAAAAAGCAAAACAAACAAAATGAAAATATCCTCAGTAATTACAACGAGCAAATAGGTGATTGCCAGAAAGAATGGGAGCAGGGAGATGAAATAGGTAAAGGAGATTAAGAATTAAAAACTTTCAGTTATAAAATAAATAAGTCATAGG
Source organism: Phacochoerus africanus (assembly GCF_016906955.1). Taxonomy (NCBI): domain Eukaryota; kingdom Metazoa; phylum Chordata; class Mammalia; order Artiodactyla; family Suidae; genus Phacochoerus; species Phacochoerus africanus. The sequence continues at coordinate 70,105,643 of NC_062545.1, forward strand.
AATGTAATATACAGCATAAGGAATGCAGTCAATAATATTGTAATAACTTTTTATGGGCACAAATTGTTACTATACTTACGGTGGTGATCATTCCACAATGCATGCAAATATCTAATTATTATGCAGTAGACCTGAAACTAATATAATACTGTACATAAACTATACCTCAATACAAAAAAATAAAAATTTATCTGTAGAGAAGGAGTGGTAAATGTCAGGTCTTAATTATAGCCTTAACCTAGAGATCATATGTAGAACCTCAAGTCTCATAAGAGTGAAAATTTTTACCAAGAATTTTTAGGTAAAGTTTCTATCAAATTAACTCCCTAGATATTCTATCTTTAAATTGTGATTTAAAGTAAACCAAAAAAAGAGTGAATAAAATTTATTTCCAAGACATACTTTTCTGAAGAAACTCATTTAGTTCTCCTCAAAACTTTCCTTGACCTCATCTTCCTATTCTATTTTTATTTTCCCATTACACTGATATTGTAATTTATGTACAATGCTAAGGTACCTCAAATCTTTGTGGAAAACAGTGAATACATATATTTACTTTGGCAAAAATATCATTTTTAATTTTTATGCTTCCTAGCACTTTACCACCAACAAAGAAACAATCTCTATAGTAAACCATGATATCAGCATAGTTCTGACATTTACCAGTTAGTAACTTAATATTTGAGACTCAGTTTTAGCATTTATAATTTTCTGAATTAAAAGGAATGAAATCCCAAATAGTATAACTAATTTCAAGTGTTTGCTCACTATATTTATCCATTAGATATTAGTCACTTGTCTCATTTTTCCCAATAAATACCATCTTTAATCCCTTGAATCTTCCTTCCCTAAGAAACACATATACTATTTCCCAGATGCAGGAACAATTTCTAAAATGAAGTTCTTGAAGCTTTGAGCCCCTTTCATCATTCATGTCACAGTTTCTGGCTGTTTCCTTATACTGTATAAACAATTTCTAACCAGCAACACAGTTTCTTCTTCCATCCTGCAACTTCTACTACTAAATGAAATAAGTCAGAAATTAATTGGAAATTGCCAAATTTTTAATCTGAATTTTTTTTATTTCTCAAGCATAAAATTAGCTTGCAGCTAAGACCAGCTAAAGCAGAACTACGCTACTATTGATGAAATGCCAAGAAGCATTTCATCACCCTAAACATTTCACCTATTTGACAAGATAATACTTTAAGCCTTGCATATATCTGGACAGAAAAGAATGCTGAACTCATCTGGACACATCCTTATTCATTTACTCCATGTGTTAAGGGTACAATTATGCTGGTATAAAGATTAATAATTAATCAGTAATTTTTAAAGATGTCTTGCAAATGGCTTCATATTATTTGGAATTTTTCATTATGTAAAACATACAAACACAAAAAAGTGCATGTATTTTATGGTCTTAACAATAATGATAACCCATGCAAAGCATACATGTATCTATTACTCATCCTAATATTTAAAACAAAACAGCTACCTTTGAGAACCCCTGTATGTCCCTTTCCAAACACAATGATGTGCCTCTCTGAAGAGTTAACCATTCACTATTCTAAATTCTCTGGAATTTGTTTTCTAATGAAACATGCAACATGCAACATGGATGTGCCCTAAACAATACAGTTTTGTCTTGCATGTTTTACTATTACATGAATGGGTCCATTTCATCTATTCTTTTGTGTTTTATGTTTTTACTCCTGAGTATTACGTCTGAAATTGATCTGAAATTTTGGACTCATTTTCCAGGATGTATAGATTCCACTTCATGAAAAAATATATAGATTTATATATATTCACTATTCCATGCTTTTTGGTTATTTTCTAGTTTGTTTTCTTTTACTTATTGTTCTATAAACATTGTGTGCATGCATATATATTTGTATATATGCATATATATGTGTGTGCACACACACATATATATACATATACTTTTCTGATATTTCTTCAGATAAAAATACGTGTTAATCAGTTTGAGCTGCTCTAACAGAATGGCAGAGACTGTGTGGCTTAAAACAACAAACATTTATTTCACACAGTTCGGGAGGCTGGGAAGTCTATGATTAAAGCTCTAGCAAATCTATAGCGTCTGGCGACGTCACTTTCCCTGGTTGTAGACAGCCGTCTTCTTAAATCATCCTAAACCTGAGAGAGAGATCATCTTTCTCTGCTTCCTTCTTATAAGAACACAAAGCCCAACAATGAGGGCTCTCCCCACCCAGCACAAACTTCCCAAAGGCCTCACTGCTAGACCATTTACATTAGAATGTAGGATTTCAAATTATGAGTTTTTGGAGTATGCAAATATTTAGTCCCTTATGAAATCTGTTGTCAGTAATAGCAAATACTTATCAGTAATATGTCCGAGGCAAATATTTTCTCTCCAGTTGTGGTTAGGTTTGGCACTTCCTTTTTGCTATACTTAGAAAAACAGAAGTTCCTAATTTTAATGCAATTAGATTTTAGCTTTTTGTTTTAATTATATCTGCATATTTTTACAAAATTCATACCTGATTGATGTGAAAGATATTCTCTTATATCCTCTTTGAAAACCTTTAAAATACTGACTTATATAATCCTGCCCTTTATTCATTTGAATTTATATTGTGTACAGTATGCAGTAGGGATTTTTTTTTCCCCACAGAGGTAACTGATTTTCTTAGGATCATTTTCCTTACTCACTGTCTTAAATTTGTACACCTAAAAATGTTCTGTTAACTGATTAAGTCAGCACAACTTGCGTCTTATCTTTGTTTTTCATTTCTTTAATTGCAAGTTTATTTGGCTTGTTTGAACTTTTGTTATCTTCAGCATGTTAAATCAAACTATTGGGATGTTATTAGAATTAGAATAAATATCAATTTGGGGAAAATAGAAAGGCTTATTATAATGAGTTGAATAACATTTTATGTCACTCTTATTGCAATGATAATTTAATTGTATATTTAATTCTGAGTTTTCCAGCATTCTCAGTATTCTGAAGCTGCTCCTTCATAATCTCTCTGTTTTATTACTGCCATTAAGAAGCCACATATTAGTTTAGTTTCTCTCTCTATGTAGGTAAGCTGTCTTATCCTGAACAGCTTTTACAAATTGCTCTTTGGTGTTTTACAGTTTCGTGTATTTAGATGTTGACATTAGTTTATTTAGACTGCCTTGGGATTTTAAGATTCATTTATCCCACTTTTGGGATTTTGTTCCTTTTAATTCTGAAAAATTCCAGAGATTACTTCTGTTGCTTATTCCTATTCTAATTTTTGTTTTGGACTTCAATTAGATGAAGGCACAAAAAAATTTAAAAAAAGATGAAGGCACAAATATTAGAGCTTATCAATTTACATGTCTCCTAAACTGTCTTTCATAGTTTATCTCAGCTTTCTATGATGATTTCTGGATATAGCTCTGCTGATTTTTTTTACTGCATTAAACTCTTCATTGCATCTAATATTTGGTTTAGTGTGACTTTGCAATTCATATATTTTTTCTAGAAATGCTATAATGTTTTTTCAGTTCTTTTTGATCATTTTGAAAGTCTTATCTCTTAGCCATAATTTGATACATTTTTCACTTCAACTTTTCCATATTCTGTGATAACAATTGCAATAGCAGCACACTATGAATACCTCATTCTGTAGTTTATGCTTCTGGTGACTCTAATAGTCTCACTTCTCTCTTCACGAGCCTTATGAAAGTTTTTTTTTTTTTTCTTTTGTTTCTAAGAATAACATTCCCTGAAAATTTATTGTGGGATCATCTTGAAGCTTGTATGGAATATTTTTTTTTCCTCCAGAGAAGATTCTTAGTGCTTCTACTAGGCACCTGAGGGTCAAATGAAAATAAAATTTCAGGTTGTGGGTTGCAGGGCCAATTAGTATGATTTCTAGACCTTAATCCAGGAAGGATGGTTATGAATTCTCAGGAGAGATTTTCTTTTCTCTTCTTTTTTTCTCTTCTGTTTTTTTCTGAAGCCACTCAGAGGCAAAGACTTCTGGACACTTAACACCAAAAGAAAGGTTTGTTTTCTTATTTCAAATACCCTTTGAGTGCTCTGGCTTAATTCTGAATCTCTCACCCACCTCTCTACTGTGTATGTCCTAATATTTTTCATTCACATACAGCCCTTAAAACTCTGGCCTGGGGCTGGAGTCTATGGGCAGAGCCCCCAAGGCAACATCCATCTTCAATGAGTGCTGATTTTTTTTATATTTAAGCTTTCTGGTTATAGCTTCTGAGAATTCCCTTACTATCTTGCTATTGAAAGATTCATTTTTATTTTGGGTGGTTTTATATCAGGAAGGCTGGAGGAATATCACACTATCTTTTGTGCTTTAATCATTTACCTGGCAAACAGAAAGATATGGTCCTTAGCATGGGACACATAAGGTTTAATTAAAGTATGAGTGATCTATCTCCTGAGACTATGTTCATACCACAGTGGGCACACAGGGTATCTTTGTGCATGCTGCATTTCTAAAACACAGTTCCCATTTAAGCACCAAGGCTTATGCACAAATATTGGACCTTAGGTATTTGGTTCCACTCTGTTTATTTGGCTTCCCTACAACACATTACTAAGCATCATATCTGGTAGCAGACGCATAGGAAGGTCTCATCAATGGAGGCAGTATGGTAGTCCCTCCTTGTTAATCCAAGCATTTGAGCAAATCACACTAAGTAAGCATGACAACCAGATCCGTGAGAGAGAAGCATATCTGTTTGAGTTGAGGTGATAATGAAGGAAGCAAATCAAACAACTTGACTCTAGCTCACCCTCTTATCACTGTGCTATAATTTTCCAAAATTGCTGCTTCAGAAATGGAACTTGATTCCTAATTGTTGCATTCATAGGAATATGAACACCTAATTATTAAGACCAAAAGCACATATTAACCGATAAAACCATGTTAGTTAGCAAAGCTGACTCTTAAAGTAACTGGAATACATAATAATTTTTGAGATTAACATCTGTTAATAAGCACAGGCGTACCTCTAATACATATTTTAAAAAGTATATGATAACCCATAATGTATTTAGAATCTAAACCTGAATATATTTAACATGCTTTCCTCTTAATAAAAACGAATCTAGAGTTCCCATCATGGTGCAGGAGAAACGAATCCGACTAGGAACAAGGAGTTTCGGCTACGATCCCTGGCCTTGCTCACTGGGTTAAGGATCTGGCATTGCTGTGGCTATGGTGTAGACCAGCAACTGTAGCTCCAATTAGACCCCTAGCCTGGGAGCCTCCATATGCTACGGGTGTGGCCCTAAAAAGCAATAAGATTAAAATAAAATAAAATAAATCTCATGTTTCAGAAATCCTTCATACACTGATCAACCCCCCCCACACACACACACACACCAAACAAACAAAAAAATCCAACCTCAATTCAAAACCTAGAAGGAAAAAAGGGTCTGTGAGTTCGGTTAATTTGGGCATTGATCCAAAACTACCTAAAAACTTTACTTATACTTTCTTTATACTTTAAGTTTTATATATCTTGTCAATAGAATACTTTAAGAAACATTGCAAAATCCAGTGCATCCCAAAGAGAGGACAGAGTGACTTACCTTGCTATAAATACAAAGGTGAAAGAAATATGTTTAGTCTATGTCATCTTAATAGCAATATTCAAACTACTGACTCAGTGACAATAAAATTAAAGTTAGAAGCAGCTGGAATCTGGAATCACATAAATACCATTCTTTACAAGTTTTCTGATCCCAAATGAAATGGATTTCCTTAAGAACTAATAAGCTCCCCTTCTCTAGAAATATCCGACAAGGAACTGGTTATGTGTCTGATATGCTCTACCAGGTGACCCAGGGCCATGAGTCTGACTGTTTTCCAGAGCATCCCACTAAGTCTGCCTCTTTCCTAGTCCCAGCTCTTCTCATTGATGTTTACAGGTTTAAATGCATAGTTTTCATTTACAGAGTCTTTGCCCTAAAAATATATTTGTTCCAACAAGTATTTGGGGCATAAATATAGCTTTTAACCATTCAGACATGGCCTGTGGGACTCAGTGGATCAAGCAGGAGATGACAGATGCAATTGGTTAGTAGAAATTTTCAAGTCTTAAAAGAAAGATCTCCTAGGAAAAGTGGCACATCTACTGCTTCCTTTAAAGTGACAGAGCAATAGATCTTGGGCTGCCTCGGGTGCTGCCTGAAGAAGCAATAAACTCTCTTTAAAGACACACTGATGTCTCATGAAAGACATCCAAAAACATTCTATTTAGAATATCCATCTTACTTCCTTCTGAACAATGTAACTCCCCTACGGCTGACAAATTGAGAAAAGCTTGATTTGTCTGTTTTAAATAGTATCTGTTTTAATAGAGGACATTGAGAGGTAATTTGGAAATTCTCCTTTTGGAAGGGAGTCCTCAACTTTGTTTAAATAGAAACTGTGTCCATTAGGGAAATATTTATTTAATAAAAATAATCTGGAGTTATTCAATGACTTTCAGTAGTACCTTCTAAAAAGTTAATGTATCAAAGTCCTTAATTATTATTATTAGTCCTTATTATTATTGACCTACAATAAGTCCTTATTGTTGTATTGTTATTAAATTCAAAAATCTAAAATTTATAGCTATTGTTTTTTATAATAAGACATTAGAGCACATCATTGCTAAGTAATAAGTAATTAATAAGTAATAAATGTTAGTTAATTGTCATTCAAACCTTGAATATATAAACCGAGGTCCCTGATTTATTGTCTGCTACTAATTTCTTCCCATTAGAAAATAGAAATGCTATACCTTTCTCAAAAAGTTCCTGTTAATATTAAATTATTATAATCCTATCACACAAATTCATGGGACATTGATGTCAATTTCTTTTTTTTTTCACTTGCTGAAGTATTGATATACTATTTATAACTTTTAGTATTTATGAGTATTTGTCATAAGTTCTTTAAAAATGACCATAAACTATCAAGTCAAACTGGCTAAATATAATTTCCTATAAGCTATATGAGTCTAAAACTTTCAGAATTCCTATTTTTGGCATCCTTTTGCAATTTATTCACAAAACTTATTTGAGCTGTATCAAGAGAATTTGAAACCTCTTACTCATGATAAGGTTTGTCATACGGGTAGTGGAGTACCAGTAATATTTTTATTTAAAACATAGTTTATGCATAATAAAAAGTCAAAGCAATATAGAGAAAACAGACAAGTAATTCAACAAGAATGGAGATAAAAATATGAACAATTTAGAAATGGGGAGGGAAACCAGGCTGTAAAGATCTAAAATTCGTATATTAATGCTTAGAAAGCATTTTATCACATAGAGCATTAGATTGTAAAATGGGGATTTTAAAAGAATATAGGACACATGGGTATGTTAAATGTGATATTTCCTTTAAGTACTTCCAACAACAACCAAAACAAAAAGTAAGCTCTGGGAATATGTTCCTTTTGTGTAAAGCACTATTTTTTGTTATTGTTGTTCTCATAGTTTTCCTCCGTGGCAGGTATCAATAGAGCTTGCCTACATTTTGCAGTTGTTTTTGAAATTGTGTTAATGTGTTTGATTTGTTTGATAGAGTGTTTGAGGGAAATATTGAAATAAAATGACTTGAACCAATTTATACACCTTCTAGTACCCACAGTCCTCATCATATAGAAAATTTGCCAACTTATATCCTTGGTTTCAGAATTCATTTCACTTTGGTCTCATCTTTAGTGTTTTAAGTAAATGTACTATTCTACTAAATTTTCCTAAATCCTTGAAAATAATTTATGCATACAGAAAGTAACTAAGCTTATCTTTTGTTGTTGTTGTTGTTCTTTTTAGGGCCACATCCATGGCACATAGAAGTTCCCAGGCTAGGAGTCGAATCTGAGCCACAGCTGACAGCCTATAATACAGCCACAGCAACTCCAAATCTGAGATGCATCTGTGACCCACACCACAGCTCAAGGCAACGCTGGATCCTTCAACCTACCAAGTGGTGCCAGGGATCAAACCTGCATCCTCATGGATACTAGCTGGGTTCCTTACCACTGAGCCATGACAGGGATTCCCTAAGCTATTCTTAATTACTTTCTTTCAATTATTTGGGTCTCTGTTTGTTCTGGCTGTGTTTTGGGAGTCAGTTTTCACTTGAAATTTGGTTTATATATATTCATGAAAGCTGTTTAATTCTCTGGGCTTAGTAATAATAACATGATAAATTACAGAGGTACCACTACATATGTTTTAGAGTGGCCAAAATCCTGAACACTAAAACCACCAAATCCTGGTAAGAATGTGGAGCAACAGAAGTTTTCATTCATTACCAATGGGAATGCAAAATGGTACAGCCACTTTGGAAGACATATTAGCAGTTTCTTACAAAACTAAACATACTCTTACCATATTACCCAGGAATCACACTCTGTAGTATTTACCTAAAGGAGCTGAAAACTTAACATTCACATAAAAACTGTGCATGGATGTTTACAGCAGGTTTATTTATAATGGCCAAAACATGGAAGCAACCAAGATGTCCTTCAGCAGATGAATGGATAAATAAATTGTGGCACATCTGTACAATTTAATATTATTTATCACTGAAAATAAGTGAGCTATGGAGCCATGAAAAGACATGGAGGAAACTTAAGTGCATATTAAGGGAAAGAAGCCAATTTGAAAAGGCTATAGCCTATATGGAGTCAGTCCAACCATATGATTCTAGAAAAGGCAAAATTTTGGAAATAACTTTAAAAATCAAGGGCTTGGGAGGAGGGAAAGATGGATAGGCAGAGCACAGAGGATTTTTAGGGCAGTGAAACTCTTCTGTATGATGCTATAATGTGGATATGTGCCATTATGTATTTATTGCAACCCATAAAATTTAAAACACAAAGAGTGAAACCCTAATATAATCCGTGGACTTTTGGTAATAATGATGCTTTAATGTAGAGTCATGGACTGTAACAAATCTACTACTCTGGTGGGGGATGTTGATAACAGGGGAGGCTTTGTGTGTACTGGGTCAAGGGGGTAGATGGGAGATCTCTCTCTGTACTTTCCATTCAAATTTGCTGTGAACCAAAAACTATTCTAAAACATAAAGTCTATTTTAAAAAAATAAATAACAAATGGCATTAAATATATTTTGGCAGGAAAATGTGTGATGTTGATGTTAGTAAAGCCGGGTGTGATACTTCTTAAATATATTTGCAGTCTTGAGAAGTTATTAAATTCTAAACTACTATATTAAACACAACTCTTGCCTGAGTTCTCCCTCCATCTACAGAAAAGTTTCAAAATACCAGTCTCTGCAATTTCCAAGATTTATTACCATTTTTCACTCTGCTATTTGTTCTTCTCTAGCCAAAATTCCATCTTATTTTTTTCAAATAACGAAAACTTTATACTTCCCTAGAAAATCTGACATGGACCCATGATGAATATTTAAGATTTCCTTCTACAGACAACGAAGAGTAGAATAGAGTTATATTAAAGTAAACTTCTGTTTACCTGCTGAATTAAAGAAAAGAGCTTCTGATTTAATATTCTCATTGCTAGAGGCTGTGCACTGACATAAGCATGTACCAATTTGAGAGGAGAGAGAAAGAGAGGAAGAAAAAGAAGATAAAGATGAAGAAGAGGAGGAGGAGTGGAAAGAGGAGGAAGAAGGAGAAGGAAGGAGGGAGGGGCAGGAGAGGTGAAGACAACTGAAAAGTCAGTGAAAATATATTTATTCTACCTCTATGATAAATATGCTTTAATCATTTATATCTCACATTGCACTTCAGATTCCTAGAGTTCGTGAGTATCATAATTTTGAATGCATTTATTGAACTAAAGATGTTCAGAAGTGTTGACTGATGCAATAGACAAAATTATGATCAGTCCAGCTTTTATTATACTGAACTTGGTCAATTTTTCAAAATCAATGGCTAACATTGTGAAACATACCATACTGACAATGATATTAGACAACCAATTAGAATCATTTGCTATTGATCATGAACAAGACTCATTAAGTACAACTAGAGTTATTCCCTAAGGGGTAAAAACCCAATAACTTAATAGAAGAAACAGATTTATGAAAAATTATTTGGAGAGTCAAAATTATAAATTCTTCACTATTATAAATAATGCTGCAATGAAATGGGGTATCCATACCTATTTGGGTTAGTATTTTTGTTTTCTTCGGTATCATATTGACCTATTCTCTTTCTAAAACACATAATCAGCTAAAAATAATCATCAGAGACTCACTAAAGAACAACTAGAACTCCATGTCCTTGGCTGTTGTTGCTAAAGGGGATATTTTCAAAGTATTGCAATGACATCTATACTTCATAATGTTACCTGGTTTGTCCTAAGTTCAAGGATATTTTTAATATTTAGCAAAAAATTCCCTGCTGGAATATATCCAATTTTAAAATAAAGTTAATGGGAAATGATTTATGTTTATATAATGTGCATCCTATATGAATCTTTAAGCATATTTATACTATAATATAGCTATAACTGTAATAAAATAGAACCTTAAATAAACAGAATCTACCAGAGTTTTACATGCCAGGATAACTATTTCATTGAAAAAATCCTTAATTAAATGACATAAACAATAAAAAAGGTACAAAATAAAATATGATAAATTTTCCAAAGAAATTTCCCTTAGTGTGCTTTTATTTTCTGAGGAATAATATCTGTTCTGAACCCTCTAATAAAATTTATGCCCTAAAGTACAATTAGCAAATAGATAATTGGCCATTATATATTTCTTTAATCTGATTTGACTTCTCTCAGTACCTTGGAGGGATGAGAATTCCAAATATTAATTACACCCTAAGTCTAGAACATGCTGTTCATATAAATGACATTTCTGAAAATATAAGAGAAACTATAAAAAATCACATTGTAAGAGCTGTATTTTTTTATTTTGATTTGTTTAAGACGGTAAAAGCAGAAATATATTCCCCTCATCTGAGAACTGTTTCTCTTTACCCTACTCATGAGTTTGCAGAAGAGTACCATGATTTTTTAGTTTTCTTTCTTTCTTACCACTATTGATATAACAAGCGGCATGGCTAATCAGCACTCTTCTTTGTTCTGCTCTTTTCTTTTCTTTTTACAGCCACACCTGCAGCATATGGAAGTTCCCAGGATAGGGGTCAAGTCAGAGTTGCAGCTGCAGGCCTACACCACAGCCATAACAACAAACACCAGGTCAAAGCCACATCTGTGACCTATTCCACAGTTTGCAGCATTGCTGGATCTTTAACTCACTGAGTGAGGCCAGGGATTGAACCTGCATCCTCACAGACACTACACCAGGTCCTTAACCTGCTGAGCCACAGTTAGAACTCCTGTTCTTTTATTTTTAATCTTAGAAACTGGGAATACCACACACCCACATACTAGCAAGGTATTAGGAGTTGCAGAAATTGAACTGGGGGGCTGGTGACAATTGTATTCTCTAGCAGGTAGAGAAAAACCATCTACCTGCATCAAGAAAATGTAATCAACACATAGTCAGGAAAAAGCATAGATGAGGAGCTGGAGAGAATGTGAGAGACAGAGTGTCAGGGAGAGGGAAGTAGAGAATGAGAAACCAACTCTGCAATGGAATCTGGTTGAATCTTGGCTCTGCACATGATCTTCCCCTTCCTGGTATAAAACGAGGCTCCTTAATATTCAAACATAATTTCCTGATTCTATCAAGGATACACATAACTGAACTTTAGTACTTTCAACCAAAAACCCTAATTGATACAATTATCATTTTTTTGATTTTTTAGACTGTCCTCACAATCATTATCACTTTGAGTTACGTATGGTTTTAAACATGACTGCAACACAATTAAGATGTGAATGGATGAATGAATGTTTCACCTCCTCTCTTTATTTTCCCATTCTTCTGTTTTACTCAATAATCTAGTTATTTGTGACGGAAAACTGGAATTCTACAGAGACAGAAAGAAGGTAGGTAATGGACTTAACCAGAGATGTTGGCTAAATCTGCCTATTAATAGCCTAAGAGCGGGGACAGAGGTGAGGAGTGCAGAGATGCTGCTGGCTGGAGTTTGGGTGAAAACTTTTGAGTTTTGATAAGCAAGAGGCTTGTGAGCAACTGAAAGGTGAGAAATATTGAGGAATGAAGAAAAGAGATTAGTACAGTAATGCTGAAGATTATGAAATTATTCCCATTTTTAAATTAGTTATGAGTATCATCATAACTCAGAGATCTAGAAGCTAACACTTATGCTTCCAGACAGTCACACTGTAACGCACACACAATCGTAGAAATGATTTAATGAGATATTGCTCATGGCGTGATATCTAACTTTGCCTTGTTTCCTTTCAAATTGTTTTGTTTCCTATTCTTGAAGGCAATATGAAGAAAATTATATCTACATTTCACAATGTCTACTCTAGTGCAGAAAAAAAAATCCCTTGCTGGTATATACAATGGAGTGGAGACTTACTTTTGTCTTAACCACTTGTTAGGACTTTATATGCGATTCTAGATAGGCCACATGGAACCTCACTTGTCACTGGGATTACATAGGAGGTATTGTAAATTTCTAATCAGTTTTACAATAATATTAAATCTAAGTATACATGACTTACACTTTTCCTCTCTCCTATATGCCTTTATTGCATATCCTACTTCCACATTTTTGTCCAATTGGATAATATCTTGTGAAGTATAGTGATATATTGTTGTCATCATTTTAGAAAAATTAGAACCTAGAAATTCAGAAAGTCTGAAGGGTTACCTAAGGTCCATAGCTGGAAAATGGAAAACTAATAACAGAATTCAGTTTTTCTCACTCTAAATTCAGTTCTTTTGGTAGTCTTCAGTGTCCAGTGTTTTTATACTTGCTTAAGGTCAAAAAAAGTCTCTCTGTTGGACTCAGCTGGACTCACAACCAAGTCCAGTGCCAATACTTTAGGCCCAAGCCCTAGTACATCAAGGAATATTTCTTATAGAAAAATAAATGTTTTTCTACAAGAGCTAAATTATATATAATCTGTTTTACAAAAATACTCTAGCCTCTGAATATCTCATGATGAGTAATCCCTAGAATCAACTTCAGTCCCTTTCCCCTCGAGAATTTTCCATTGCCTGCTCTCTCAGTCAGCTGTGCTGCTCTCTGCCAGAGTGACTCTTCTGCTGGAATCATTGATTTTATTAAATAATTATAAGTGAACATCTATTTTTGGCTAACCCTACAAATAGAAGATGTTAGGATTATGATAAGTTCACAAAAAAACATGAAAGCCATAAAGAAGGGTCATGGTAGATCACAGAAGACTTCTAGAAGATACTGAGAAGTGATAGATGAACAGTAAGTAGCTGATGACATGAGAGAGATGGGTCTTCCTGGAAGACAGAGCAATAGGTTCAAGGCCCAGATGCAAGAGAGCTGAGGGCATATTCATAAGATCAGAAGTGGGTCAAGAGTGAAATAAGTAGGTAAGAGTATTAGGAACAAAATTTAAAAGTTGGGGGGGATGAAGAAAGGTCTTTCATAACATGCTAAGGAATTCAGACTGCATCTCAACTATCAATGAATGGTTTTAAAGAGTAGGCTAATAGGCTCAAACTTGTATTTTAAATAGATTGCTAGAATGGCAATGTCAGGAGTATTCTAGAAAGAGGAAAACTGTAAGACAAGAAATCAGACATGAAACATTCAGATGCTTCAAACAAAAGGTAATGATGCCACGTTTGTGTGATGAAAAGGTGCTGGTACAGTATGGAAGTGGTGGCCAGCGGGAGGTGGGGGTGAGGGCAAAGCAATTTTAAAGGCAAAGAAATGTGATATTAAGCAGTGGTAGGTGTCTTTAACAAGGACATTATAGTAATTTTGAGGTGGAACAATACTGTGTGTCAAATCCTCAAACCCTCACTTAATGGGAGGGAGTGACCTGCCTGAGAGCAAAGAACAAGGAAAAGAGGTAGAGGGGGTCCTTCCTCATTGTGCCATCAAATTTTTATTAAGGTATACACTTTACTTCAGCTTAAACTTTCAAAATGATTTTTTATAAAATGAATATTGAGATGAGATTGAAGTATAAAATACTGTAAGTGGTATAATTTATCATTAATCAAATGCCAAAAGAGAAATTATTTCTGGAAGATGTGACAACGAAGTTAGGACAGGAGACAATTCTACTGAAAAGTGACACCATATTAATAGAATGACCTAGAGCATAGAATATTGAGAGAACAGGAGAATTTTTTTGCACTTGTTCTAAATCTTACTCATCCTTTTAAGCTATTGTTAACAAATCTTTCCAAATGTTATACTAATATATCCTTCCATGTGTGACCAAAGATATGACTTGAATCAAGTTTTAGAAATACTGTAGCAATTGAAAGTATAAACAGGAATCTAAAATAAGCAGGACTATAGCAACAGCAACAAAAACAGATGACAAATAGTTTTAAAGTATGTGATTGATTATTTGGAAAGTTGGTCTAACTGACCATCTAGAATATCATGCTTACTCATTATGTTAATTGTTAGTGCTATTTGCTGTTATATCCAGTTTTTTTTTTTTCTAGGAACAAAGAAGTGTTAGGCTTCCTGATCCCCTTGAGGTTGGATGAGATTATGGGAGCAGTTATGATCAATGACTTTGGGAAAACAATGATGTATAACATTACAGGTGGTCATTTTGAGTGCCACCAGGGATCTCTTCCCTCTTGTACGGCCAACACCATTAGCAATGGCAGATGTTCTGAGGGTCTGTGATGCGCTGACCAGCTGACCAGCAATAAACAAGCAGTATGAGCAAAGAAACAAATTTTGTTGAACAAAGTCACAGATATTTGGAGGCTGTTTGTTACTGCAGCATAACCTAGTCTTTCCTGACTGATATTGTAATTAATACATAGATTTATGGCAAAAAAATTGCTGCTTAAAGTGCTGTATCTCAGTAAAAGAACTGAGGCTGGTACAAAAAGTGTGGTGGCACTGAAACTTTTTCATATCCTTTGACCAGTCTTAAGAATCTCCATATCAAAAATAAGCTGACATGGTGGGTATGGAGGACCAAGTCTTTAGATTTCTATTAGAAAATCTTCCATACTATCTTAATGGATAAACTATATAAGGCAAAACTTGCTGTGATTTTTTTTACAACCTGAACAATGTAGTGTAAAAATTGTTTAAGGATCAATTACTTTTTAAAACTTAACCAATTAATTTAAAAACAAAAATAAATATCCTATCAATACTTTTAAAAATATTTAGGTGAAATTTACACAGCAAAATTAATGATTATGCAGTATACCATTCAGTGCCCTTATTACATTCACAATTTTGTACCACCATCACCTCTATCAAGTTGCTGCAAATGCCATTATTTCATTCTTTTTTATGGTTGAATAATATTCCACTGTATAAATGTACCACATCTTCTTTATCCATACTATTTGCTATTATCTCCAGTTCTTTTCTAGGCACAAAGAAGCATTGGGAAATTTTCTAAAAGTTGTCATGGCCCCAAAAGAAAACTGCATATCCATTAGGCAGTTACCTTTCAGCCCTTGCTGTCCCCAGCCCTTGGCCACCATCAATCTGCTTTCAGTTTCTATGGATGTACCTATTCTTGATCTTTCATATAAAAAGAATCATATATTTATTAATTTTTGAGTCTGACTTCTTTCCCATAGCATTATGTTTTCAAGGCTTATCTACCTTGTAGCATATATCAGTACCTTATTCCTTTTATGGCTGAATAATATTCCATTTTAATGGATATACCCTAATTTTATTTTTTCTTTTTTTTTCTTTTTTGGTCTTTTTAGGGCTGCACCAGTGGCATATGGAAATTCTCAGGCTAGGGTTTTAATCAGAGCTGTGGCTGCTGACCTGTACCACAGCCACAGCAATGGAGGATCTGAACCATGTCTGTGACCTATCCCACAACTGATGGCAATGCCAGACCATTAATCCACTGAGTGAGACCAGAGATCAAACCCACATCCTCATGGATACTAGTCAGGAGGTTTGTTACCACTGAACCACGAAGGGAATTCCTGTTTATTTATTCATTGATAAACATTTGAGTTTTCATCTGTTGGCTTTTTGTCAATCTTATCTTGCAAATAATCGTCATATTTTCCCAAGGACTACATAATTCATAGTATATACAATTTGGCAACACGGGAAATCAAGGGAAAGTAGTGTTAAGTCACATGTTGAAACTAAAACCTAAGTTATAATGGTTAACCATCAGGCTTATTCTAGACAAAAACAAAACAAAACAAGCAAACAAACAAAAGAAAAGGCAAAATCTTTATTTATTGTACTAACACAGCAATGGTTATGTTTGTTTAAACCGTATAATTTACATACACACAGTTTATGTAGAGGAGACCAACTATTTAGTTAGCCTTATAGAAAGTTGCTACTAGCAACTGAGGAGTTTGGCATGCCTGAAGCATTAGAGAATAATCTTTGCTCACCTGAAAGGGCTACCAGAGCAAAGGACCCATCAGTAATGACCGGGTTTCACTTAGAGCTGGAGGAAAGCTCTGAGCAATGCTCTCCTGAAGCTCTCTCTGATCTTCTCAGCTGCCCTGTGTTGAGTACATCCATCATCTCTTGGTGACCCTCAATCAATAAGATACTGATCCCTCTGCATCTGGAAGTTATGGCAGGAATTGTACCATGCAGAGTCAGTACTATGTGGCTTCTGTAGGAATAACAGACATTATTAATGAGGGGTTCTAAATTGGAAAGTAGGTGAGGGCTATTTGTGTCCGCAAACACTCTTAGAACAACCCGGACTAGAAAAAAACAACAGAGTAAGAGAAGGCAATGAGATTCTGAAGTATGCAGTGTACACCAAAGGGAACAAATCAAAGGAACATAGCTGTATATTGTTAATATGAACTTATTTCTAACTATAGACTATGGAGACTTGGGGGAATTTAGATTATATGGTTATACTACTAGTTTGTTAATGTGAATAAATAACATTGCAATGAATAAAAAACCAAATTTATGTAAAAGTGTTATTGCATTCATAGTAACATCTTTTGTATTTGCAGATACTAACCATAACAGTCTATGAGGCTTATCTAATTTCTGTCATATTAACAAAGTATCCTTCACACTTTACAAGGCTGAGCACCAGCCATGCTCCATTTGCAGCCACAAGAAGCAAATTTCTCTGGACTTCCTAGTTATTTGCAGGTAAGGCTGAGTTTCCCTTCTGCTCTGGCCAGTTCTTCAAAGAGTTTCCAGAGCTCTAGCAGTCAGGTGCATTACCAGATTTACCTAACTTCTAAGGAGTATGCTTCCTTCCATATAAATTCAACTCTGCTTTCTATTTATATATTTCCCAAAACTAATCCTTTCTCCTTGGAAAGTAATTTTATGTTTACATTATCAAAAACAAATAGCATTAAATATTTTTCTCCAGGACACAAACTTCAAACATCCCTAGGTGTCTTTCCAGTTCCCCCCCAAATGACTTGAAGAACCCTCCTAAAAAATAATGCTTTGTTTTTTTAGAAGTTGAAGAGGACTTTGACTTTCATCCAATTTTGTCACTGGATGCTAGAGAGAAATATTATATGCCTATCTACATTCTAGGAGGAATTTTGGTTAAAGGTTTGTATTCAAGGTGCAGTTATGTCCCTGACAGTTTCTAGAGGATGCATACCCTGAGGAGCTACCTTTAGCTCTTTTCTAAATCAGCATTTGAAGGATAAAGTGGACAGAGTTCTTAATCTTTGTGCCAGCTAAGTAGAAATACAGAATGCTATGCTAGACTCAGTCATGGAAGAGAAAACTGTTAGGCATTTCTCAGCACAAAAGTACACATTTGCCACAAAACATACTTCCAACTACTGCTTTCCGTTTACTATTGAGTCATTCAAGATAGTCACTATTGAAATCTAAAGCATAAATGAGTCGGAGGAAAGAAAACATAGCACACATTCAAAGCATCATTTATATAGGAGAAATTCTTCAGGAGAAGCTCATAAAACTCAAAGATATTAAATAGATTTATTTCCTCCAGCTTTAAACCAAAGGGAAACTATCAGCTACGCATTGTGCCCATATGCTTTTTATAAAGAGCATCTGTGTTGCTCAGATATCATCAGTCAACTCAGAATTCATGATCAGATTCCCTTTGTAGTTGATTCTAACGTGGTCTTTCTCACCAAAAGAGAGAGAAAAGAGGGAAGAGGGCCAGTGGTGTCTAATACAGAGAAACTCTAGAAAGCATTCCCCTGCCTCCCCCTGACAAGTTCCTAATGGCCACACAAGGTTGGGAAGAAGGGCATGTCACAATTTGTCATGGACTGCAGCTTTCCCAAAATAACTCTTGGCTTTTCCTCAAAAGGGCTTTTTGAGGAAGTGCCCTATTTTCTAAAATACTTCTGGTTATCTACTTCTATGATAGATATATCTATCAGCCCATATCTCCATAAACCCTTAAGTAAAGTGCAAAGGAAAGTGAGAGGAGGGGCTTCTCTTTCATGAGATACTTCAAATTCTTTGCAGGGAGGCACCTCTTTCTTGCAGAAGCTCATCTTTCTTTCCCCTGTCAATTCTATTTTTCAAATGATGTGAAATTTAAATTTCAGTAAGGTAACCTCCAAAGACTGAAAAAAAGTCAAGTTTTTCTATTTGGGGGAAGTCACTGCTCATTTTAATTCTAGATGTCAGCCAAAATAACATGACATCTCAGAGAGAGAGAACATGGGCTGCACACCTGCCCAGCAGCCTGTGAGGAAACAGACCTACACCTGCAGATTCCCAGGAAGTTCCTGGTTTTCTTGGTCACTTTTAGCTACTGATTTTTATCTCCAATTAATTACTTTTTCCACTTGAAGTTCTTACAGCTGTTTCTCTTGGTTTCTACTTAAACACTAAAAGATGGTACTTTGTGAAGATGTTTTACTGGCAAGTAAGGAACCCTGTCTGCACAGGGGTCAGGTACATGGGTTTCCAGGGAGGAGAAATGCCATAGAGCTCTTAGAGACAAAAGACTGCTGGCTATCCTTGTTCCTTGTCCCTTATCAGGAAAGTCTCAGAGTCTTTCTGAGTACTGCTGATGTGCTGGTGAAAATCTGAATTATAGTCACATAAAGCATGGGGCTGGCTGGAAGTCATTCCTGCCTAGATTCCTAAAAGAATTTGGGGCTCCAGGAGCCTCTGTATTGTATATGATGTGCCTCAGTCAGGATTATGTCACCCAGTTATAACTGCACTGGGGACAGCAAGCTGGGGGCCAGGTGAGAATAGCCAGTGTCCTCAAACCAAAAAACCACGTGGAAATAACCAAAATAACAAAATCACACTTTGTTGAGACATTTTACTTAGAAAAAATGAAAATGTGAAACAGCTCTTAGTTCCATTCTATTCACAAAAGGGTAAAAGTACCTTCCAAAGGGTTAAGTACCATCTCCTTTTAAAAAACTGAGTCATAATGCTTTTCTTAGATGTTTTGGTAATTCTTATCTGACCCAACTGTGACCTCATGAGAAGAGGTAAAACACAAAACATAATGCTATTTCACTTGGAACCTCAGAGGAAGAACGCTGTTTAAAGAAGCTGAAAATATGATGAAGCTAAATAATCCTCAAAAGGTATGTTCATTCAATCAAGAGCTAACACTGCAAACATTTTAAAGTATGTTTCTCATCAAATTTTAATCATTCCATTTCCAAAAGATGTTTTATATTCCTTTTGATCAAATATAATATGTTGAAATCTAAATGTATACGTTTGTACAGAGAGGTAAGCCATTCTTTTATTGTATAATTATTTCATAAAGATTTGGCATATAGGCACACACACACATACTAGTGGACTTTGCTAGGGCATTTATTGATCTCCATTTATTCTACTCTCTATAAACATAGCAACTACATGAACTTCAGAATTCCCTAGGGCCGTGTCCTTTGAATGCTTAGAAGGAAAGGCCTTCTGTAGCCTACAATATAATTGTTACTTTTTACACGTGCCATTAAAATAGAAAAACAGTAGTTTTATACATTTGAGCTATAATTTAGCATGGTCACTGTGCATGAGTCTCTTCTACATGCTATGTCTTCTGAATATACTTATATGGTAACATACCTAAACAACAGATATTCATTACTGCCTGGAATGCTCTGAAATCCTGATTTTGAAAGTCAATTAAGTAAAGAATTTAACACACTCACCTTATTTGAAATTCTTTGGCAATAATTCCTGTAACAGGGTGACTAGTATATTGTGTCTTGATAATAATGCTAATCATTTACATCTTCACTGTGTTATTCAAGCTTGCAAATTTACATGAAAGAACCATATCCTAGAAAGGCAAAGTCTTGTACTGCCAAGAGTTAAGCCAAGAAATGTAGTTTATATCTATTAACAATCTGTATTTTTTTCTAGTAAGTTTAACATCAAATTCCATTCTATATTTAAAGTATCTGGTTTGTTTAATCTTGTGTGCATTTTTTTTTTTGGCCATGTTCATGGCATGCGGAAATTCCCAGGCCAGGGACTGAATCCAAGCCACAGCAGTAACCAGAGCCACAGCAGTGACAATGCCAGATCCATAACCCATTGAGCTACCAGGGAACTCCTTGTGTGGCTTTTTAGCTTGTACATTTTCCTTCTTTTCTAACAGTTATGTAAAAAGTTTGGGATTTGAAGAAATAATCGAAATAGTTCTCACTGTAAATGTATTCTGAAACACTGAAAATTTTTATGGTCTCACCTCTCCCTATCTGGAATCCATAATATAGTGTGGATTGCTTTTATACTTGTTTGCTGACCAGATCCAGGATGGTACCATGGAAAACAGAAACAGTAGATTTGATTCAGCTATACTACTCTTTTATTCAATAATATTTACCCAAGAAGCATTATACTATCTATACATGAAATGCACTCTCTCCTTGGAAAAAAACAGTCTAGTAGGCATGACTTTCTATGTGCTGCATTATATTCTGAGATTTAATAAAAATAGTAATATGTATATCCACTCCAAATAACTTTAAGATAACATTTCTATAGGTGGACTATCTCAGGAATAATCAAAAGAACATACTTTATTATGTTTATAAATTGATAAATCAAAACTAAAAGTTTTATCCATGAATGGAAAAATATTTTAAACAAATTTTTCATATATATTTTTACTATAAGCTATTCAGTGAGCACCAAATATTTATTGCACTAGTAGAAGAAGAAGAAGTGAACAGAATGAGATGCTAATTGTTGATTCATAATGAATTCATGGAGTCATTCTCAGTGTAATATATTCCCATTTAAAATGAATGGGTCTATTAATTTCATTAAGTCTTTTATGGGTATTAGATTTGGAAAATAATCTAAGCTACCTGACCTGCAAAGGGATATTGTGTAGTGATATTAGCTTTATCAATAAGAACATTAATTCAGAATTTGATTTTTTTCTATCTTTAATCCCCTAATTATCTCATTTTTACATTTAAGATGCTATGTTGCAACAAAAAAAGTCATGTTTTGGCTTATAGATGTTAGTAGGATTCATTGTCTTTCTTTATGGGCATTTTTTATCCTAAATAGGTAATAGAGTCAATTTTCTTTATTAGGACAATCAGAAAATAAAGCATAATTCATAAAATAATGTAAAAACAAATGTGTAAAATATAGTTTCCTTCTTAAAAAGTTAGTAGATTATTATAGCCCTTTAATATCACTAAAACTATGCTAAATAAACAATTTTTCTTAGAAAAATTCATAAAATACTTCAGGATTCATAATACTTGAGAATCACTAATATTAGTATTTTATTATTAAACATAAAATATGGCTGCTTGAAAATGTCAATTACAACTTTAGCAACCAGAATAATGGTGTGGAGAAGATGATGTATAAACTAAAATCCAAATTAAAATAATTGTTCATAACGTTGTACAAAGCAATTTATTTTATTTTTTATTTATTTTTTGTCTTTTGTCTTTTTAGGGCCACACCCATGGCATATGGAGGTTCTCAGGCTAGGGGTCTAATTGGAACTATAGCTGCCATCCTACACCACAGCCACAGCAATGCCAGATCCTTAACCCACTGAGTGAGGCCAGGGATTGAACCTGTAACCTCATGGTCAGATTCGTTTCTGCTGCGCCACGACGGGAACTCCACAAAACAATTTTAATGTAAGTTTATTAAATTAGTCCTCAGCATAGTCCTCATTTAATGGATTTTAACATGTAATTGTGTGAGGGTCTTTTGCTGTTTTTCACAGGGACTTTTACAGCCACACTTGCAGCATATGGAAGTTCCTAAGCTAGGGGTCGAATTGGAGCTGTAGCTGCTGGCCTACACCAAGCCACAGCCACACCACACCAGATGTGAGTCGCATCTGCGACCTATGCTGCAGCTTGTGGTAATGCCAGATCCTTAACCCACTGAGCAAGGCCAAGGATTGAACCCGGATGCTCATGGGTAAAATGTAGGGTTCTTAACCCACTGAGCCATAACAGGAACTCCCTAATTGTGTGCTCCTGATGTTATTATTAAAGTGATTGCCACTATGCCAATATGTAATGATTCCTGGGTGAAAACACTCAGGAGTAGTGAAATTCTGCCTTCACAAAGTCACCACATTCCCCATGAGATCCTCAAAAAAGGCAGTGATGAGAACACAAAGCTTAACCTGGAATTTTCCCAAACATGTAGCTAGCTCCTGACCCAGCCCTACCTAGATCCTTAGCCTCCCCAAAGGAGAAAGTATATGAAATAAAGAAAAGAGAGAATGTGAACCAGAAGCCCAGCTTGAACAGACACAGGTAGGAAAGAAGCTAAAGAGACAGGAAACAAGATGGTCAGGTCCTGCACTGGTACAATTACAGTCTCATGAATGAAGAAACTTGACAAAGAGGATCTACTCTGCCCAGCCCTGCTCCAGAAGCAATATGGACCAATTCATATGAGTCAGGCTCAGCCAGATTAGCTTCCTTTTTTAGAAGAGATACAAAGAGAATAGAAGGAACTAAAAGGGTTATGAGACTTTCTTCTCACTTACCTGCATACAAAAATAAATTTAAAACCTACAGGTGGAATATAATATTTTAAATATCTTGATAAATGATGACCAATATATTTCTCTCTGTTAAAATACTAGTTGTTGTTTACTGGATATAGAATCCAGAGTGAATTTTTACCCTTCTTTCTTTTGTTTTTTAAGTTTTATTTATATATGGCCACAACCATGGCATATAGAAGTGTCTGGGCCAGGGATCAAATCTGAGTTACAATTATGACCTGCACCAGATCCTTAACCCACTGTGCCAGGCTGGGGATTGAATCTGCACCTCAGCAGCTAGAAGGCCAAATCCTTAACCCAATGTGCCACAGCAGGAACTCCTCTTTTTTCTTTTAGTATTAAATGTCATTCCAGTGTCATCTCAATTCCCATTTATTCTGATGAGAAATTTGTCATCATTCTTGTGTCACTTTAACTGTAGGAGAGGGGTCTTTTTTTCTGGTTGCTTTTAAGACTGTCTCTTCATCTTTTGTTTTCAGCAATTTAACTATATGTTGCCTAGGTTTGATTTCCTTGTATTATTCTGCTTGAGTTTACCCAGATTCATGAACCTATGAAGCAGGTTCTTTATCGAACATAAGACATAGGAAGACATTCTGTCTTAAAATTTTTTCTGCTCATTTTTTTTCTCTATCATTTCTAAGACCTTGATTACACCAATGTACATCTTCACATTTTCCCATAGGTCATTGATGTTTGATGTTTTAATTTTTTTTTTACCTTAATTTGGTTAATTTCTATGAAAATGTCTTCAAATCACTGTCTTCCCTTTGCATGTAAAGGTATTCAATGAATATTTAGCTTTGAATATTATTTTATATTCTATAATTTCTCTTACTGCCTCCATTTCCCTTCTAAAATTTTCCACATTGTAATCCATGATTTTTTTTCATTTTGATAAAATTCTCTAATATTTATAATAGTTATTTTAAGTTCTCAGGACCACCTGTGGGGTCTCTTCCTAGTAACTAAATTTTCCCTTGATTATGAGTCAAATTGTCCCACTTTGTTGCATTTCTCATGTTAATTTCATTCTATTTTGGATGCTTTGTTTAAAAGAACAATGGAAAATTGAAAATATATTTGTTGCTTTTCTTTTTTTCAACAGGGCACAAGCCTTTTCTAGGTCTGGCAGTTGGTATAAGGAGTTGATGTTCAGATTTCTCCAAGAGTCAATCAAACTGAACTAGGTTAAGCTGGTATTTCAATTACATAAAGTTTGCCTCTGGTTAGCCAAACACTCAATCTCCTATGTGGCCAATGCCAGGTACCCAAATATTGCCATTTATCAAATATTTGTCAATATTTGAACTCAGTAAAGGTTGGGTAACAGTTTGCAACAGATTTGATTCTCCTTTGAATTCAACTCTGGCATAGCCCTAAATTCTCAACTCTGTAAGATTGCTCAAGACTATATGAATTTCGTGTTTTCCAACCCCCCCCTACTATTGTTTTCCTGGCAAAATTGTGGGGTTTGGTTCAGGAAGGATTGTTAATTATCAAACTGAATGGTTTATTTTCATTTGGGAATCCTCCCAACTCTAGATGATCCCTCCAATCCATAGTGTTAAAAGACTCTGCTTGTTACCCTTCTTGGAAGAGACTGCAAATTTCTTCATACATGGTAGGTCTGTTATTTTTCCTATTCACAACTCAAGTATAGTCCCAGGGGTGGAAGTCCCCACAGGTCACCCATAAATACTTATTTATCTCTGGAATTTAGTTTGACACACTTTGTTTAAGTTCAGGACTTCGATAGATTCGTAGAAAACTATGATTTTTATTTTATTCATTTCCTTCTGTCATTGTTACCATAGAAACACAAGTCTATCACATTCTTTCTACATCTTGACTTGAAGTGAAATCTGTCCCATTTCTTTCTGAAATCAGTAATACCAAAATAGGGGCAAAACACTTCTTACTGGTAAATATCAGGGAAGGGTGACCTTATAATATCCCAAACCTTAAAGAGTCCCTTCTAAGATTTTAAATGAGTGATGTCATTTTAATTTTTCAGATGTTTTTGTAGCTCTTTAAGTATAAGAAATCATTTTAGTGAAAAAAAAAGTAGAATAAAACCCAGCACAAATACAAGATTTCTCTGTCAGGTGGAGAAAAAATGACCAGAAAATAAGAGTGTAAAAGAAAAGAGCTATGAGTGGAGATGGTGGAATGCATATAAATAGTAACACAGGCTCCTTCCAAAGACACCCTGAGGAATGCACCCATGGCAGCTGTTCCTGCCAAGCCTCAGAAAACCCCTGACCACTACAACAAATGTGTAAAACAAAATCTGACAATGATGCAGTTTTCTTCTATTTGATTTTATCACAATATAATTTACTAGTATGACAGTAGATCAGACAAATGAAAAATGCCAGAATAAAGACCAAAAATAATCAGTCAGGATTAGGTTAGATTAAAATACATAAAACAAAACCAAAAAAAGTAAAAACAAACAAACAAAATCCAAAAAAGCAGTGGCTTAAATAAGTTAAAAGCTGAATGCAAGAACTTGTTTAATTGCTCTACAGTATCATCAAAGAATAGGTTTATATCTCTCTGCTTTATGACCCTAGTGAAGGACCTCATGATTCAATATGACTGTTCTAGCCCCAGTGTTGCAAGACATGTTTCCTTGAAAACTCCATCTTGTCCTTCTTTACTTTATCCCATCTTCTTGACTTACTTTATCCCATCTTCCTGCTTTGAAAAACAGTCACAGTGCTGGTAAATGACTTAAGCTTAAGAACAAAGACCTAAAGGCATAAGTGAACTGTTATGTGCCTAGAGGTCAGAGTAAGAGCTTAACCCTTTACCACCTAAGTGGCTTTCTAAATAGTAAAAGAACTTATATAATAGCAAACAAACCCTGTATCATCCACCCATAGCCACTCCTCACTTGATCTCATCTAAAGAGCACAATAAAAGCAGTGTGGTTTCTTGAGGCAGGGGCGCTTGGTCCCTGAGACCTTGAGTTCCCCGGCTCCCACCTTTACCTAAGATAAATGTCTCTGTGTCTTGTTTTGTGTTAACTATTTTTCCTTAAGTTCCACAGCACCCGTTCTTCAGCCCCATCCTGCTGAGCTGGCCCCGGCAAGTGGCGCCCAACGTGGGGCAGGCTCACAAATAGGCAGGCACAAGGAACCAAGGACCGTGACTACAGCGGAAATTTTATTCACTGGAAGTGCTGTGGAGCCCTGAGGAGAGAGGAATTTTGTGTGGCCACGCTAAAGAAATCCTGCAGATAAGTTCCCTCTCTCGGGTATTTACGGGGTAAAATGGGAAACTATAATCCTTACATTTGTTTGTTTGGACAACTCCTTAAAAAGGGGGGTGCAAAAACAAGTGAAAGTAAGCTTTCAAAACTTTTTCAGACTATTGAGAAACATTGTGATTGGCTTTTTACATCAGAAACATTATATTTAAAGATATGGGAAACGATAGGAATGGAACTTAGGATATTGCATGATGAGGGCATTCAAATTCCTGTGTCCATTTGGAGTACATGGAACTTAATTAAATCAGTTTTAGAACTTCCAGAGACCAAAGAGGACTTAGAGGAAGAAGGGGAGTTTACACCTTTGTTGGAAGAATCTAAATATGCAGTCCCCGAACAAAATTATCATAGAGAATATCTGGCTCCTGAGCCTTCGGCTCCAATTGTTGATTCTGATATTCCTCAATCGCCTCCTATTAGGAGTAAGGTGATGAGGACTCATCAAGCCTCTACTTCCAGGGTTGTAAAGAAAATGAGCGCTATCCCTGAACACCACCTATCATCCATTCAACAGGGAATTTTACAGGCTCAAAGGGAAGGCGATTTGGATGCCATACACTTAGCCTTTCCAGTAACTGCCAGGGAGACAGTGGCTCCAGGCATTGATCCCGCCAACCCTGATGGAGTTTACGAGTTCATTCATGAGCCCTTTCCTTTTAAAATACTTAAAGAATTAAAACAGGCCGTTCAAAACTATGGTGTTAATTCTCCCTTTACAAAAGGAATTGTGCAGGGAGTAGCTGAAGGAAATCGTATGATTCCTGCTGATTGGCATAGCTTAACCCGTGCTGTGCTATCACCTAGTGAATATTTACAATTTAAGTCTTGGTGGCAAGATCATGCCCAAATTATTGCTAATCGTAATCAGGTTCGAAATCTTCCAATTACAATGGAACAATTGTTAGGGATTGGTCCTTGGAGTAATCTTCAAGATCAATTAAAAATGAATGATTTGGCTATTGAACAGATTAGACAATGTTGCTTAACGGCATGGGATAAAATTGAATCTACGGGTCAAATAAATATTTCTTTTCAAAAGATCCTACAAGGCCCTAAGGAACCTTATACTGAATTTCTAGCTCGTTTACAAGAGGCATTAAAACGACAAGTTACTAACTCTGAGGTGTCTGATACTATTTTTCAATTGTTAGCATATGAAAATGCAAACACTGATTGCAAAAAGGCCATAGGATTTTTAAAAGGAAAAGCTAACATAGCCGAATATATTAAAGCCTGTCAGGGAGTGGGGACGGAGTCTTTTAAGGCCTCAATGCTAGCCCAAGCAATGGCTAATTTAAAAGTTAAAGACAAATTTTCAGGAAAATGTTTTAATTGTGGCAAGACAGGACATATTAAAAAACAATGTCGCCCTCTTCCACGAGCCCGACCTTTCTTTCACGGAGCTTCAGCACCTTCTAGTAACAATAGTAAACAGCCCAGACTATGTCCAAGATGTAATAAAGGAAATCACTGGGCTAACCAGTGCTGGTCCATCTTTCATAAAGATGGAACCCCCTTGTTGGGAAACTACCCTCGGGGCAAGCTTCCAGCCCCGTCAACCAAGGAAGCATTCCCCATTCAGAACAAGAGCCAGACTCCCTGGAACTATGCTCTGCACCAGAGTTCGACATCACAGTAGATCTCCCTAGTGTACAGGATTTAATTCTCCTTCCTAGTGAAACTCCTACTTCTATTACAACCAAATTGGAAAATCCATTACCATCAGATACAATAGGATTGATAATAGGAAGGGCAGAGCTAACAGAACAAGGAATTCGAGTTCATACCAGGATATTGGATAATAAAGGGGATGATAAAGTACAAGTGATGGTTTCCACTGCGATTCCTTGGAAAATTAAAAAAGGGGATCGGATTGCTCAAATCTTAATTTTACCTAGAGTCCAGAAGAAAAAAGACAGGAATAATTTTAGACAGAAGAGATTCAACACCACAGGAGGGGCAGGAGTGTTTTTATCAGAAAAGGTCTAGAGGAACGACCCACTTGTCAAGTTATCATAAATGGGAAGTCTTTTAGAGGATTGATTGATACTGGTGCTGATGTTTCAATCATTAGCCATTTACATTGGCCAGACACCTGGCCTCTTCAGCCAGCTGATATTGAAGTCACTGGGTTAGGAAAAGCAGAGGGTCTCAAAAAAAGTGCCCAATGGCTTAATTGTGAAGGACCAGATGGGCAGCCAGCTAGATTGAAACCTTATGTTGCTCAACTCCCTATCAATCTATGGGGGAGAGATTTATTACAACAGTGGCATGCAGAAATTTACTTACCACCAGTAGATCAATATAGTCATCAAAGCCAAAAAATGTTGCAGAAACAGGGTTACATTCCCGGATTGGGATTAGGAAGACATCATCAAGGGAGAGTGGAACCTATTGAATCTGAGGTTAAAATGGACAAATCTGGTTTGGGATATCGGCCTTTTCATTAGCGGCCACTGCTTGTAAAAATAATTATGTTTCTCCTGAACCTATTCGACTGAAATGGACTACAGAAAAACCAGTTTGGGTTGAGCATTGACCTCTTTCTTCAGGAAAATTAAAGGTTTTAAGTGATCTTGTCCAAGAACAATTAGAGAAGGGCCATATAGAAGAATCAAACCATATCATGAGCAAGCTTGTGAAGCATCCCTCGACTCCAGACCCCAAAAGGAGGATGATAAGAGCTCATCTTCCCACTTGAGGTCAAATCAAACTGAAACCTAGCTGAGAAGCTGAAACCTAGCTCTCCATCACAGTGAGTATTCTCACAACTAGCATAGAAATCATTTTATTACTTGTATAGTACAGGAACTAAAAGCCTCATGAGTAAAACCCATTAAAAACTATTGAAGGTTTAACAAGAGAGTCCATCAGCTTTCTTAGCAAGACTCAGAAGGGCATTGAGAAAACATACAAAGGTACCCAGAATCAATGGAGGGCCAAATAATTCTTAAGGATAAATTCATAGCTCAGCTGGTGCCAGATTTATGGAGAAAGCTCCAAAAATTGGCTTTTGGCCCTGATCAGGATCTGGAGCACCTCCTCAGAGTATGTTACAATCGGGGCCAGGAAGAATGAAAGGAGAACAAGAAGAGAGACTGAGAAAAGGCTGAGGCTCTAGTTATGGCGCTACAGGGAGTCAACCTGGGAGTTTCCAAGGTGAGAGGACTAGGGCAAAGACCTATGCCTGGAGTCTGTTTCCTCTAAGAAAAAGAGGGACCCTTTAAATGGGAATGCCCCAAGACTTAGATCACTGGAAGAGGGATTGCCCCTGAAGACGAAGGTCTCTGTGGTTGACCCCTCAGGCCCAGGATCAAGACTGATGGAACATTTCCATAATGGCTCCTGTCCTTATCACCACTCAGCCCTGGGTGACTCTAAATGCAGGAATACGGAGCCACTTTTCAGTCCTCCTCTCCAATCCTGGGCCCCTCCCTTATGAATCTGCCACATTTATATTTCTGGCAAGCCGGTTACAAAATTCTTTACACAACCTTTGAGTTGTGACTGGGAATCCATTTTCTTTTCTCAATACCTTTCTGATTGTTTCAGAGTCCAACTCCTCTTTTAGAAATTCCTAAAATATGGAAGGTAACTACATACACGTTGTTACAGTTGTCAACCTAAGGTATAATATCTTATCGTACCTAGGTTTAACAGAAGTCAAATGAGACACTGAAACATCAGTTACTAAACAGAAACTAAAGGTCTTTAGAATGATTAACCAATATGATCAGTGCCACCTGAGATGGTCTCTATAAGAAAAACTTGTTTTTAGAAATTATAAAGGTCAGTCCGTGGTTGCTTTAGAAAAGTAGAATGAGTGTTTTTAATATAGAAGGAATGAGGAATGGAATTGCATCTTATTAAGGCAAAAGAAAGATAGTCTGTCTTCAGCTGATTGCTCTGCTTGGAAAATAAGTGACAGACTAATATGGATACAGAAAGTGATACAAGGTGTGTGGCAAGTGGACATTGAGAAGAGAATTTTGAACATGGTGGGGACTGTTTAGAATATATTTGAGTAAGTTAACTTGAAGGTGATGCCATAAATCATACTGTTCAAAAGGACATAGGTAGCTTTCCATTGCATGCTGACCAAGGTATACAAATGTTTCATAACCAGCCAGAGAAATCAGAAGAATCATGAGTTACCTGTGCTATTATAAAATCTAAATGTTGTATTCCTGATTGTCCACAGAATGTGTCTAATTCCCTGCTAGATCTTCATCAGTAGATTCATGAGCTGTCTAATCCAGCTCCAGTTTTTGGAGCTGCCCTGTGGAACCAGCTGACCTCCTCCTCCTTGTGAAAATATTTCTTTGAGGTATCCAAAGCAATGTTATCAAAGCCCACTTGACCATTCCATGAGTGGAGACCTAACTGCTTTCCCTAATGACGCCCCTTTTCAGCAGGAAGAAGTTAGAGCGGTCGTCGCCCCTTTTCCCACAGTTAGAGTCTCCAACTCAAAGGGGGGGAATTAAGGTAGATTTTTAACTCAGGTAGTCAGTGTAGGGATATGGGCTTTGATACATTCTTTGTGGTTATTTATTAACATTTGTAAACTGAGGGTCGCATAGCAAGCCCAACTGCTATAAAGGTTGCGGGTATTGCCCCATGGATCCATCACATCAGAGTGAAGCATCTGCTGCTGACACGGACACTAGGGAGGCTGTACAGCACCTCGAGAATCTCTTCATGGTCAAGTTCCAGAGACTCCCTTCATCATCAGAGTGCTAAGCCCTGCTCTGGCCACCCGTGGAAGCTGGTCAGTCTATGCACAGCAGAAACCCGAGGAGTTCCACGTGAGACTTAAAACTTGAACTCTGAGACTGAACTTGGACTGTGTTCTGTCTAAGTGAATAATTCAAGAAGAAATAATTCAAGAAGAAAAAAGTTGCAAGACCTATTTTTGTCTTCCCACAAAAACAAAAAGGGGGAGATGTTGCAAGACATGTTTCCTTGAAAACTCCATCTTGTCCTTCTTTACTTTATCCCATCTTCTTGACTTACTTTATCCCATCTTCCTGCTTTGAAAAACAGTCACAGTGCTGGTAAATGACTTAAGCTTAAGAACAAAGACCTAAAGGCATAAGTGAACTGTTATGTGCCTAGAGGTCAGAGTAAGAGCTTAACCCTTTACCACCTAAGTGGCTTTCTAAATAGTAAAAGAACTTATATAATAGCAAACAAACCCTGTATCATCCACCCATAGCCACTCCTCACTTGATCTCATCTAAAGAGCACAATAAAAGCAGTGTGGTTTCTTGAGGCAGGGGCGCTTGGTCCCTGAGACCTTGAGTTCCCCGGCTCCCACCTTTACCTAAGATAAATGTCTCTGTGTCTTGTTTTGTGTTAACTATTTTTCCTTAAGTTCCACAGCACCCGTTCTTCAGCCCCATCCTGCTGAGCTGGCCCCGGCACCCCAGCCATCACATCAAGTTGCAGACCAGAA
Organism: Phacochoerus africanus; assembly: GCF_016906955.1. Lineage (NCBI taxonomy): Eukaryota > Metazoa > Chordata > Mammalia > Artiodactyla > Suidae > Phacochoerus > Phacochoerus africanus. Next base: position 70,137,410 of record NC_062545.1, read on the forward strand.
GACAAAGGAATGGCAGACAGGTGCAAAAAAAAGGTCCCTCTCATGTCAGTTTCCTTTAAGTGACATTCTGTCTTATGCATGCAATGGCCAAAATTTATTTACATAGTTACTCTCTAATGAAAAGGAGAGTGAGAAAAAGAAACTTTTCCCTCAAGGAAACAACATTCCCACCTCAAAAACAGAGTTATCTTAATAAGAAAGAAGTCAGAATGACTACTATAATAGACAACTAACAGTCTCTTTGTAAGACTCCTCTTATCAGGAGATCTATGGAAAGACCAAACAGTAATAAATAAGAGTAAATTATACACTAAAATAGCTATGCATTTTACCATATACAGCATTGCAAAGAATGTTAATCCATTTTGAATCACATTAATCATTATTAGGCTAATAAGGTCTGTATCAGTCAGGATCCCTCCAGGAAGAAGAAAACACACTGTGATTTGAACAGGAAAATTTAACTTAAAGAATAACGAACTGTAGCAGCAAACTGGAGTAACAAATTATTGGCTGTTAAAAGGAAAAAGGACTCTGAAGAACACAGAAGTAGCAAATCTAGGGAACAGCAGTCACTGGTAGGGCTGAGATGGAGCACCTGAGGAAGAGAGCATGGCCCTGCTCCTTGTGCTGAAATTCAGACTTTCTTGGAGTGTAAACGGCTGTGGCTCTCTGGTTGTGGTATTTGGCCAACAGAGCTTACTGGAAATTATCCTCTGGAGTTCCAGGGAAAGCCACAGCTCAGCAGGCACTATAAAACTGCCAACAAAGGGCTCTGGAAGTTGTTCAAAGGGCCTCAATGGAGCACTGTACATTAAGGCCACCAGAGGGTGAGACCAGAAGGGTTTTGTCTGCTGGGTGCCCTGTGCCCAGGCACCAGCTGCTCACTGCAGGAACCAGATGCTGGAAAAGCCAGAGATTTGGGAGCCCACAAGAGGAGGCCTCCAAACCCGGAAAGAAAGCGCCTTTTTTCACTCCAGCATTCTCTAGAGACAAAGCTAGAAAGAGAAATGGGGGGCTGTATTCTCTTTGCACAGAGAAGGCATTTAAGATGAATTTGGAGCTGAGAGGCAACAAACTGATTACTGATACAAGGACTAAATAATTTCAGAAAAAGCATACGATGAGGCCTGCTGTCTTTTTCATCCATATCTGAATTTTCACAGAGAGCTATAAGCTGAAAAAACTGATCCAACATTTCCCTGCATCAAAAACAAAAACAACCAAAAAAATCAGAACCAGAGAAAAACCAAATAAGAAAAATATTTTCCTGTAATGTTTACTCATGAACTTGCAATGAGTGGTTATTCCATGGAAGACATAAAAATGCCATCCAATACACATGTATGCTGAACTTTTTATGCACAAAAACACCTTAATCTGCAAACAGTTCAATTAATGCCCTAGAATCTGACCAATAAAGTAAGCACACCTTCTTTGAGATGGTGTGATAAAGCAGAAGTACTTCCCAATGGAGCCAGCTTCCTCCCCAAATGCCTCCAGCTGCAGTTTCCTTCTTCCTTTCCTACTTTGGTTGATCTCTGCATTTAAAAATAAAATGAGAGTGACACTAAATTTTTACGTTCTTCTTTCATCTGGGTTCAAAATATTTAGATAGGGTCATATACAATTTCTACTCCCTAGAATGTAAAAGTATAAATTTCCATCTGTAAGAAAAAATCAAAATTAACTATTTCCCCAGGTATGAAAATATTTCATAGTTCAAAACAAAAAGGAAGAATCTGAAGAATGAGAGCAAACAGCTTCCTATAATAATCAGAGAAAGAAGAAAAAACACATTAGAAGATACATTTTTTTTCTCATTAGACAGTATTAATTAATGGTGGGGAAATGTAGGACCCAATAAGAAAATATAATAATCTTTACCTCTACTTCCTAATAACTATGATTAATATTTTCAAGACTAACAATATTTTCTATATTGGTTATAGAAAATATAGATTTTAAAAAATCCATATAGTTTTTTTGAATTCATACTATATGTACAGTTTTATACTTTTTAACCCACTGATCTATTATAAATAGTTTCCAATATAACTATGGCCTAAGAATATTTATAATTCATTTCCTCCACCACACAAATAGAACACTGCACCAAGGTTAGCAATATTAATACCAATCATGATATAATCTTGTCATTTTAGCTCAGAGCAAATGTAGTATGAGAGAAAATAGGAAAGAACTTATTTTTAAAGGAGAACTAAAAGTTTCACAAAGCCAAAATGTTTTCTAGATTAATTGATAAATATTTCAGTTTGTAATAAAGAATATTGATATAAAAATAATATCGGTTTAGAGAAGTGCTTTCCAAAGAGTGACAGTGCCCCTGGGGTCTCCTCTGAGAAAGCATTCACAGCACCTGGGGCCAGCCTGCAAACCAGCACAAGGAAGGAGCTCAGAGCTCTCAGAAGACAGAGGAACCCCTATAGCTCAGAGTTCCACTAAAGCAGTGAAGGAGGGCATTTGTGAGCCTGGATCCAGTCTGCACACTCCTAGGTTCTGGTCTAACTCCCCACTCCTTAGTGCCATTTAGTAACCTCTCTTAATGTCTCCAAGACTCTGTTTCCTCCAAGTGTAAAAGATGTATATACCAATACCAGAGTTCTTGTCATGGCTCAGTGGTTAACGAATCTGACTAGGAACCATGAGGTTGTGGGTTCGATCCTTGGCCTTGCTCAGTGGGTTAAGGATCTGGCATTGCTGTGAGCTGTGGTGTAGGTTGCAGACGCAGCTCGGATCCTGCGTTGCTGTGGCCCTGGTGTAGGCTGGCGGCTATGGCTCTGATTCGACCCTAGCCTGGGAACCTCCATATGCCGTGGAAGTGGCCCAAGAAATGGCAAAAAGACAAAAAATAAATAAAAATAAAATTAAAAAAAATAATACCAATACCTACCAACAACAGTGTCTTAGAGAAAAATAATGGATGTGAAGCCCTTTGTACAGAGTGAGAAACAGAATAAACTTTGAACAAATAGTATAATCTAAGAGTGTGCTCAGGGCTCTGGGCAAGATTCCAGTGACCTCATCAGCTTTTTCAACCACTAACAAATACTGAATGTCTTTATGTTCAAAGGGTGATTACGTACTAGCCGAAGAAAAATACTTTAAATGATTAAACATCATAAAAATAATTGAAAGACTTTATAAAAGGTCTGAATATGTAGTTTTACAAAATAGATGGAAAGAATCATAGGATAGAGCAACAAAAACATAAACATTACTCCGCCAGTATTATCAAATATCTTGCCAAATTCTAAACAATGGACTTTGGAGATTTCATCAGACACTTGCATTTTGTATACTTTTCTTCATATAACAAAAATCAACTTACAGCCATTGGGAAAGAAACTTTTAAATATATCTCATTCTTTTCAACTGGGAATTCTCAGTAATACTTAACGTAAGTCATCAAGCTAAACTACAGTTGATATTGATGTTGAACCTTGCCTTGTTCTTCAACTATGCAACTCTGAATCCAATATTTTTTTAATAAATTGTTCTATTCTTCTCTCAAATAATTTTATTGTTTATTTTTTATAAATTGTTCTATTCTCTCAAATACTATTAATTTATTGTTGATATTTTATTTTTATAAATTAATATCATTTTTTTACTTCTATCATGTTTATTTTTATTAACATTCTATATGAGAAAGTGATGACAGGTAATTATATGGTTATGATAGTGAAAAAATTCTCTTTTAAAATGTATGGATTTTTATTTGCATAGTGAGTTGCTTTAAAGAAAGATAGTTATAAAAAAATGATAGTTGTTAACTACATAATAACATAAACACAATAGTATACAATTAATAGTATAAGCAATACTATTATTATATTATTAATATATTAACATAAGTAATAATACAAGAATAATAATATAATAAATATATGATAGACCAAATTACTGAAATCTGGTAGGATAAGAATATATGATACCAAAAATGGATAAATATGATTTTAAAATGCAAAAAAATATTTTGAATAACTGTCAAGTCAACTCCAACAAAAAGTAATGAGTAATAGACTATAATCAGATATTTTATTTCATAAACTAAAAGATTTAATATTAGAAAAATAAATTATGCTTATCTGCCTCAGTAATTGGTCAAAAATCTAGAAATATTTAGCAATGCAGAAAAGTCACTTGAAAAATAAACTTTGTTTCATATTTAAAAGAAATCTACTATATTATTGAAACTAGTGAAGTTATTCCCATCTAAGTCAAATACATGTTTCGAGCATGCCTCATCACTGATATTAATTCTCCTGGGAGTTCCAACCATTAAAGTAAATAATGAACAAATACTTGAGCTCTCGAGAATAATAAACAGTAAGACTGAGCACACAGGGGAAACTCTCCTTCTCATCATCCTAATTTTCTAGGAATGTCAGAAAAATATATTTAAATCCATAAATAATTAAATACATAACATTGTTGAAAAACATAGGAGAGATGGAATTGAGACGGTAAAGCGAAATCTGGAGTGTACAGAAGAGGGGGATTTTGATTAATGAAAGTAGACAGCAAAGATGCCAATAAACAAGATAGATATTTAAGTTCATAAGTAATGAAACACATACAGAATGAAATATCAAAATGATAACTTTTGATAGCTGTATTTCAGAGCTTATACTAAAAGCTGCTCTGCTAGGTGAGTCTGCAGAGAAGCACCCTGCCTCACATGGGGCAAGTTAGAGTCTCAATTGTCACAAATCAGATGGAAACTAAATTACCAGCATGTGTCAAAAGTCTTCAGGTTTTGTGATGGGAATATAATAAATATGTTTGGGGTCATCGAGTTGGTGAAACCAATATTAAAAAATATTATTTAAAAAAGTCAGTGTTTTTATATCACTTTTAATTTTTTTAAACTTTATTGGAATACAGTTGACTTAAAATGCTGTATTAGTTTTAGGTGTAGAGCAAAGTGAATAGGTCATACATATATGTACATATGTAGCCCAGCAGGAACTTTTGAGGCCTTCTTGGGGCAGGATCTTCTCCTATACCCTCTGCTTTAGCTCCTCTCTGAAATATAACATGTATTTTGTTGGAGGTTTACAGGAACATCCTGACCTGATGACCTTTGTGGACAGCAACAAGTACAAAGGATTTCTGCACCAAGAAATTTGCAAACCTAACCATGCCCCTCCCTCACTGTGCCTTTAAAAATGCTTTGCAGTTTTGATTGAGGGGTATTTTGGGGGCAGGAGCCACCAGTCTCCTTGCATGGCCCTGAAATAAACCTTTCTCTGCTCCAAACTCTGACCTTGTTTGTTTGGCCTCATGGTGAATCAGGCATAGGGACTTGTACTAACACTTTTTTTCCCATATAGGTTATTACAAATTATTGAGTATCGTTTTTATATTCCACATATAAGTGTTATTATGCTTGTCTCTGTCTGACTATGCCCAATATTCCATAATAACCTATATGGGAAAATATGGGGAAAAAAATCTCTTTTTAGATTCCACATATAGGTGACAATACATTATGTTTTTCTCTTCCTGAGTCTACCCAATATTCCATAATAACCTATATAGGAAAAGAATCTAAAAAAAATGGATATGTGTATATGTATAACTGAATCACTTTGTTGTACAGAAGAAATTATTGTAAAATAACTATAATTCAATACAACTTTTAAAAAAATCAATGTTTTTAACCACTGCTTACACCACTCTACCAGCCTACTAGTACCTATGCCTTCCTGGGCTTCTCTCATGCTATGATGCCCCTGGGCCATGACTGTTTCTTCTTTGCATTCTCTTGATGTCTAACACAGTGTCTACCACATTACCCATCCAGGGTACTGGGGAAAGAAAAGAAGATTAAAGGACAAAAGGATCTCTCCTTTTGGGAGGGAAGGAGGACAGAGAGCACGAGGAATAAAGGGAAAGTAGAAGAAAAGACAGGAAGAAGAAATAAAAGAGGAAAGAAGAGGTAGAAGGAAGAGAGGGAGGAGAATCAGCTCAGGGTAAAAGCAGAAGTCAAGAAGCTAGAAGTAGGGAGTTCCCATTGTGGCACAGCAGAAACAAACCTGGCTAGTAACCATGAGGATGCAGGTTTGGATCTCTAGCCTCCCTCAGTGGGTCAGGGATCCAGCATTGCTGTGAGCTATATTGCAGATTTCAGACAAGGCTCAGATCCTGAGCTGCTGTGGCTGTGGTGTAGGCCAGCAGCTGTAGCTCTAATTTGACCCACAGCCTGGGAACTTCCATATGATTCAGGTGCAGCCCTAAAAAGCAAGAAAAAAAAAATAGAAGCTAGAAACAGAGGGAGAGAGGGAGATCAAATAGAAATCCACATGTTATGGAAATTATATTTTAATAATCACAAAAGAAGGAAATAGTTTCTTGCTATTAGAATAGCAAGAAACTTTCAATCTATCAGTAAATAGAAGATTATCATTTTTAGTGGCTCAAGTCTAACTTTACAAGACTACTTATGCAAACTCATAGTCTCAAGGAATAATTTGATACCACAAGTGTAGATTAATTTGAGGAAACAAATGGTAATGTGGATTCTTCAATTTATGGCTTAATTATTAGAGATTCAGGGAATTTTAAAGACAGAGAATTAAAGCAATTTACCTAGTCCAACTCCCTTTCTTAATGTTCATATAAGTTAGTTCTTTGCCACATAGATGATGAATTAGAACACAAACCTAATTTTAATCTACTATTATTATCCAACACAGTCCTCTACCTCAATGATTATTCTCTGAGTTTAAAGGGTTCATGATTCTTTAGAAATAGCTGTACAACTCACATGGACAATTCTTGCTCACCATATGCCTAAAATCAAAAGGAATTATCTTCCTTCCTTTGAGTAACTACAAATGACAATTATATATTTTTAAATTCACTTAAATATCCCCAAGCCATTCTTATAATGGGAACAAGGTTTACAAACATAAAATTTTACACAAAATAATCATTTTCAGTATGGTCTTCAGGAAAATACATTCCTCTTTTACTAAAATTTCCAAGGATATAAACTGCTACCCCTCATATTTCAGCAGATACACTCTGTTATTCTCCATTACATGTGACTGGCACAGTTATGTACTATAATAAAATCTGTCAGGGTGGCAATTTTTTGTTATTTGACAGGCTTCTAAAAAAAAAAAATTCTTGCTCTGGAAACTAATTAAAACTTGATTTCCCCCCTCTATTTTATCTCTTTACAACATTTTTTTTAACTGAGCACTCCCTGTTCATTTTTATTTTTCCAAGCGATAGTAATTTGACAGCACAAAGTAATTAAAAACTTGGAAACAATTCTTTCTATAAACCACTCCCTGCCTTCTATTAGCCAATGCTTGTGCTAATGTGACAGATATGTCACTGTGGGACTGACATTTCACGTCCACTGAATCAGTGTTTCACTTAGTTGTAGTATCACTTCTTTTAGGGATTAAATATGAGGAAAAATGCTATATTACCAGAAATAACCTATAGGAAAGTATCATAATGCTTGACAATAAATATGAAAACTCTTATATTGTCAATAGTATGTGCTTAATTCAGAAGTGTAAAGATAAAAACAGAAAGAGATGTTTGGAAAAGAAAAGCAGAGACCACTAATTATCTCAGCAAACTGCATTTTAAGAGTGCTATCAAATTTAGACATCAGAAAAGTCAATGTGATTCAGACGGTTTTCTTTAATTTTTTGTGGTTTAAAATTTATACCTATTCAAAATAATTTGAAACACAAATTTAATGTTTTTGGTTAGACTTAGTTTATTTCAATATTCATATAACACTTTTCTTCCTCATGAAAGGTAAATTTAAGAATATCAATTAAGAAGACTGTAAATACCTAATAGTGCTTAAGCATAGGTATCTTGGTTTTGTTTTTATTCATTTCTATTGAACTACTTCCACTCTACATGTGGTTTCTCAGCTATAAAATAATTATGTTCAGCTATCTGGTCTTAGCTTATGACATAATGCCTCTTCTACAGACTCAATTATCTGATTTTAACATCACTAAAATATTAACACTAGAAAGTAAAAGAACTTTTTTCTAGAATCTTATATTTTAAGATTTGACTGCCTAACTAAACCTAAAATGTCATTACAAAATCTACCACCTAGGAAATATAAAAATTCATTGAGTAACCATTACTTGCAATGCACTCGTCTCAAAACAATACTAACCCAAACTAGGACTTAGCCTCCACATGAAAATTTCCATGTTTTTTTCTTTAGTTTTTATTAAATATTTGTTGTTTCTTCTACTTGTTTGGCCATGCTGCAGTAGACCCATCTTATGAAAACCAATTCATTGGTGAGGCAGCATTTTAATCAAACCATATTACTCATATAATTTTCCTGGTACAATGGAGTTCTTTTAGAATAATTATTTAAGGAAAATCTGAGGTTTAAAGAAATGTGATATTTCAGCTCTCTAGAAAACTGGATTTAAAAAATTGCTCTAGTGATTAATTTTATAATACAGTAAAAACTCTTTTTTAAAGTACACTATTATATTCTCAGCCTGATTATATTCTGGGTCAAACTACGTAGTGAAGGAAAATTGATATTTTATAAAAATTTGTCTTAGAAGCATTTCCTGAGGAGATTGCTTGTGTATAATGTTTTAAAGTTTAAAAAGGAAACCAAACTGAAGTTACTAGAAGCAAGTAAACTTGCTATTTATAGGTAAGGTTATATCTGAAAAGCCACATAATCTTCTTTTACAGTAAACAGATCATTGTTATGCCACAAAGAACAAAATAGACTCTTTCTGATTTCAGATAACTGATACAAATTCCTTGTATACATAAATGGTTTGAGATTTCATTTACGTACATCATTACTTAATGCAGTGTCAAATATCTATTGAAGAGTTCCCATCACTATTACAGAAAAAGAGGAGAGTGGAAGTGATTGAATAAATTCAACGTTATCATGAAAAATCTGTTCTACATGGTAAAGAAACAGTAAGCAAAAAAAAAAAAAAAAAAAAAAGACCCGGAAACAAACCCTGACACTTACGGTCAGTTAATCTTTGACAAAGGAGGCAAGAACATAAAATGGGAAAAAGAAAGTCTATTCAGCAAGCATTGCTGGGAAACCTGGACAGCTGCATGCAAAGCAATGAAACTAGAACACACCCTCACACCATGCACAAAAATAAACTCCAAATGGCTGAAAGACTTAAATATACGACAGGACACCATCCAACTCCTAGAAGAAAACATAGGCAAAACACCCTCTGACATCAACATCATGAATATTTCCTCAGGTCAGTCTCCCAAAGCAATAGAAATTAGAGCAAAAATAAACCCATGGGACCTCATCAAAATGAAAAGCTTTTGCACAGCAAAGGAAACCCAAAAGAAAACAAAAAGACAACTTACAGAATGGGAGAAAATAGTTTCAAACGATGCAACGGACAAGGGTTTAATCTCTAGAATATATAAGCAACTTAAACAACCCAACAGCAAAAAAGCCAATCAACCAAAGGAAAAATGGGCAAAGGACCTGAATAGACTGTTCTCCAAGGAAAATAAACATATGGCTAACAAACACTTGAAAAAATCTTCAACATTGCTGATTATAAGAGAAACGCAAATCAAAACTACCATGAGATATCACCTCACACCAGTCAGAATGGCCATCATTAATAAATCCACAAATAACAAGTGCTGGAGGGGCTGTGGAGAAAAGGGAACCCTCCTGCACTGTTGGTGGGAATGTAGACTGGTACAGCCACTATGGAGAATAGTTTGGAGATACCTTAGAAATCTATACATAGAACTTCCATATGACCCCGAAATCCCACTCTTGGGCTTATATCTGGACAAAACTCTACTTAAAAGAGACACATGCACCTGCATGTTCATTGCAGCACTATTCACAATAGCCAAGACATGGAAACAACCCAAATATCCATCGACAGATGATTGGATTCGGAAGAGGTGGTATATATACACAATGGAATACTACTCAGCCATCAAAAAGAATGACATAATGCCATTTGCAGCAACATGGATGGAGCTAGAGAACCTCATACTGAGTGAAATGAGCCAGAAAGACAAAGACAAGTACCATATGCTATCACTTATAACTGGAATCTAATATCCAGCATAAATGAACATCTCCACAGAAAAGAAAATCATGGACTTGGAAAATAGACTTGTGGCTACCCTATGGGAGAGGGAGGGAGTGGGATGGATCGGGAGCTTGGGGTTATCAGATACAACTTAGAATAGATTTACAAGGAGATCCTGCTGAGTAGCATTGAGAACTATGTCTAGATACTCATATTGCAACAGAACAAAGGGTGGGGGAAAAATGTATACATGTAAGGATAACTTGATCCTCTTGCTGTACAGTGGGGGGAAAAAGTATATAACATATCACTTGGTCAAATGGTCATAAGTGTACAAAAAATAAATAAAGTAAGTAAGGACAGAAAGTGTGGAAGTACTCTGTTAGAAAGAATGATAGGATTTCCCATTGTGGCTCGGCGGAAACAAATCTGACTAGTATACATGAGGATGCAGGTTCAATCCTTGGCCTTGCTCAGTGGGTTAAGGATCTGGCATTGCCATTAACATTGGTGTAGGTCACAGATGTGTCTCGGATCTGGTGTTACTGTGGCTGTGCATAGGCTAGCAGCTACAGCTCCAATTCGACCCCTACCCTGGGAACCTCCATATGCCACAGGTGCACCCCTAAAAAGCCAAAAAAAGGGGGGGATTATAGATATTCCCTCAGAGGGAATTTCAACAAAACTTGAGGGATATGAGAAATCAGTCTATTAAAGTATTTAGGGAGAGTGTTATAGGCAAAGACAAAAGCAGAGGCTAATAAAACAAAGGCCCTTGATGCTGATAGCCCCTTAAAAATTGAATTGTTACAATGGCTTGCAGTTTGATGAATTATAATTAAATATCTGCAGAACTAGGTATAAGGCAAACACTGACTCTTTATCTGCCAAAATATTTCTTTTGAAAAGTTAGTTAAGAATATACTTTCATGTATAATTTTAATGTCAAGTAATGATATACAAATTTTACAGTCGCATTTGCCCTAAAATGTAAACTCTGTGAGGGCAAAGATTTCATTATCTGTTCTACTGACAAGGATTCTAGTGTTTCAAACACTGACTGTTACACTATAGATGATCAATAAGTATGTTCAATAAATTAAGAGCTCATTATACACTGATTATTTTTCACAAAATATTTATTTTCATACAAATACTGAATGTGAATATAGATCTTCCTATTTTAAGAGCACTCATTACCATAATATACTGTCAACTGCCTAGTCATCTTATTGATAAGCATAGATATATTATCTGTATCAAAGGGTAATATTTGATTCAAATGATAAAATGTTAATGTCTGAGATTTCACATCCCAGCAGAAGTTTGAGGATCTAAAACATTTTATTTTATAAATAAAATAAAATAAAAACTTTATTAAAAGTTATTTTCGATAAAATGTGATTCTTTTGGATTTCAAATAAACTGCCAAACTGAAAAAAAAAATTGTCCCAGATTTCTTCATTCTGCAAGTCACAGGTACACTCAAATTTCCTTGCAATTTCAAGGAAATGATTGGGTATAAAAAGACAAAGAAGCAGAAATAGTGAAGTCACGTGATCATTAAGATCCAGTTGTAATTAAGCATTTATTATATTTAATTTTGACAGATACATATTATTACATATTTTACAGATGAGCCAAAATATTCCTATTCTTCTCAACTTTAATTGCCTGAATATAAATACATATTTCTCAGAAGAATGAGAGCTGTTTATTTCCTCAAAAGGTCTTGTAATGATAAGAGTAATTTAACATAAAAATTTTTGTTCCCACATCACAGACATGCCCAAAGCACAGGTGTGGACTACTAAATAATAATAGTAGTGATAATACAATCATTCCTGAATTATTTTTATTTTTTCTTTTTTTGTCTTTTTGCCTTTTCTAGGGCCACACCTGCAGCATATGGAGGTTCCCAGGCTAGGAGTCTAATCAGAGCTGCAGCCGCCGGCCTATGCCAGAGCCACAGCAATGCAGGATCCGAGCTGCATCTGTGAACTACACCACAGCTCACGGCAATGCCGGATCCTTAACCCACTGAGCAAGGGCAGGGATCGAACCTGCAACCTCATGGTTCCTAGTCAGATTCGTTAACCACTGCGCCACGACGGGAACTCCTATTTTTCCTTTTAAAATGGAAATTCTTATTAAATATAAGCTGTCATTCCCCATGAATTGCTTATAGTACATATGGAGTCAATTTCTGAGGAATGGCTCTAATCACTGGTAGCAAGTTTTAAAAAACCCACATCCGTTGTAGGCAGACTGAAAAATTCATAGCACCTGAGAAGCAGTCACTTTCAGAAACTACCACATGCAGGATGGGTTGGCATTTCAAAGAGATACTGCAAAGTCCTTATCTCATTTAAGCACTGTACAGATAAAGTCAAATACGCATAAAGGACATAGAAGTAGCTGGAACAGCAATAATAGTCATAGGAACCGTTTGAGGGATATATGTTTTACGTATTCTGTCTTAAGCACTTTACAAATATAAATTTATTTAATCTTCACAACTCTTCGCATAGTTATCATTATCCTATTTATGGAGGCCAAAAGTGAAACGAAGAGAGATGAGGTAGCTTGCTCAGGTTGTCCAGGTAGAAGAGACAGGGAATCAAAGAAGTGAAGATAAAGCACATTACTTAGAGATCCATTTTAACAGAAAGGCCACTGACATAAGAACTCTCAGAGGATGACAGATTATAATGCTATAGGTGGTAAAAACTTGAAATTTATTTTTGGCCTTCTAGGACCACACCCGCAGCATATGGAGGTTCCCAGACTAGGGGTCCAATCAGAGCTACAGCTGCTGGGCTATACCATAGCCACAGCAACACCAGATCCGAGCTGTGTCTATGATCTGCACCACAGTTCATGGCAACTGGATCTTCAACCCACTGAAGGAGGTCAGTAATCGAACCCTCATCTTCATGGATGATGAGCCACAAGGGAAACTCCAAAACTTGAAAACTTTTAACAATTAAAAGCTTTTAAAATGCATATTTACTGAGACTTCCTTGGTGAGAAAATACAAAGAGCGTAGGTCCACTTAAAATAAGTTAAAAATAAATAAATAAAAATTACCATTTATTGAACACTAGGTTCCAAGCATTGTCTAGATAAAATAAGGGGCTTATAAAGACTGTGACATTTCCATCATGAATAAATATTCATATTATTGAAGAGTCCAGTGGGGAAAAATAACTATAAGGAAACAATTATAATTCAACATGACAATTGCTCTGATGGGTGAATATAAAGAGCATGAGAGGAGCAGAGAAAAAATGATGCAAAATACCTTTCCCATGAAAGAAAGACATTGAGAGCTTCCATTTCTGTGCCATGCTCATCTTCCTGTATCATCTATTTGCTTACAAGGCATTCACGCCCTGTCCATTCTGCCTTCTTCACAGCAGGCTAAGTAGGGGAGCTCCCCTCAAGGTTCTCCTTGGGGTAATGACTCATTTCTAGAGATTTCTGTCCAGATCAGTTGCCTCTGGAAATACTAACAATACTAGGCTTGGGGGTTTTCTCAATCTTCCAGTTTTGCTGAAAATATCTTTTGGTGCTTTTATGGTTGTTGTTTTGTCACTCTACCTGCCTACCTACTTAAAAAAAAAGTTTTAAGCCTAAATTATTTTGCTTACCAGTGATTATACCTTGGTAATGGGTCTTTGGTGAGGATACTATACCCTACTCTATTCCTGTGAATACTCCCTGTGTTTTGATAGAATGATTACATTTTTCCAAGAGAAAACAGCCTACACCTTCAGACTTTCAGATGTGTGTTTTCTCAACATGGAATGGTCTCCTTGTTCCATCAACTTATAAAACTTCTTCGTAAGCCATGTTAAATTAAACTTCCTCATGGAGCTTTTCTTGATTTTGCACAAGTTTCCAAGTTGTTTTCTCAACTCTGATAACAATTTGGTTTTTAGCTCTTCATGGATGGTTTATTCTAATTTCTTCTTGGTTTCAGTATGAATACATGCATGGCTGGAGGTGCTGTATATTTCTGCCTTCTTCTTACTGAATATAGGTTCTTTGGGGGGGGGCATTACTTTATTTCACTAATATTTCTGCCACCGTTAGGCTATTCAATATATATTTCTAAATTCTTGAAGAAAACATCAGTAAGTGTTTTTGATTATCTGCTACATATGCAGCTGTACACACATCACTGGGTACACATTAAAAAATCACAAGGTAATAAGCCTTGAGGAACTGATAGTGAATTTGAAGAATTAAGAGTAAACTCACAAACTGTTATGACTATTAATAAAGTTAGAATAATAAAAGATAAACAATGCATGGGATCTGTGAAAGGATAGCTGTATTTGTAAAAATTCTGTTTTTAAGGAAAATGCTAACACTATAATATTTATTCAATATTTTACTTGGTGAAATCTTAAAACGATACTTGATTTCTACAGCTTCTAAGTGCAATTACATATTTTATTTTCCTTTTCTTTTTCAATAGGGTATAATGTGATGACCTTACAAAGAAACATCACATACAAGTATCACTGCTATGTAGAGCTGCAGGTTAAGACAGTAGAGCCAACTTAATAACAACATTTACATGTTACGACAATGAGGTCAGGTATTCTTCTAATATCTTGCTGTATTATTGGACATTTCTGAAGCACTGCTGTTAGAGATTGGCAGGCAAATTAATGTCCTTAATGAAATCCACCTGAATGTTTGATAGTGCAATGTCATGAGAGAGTCAAGCTTCAGTGTATCTTAAAGATAAACTATCATTCTGAAGAGGAAGCTGTGGTGCCAAGGGAATGGTTAATTGGATGTGCACTTTCTCCAACAGATTCTTTATGAGGGAAAGGAAAGAATACCACTGAGTGGAATTTGGACAGCTTCAAAAGTACATTTAAGACAAATGAACAATTTAAACTTTCAAACTCTTTTGGAATTAAAACTAAAACAAGGTCTTCTTATCATGGACTAATGTATGAGTTTGTTCAATATGATTATAAAATTCATCCCTGAAAGTGAACACAAAGGAAGACATTATGGTCTCAGAATTTATTTCTCATCAGTATGGTACCATCTTGCATTCTCCATGAAATTTTTATAAGGAATCTATTAAAAGAGTTTATGACATTAATACTATATAGTCATGTTTTCTTTCATCACTACTGTATGTACTTAAACATTCAAATTTCACTCTCAAGTAGAATTGTTACCAGCTGGTTTACAAATTTTGATTGATAAAACTTTATGAAATGTGTTGAATCTCATTTGATGGATCTGATGATGACAGTTAACAACATAACTTGTTTCTCAAAATAATCTAGATGTAACAGACATGTATGTTTTGAATTTTAAAAATAGGCTTTAAAGTTTTCTCTATTTTCTGTCCATCTCTCCCTTCTCTCCATTCTTTCCTTCTTCAGAAATTGAAAATCTCTTCTAATTACTAGCTTAAGATCATTCAAGTAACAGATCTATGGCAAAATGGGAAGGGCACAGAAACAGATATGCTGGTTTTAGTTTCCCTGTTTACTGCTTAGAAAACCCTAGTCCTTGCAAGGAATTAAAGAACACTACCAATGCAATCCAGGAAAAAAATACTTGATGTTATTTAGAAGAAACAGTGTGCTATTTTCAATTAACTAATTAAAATGAAAAAAAAAATTAAAAATCAGGTATAAGACAAAACCAAAAAACAAACAGAAAAATAAACATGTTTGAGAGAAAGGTTTATAACACAAGGTACACACAAAATTAATTTTTTTAAAGAAACAATGTGCTTTTTCAAATTAAAAAGAAAATGGCTCCTCACACAAGAGTGAAACAAAGAGCAAAATATATAACTCAGCAATTGACAGAAGAGAAAATTCAGATGACCAACTGATATATGAAATCATGCCCAAATTCAAAAATAGGAAATGCAAATTATTAAATCAAAAATGACTGGTTTACCAGAAGGGAAACATCTAAAAATGATTAAAAGTCTTTGCCATGACCAGGATTTTCAAAATTATGCTGAATAATAGCGATGAAAGTAGACAATCTTGTCTTATGCCTGATCTTAGTGCAAATGTTTTCAGTCTTTCACAATTGAGAATGATTTTGGCTATGGGTTTTTTAGACATGGTTTTTATTGAGCTATCTTTCCTCTATGCCCACTCTGGAGAGTATTTATCAGAAACAGGTGATTAAATTTTGTCAAGAGCCTTTTCTGCATCTATTGAGATGATCATATAGTTTTTATTTTAGTTTGTTGATGATGTATCACCTTGATTTGAGAATACTGAAGAATCCTTTCATCTCTGGGATAAATCCCAGTTGACAATGTTGTATGATACTTTTAATATATATTTGGATTAAGTTTGCTAGCATATTGTTAAGGATTTTTGCATCTATGTTCATTAGTGACATTGATCTGTAATTTTCTATTTTTGTGGTATCCTTATCTAGTTTTGATATCAGGGTGATGGTGGCCACATAGAATGAGTTTGGGAATGTTCCTTCCTCCATTATTTTTTGAAAGAGTTTCAGAAGAATACGTATTAACTTTTCTCTGAACGTTTGTTAGAATTCACCTATGTAGCCATCAGGTCCTGAACTTTTGCTTTTTGGAAGGTTTTTAATTACATTTTCAATTTTGGTACTTGTGATTGGTCTGTTCAAATTTTCAATGTTTTCCTGGTTCAATCTTGGTAGATTGTACCTTTTTAAGAATCTGTCCATCTCTTCTAGGTTGCCCATTTTACTGGCATATAGTTGCTTATAGTAATCTCTTATGATCATTTGTATTTCTGTGGAGTCAGCTATAATTTTTCCTTTTTCAATTCTAATTTTATTGATTTGAGCTCTCCCCCTTTTGCTCCTAATAAATCTGGCTAAGGGTCTATTAATTTTGTTGATCTTTTCAAAGAAACAACTTTGGGTTTCATTGATCTATTGTTTTCTTTGACTTTTTCCATTAATTTCTATTCTGATCTTTATGATTTCTTTCCTTCTTCTAATTTTGGGCTTCATCTGTTCTCCATTCTCTACTTGTTTTAGGTATAAGGTTAGGTTATTTCTTTTTTCCTGAGATAAGATCGTATTACTAAAACTTCCCTCTCAGAACTGCTTTTCTGTATCCCATAAGTTTTGGATTGTTATATCTTCATTGTCATTTGTCTCTAAGTATCTTTTAATTTCCACTTTGATTTCCTCAATGATACACTGGTTGTTCAGTAGCATATTATTTAGCTTCCAGGAGTTTGCGGGTTTTGCTGGGTTTTTTTGTTTGTTTGTTTGTTTGTTTTTCCTTGCAGTTGATTTCTAGTCTCAAAGCCTTGTGGTCAGAGAAAATGCATGTTATAATTTCAATGTTTTAAAATTTACCAAGGCTTGATTTGTGGCCCAAGATGTGATCTATCCTGTGCACTTGTGAAGAATATATATTCTGCTGCTTTTGGATGGAAAGTTCTATAAATAAGTTAATTCTGTCTGGTCTAGGGTGTCATTTAAGGCCTGTGTTTCCTTGTTAATTCTCTGTCTGCATGATCTGTCCCTTGATGTAAATGGGGTGTTAAAGTCCCCCACTATTATTGTATTGCTGTTGATTTCTCCTTTTACGGTTGTCCACAGTTGCTGTATATATTGAGGTGTTCCTATGTTAGGTGCATATATATTTACAAATGTTTTATCTACTTCTTGGATTGATCCTTTGATCATTATGTAGTTTCCTCTTTGTCTCTTGTGATTTTATTTTAAAGTCTGTTTTGTCTGATATGAGTATTGCTACCCCTTCCCTTTGATTTCTATTTGCATTTGCTATCTTCTTTATTCTCTCACTTTCAGTCTATACAGGTCCTTGAGGAAATGGGTCTCTTGTAAACAGCATATAGATGGGTCTTGTTTTTCTATCTATTCAGCCAGTCTGTGTCTTTTGGCTGGAGTATTTAATCCATTTACCTTCAGTGTAATTATGGATAAGTACGTATTTATTGCCATTCTGTTAATTGATTCTGATTGCTACTTTGTGTCTTTTTCTTCTTTCCTTCTTTGTTGTCTTCTTTTGATTTGTTGACTATCATTAGCATGGTGTTTAGATTGCTTCTTCTGTCTTATGTATGTGTCTATTATAATTTTTGGTTCATGGTTACCATTATATTTCAATATGACCATCTGTGTAGAATTGTTTTCGCATCATTTACAAGTCAACAAATAACAAATGCTGGAGAGGGTACAGGGAAAGGGGTACCCTCCTTCACTGTCACTGGAAATGTAAATTGGTACAATTGCTATGAAACACAGTATGGAGGTACCTCAGAAAACTAAATACAGAACTACGATGTGATCCAGCAGTCCCACTCCTGGGCATCTATCTGGACAAAATTTTCGTTGAAAAAGATACGTGCACCTCTATATTCATCACAGCACTATTCACAATAGCCAAGACATGGAAACAACCTAAATGTCCATCAACAGATAAACGGATGAATAAGATGTGATACACATACACAATGGAATACTACTAAACCATAAGAAAGATAAACTAATGTCATTTATAGCAACATGGATGGAACTAGAGATTCTTATACTAAGTAATCCAGAAAGAGAAAAACACCATATGATATCACTTGTGGAATCTAAATATGGCACAGATGATCCTATCTATAAAACAGAACCAGATCATAGCTGAGGAGAACAGACTTGTGGTGCCCAGTGGGTAAGGGGGAAGGAGTAGACTGGATGGGCAGTATGGGGTCTTGGGACTCCAAACTCTTATATTTGGAATGGATGAGCAATGGGGCCCTATGGTACAGCACAGGGAACTGTGTGTGATTGGGTCACTATGCTGTACACCATAAACCAAAGAAACATTGTAAATCAACTATGTTTTAATTAAAAAAATAAATAATAAAATTTAAAAAATAATAATAAAACATAATCTGCCAGTATCTATAAAAACAAAAAATATACTTACCTATAGAACTAGAAAACCCACTGTGAAAGCATATCAGAATAAATTAAACTATATATACTAATTTCTGCTTCAACATGATACAGTAACAGGAACTGGATTTAACCTTTTTTTTCAACACTTGACACACAAACAGTGAAGAAAAAATTCAGCAGGAAAACAAACAAACAAAAATACATGAAAAAACCTTCTTCAAAGTACTGGACATGACACAATAAAGGACAGTAATCCCTGAGAGAAAAGAGGAGAAAACAAGACAATCCAGCAATTTTCACAACTTATTGCTTTGACAAAATGCCCAAGACACAGAGCTGGAATCCAGCCATACTCCCTGATGTAGATGATGGAGCTGAGTATCTATGGCTACCAAGGCAAAAAAAAATACATAGGAGAAGGAAGCTATTCAGAGAACCCAGATATCTGTAGAGATTTTAATTATTCAATAGATTTCTGATCAGCACAATTACCAAGAAAACTACCCCAGACTAGGGAAAGAATAATCCAAAAGGATTATGGGGTATAGTAATAGACACATATAAGATATGGGATAGTTCCTATTCAAGACAATATTGAACACTTTCATATTCATGGAGCATAGGGTGCTATACTCAAATAAGGTATTGCTTAGGGGACCTTAAAAAGCAAAATGGAAAAGGGAGTTCCTGTTGTGGCGCAGTGGTTAACGAATCTGACCAGGAACCATGAGGTTGAGGGTTCGATCCCTGGCCTTGCTCCGTGGGTTAAGGAGCCGGTGTTGTCTTGAGCTGTGGTGTAGGTTGCAGACGCAGCTCGGATCCTGCATTGCTGTGGCTCGGGTGCAGGCCGGCAGCTACAGCTCTGATTACCTGGGAACCTCCACATGCCAGAGAGAGGCCCTAGAAACGTCAAAAAGACAAAAAACAAAAAAAAAAGCAAAATGCAAAAAAAATCAAACTATTTTTAAGCTACTCAACTGTGTTCCCAAACAAAGCACCCAAAAAGATAAAAACCATATTGTCTGGCACTCAATAAAATTACCAATGTAAAAAAGCATGAAAATATGACCCATAATAAGGAGAAAAATAAATTCATCAAAACTGACCAAAGAATAGATACAGATGTTGGAAATAGCAGAAAATAGTAATCATAGCCATAATCCATATATCCTAAATGTTAGAGATATTGAAAATATAGAAAAAACTAAATGAAACTTCTAGAGATAAAAATTACATCATTTTAGAAGAAAATAGAAGGATTAGTGGCACATTAAACACTGAAAAAGAAACGTGAACTTGACTCCATAGCAATAGAAACTACAAAAAGTAGTAAAAAAAATAATTTTTAAAAAATTTAAAAATCACAGGAGTTCCTGTCATGGCTCAGTGGTTAACGAATCCAACTAGGAACCATGAGGTTGCAGTTCGATCTCTGGCCTTGCCCAGTGGGTTAAGGATCCGGCGTTGCTGTGAGCTGCGGTGTAGTTTGCAGAGGCAGCTCAGATCCCGTGTTGCTGTGGCTGTGGCATAGGCTGGCAGCTACGGCTCTGATTCTACCCCTAGCCTGGGAACCTCCATATGCCATGGGAGCAGCCCAAGAAATGGCAAAAAGACAAAAAAAAAAATTAAAAATCACAGTAAGTTGTGGCACAACTTCAATTGCCCAATATACATTCAATTGGATTTTCCATTTAAGGTAAAAAAGGAAAGACAGAAAATATAAATTGAAGAAATAATGACTGAAAGTTTTCAAATTTGCTGAAAACTGTAAGTTCCCAGACCCTAAATATTTACGGTGCTCCAAACACAAAGAATGTGGGGGGGGGGATCTACATTTAGGCACATCAAAACTAATGATAAGGAGAAAAATCTTAAAAACAAACATATAAACACACCTTGCATCCAAAAGAAAAGAAATAATAATGATAATGGATTTTTCATCATCAACAATGTTAGCAGTGTAAGAGTGGAAAACAATCTTTATACAGTATTGAAAGAAAAACTGTCAACCCAGAATTCCATACCTGGTGAAACATCTCACAAAGCCAAAAGCTAAATTGTAACTTTTTCAGACATACAAAATCCAAAAGATTTCATCAGCAGATGCACATGACAAGAAATGAAAAAGTAACTCCTTCAGGCAGTGGAAAATGATGTTGGATGGTAATATGTATTAACAGAAAGAAATGTAAAGAACTGGAAGTGGATTTACACAGAATCATATAGTATTGCAGAGAAGTGGTTCATACACAGATAAATAATCCATATTTTTTCCTATTATATAAATAAATTGTCTTGTTTATTTCTCTTCATTCAACTCATAGATTTCCTTTCTAAGTGCATCCCTCACATTTTTCTTACCTTCCTTATCACCCCTTTGCTTCTTCCTTTTCCTAGGGTCTTGGAAAGATGATTCTGTTACTAATTTTCTATTTTACTATGTATTTTGTTTTCTTTTTTTTATTTTTTGGTCTTTTTTGTCTTTTTACAGCCACGCCCATGGCATATGGGGCTTCCCAGGCTATGGGTCCAAATAGAGCTGTGGCCACTGGCCTACACTAGAGCCACAGCTATGTGGCATCTGAGCCATGTCTGTGACCTACACCACAGCTAATGGCAATGCTGGATCCCTAACACACTGATTAAGGCCAGGGATCAAACCCTCATCCTCACAGATGCTAGTTGGGTTTACCGACCACTGAGCTGTGATGGGAACTCCTTGTTTTCTTCTATCACTATTAGTATCAATAATTTTTCCTGAAAGTTGCATTCCATTGATTTGTGGTAAGGAGAGTAAGGATTCTGAAATATAAACATTTAGCTCCTTTATTTGTTATTAAAATTGCTTAGTGGGAGGTATATAATAATATAATATTCTTACAGATCTCTGTAATTTTTAAAAAGTTCATTGGAGTATAGTTGACTTACAATGTTGTGTTAGTTTCAGGTATACAGCAAAGTCAATCAGTTATACATATAAATGTATCCATTCTTTTTTTCCAATATAGGTTATTACAAACTATTGAGTAGATTTTCCTGTGCTATACAGTAGGTCCTTTTTAATCATCTATTTTTTTTCTTTTATTTTTTGCTTTTCAAGGCCATACCCGGGTGGCATACGGAGGTTCCCAGGCTAGGGGTCGAATTGGAGCTACAGCTGCTGGCCTGTACCAGAGCCACAGCAACTCAGGATCTGAGCCATGTCTGCGACTTATACCGCAGCTCACAGCAACGCCAGATACTTAACCCACTGATCGAAGCCAGGTTCCTAGTCAGATTTGTTTCCACTGTGCCATAACAGGAACTCCTATTTTATAATTTTTAACTTACCTACATATTTCCATGACACATTAGTCATTTCTCTTTAAAATTAAAATCAGATGCAAAGTATTTATGATACATTTAGGAATATGAAAATAACCATATTGAATAAAAGGTGACATTTCCTTTCTGAAAAACAAGTTTTCTTTACAACTCTTGGTTAGAGTTTAAAAAAAAAAATAGTCTACACAAGGACATACAGGAGTTCTTTTTCACAGATGAGCACTGTCAAGTTTAGACTGCCCTTATGAAGACATATGCTAGGGTTTATAAGAATTAGGGCAACTATAATGAAGGCACTGACAGTAATATTTTATCCTCCAAGTTCCAGAAAAATTAGTCCAAAGGATAACGTATTTAGAAAAAGAAAAATTCATTTGTGTGTATGCCTGTATATGTAAGTTACCTTGTTAATGAATAAAGGTTTTTAAGTCATGAAAATTAGAATCACATTTCTAAGAGAATGACTAAAAATATATGAAAAAAATGAATATCTATTTCCAATGACCAACATGATGAGGAATATGAAAAGAAAAAGGTAAAACATTTTATCTAAATATTCCAATATTAATTCCTAAGTAATATTCATGGTAAAATTTAGTAAGACTTTTCACAGACAAATAATCATCACAGAAAATTTAAAGTGATGAAATGGTTCATTATTGTCTGTAATATAAGTAATCTAAAGAGATAATATTGATTTATACACTTACTTGGATTTTACAGGTATTAAAATATTGGTAGTTTTAATTTTAGTCACTGTTAATTGCCCTTTTCCTTTGTTTTTTTTTCTATACCTCAATTCCATAATTTTAAATAATAATTATGCTTAATGTTTTTAATGGAATATAGTAAGTAGTCTGTTTAGTCATCCTTGCATTAAGGCTCTGGCACATTTCTGATGCTTTTCACTCTTTCTGATCTCACTTTTTGAAAGTAGTTTTTGATTTTTTCAATAAACAGATATGCAGTGAAATCGAGCCAAAAGAATATTTTAAGATTACATAATAATATAATGTTCCCCTTACACCCAATAAAAGAAAATCATATGAACAGAAAGCTGATAATAATAGCAATGGGAAATAACAAGTGAGTAATTTTATCTAAGCAAGAAAGAGAAAAGCCATATGCTTTGCACAAAAACTGGAACTGCAGAAATATGGTAATGGATTTCATATTTTGACCTCCCAGGCTCTGGCATTCATCTATGCCAGTTCTATAACACCAAGTAACATAAATAGCAATAGTAATTTAAATAAGTTAGATCTGTTATTACCTGTTTTTTCTCCTTATGACAGTACCATATAAACTTTTAAAAAGAAAAAAAAAAAGTGGTATGTAGCTACAGCTTAGAGCATTTGTTCTAAGATATACTTAGCTAAAATACCAAACACCAAATCATTTTTCTCAAAGTAAATGAGGCACTTAGACCTTGGCTTACTGAGATTCTACAAATGCCCTGGTGCAAATGAATGCATGCAAGCCAAGTAAAGCAATCTGCATTCTATCATCGAAGGAAACCATCTCCAACTACTTTTTAAAAAAATTTTTTTAAGAATTTCCACACTTTTTATTTATTTTGATATCTCCAGAGTCTTCATCATGAAAAAACTTAATGAGGATTACACCTGTTTCCTTCTCCCTCGGGGGGGGGGGGGGGCACATAATGGTAGAGCTAAGGCCATTCCTTAGTTATCTCATGAAGAGCCTGGAGAGTCTCAAGAGGGTTTTCCAGAAAGAGAAGGAAAGGAGTCATGCATTAAAGTTCAAAACCACACCAAATGTTCCATCTCATAAAAGGTGAACACTCAGCCCGATGATGTTTACAATGGCTTGATGGCAGGGCCAGTGCTGGGAGGGCCAAGTGTGGTTGGGATGTTTTAACTGTGATCCCCCAACCCTAAAAACGGTTCGAACTCATCCTTGCTCCAACTACTTTATTTTTATCCTGTCTATCTTTGCATTACGTACCTTTTCTCAAAGATAAGAGTATCAAGCCAATTTTTCTAATATAAAACCATTTATTACATATGAGTGGTCTAATGAATCAGGACCCATATAAATACTCTATAAGAGTCCAGAATAAATATCAATTTAGAACATTATATGTAAATTTACAGAAATAGCTTAAAGGAGGCATTCTCTAATGATGCATAACAAAACTACCCATGACCCATCTACCCATCATCTTCTCTATCACCCACAGGAGGCAGTTTTTGCCCAATTATACTTGGAATTATGCTATCCTTTTATACCAAAGTTTCGAATTAGGAACAGCCTACAACCCGTCACAAAAATTGTGAGAATGTTGTTTGGGACTTAAATAATAAGCATTTATTACAGCAATTTTCAGTTCATAGCAAAATTAAGTAGAAAGTAGAGTTCCCGTATACTTCTTGTGTTCCCCCACCCCACCCACTCCGGGGGCGCCCCCTGCCCCACCCACACACACAACCTCCCCGTCAGTAACATGCCCACCGGTGTGGGGAAGTTGTTACAATTGATGAACCTACTTAGACACATCTGGGATCTTTTTTAAGGGTATTTTCTCTAAAAGGATGCACAGGATACATTTCTACAGTTTCAGAACAAAGAAGTTTGCTTCTCTGCAGCAGTGGACTGCTTTGACATAATGTATTACTAACCATTTGTATTTTATGTATCTGCTGTAACTAGTAAGAGGTTGAAGCCCATTTGTCCAAGTTTCAAAAGTCTTTCAGCATGTGCTTTGTAAATTAATTTTAACCCTGCTATATTTTATCCCCCCAACCTTATTTTCTCTTAAGCCTGATACTCATTTGAATATTCTTTAAAGCATTGTAATTTTGGCATTTTGTAAGTCATATAAACTTCTTGGAATAAAGACAGATACAACCAAATTAACTTAATGTTATTTAAATATATTTAGTTAAGGCCTTCCAATTATAATTTTTATTTGGGGGATAAATAAATAAAACTATCAAATGAAATTTATCAAATTTCAGAGCAATCTCCATACTAGCCAAAGACACAAAATTTGAAATTATCATTACAAAAGACATTTCATTTGCATGGATGAAAACAGGAGGCAACACTGACACACATGTTGGGGACAATATACAAACATATTCCCAAAATTATGCACAGTATGTTTACTTAGTGGAGTTTTATATAACAAGTACATGTGGGCACGGTGATTATATGTTGACCTGTATAATGAAGAAAGCGATTTGCTTAACAAGTAATTTGTAATAAAATTCCTAACCAGTAATCATAAGCACAAGCCATATGTTTTTAAATATGACCCAAACATTTGCATAGTGTTCATGTACAATAAATTAAGGCAAAATGAAAAATCTGCTGACAAGAAATAAGTAGCAATAAGGGTAGAGCAATGTATTAAATCCTTCATTCTGGATCATTTAGGTAATGTTGCATTCATTTTAGATTCATGAGTAGAAGCCTTTACAGATTGGGCATGCATACCATAAATCTGGAGTTATCCATTATTAGGCAGCATTTTGCTGTTTGCAGTTGTACATGTTTACTTTGTGCATAATTAACAGTATAATAGCTGTCTGTGTTTTGCACAGAATTTACACTCAGGCTCACATCAAAACAAATGACTCCAAAAAGTAGGACACTTCCATTAAGTTCCCTGCAACCAGCAGTTCCTAACATAGGTTTACAGGAATGGTTTTGATTGTGACTCTAAGTATACTAATGTTTTCAGCAGCTATGTGTATGTTGGAGTTTAATTTATTAAACACTGAGATGCATAAAGAGTATGGACATGTGGAAGCAGGAGGAATTAGAGCATACCTAAGAATATCCAAGAAGAAATTTCCATGAAAATAACAAGTGGAGTCAACTTGGACAGGCAATTGATCACTGCACAGCATAATACAATGGATCAAACACACATCCCAGCAGTTCTTTTGCATGTACAATTGTGATGCCAAGTCAACCAGCTGAGAGAGGGCATCTCTGAAAATGGGCTATCAGAAGAACATACACTCCAGCCACACCCTTTGTTTATAGGCATACTAAACTAGAAGGAAAACTACCAAATTAGTCTAACCCAAAAGAAACTGATGGAATTAAATAACAAAGAATATGAGAAGTAAAAGAGATGAAATAAAAAATAATAGCATAGAGGTTGGAGTTTATTGATTATGACCACTGATGGATACATACGTTGATAAATGCTTAAAAATCATGATAAATAAGGCTGCATATGTTCTATTGAAAGTAGTCTATCTATGTTCTTAATCAACAGTTGAATAGAACATTAAAAAATATTTTCTATCGAGTTCCCATCATGGCGCAGTGGTTAACAAATCCGACTAGGAACCATGAGGTTGCGTGTTCGATCCCTGGCCTTGCTCAGTGGGTCAAGGATCTAGCATTGCCATGGGCTGTGGTGTAGGTTGCAGACGTGGCCTGGATCTAATGCCTCTCTGGCTGTGGTGTAGGCCAGCAGCTGCAGCTTCGATTCAACCCCTAGCCTAGGAACCTCCATATTCTGTGAGTGTGGCCCTAAAAAGACAAACATATATATGTTTTCTTTCAAAAATGGTCATTTTAGGAGAAATTAAAGAGGGAGAAATAAAAAAGTTTAACCAGGTCTCAAAGCAAAAAGAGTAAAATTGTACTCATAAAGTTAATATTTCGATGACAAAGGGTGAATTTTTTAAAATTGAAGCTTGAAGTAAAGATGTGTTACATACTAGCTAAATTTCTCCCTTTCAGAATCCAAAACATCATGTAATGAAGTATAAATACTACTATATCGCAGGTATAACACATGACCCTCAGAAATATTCATTGTCAAAATTATAATTCCATATCATCTACTTCCATTTCAAGTATTAACTCAGTTTTATGAAAAGTATTTTACATTTTCTTATATTTTCTTGTTTTGTTAACTAAGGCTAGGTCTCTAAAGAAGTAATTCTATTCATGATATTTATTGAAATTTTTAAGCTTCACATTATGTATCCAAGAAGTTACTTTTCAGAACACTCTGATGTAATATTTTGGTTATAAATTAGATATTTTGAAGAATCAGCACAGATAATAAAAATCAAGAAGGAGTTCACTGGGATTGTGGCAAGATGGTGGGGTTATTCAAACAGAATTTCCATAACCACACCCTATCACTGCTTCATTTGGCATATGTAGTGATTTTATTTACTTATTTATACATATATATTTTTATATACATACATATGTAAATACATATAATGATGTTATATATTTATAACATTCATAATGTATAAATAAGTTTATAATATGTATATAAAGTGTCCTTGATAGAAAAATTATAAATGATAAATACTACTATGGACCAGAACCAGATCAGAAATCCATATACATTTAAGTACACAGAAAGATAGATATGCTCATAAATAGGTACGTTTGGTACAATAAAGAGGCAGGGAGTTCCCGTGGTGGCGCAGTGGTTAACGAATCCAACTAGGAACCATGAGGTTGCAGGTTCGATCCCTGCCCTTGCTCAGTGGGTTAAGGATCCGGCGTTGCCGTGAGCTGTGGTGTAGGTTGCAGACGCGGCTCGGATCCCGCGTTGCTGCGGCTCTGGCACAGGCTGGCAGCTACAGCTCCGATTCAACCGCTAGCCTGGACAACTGCATATGCCGTAGGAGCAGCCCAAGAAATAGCAAAAAGACAAAAAAAAAAGGCAAACTAATCTATATTTCCCATGTTAATTTGACAAAATAAAATATCGATACGTTTTTTCATGGAAACTGGCAGAGACATAGCCAAAAATATACAAGATGATTTTTAAGAAAAACATAAGGTGAAAGATACTGTAAAATTTATGGTAGTCATTTGGGATTGACCACAACACAGTATCTTTTGTCTTCTCAGGCACTGCTAGCCCTGCTGGCCTTTGCATCCGTGGTAGACAGCATGTGGGGCTTGTCCTAGGCTCAGTGAATGTTTGTGCTTCTCTCCATTTAAGGAGGCTCCATGCAGCCCTTGCTGTCACATAGATATCTGCAAGTCTCTGCCTCATTCTGGGGAGTTTTCACCACAGCCTCTGCTGAGGTCACCATTTTCTTCACTGCAAAGACCGACATGGACAGCCCACAGGTTCAGAACTCAATTATCTCAATCTTTACCATGAGGAATGAAAGAACTTTTATGTCAACACCAAATGAGGTTCTAGGAGCTTCAGGAAAACTAAATAAAACACCCAACCAACACCTGAGATATTTGGTGTTTGGTTGGAGGGGTTAGGAAAGGCATCTGCTGAACCAGGAAGAGCTTAGCTGAAGAGCATTAAGAAATAACGGTTTTAGGAGTTCCCACTGTGGCTCAGTGGTTAACGAATCTGACTAGGAACCATGAGGTTGCAGGTTTGATCCCTGGCCTTGCTCAGTGGGTTAAGGATCTGGCGATGCCGTGAGCTGTGGTGTAGGTTTGAGACGCGGCTCAGATCCCGAGTTGCTGTGGCTCTGGTGTAGGCCAGCGGCTAGAGCTCTGACTACACTCCTAGCCTGGGAACCTCCATATGCCACAGGAGCGGCCCTAGAAACAGCAAAAAGACAAAATAAATAAATAAATAAATAATGGTTTTAATGGTTGTATGCTGGGAGCCACAAAGTGGCTAAGAAGAATAATCCTGTGTGAGGCCTAACTGTAAGCAAAGCTACAGCAGAGGCTGAAGAAACTGAAGCTGCAAAGCAGTTTCGAAGAATCCCCCAGCTGATCCTGTTTAGTAAAAATTTCTGAAATACGATTTCCTCTTCTATTCTTGTGCTTCTTTTCTGTCTGACGCTTATGTGTGTTGTGAGTCATTCTTGGTTCATAATATGGGAACTTTTTCAAATTCCTGAGCTTCCACCCAAGTATGGGCCATTACCTACTTATAAATCTAAGCCCTTGTCAAATAGGTTGAAAACAATTGAACCATGCATAAAGAACTTTCTTAAGAATGGGACGTTTCCCTTCAGAGGAGTAATAGTAAATATTACGCAGAACTGCCAGTAAGCCTGGAGATCTTTGTTGGACTTTGGTCGGTCCCCATGGAGACAGATTAGGGGGTGGTTTGGGTGTTGCCCATGGCCCAACAATTGTGGATACTATAAGACAAGATATATTTTTTTCTACAATAAACGCTACCTGTTGGGACCCAGCAGGTGGAAATTATTATTATAATTGGCAAGATTCTCTTGATATATAGATTTTATAATTAATAAAGATTTTTATAATAGATAAGGTTTATTTAAGACAGTTTATGTTCGCACAACCTGCTAATGGTCTGAGGTCAGCCTGACCTCAAAAGCAAGCCACGTGTGAATACCCCACTCCCCATCAATGGCTATTCATGCCTGCTAGAGGAGCACAATAGGTAGCTTAGGCAAGAATATCTATCACCTTATGCCAAATCATTGTTAAAGTAAAAATTAGATATCTATTATTCTGCTTGCTATTTACTTATTTTCTAAGAATAAAAGTACAGTTTGTACGTAATCTTTATTTAAAATCTAAAACTAAAAGAAAAGTTTGGAATAATAAATTAACATATATTGTTGTTTGTATAATCATGCATAAGAGTAAAATGTATAAAAGCTGATGCTCTCCTTTCAATAAACAGGTCATCTGCAGCACTTGCTGAGGGAGTTGGCTCCAATTCTTTCTGCGCCTGTTTGTAGCCCCTCCTCCTGTTCGTTGTCTCCTGGCTGCTGGGGCTGGACCCCGGCAGTTGTACCAATTTACATACCCACCCACAGTGAAGGAGGGTTCCCTTTTCTCCACAGCCTCTCCAGCATTTGTTATTCGTAGACTTGTTAATGAAGGCCATTATGAGTGATGTGATGTGGTACCTCATTGTAGTTCTGACTTGCATTCCTCTAACAATGAATGATGTTGGGCTTTTCTTCATGTGCCTATTGGCCATTTGTATTTCTTCCTTGGAGAATTGTCTATTAGGTCATCTTCCCATTTTTTGATTGGCTTGTTTTTGTATTTTGGGTTTTGTTTTGTTTTTTGGGGGGGTTTTTTGGTGAGTTGTATGAGCTATTTGTATATTTTGGAAGTTATACATATGTGTATATAAAACTCAATCACTTTGCTGTAGAGCAAAAATTAACAGTGGAAATCAACCATACTTCAATTTTTTTAAAAAAGAATTAACAATCTTAAACACTAATGTAGTGTATATTTGCTGTGAGCCTGCAAGGTTACTTCAGTAGGGAGCACGATGGGAGCAGGGAATCGAAAGGATCCTTTGAGTCAAAGTTTCATGTTTTAAAGTTTTTAGCTTCAAATGCTTCTTATACCTAACACCTCACCCTGTCTGAGACATTAAGTTTTACTCTATGCCTGCTTAGTCCTGCACCTCACATACCCTAAACTCCCACCAAAATTTCCTTGGGAAGAACACTGTTTCATTTCTCATTCTTACACAAGCAAGTCTTACTCTGATAACTTTGTCTCTCCTTACTCCAGCCTGGTGGCAAAGATTTGATGGAACATGGGAACCAGAGAGCAGATGATCAAAAACTGGAAGCTCAATTAGGAAGTACATAAAATTTATTGCATTTACTACTAACATTAATTTCCAAATGGTCTTCTGAGTGAACTTAACTGCTCTAAAAATACTGTATTTTTACAATGCTTTAGATACCTATGTTCATATATGCTAAGAAAGGGGATGAAAATATCTAGTTCAGTCTGCAGTTAGTGGACTGCTGCTGATGTGAATTAAATACATTTCAAAGGGAAACAGAAAACTGTGAAACTATTTAATACAGATGCTGGGAAAAACTGCAAACTTTAATATGTAAAATGCAATTACAAATTAATAATAAAATATGACCTTCAAGAGACAAAAGTATTAATGGGCGTGTTCAAAGTTTGTACTTTAAAAGACAGTCCACTATACTGGAATAAATTAAATTGAATTTATTAGAGTAATAGCAAATTTATACATTTCCAGCTTTGATGCCACTTAACCAGAAATGATGCTGCCAGAAGTAATGTCCAACTACAACAAGGGACTACTCCAATAGAAATAATGCTCATGATGCTGCTTGCCAATGCCATTACATACTCAGAAAGCCAAGGATTTGACAATTCCCAAATACTGCCGCATCAGAGGAAACTAAACATAAAACAAGTAAATGAAACCTAAGTACATGACAGTGTTTGACAGGGGCTGCCTGGACTCCTGCTGGTATATTTGGGAAATAGATATTAGTTTGTCAGGCTTTATCCTACTGAAGGCAGACTAAAATAGAGAAATGAGGTAATGCTAAGTGAGCCAATTTTTTGTCACAATAGGAATTATGGAACCAAAGAAATGGCCAAAATAGTCAATTTACCTTGATCAGTAATCAAAAATGTATATGACAACAGAAAAATGCCACTCTTATTTATGAAATTCTTAAAAGTGTCATGATACGGAAGGTTTGCTAGAATAGATAGAAATATGTCCATAATACTATTTCTGAAAATATAAATTATAAGGTATTTTTCAAAGATTATTACTTATGTCAAAATCTAGCCAAATAATTATTCCTTTAGCCAAACAATTTTACTTTAGAGAATTTATACTAAAGGAACAATAGGAATGTAGGAATGAATATACCTATAGGAGTGCCCATTGTGGCTCTGCGGGGGGGGGGAGGATGAAACTGACTAGTGTCCATGAGGATGTGGGTTTGATCCCTGGCCTTGCTCAGTGGGTTAATGATCTGGCAATGCTAGAAGCTGTGCTGTAGGTCACAGATATGGCTCGGATCCTGCATTGCTGTGGCTGTAGTGTAGGCTAGCAGCTGCAGCTCATATTCAAACCCTAGTTTAGGAATCTTCATATGCCATAGGAGTGGCCCTAAACAGAAAAAAATAAGAATGTACCCATAAAGATTTTCCTGTAAATAGCTCATTACTGCTGATTCTATAATAGTATAGAAGTTGTATCAAACTAAATACCTAACTTTAATAAATTCTTTAAATTGACTGTTCTTCTATACAATGAAATGAACTGTAGGCTACAAAATACATGATGCACAGCTGGGTTTGTTGACAAAGAGACACATTATGATATGTCATTAAGTAAAAAAAAATCAATTTATATAACAGTATGTAGAGGATGATTCCATTTGTTATGCCAAGTTTATATAGATACATATACCTAAGTGTAATTAGAAAATAAATAAGAATGCTAATAAGGACCACCTGGTATTTAATAATTCAGGAAATTATTTTCTTACTGCTTATATTTATTTTCCAAATTTTTCTAAGTGAACATGTACTCATTTCAAAGGGGGTAAAAAAGCGTGAAGTAAAAAGTACATAGAATAATGTTGCTACACTGTCCATTTCCTACACATCTTTACCATCATGCTATGATCTCCCCTCTCCAGTACTACTTTTTTTTGGGGGGGTGTATGTCAGAGATTTTTGGTTTGCAATTACCACGAGGTTTTCGTCTTGCAGTCTATATATACATATATATGTGTGTGTGTGTGTATATATATGATTATTTTAAGTTGCTGATCTCTTCCTTTCAAATGCATTTTAAATACCCCGCATTTGTACTTTCCTCCCCTCACTATTGCTGTTTTTGATATATTTCATTTCTAATTGTTTTGTGTATCCCTTAACTGCTTATTGTGAATACAGATGATTTTACCATGACTAATATTAATTTTTGATGTCACTCTCGCCTGGACCTCTTCCCAGGTGCCATCAATTAAGATACTTGCCTTTTTATATATTTACAGACTCTTCTGTTCTTCCACAGTACAGTAACCAACCGCCTATATTGTTGTGACCAGTTGGCTTATCTTTACTCTCTTTTAGACTGTGAGTCTTCTGAAGGCAGGTTTTGTTTATCTCCTTATTACTCTATTACTCTTATTAATCCATCAATATCAATCAAGAAGGAAGTGTGTGTGCATTGCTGTGATGGCTCACCAAGTGCTGAGATCACCCTTCAAGTGACCTGCTACAGAGAACATAGTTGGCTGACATCTTCAAGCTGTGACATGTTTTGCCAGGTCATGTTTCCTCTGGGTTGTTCCCAATCAATGACCTAGCATGAAAGAGCTTTTAGAGTCAGACAATCTTATCCTATGCAGGCCTCCTCTACAAGTAAATTTATCTTGGGACTTCTCTTCAGCCTGGCTGAGTCTTGCCGAAAATGGCATTGCTATCTGAAGCTGTCCCTGACTAATCCTCCCCATCTTAGTTCTTTCCTTTCCCAGGGCTCAATCCTCTACTCTGGTCTGAAGGCATTATTTTGCTTCTGGCTCCCTCTCCTTTACCCTTCACAAGGATTCACCCTCAATAAATCTCTGCCATATCTCATACTAATTAGTATCTTCTTGGAGAGGCTGAGTTGATGCATTCATGAAGCTCAAGAGGGGTAGATATCTTCCTCTTTTAGATCTTTTTCTCTCCTTTAGACTCTATCAGATACCATTTATAAGAATGGTAATAAATGTGGATGATAAACGTTAACTCCATCATTACTATAAAAATACTGCAAAAAAATTATTATACGTAGGTAGCATTTTCATGTAGAAAAGCTCATTCCAGCATTTAATTCTTACATACTACTTTATAATATCCACGGAAACACTAGAAATCTGAAACAATTCTGGAAACTTAAAGCAAATTCAAAATGTTTAGTTCAGCTGATCATATCTATTTTCCAAAGCTCATAGTGCTAGCAACTGACTAGTGTTTAGTCTAAATCTCTACAAAGGGAGTTTCCAAGAATTGAAATTCATATTTTAAACAGTTTCTTCCTATTGTGGAGACTGTTTTCCCAAAAGCAGAAAGGGACAACCCTGATGACATTTCAGGGGAAAGTACTGTTGAGTAAAAGTAAAGTACCATTGAACTGGCATGCTGGTACAAGGGGAATTTTAAGTTGCCAACTCCCTCCACACACATAAGGCTGAGGCTGATGTTGCTAAAGATTCTGGCTTGCCTCAAGTATGAATTTAAAAGCAGCAATGCTCAGTTTTTGCAACTAGTTCTTTTCCATAGTAAGGGCAGCTTATATGTAAGAATGTGAATAAGGAACTGACAGTTTTAAGTTACAGACCTAAAAAGTGCCAGGGCACAGATTTAAAAGATTAAAGAAAAAATAATGATGCTTTGAAGAAAGCATACCAGGACAGAAATGCATCATATCTAATTTCCTAGAGAGCTTCATGTTTAGCTGATAATTATGTAAACAGACCATAACAATCAGCAGTTACTACATGCTTACCATGTGTTAGTTTCCTACATGGTTTACGTTCATTTTCCCTTTAACTTTTATGAAATCTTTATCGCCAAAATACTATTTACCCAACTTGCAGATGAGGAAACTGATTATTTAAGAGGTATTTCTCCAAAGGCATTAATTGATTTATCTCAGGTTAAAATCTAGTTTTGAATGACTCTACAGCCCAAGCTTTTAGCCACAATTCTGTACTTTGAACCAAATATTCTGACCATCTATCTCTTTTGGATGTCTTCAAAACAAAATGCCCATTATTCTCTTTCTCATCTTGGAAATTCTTTTTTGAAGATTACTGGTCATTTAAAAAACAACAACAGGAAAAAAAAAAACACGTCTGAAGATACGTGTCTATGTGGGTTTACTTCATGCTCTCCATCGTACAGAATGGAGAGTAACAATACAACAATAGTAACAATAAAACATACTTGTTTATTGTCACAAGATACTTCCAATCAAAGAGTTAAAACAAGTAACACATACAATTAAAAACGAGAAGGGAATCAAGAATGAAGCTCTTAAAAATAATATGCTTGTTCTATAAACATACACAACATACTCTAAACTCCCAAATTATTGTATAAAATTAGAAGACTCTATGTCCTCATTCTACAAGCTACCTTAACCATCTCTAGTCAGTATCAAGATCTTTGAGTAGACAGAGATTCCAACACCTCTATCCTCAGAGCGAGTAATACATATTTTTTGATATAAATTTCAAATCAATGCTTCTCTTTTATAGGATTCAAAGAAACATCAAAGAAAATATACATCAAGTATATTTTCCTCAAGCAAAAACAACTATCACTGCTTAGCCAATTATTATAGCTGCTACCAAGACAATTTTTTCTCTTTCATTTGTAGCCATGATACCTATTTCAGCAATTTATAAATCAGCTTAAAAGATCTAATTGAGGCAGGAGATAGATGGGCTGCAGGAGAGACAACTGTAACTAGCCCATATTTATACTTCCTGAGGCAGGAGATAGATGGACTCTAGGACAGACATTTACAACCAGCCACCTATCTAAACTACAAGATAGAAATAACAACAGGCACAAGGCAAATAACTGGTACTTGTCTTCTGTGAACTTGTTAAACAGGGATGATAGGATCAGAAGAGGGGCTGAGTCCTGCTTGGGCAGAACAAAGAGGTCACGTACTCCCCAACATCAGTATCAGGGAGACCCTAACTACACATGAGCAGAAAGACCCCAGAGGGGTGAAAAAGGGAATGGGTACCAGTCCATAATAAGTCTGGATAACCTTCCCGCCATGCTTTGCTTTGGAATTCATCTTGGCCAAAAGATGCACACGCAGATGAGGGGAGGGCCCTAGATCCGTTCAGGTGTGAAAGATAAAACTAATTGGCCAAAGGAAGACAAAGAACTATATAAGTGTCCTATATAAGTGCTTTAAATCACATCTCTGGTGCACTCCTCATTCAGGGGCACACCCACACCCTTACTTCTTCTTTGGGTGTATATTACTGCTGTACTTCTGCCTTAGATAAATAGACTAATACTCTGTATTTCTGTGCTTTCCCACATGTTGTACTGTGTTTCTAATGATAAATTTTATACATGTTTTTCAGTCTTTGCCTCCTTGAAACATTTTTGCTTTCCAAGGGGACAAGAATCAGGGAAATCCTATTTCTAGCTTCTAGGATTCCTAGTTTTCATCCAGGCTGCCCAGGTTCAATTCCTGAGCAGAGAAAATTAGGATCTCACTTAAAGCATTACCCACTGCTGTCTCTCTGAAATCATAATGACAGTTAAATAAATTTCACATGTTCTATTTAACCAGTTATTATAGTCAAATATTATATTTGTTTTATATTCAGTAATTCCAAACCTTCACTCCTTTTGACTATATTTTAATATTAAGATTCTTTATTCGATTTTATTGTTCCTAAAACTGTTCTTTGATTTATTTTTTGCTTTGTGCTCCTGAAAGTTGTTCAGTAGCCTAATTAGATATTCATTTTGACATTCTGGTCCCAGAAGAAATAACATTAACTCCATACTTATCCATCTGGTTATCAGTTATAGCTCGTGAATTGCTGCTTATAATTTTCCAGGGACATGTGGGCGCCCTTCCAGTTAGGCTATTAAAATCCCTTACACTCTAACAACATGCTAATTAATATCCCCTCACGTTTGTGGATGCACAGCAAAAAACACTGCAATGTAGAAGTTTCACATTGAAATTTCAATATTGAAATGTAGAAATTTTAGATTAAAAGTTAAGCCAGCAATTCTTTATATATCTATATCTTTCTGAGGAACCAAAATCTTTTATCTTCAATTTTATGTTTAATTCATATATCATCTCAAAATTAAATATCCATCATTCTAAAAAATCTGCAGTGAAGAAGTATCTTTTCACCCACATTCAGAGAAGGATGTTTCCTAGCAACCCCATACAATCAGAATCAATCCTTGGCTGAAGTACGACTCAAAAGTGCTGTTAGAAATAATCATTTGCATGAGAAAGAGACCAATGTCTGCTCTGATTAGGAACAACAGCTCTTTCCTAATACTGGTCAGCTGCAGCCCCAAACCAGGCAGCTGTTTAGAGATGTCTTTGTTTTCATGAAATTTTGCCTGAGGAAGGCAAACATCACATTCCCATGGACAGAGCACACAGGCCACTGAAACTTCAGAATTTAATCCAATGACTACAATCAGAGAGCTCACCTCCTTACTGCATTAAAATGTGCTGCTTTATTTTGTTTAAATTTTTTAACTTTCCTTTCAACTTGTAAATACTATTACTTATAAAGATTATACATTTGGAAATAATTTTAGAATAGCTATTTCATTTAACTTGGATGATCCTTTATATAAACAGGTATTTGCACATTTTATTTTTTGGCCACCCTGCAGCATATGAAGTTCCTGCCAGGGATCAGATCCAAGCCGCATTTGCGATCTTTGTCAGCAGCTGCGGCAATGTCAGATCCTTTAACCCACTGTGCAGGGTTTGAACCTGCATCCTGGCACTGAAGAGTTGCCACAGATCCCCTTGTGCGGCAGCAGGAACCCCAGGTATTTGCACATGTCCTTAAATTAAGCAGCTACTGGTGTCCCTATGCAGAGATTTTGCAACACATTGTTTCAATTAATCCAATCTTAGTCAACATTTTCACATAGTAACAGTGTTAACTCAAAGTGCTTTATTTCTCTTTTAGAAAAATAACATGGAGTCTTTCAGAATAACAATAAATATACAACTTCAGTAGATTAACTTCCCACTTATTTCATATTTCTCCTTATTGTGGAAATTAGGTACTTTTTTTTCACCCCATTGTCCTCACAGACCCATATCATTAGGGAGAATACAGACCAGCTGTCAAATGGGTTACATAGAGTACATTTGGGACTATCTAAAAACACAAAAACTATCAGAATCAAAGGCAATGATGGCCATTACTATTGAAATCTCAAAGACCACAGGCTAGGAGGGACAGCCTGATGACCCCTGAATTACAAATTTAGAAACCATATCTGTTCCTGGAACTAAGTGGCAGTATTTACTGCAAAGACTTTATTTATAATAAATTTATCCCAGAAGGATACAAACAAGGTAAGTAAGCAGACAATAAATATCAAGAAAATTAGATTATTCTGAAAATATTTCTTACAATTTAAAAGATAATAAATCACCCAATACACAAGTAAAGTGTTCAGGAAACCAAAAGGAAATGAACAAGCTTGAAGGTACTCAGGCTATTTATTACAGTATTAGCACAGATTCTCTTCTCTGAGAGTTTACAGTTACTAGACTACACCAAAACATATGTACTTTATGCTAAACTTATTTAACTTTTAAAGGAATTGTTAAAGGACCATTTTTATTTATTTATTTTCTTTTTGCCATTTCTTGGGCCACTCCTGCAGCATATGGAGGTTCCCAAGCAGGGGTCGAATCGGAGCTGCAGCCACCAGCCTACGCCACAGCCACAGCAACGCGGGATCTGAGTCGTGTCTACAACCTGCACCACAGCTCACGGCAATGCCGGATCTTTAACCCACTGAGCAAGGCCAGGGATCGAACCCTCAACCTCACGGTTCCTAGTCAGATTTGTTAACCACTGAGCCACGATGGGAACTCCTAAAGGACCATTTTTAATAAAAATTATTTTAGGAAACCGGCAAAGTTTTAGCATTTTTTTATGTTTCAGATGCCTGCCTTTTGCTTTTCTCAAAATGTCATATAATTAAGATTTAATAAAGTTCTAAAACTCTAGACACATGAAAATCTTTTCACATAGTTTTAGGGAAATATACCTAAAAACAAAATCTCTTCCCAACCTAAAAAGCCTCTTCTCAAAGGTAGAGAAAGAGAAAAGAGTTTTCTTATTCAATAAGCATTAAATGAGAATGTGATGTGCATCAGAGGCAATCTAAGAAATTTGCAAAGACAGGAAAAAAACAACAAAAAGCCCTACCCTTTTATATAGCCAAGAAAATACAACCTATCACATATATATTTTCAAGATACACAATAACTCGTCCTCAAATCAAAGGACATAGAGCACCATTTGTCACCCATAAGGCATTCTAAATTCACTTGGTAGCTGAGGTAACCATCTGTGTTGCTAAATAGCTTGGTCCACAGGAAAAACTAAATTACTCACATCTTTGTAACAGGAGGTAGTCTTGTAAGGTGAGCAAGGTACCCACTCAA
Organism: Phacochoerus africanus; assembly: GCF_016906955.1. Lineage (NCBI taxonomy): Eukaryota > Metazoa > Chordata > Mammalia > Artiodactyla > Suidae > Phacochoerus > Phacochoerus africanus. Next base: position 70,176,686 of record NC_062545.1, read on the forward strand.
GTCGGCTCCTGCCCACCCAAAGAAACTGAGAGATGGCATTATATCCTCCTTGGTGATAACATTTCAAAGAGATGGTTCCCAGCTCTTTGAGAAAGACATTCCAGGATCTTAAAGCTTTCAAGAGATTTTTTTTAGTTTTTAAAATAATTTACAGGAGTTCCTGTCATGGCACAGTGGAAACGAATCCGACTAGGAATCATGAGGTTGCAGGTTCAGTCCCTGGCCTCGCTCAGTGGGTTAAGGATCTGGCGTTGCAGTAGCTGTGGTATAGGTCACAGATGCGGCTCAGATCCTGCGTTGCTGTGGCTCTGGTGTAGGCTGGCAGCTGTAGCTCCGATTTGACCCCTAGCCTGGGAACCTCCATATACTGTGGGTGCAGCCCTAAAATAATAAAAATTATTATTATTATTTACATACAATTCAAAGAGACACAGAAAGAATTTACAATTACAAATATTCTAAAGTAAATATCCAAAGACAAGGCAAGGCAGAACATTTTTCTTCCCTTACCGGGAGAATTAAGCCTCTTACTTTTGTCTTTGCTCTTAGAATACACATGACTCCATCCTAAATGTGGCAAATCCTTAAAAACTTAGCAACTCTCAATTTACTTTAACATCTCTAGCTATACACATTTCTGATTTTCTATCACTAATAATTATATGGGCATTAGCATCCTGTGAATTATAACCCTCAACTACCAGGCAGTTTCTTAAAGTATGCTCTGAGCAAACCAAGAGAAGAAGAAATGGAAGTAAGAACTAAAGAAAAACAGAAGTAAAAATCCCACTCCCTCTTTAAGGAACATTGAATAAGTCTTGCTAGATATATAGTTAATTGTCAGGATGCTAATAACTAAAATGTCTATTAATAAGATGGCGCTCACTGATTTTTTCTAATTTTTTTCAATAAGGGAGCTTATATTTCTAGCTATATAAATAACACATACATATTATAAAATTGCAAGCAATATATATAAATACTAGGAAGAAAGTGTGATTCATCTGATATATCATATTTACACTGCTTTCTTGAGCATTATGTTAATGGTTCAATACCATTATTTTTTTATTGCCCATATTTTATAAATTGCAATTGATTGTATGTTCTAGGTTTTTCCTGTTAGGACATGACGTAAAGTGCCATGACCACATGGCAAATATATATGTAATGTTTAATGTTCCAAAGATGATTCGGCGTGCAATTTTTATAGGTTGTAATTTAATCTTTTGGACTCTAAACCAGACCTCCATTTAACACAATAAATGGAGGTGCCTAATTTGTCTTGTGTTATACAAAATAGTTTCTTACAGACAAGCATTACCAAGTGATGTGGGGGTAAAAGATAATTTTTTCCTTACTCTTCCCAGATTTTTGTTGAGACCCCCATCCTATTATAAAAGACAGAATAAAAAGAGAAAAAGCTTAATAACATTTATACCCAAGAAAACAGAATAGTCCTAGCCATCACCTAAATACCATCTCAAGCTATAGTATTCTTTAGAATAATAAGCATAAAATAATCCTTATGCTAAAGAGGCATGTTTTGGGGTGACAAATTTTGTTCCACTTCAATAGCTAATTTACGCAAAAAAAGAATGTTTGGGGCATAGGGGTGACATAGCAAGATACTGAATTGACAGAAAACTGAAAAGATCAGGTTTGGGACTAAGCCGAGACAATAGATGCTCCAAAAAGAAAAAAAAAGTAGGTAGGAATCACAGCAAATGTCTCCTTGCCTAAAAGCCTAGTCAGGGGGCAGGGGGAGGGTATAACTTCCAAACATCATTCTCTCACTTGCATCAATTGCTGGAGATTCAAATTCCTGGAAGAGCACTTCTGATTAATCTTCCATGATAGAAGAATGCCCGTGGAATTGCCATCCCAGAAAGTCTACATAGAGTCAGGAAGAATTATTTGCCCACTAGGAAAAGAGGTACAGTCAGGAAGGGATAATGGATTCTGTACAACTAAAAACTGTCAAATTAACTTGACGGTGCTTAAATATCTGTTCCCCACGTCTCATTTTGTTAAGTCATCAGAAATTGTTTATTTAATAATTTTAATAACATTAAATTTTAACATAAAGGACATAATGCTCAAGAAAATAAAAATAAACTTCTAGGTACTGTTGACCTGACACAAATAGACTAGCAGATATTTCTCCAGCCAAAATAAGTTTATTCAGGACATCAAAGAATTGCAATTTGAGGACCATGGCAAGTCATATGCAAGTCCCTGCACAGCAACAGGAGAATGCTTGTCCTGGAAAGAAAAGGAAAGTGGAAACGCTGCAGTCAACAGAGTCTGTGGCTTCTCACAGGCTGCAGCCCGGCAAGGGACCTTGAGGCTGTTTACCTGTCTGGCTTGAAATCATCCTGGGGTGTGAGAGCTCCCCCTTCTGGTATCTCAACTCTGAAGTTTTGGTTTATATCTTACAGTACAAAATGCAAAACAGGTCATGCATATCAAAGTCTAAGGGTGTGAAGACTGTATTTCATGTAAGGAACTAGCTCAAAAGTTTCTCAATTCTTGGTTTACCCTATTTCTGCTTCCTTGGTCAATTATCCTCTACCTGACTCTTACCTGCTGCTTACTACTCTTTAATTCTGTCAGTTTTGAGTCTTTTCCTTTCTCTATTTCATTTGGAAACTTTTTCAGTAAAGGCTATACTTCACTGATCATTTTTTGAGCTTTCAGTCTCTGTATGTCTCCTAATTCTCAAACAAAAAAGGTCCTAAATAAAACAACAAGAACAACAAAAAATTGGTTTGGAAAATAACTGAATATCTTTGACGAGTTTCCAAAACAAACATGAATTCTACTAAAACAAACAAAAAGGTTCTATTGTATAATTTCAATACCCCTGGGTTATGACTCATTTTCTCTCTAAAGCTTTTACCTTCAAAGTTTTCCTAAAAGACAGAACCTGCCATAGAAAGCCCCTTTCCTTATTCCAAATAAGTTCCTCTACAAAAAAAAAAAAAAAAAAAGGAAGGAAGAAAAAGAAGAGAAAGAAAGAAAGAAAGAAAAAGGGAAATGCACTTTCCCTTTGTTCCACAAAATGTCTATATTTTTCCAAAGCATTTGCTTTCCCTGGCGTTCAGGCACATATTATACCAATGCCCAGCAAGTATTTATATACAAAAATCTTATCACAGTTCTCCTGCTTTTTCTTCTATTTTAGATTCTCCAAATTTGTGCTACCGGCATAGCCTGGGGACTCATGACTTGGTGACTTCCCATGCCTCTTTCTACAAGTTCTCTGAGAATGTTTCCCTCGGAGGAATCTTTCACTCCTTAAAGGAATTGCAAAATGTTGTCAAATGTTTATTTGTCTCTTCTGAGTCAAGCAAAGACAGACACTGACCACATTAAAGCTGGCCTCAGAAGCAGCTAGCAAAAATGGTAGCTCATGTGGAGGAACCTTAATGGGAAAATTAAACAATTTATAGCAAAGAGATGATGGGGTAGAAATTTAATTATTTCACCATCTTTGGAGAAGATGGGATTTGGAAAGAGTCCCAGACAAAGTCATTATACCTGTCAAAACTTTCTAGGCTTTAAACCAACAGAAATACACAGACAGACAGACAGACAGACAGATGCATGCGCACACACACAATGTCAACTCTATTAGGAATAGACATAAGTCAAACATATGGAGATCAAAATTACATCTTTATTATTTACAATATGAGTTGGAGAAGACTGAAACTGGCCCCCAAACAGACATACTAACATGCTATCTATAAATATAGACCTTAGGACAGCATATCAGAGAGTGTTCAAAAGACAGACACATTTGTAAAGTTATTCACTGCTTCACATCCACCTGCCCTGATGCTCTGACCTTGCTACTGAGTGTTGCCTGCGATTTAGCAATATGGGCATCATCACCTGAGAGCTTACTGGAAATGCAGAATTCAGGCTGCAACCAAGACCTACTAAATCCAAGCCAGTAAGCTAGCGAGATTTCTCAGGAATATGAATACACATTAAGGTTTGAGAATTCCTGTTCTAGACCAGGAGAGAGGGCTTCCAGCGGCTCTCATATTTCTCTAGGACTTTCCTTTGAAGATTCTAAAGCCGCAGGATGGATCTTGGGAATTTACAGTTTTAAAAATCACCCTATATAATTCTTATTATCGTGGAAGGTTGGGAGAAGAACCAATGCTTCTGAAATGGCTTAACAACCACCTAAAGGGTTTGTTAAAAGTAAGTTCTAATTTGGGAGTTCCCTTCATGGCTCAACGGTTAATGAATGTGACTAGGATCCATGAGTATGCGGTTCCATCCCTGCTTTGCTCAGTGGGTTAAGGATCCGGCACTGCCATGAACTGTGGTGTAGGTCTCAGATGCAGCTCAGACCCCTGTGGTGGGTGTGGAATAGGCAAGCGGCTACAGCTCCGATTCCACCCTTACCCTGGGAACCTCCATGTGCCACAGGTGTGGCCCTAAAGTAGCAAAAAAAAAAAAAAAAAAAAAAAAGAAAGGAGGTTGTAATTCAACAGGTCTAGGGTAAGGCCTAAGATTCTGATTTATAAGATACTCCTCTCCTACATGATGATGCTATTGCTGGTCCACAAACCATGGATTATGTGGGAAGGCTCTAGAAGTTGTGCTTCCACCACGGGGCAGCAGGAGCCCAGCAAACCTTCCACTGATTGTGGACAGGCATAACTCAAGTGAGCTGGGATGAGGCAGAGCCACACACACTGACCACAATAGCACTTGTCAAACAAGTCCCTATCCTCCTTTGTGGACAAATATATTAGGAGGGCTTGGAAGATGCTGAAAGCTGTCTAATCAGTACTGTTACCACTCAAGGAGCCAACTGGCTATTTCATCTTGGAAATAGAGGTCTGAGAAAACAAGGGTCTCTCCATCTGTAGGGCCAACAGTCCATGGATGCTGCTGGTCTTTCAGGGGAAAAGGATGTCAGAGAGGGGAAATTCCTCCTCACCCCCTCTTGAGTTCTTGTGTCTGGACTAAGAAAACTGACACAAGACAAATAAACAGGAAAAAAAATAATTAATTCATGTGCATAGAAATGTCATTGTAATGGGATCTAAGAATTGGCCAAAGATTGCAGCTTTCATACCTTTTAAAGAAACATTTGTGAGGAATTAAATGACAGACACTTAGATTTGGGGTGCCTAATAAGTGAAGGATTTGAACAGAGTTTGGACTTAGGGGAGTAAATGTAAAAAGTAATAAGGTTTGTTTATATAGACCTCCCAGCTCCAAATTCCCTATCTTTGGGATAAGGGTGTTGAACCACCAGACACATGAAAAATTGATTTCCTGTTTGCTGGGAGACAGAGTCAGAGTATCCCTCCTGCACTGGTCCTTATGTAACTTTAATTCCCAATAATTAATATGCCATTGAGGCACATTCTGGGGCAGCCTACCCTGGTCCCCAACAAGACAAACAGTGAGACATGCACTCCTGCTGCCACCATGGGGCTGTTACTCCAGTACCAACCACTGTGTTTTATGTACCTTGAGACTGCACTGACCATTGGCTTTTGCCTCCACATGGCTCTGGAATGGACTAGAAAAACACATGAGTTAAATCAATCTCAACGTGCCTGAGGGTAAGAGCCTAGTCCCAAACTCACTTTCCACCTGAAATTATACTCAGTGAATTTTCAAATGCAAGTTAACCCAAGATAATTTATCAAGTCCATATATTACCAAAAATATACAATGATAATAATATTTGAGAAGTACAAAAACAAAGAGTATTTGAGAAGTATAACAACAATAGTAGTGACATTCCCAAATCTCAATGCCCCCTACACTTTAATTTTCAGGGAGAAATTGAAATCCAAACATTGTCTCACAATCAATCCTTCAGAATTAATCCTTCAGCCCTATTCTAAGCCCACTAAATCAGAACCTCTGGTGACAAAGCCAGAAAATGTACATTTTGAACAAAGCCCCAAATGTATATGGTCTGGGAACCATATTCTGAGAAACACTGCATTAGCAGGAGCCAGCATGGTCTCACCTCCAAAAATCTGAGACCTTTTTTTTTTTTAATAGAATCTGGGCCTTTATGGAGGCAGGTCTTCCCTGGAACTGAAAGCCTTTCTTTTCTTTGTGATCTGATTTCCTTCTCAGCTGTGCCACTTTAGGTCAAAATCAGCATCAAAACCAGTTCCTGGCATGCAGGCCTGTGATGACTGAAAAATAAATCTGTCACCAGTGAACAATAGATGGCTTTCTCCTCTGCAACTGGAAAATCTTGACATAAATCTAATAAGTTAAGCTTGTTAGTTTGTTTCCAAAATGAATGTATGGGTCCATTTCAGAAGCTTTTCGAGTTCATGCACCTTGTTGGGGGGGTAGTTATTAATACTAATATATCAGACTTCTTTTCAGATATGTCTTAAGATCAAAGGCAAAAAATAGTTTTAGTATTGATGAACTTGAAATATAAAATACAACCTGGACCTACTAGAAAGTAGGATGTCTAACATACACATACTTCTTCCCAAATTTACTCAAGGGAGAATCTGCTTCGTTATCTGTTGAGCTCAAAGAGCAGGGCAAAAACCTCATTCCTACACTGTTCCTTATATGGTCCATGGACAACTGCCCTCAGGTCACTCTTACAGGACAGGAGCAAAAAGGGATGGCCACTGCCCTGCACACACGTAGACACGAGGGAGAACCATCCTCCCTTCCAATGTTATCAATCAAATCAGCAAGAAGAATGAGAGAGAAGACTGAACCAAGAAGTCAGATCATCTTCCCAACAGTTTCTCTCCTACAGAGTAGAGTGAACATTTCTTTACAGAAATGGGAGAAAAGGGTAGAAGAGTCCTAACCTTTTTAAAGGGCCAAGAGAGAGTTGGAGGAACAAGAGATTTTTAAATCAGAACAACAGTTAGTCTCATGGGTTTGACTCGATTATAAGGACTTACATTTTTTTTTTTGCTTTAATACTAAAGACAACAGATTTAGTTATCCAGGTTTACAAAAAATAATACTTCACATCATAATGATAAACAAACAGTATTTAATCTCTATCTCCAAAAGTTCAGTTTGTAGCAGAAATTCTCTCTTTGAGCAATTCCACATGTTAAAGTAGGAGCAGGAATCCCTGAACCAAAAGTGACCCATTCTTCATTCCTGGGCATCACTGGCCAGGGATTGTCATCTTGTTGAAGCTGGTCCAAGTCAGTTCTCTATAAAATTTTGAAATTAAAATTTAATGATGCCTCTCTTAAACTGGTTAAGATCTTGAATGAGAGGTGCTAGTTGCCATTTCACTAACTGAAAGAACTGATCTTCAGTAGTAAAAAGAATAAAGTAGAAATACAAAATTGAGATGAGATGACAGAAGCAGAAGGCATTCTGTATCCTTTCTAGTCATCTTCTGAGACCAAGGTGGATCCTTACTATTGGTTTCCATGAGATACCTCTAAGTTCTACCTTAAACAAGCAGGTTACATGCACTTGAAATAATAAGATACCTAACTAATGTACCTACTTTCTCTTATTTCCTCCTCCACTCCATCCTGTTTCCTAAGGTTCCCCAGCCACATGCTCATGGCCCACATATCATTCTGTGATTATGGTATCTTTCTGAGTCATTGTCTTTTACATGATCCTGGTCTGTGGTTTGTGTCCTCTTTTAAAAATGAAGCAAACACTAGAATAATTTCTTTATTAAGGATTTCTTTTTTCCATCATAATCCTTTTTATGATAATGAATAATGCAGAGTGTTAGACAAGAACACGCCATGTTTTACTCAGACAGCTCCTGATGATCACATACAATATGACACATGGATTTTGTACTAGAAAATAAGAAGATAAACAGGAATTACATAAAAATCATGCTCTTGAGGAAATTATGAACCAGCTAAAAAGACAAGTGGAATCAAGCAGGCAAACTAACATGCTTGTTATAATAAAATGACATTAATAAACTCTGAACAAGGTGCTATCACAAAGGAGAAAAGGGAATGTTAAATTTTACTTTGAGAATTTGAGGAATACTTCACAGGAGAGGTTAAATTTGAACTGGGACTTGAGGAAGAGATAATTGCATAAATACGGGTGCAAATCACAAAAAGTGCATACTCATTAAAGAAATGCTGGCTGCACTTAAGGCTAGAGAGTTGGACTTAAGCCAACTTGTTAAGGTCCCTGCTCAGGGAATGGTTCGGCATCCCTGAGGTGAGGAGAAGTCTTCAAAGGTTTTTAAAGAGAAATAATGCCACCACACCTATATTTCAGAAAAATAACTCTGACAGCAATGTGAAATGTGATTATGCAGGTGTGCCACTCAAAGCAGTGAAATTATTTAAAAGGCAACTGCAGTAATTTTGGTGAGAGATGTTTCACCTAAGTTAGAGGGGTGAAGGTAGAAAATGGAATCTAGAAATATTTTGAGGTAGAATGCAAGAATTAATTATGACTCAACTGATATAATTTGTTCCAGAATGAGAGAATTGCATTGTTCACTTCTGTCATTGTTCAGTCCCTACCCCACTGCAAAGCATTGAAATGGTGGGTGTGTGACAAATTTATTAGAGTAAAAGCAAGTTTTCAGAACAAGAGAGTGGGCCAACCCCCAAGTGAAAAAAGAGGGCCCACCTCACGTTACAATTGTTTTTACAATATTTTCTCAGGTCATTGTCTCAAAGCAACAGAAATAAAAGCAAAACAAACCAATGGCACCTAATCGAACTGACAAGCTTTTGCACAGCAAAGGAAACCATAAAAAAAAAAAAAAGACATCTTACCAAATGGGAGAAAATAGTTTCAAATGATGCAACTGACAAAGGCTTAATCTCTACAATATACAAACAACTTACACAACTCAACAGCAAAAAAAGCCAACAACCTAATTGAAAAATGGGCAAAAGACCTGAATAGACATTTCTCCAAGGAAGATATACAGATGGCCAACTAGCACATGAAAAAATGCTCAACATCACTGATCATTAGAGAAATGCAAATCAAAACTACTATGAGGTACCATCTCACACAGTCAGAATGGCCATCATTAATAAGTCCACAAATAACAAATGCTGGAGGGGGTGTGGAGAAAGTGAATCCTCCTTCACTGTTGGTGGGAATGTAAATTGGTACAACCACTATGGAAAACAGTATGGAGGTACCTTAAAAAAATATGCACAGAACTACCATGTGACCCACGAATCCCAGTCTTGGTCATATATCTGGACAAAACTTTCCTTGAAAAAGACACATGCATCCGTATGTTCATTGCAGCACTATTCACAAGAGCCAAGACATGGAAACAACTTAAATGCCCATTGACAGATGATTGGACTATGATGTGGTGTGTATATATACACGTTGGAATACTACTCAGCCATAAAAAATAGCAAAATAATGCCATTTTCAGCAACATGGATGGAACTAGAGACTCTCATACTAAGTGAAATCAGAAAGAGAAAGACAAATACCGTATGATATCACTGATATTTGGAATCTAGTATATGAGTCAAATGAAACTTTCCACAGATAAGAAAATCATGGATACGGAGAACAGACTTGTGGCTGTCAAGGGGAGGGGGAGGCAGTGGGATGGACTGGGAATTTGGAGTTAATAGACGCAAACTCTTGTCTTTGGAATGGATAAGCAATGAGATCTATATATACTATATATAGCACTGGGAACTAGATCTAGTTCTATATAGCACTGGGAACTAGATCTAGTCACTTATGATGGAGCATGATAATGTGAGAAAAGGGAATGTATATGTGTATGTGTGACTGGGTCATCTTGCTATATAATAGAAAATTGACAGAGTACTGTAAACCAGTTATAATGGAAAAAAATAAAAACATAATTTAATATAAAAAAAGAAAAAAATTACAATAGTTTTTATATCCCCATGCTACAGACCTCAGTGAGGACCAAATTTCTCCTGCCCCAGGCTCACTAATTTCTCTTGCCCCAGCTCCCTATGCTGCTGTGTATATGTAAGAGATAAATGTTCTTTGATATCTGTATGGGGCATATTTGATCTTCTGATTGGTCTCAGACAGGATACCTTATTTGCATGTCAAACTGATTACATAAAGGCAGGGTGAGGAATAGGCCACATTCCTTCCCTCACAGGTGAGTACGCAGGCCAGGTTGCTCAAGTGGGTGAAGGGACATTACAGTGAGACATAGCCAGAGGCTTCAGAGTTTAATCTCCTTGAAGGTGACTTGAAGCCTATAACACAATGTCAGAAAGATGCTGATGTTTGTTTAGAGATAGGGAGGACTTAAAAATACACAGTGGTCTCATCAGAGCAAAGAAGAACATATCCTTCCCTGCAAAGTCATGACATTAGCAGATCTTCCATTCTTTGTAAGGAAGTTGGTCAGATGTAGACATAGACAGAGACAGTTCTATACACACAGATGTGGATTTAAGCACAGACATAGAGAAATATACGCTTGCTAATATGGGGGTGTGGAAAAGCGAATGGGGAGCTTGGCAAGAGTGAAGCCATCTTGCTGCCACCGTCCATCTTGGTGAACTTAAGGTGACTCATTTGAGGACTCTGAGAAAAACAAATTCATTAGGACTTGAGAAACCCCGGGCCCCAAGTGTTCTAAGGATATTTGAAAATAGCTAGATTGTACTTGAAGTTAATCATCGAAGTAACAATGTAAGATAATTCTGTACAGCTATACATCTTTCTGTATCCTGCATGTAACTAAAGGTTAATGCAGCATGTTAGACACATAAGCAAGCACTATAAATGTTATTTCCCCCTTTCTGTTTAGGGTCCCTGATTGGGAAGCGATTTCCCGTGGACCTGACAGTATAATAACACTGTTCTCCTTCATCCGCAAGTGTCCTCTGAGGTGATTTCTGGGAATTCTACAATGGCTACTACATAATCCCTCTTCCAAGGCACCAGACATTTCTGAAAATGGCTTGGGAATCAACATTTTGCCCCACATACAGAAACTCCTATCTAAACCTAAGCAATTCATTCCTACAACCATATTTATATGTACCTACCTGAAAGCCTAGCTTAAAATTAAGTGGTAAGAGAACTAAGAAAAAAAAAATCTAATAGAAGTACTACCATGTAATGCTTGGCTATCAGGAAATAATTCTACAAAAATAAAAGGAAACTTTGACTTCTCTTGTGATCAATTTAATAGGCACACATTGGTTCCAAATGAAGCCAAGCAGAGACCTATGGGGCTCCTAGGCACAAAAGCCTATGTTCCCCACTGCTTTTTAGGAAAAAGGCCTCATTCAGCCTCCTTGACCTTCCCTGAGTTCAAACAGTTGCTAATCAGGGAAGGGAGGGGATGCAGAGACCATAGAGGACAAGTCAAGAGACAATAGTGCTACCTGGAGGCAAGGTCTTGGTTCCTCCTCAGGGAATATAGATAATATCTTCAAGTTCTTCCAGAGCACTAAAACTCCAATAAATGGACGATGTTAATGATGTTAATGAAGCATTCTTCATTCCGGAAAGAAGGAACACCAGAACCAGTCCTGGGACCACTTAACATATCCATGGCCCTATGTGTCACTCCCAAACTGCAAAACTACCTCCCATTCTCTCCAGGGGGATGGAGGGCACATTCTTTAGGGCCTTAGTCTACCGTGACCCTCATTTGCCTGGTAAAGCAATAATGCCAATTTTTTTCTCCTTCACTCAAAACTCTGTCTCTTCACTTCTAGTTGGTACCGGTGGACAAAGGCCAAGTTTCAGCAACACAGTCCCTTGTAATTACTGAAATGTTATTTCTGAAATTTCTATGAAAAACAGTTTTATCTTTTCTCAACATATTTAAAGTAAGTGGAAAAATATACTCAAATGAATGCAAAAATGACTTGTAAAATAAAAAGAGAGGAAATGTACAGACCACTGCTTATCTATGGAATTTATTCTGATTTCCCCATCATCAAAATTATTGGAGCAAATGCTCTCTTTTGCATTAGAAATAAACACAAAATAATTCATTTTTTTTGGATGAGCCTGACAAGTCTGCTAATTCTCTTGGAAGAACACACCACACTCTTTTCTGCTGTTTAGGATTGTGTCAAGTGATCACCTCAAAGTAACATTACAAAAAGCAAAGTGGCATTTTTTTTTAATAATTTTTCTTATTTTCCCACTGTACAGCAAGGGGGTCAGGTTATCCTTACATGTATACATTACAATTACATTTTTTCCCCCACCCTTTCTTCTGTTGCAACATGAGTATCTAAAGTTCTCAATGCTATTCAGCAGGATCTCCTTGTAAATCCATTCTAAGTTGTGTCTGAGAAGCCCAAGCTCCCGATCCCTCCCACTCCCTCCCCCTTCCATCAGGCAGCCACAAGTCTCTTCTCCAAGTCCATGATTTTCTTTTCTGAGGAGATGTTCATTTGTGCTGGATATTAGATTCCAGTTATAAGTGATATCATATGGTATTTGTCTTTGTCTTTCTGGCTCATTTCACTCAGTATGAGATTCTCTAGCTCCATCCATGTTGCTGCAAATGGCTTATGTCATTCTTTTTTATGGCTGAGTAGTATTCCATTGTGTATATATACCACCTCTTCCGAATCCAATCCTCTGTCGATGGACATTTGGGTTGTTTCCATGTCCTGGCTATTGTGAATAGTGCTACAATGAACATGAAGGTGCATGTGTCTCTTTTAAGTAGAGTTTTGTCCAGATATAAGCCCAAGAGTGGGATTGCAGGGTCATATGGAAGTTCTATGTATAGATTTCTAAGGTATCTCCAAACTGTTCTCCATAGTGGCTGTACCAGTTGACATTCCCACCAACAGTGCAGGAGGGTTCCCTTTTCTCCACAGCCCCTCCAGCACTTGTTATTTGTGGATTTATTAATGATGGCCATTCTGACTGGTGTGAGGTGATATCTCATGGTAGTTTTGATTTGCATTTCTCTTATAACCAGCGATGTTGAGCATTTTTTCATGTGCTAGTTGGCCATCTGTATATCTTCTTTGGAGAAATGTCTATTCAGGTCTTTTGCCCATTTTTCCATTGATTGATTGGCTTTTTTGCTGTTGGGTTGTATAAGTTGTTTATATATTCTAGAGATTAAGCCCTTGTCGGTTGCATCATTTGAAACTATTTTCTCCCATTCTGTAAGTTGTCTTTTTGGTTTCTTTTGGGTTTCCTTTGCTGTGCAAAAGCTTTTCCGTTTGATGAGGTCCCATGGGTTTATTTTTGCTCTAATTTCTATTGCTTTGGGAGACTGACCCGAGAAAATATTCATGATGTTGATGTCAGAGAGTGTTTTGTCTATGTTTTCTTCTAGGAGGTTGATGGTGTCCTGTCGTATATTTAAGTCTTTCAGCCATTTGGAGTTTATTTTTGTGCATGGTGTGAGGGTGTGTTCTAGTTTCATTGCTTTGCATGCAGCTGTCCAGGTTTCCCAGCAATGCTTGCTGAATAGATTTTCTTTTTCCCATTTGATGTTCTTGCCTCCCTTGTCAAAGATTAATTGACCATAGGTGTCAGGGTTCATTTCCGGATTCTCTATTCTCTTCCATTGGTCTGTCTGTCTGTTTTGATACCAGTACCACACTGTTTTGATGACTGTGGCTTTGTAGTATTTCTTGAAGTCTGGGAGAGTTATGATTCCTGCTTGGTTTTTGTTCCTCAGGATTGCTTTGGTGATTCTGGGTCTTTTGCTGTTCCACATAAATGTTTGGATTGTTTGTTCTACTTCTGTGAAAAATGTCATGGGTAATTTGATAGGGATTGCATTGAAGCTGTAGATTGCTTTGGGTAGTATGGTCATTTTTACAATATTGATTTTCCCAATCCAGGAACATGGAATATCTTTCCATTTCTTTACATCTTCTTTGATTTCTTTGATTAAAGTTTTATAGTTCTCGGCATAGAGGTCCTTTACCTCCTTGGTCAGGTGTATTCTGAGGTATTTGATTTTGTGAGGTGCAATTTTAAAAGGTATCGTATTTTTGTATTCCTTTTCTAATAGTTCATTGCTGGTATACAGAAATGCAACTGACTTCTGAATGTTAATCTTATATCCTGCTACTTTGCTGAATTTATGAATCAGTTCAAGTAGTTTTTAGTTTGAGTCCTTAGGGTTTTCTATGTATAGTATCATGTCATCTGCATACAGTGACAGTTTGATCTCTTCTCTTCCTATATGGATGCCTTTGATTTCTTTGGTTTGTCTAATTGCTGTGGTTAGGACTTCCAAAACTATGTTGAAGAGCAGTGGTGAGAGTGGGCATCCCTGTCTTGTTCCAGATTGGAGTGAGAAGGCTTTCAGTTTTTCTCCATTGAGTATTATATTTGCTGTGGGTTTATCATAAATGGCTTTGATTATATTCAGGAATGTTTCCTCTATACCCACTTTGGCGAGGGTCTTGATCATGAATGGATGTTGGACTTTGTCAAATGCTTTTTCCACGTCTATTGAGATGATCATATGATTTTTGACTCTTTTTTTGTTAATGTGGTGTATGATGCTGATTGATTTGTGTATGTTGAACCATCCTTGTGAACCTGGGATGAACCCTACCTGGTCATGGTGTATAATTTTTTTGGTATGTTGTTGGATTCGGTTGGCTAAGATTTTGTTGAGAATTTTTGCATCTATATTCATCAAAGATATTGGGCGATAGTTTTCTTTTTTGGTGGTATCTCTGTCTTGTTTTGGAATGAGGGTGATGGTGGCATCATAGAATGTCTTTGGGAGTATTCCTTCTTCTTCAACCTTTTGAAAGAGTTTAAGGAGGATGAGCACCAATTCCTCTTTATATGTTTGATAAAATTCACCTGTGAAGCCATCTGGTCCTGGACTTTTATTTGTAGGGAGTGATTTTATGACCTCTTCCATTTCATTTCTAGTGATCGGTCTGTTCAGTTGGTCTGTTTCTACTTGATTCAGTTTTGGCAGGCTGTAAGATTCTAGAAAATTGTCCATTTCTTCCAGATTGTCAAACTTGTTGCCGTATAGTTGTTCATAGTATTCTCTTATGGTTTTTTGTATTTCTGCTGTATCCGTTGTGATTTCTCCTTTTTCACTTATAATTTTGGTTATTTGGGTTCTTTCTCTCCTCTTTTTAGTGACTCTGGCCAGGGGTTTGTCAATTTTGTTCACCTTTTCAAAGAACCAGCTCTTGGTTTTATTGGTTTTCTCTATTGTTTTTTGAGTCTCTATTTGATTGATTTCTTCTTTGATCTTTATAATTTCCTTCCTTCTGCTGACTTTAGGATTTTTTTGTTCTTCTTTTTCTAATTCATTTAGGTGGAGGGTTAAGTTGTCCATTTGGGATCTTTCTTCTTTTTTGAGAAAGGCCTGTATCGCTATAAATTTCCCTCTGAGCACTGCTTTCGCAGCATCCCATAGATTTTGAGAGGTTGTGTCTTCATTATCATTTGTTTCAAGGTAGTTTTTAATTTCCTTCTTGATTTCCTCATGGACCCATTGGTTTTTTAGGAGCATGTTGTTTAGTCTCAATGTAGTAGGTTTTTTCTCTTTCCTTTTCCCATGGTTGGTTTCTAATTTCATGGCATTGTGGTCAGAGAAGATACTTGAGATAATTTCTATGCTCCTAAATTTATTGAGGTTAGCTTTGTGTCCCAATATGGGGTCGATTCTTGAGAATGTTCCATGAGCATTTGAGAAGAATGTGTATTCTGCTTTTTTTGGATGTAGTGTCCTGGAGATATCAATTAAGTCTAACTTTTCTATTGTTTCCTTTAGGATCTCTGTTGCTTTATTGGTTTTCTGTCTAGAGGATCTGTCCATTGATGTGAGGGGGGGTATTAAAGTCTCCTACTATGATTGTATTCTCATCAATATCTCCCTTTATGTCTGTTAATATTTGTTGTATGTATCTGGGTGCTCCTGTATTTGGGGCATATATGTTGACGATAGTAACATCCTCTCCTTGGATGGATCCCTTAATCATTAAGTAGTGTCCTTCTTTGTCTTTCTTTATGTCTTTTGTTTTAAAGTCTATTTTGTCTGATATGAGCGTTGCGACTCCTGCTTTTCTGTCATATCTATTGGCGTGAAATATTTTTCCCCACCCTTTCACTTTCAATCTATATGTATCTTTTGTCCTAAGGTGAGTTTCTTGTAGGCAGCATATTGAAGGTTTTTGCCTTTTTATCCACTCAGCCACTCTGTGTCTTTTGATTGGGGCATTCAGTCCATTGAGATTTAAGGTGATAATTGATAGATGATTATTTATTGCCATTTGAACCTCGTGTTCCAGTTGATTCTATGGTTCTCCATTCTTCCTTCCTTTTTTTTTTTTTTTTGGTTGGAGGATCTCCTGTTATTATCTGCATGAGTGTATTTTTTTTTTCATTTTTTGCAAATGCAATATTTGGTTTTGGCTTGTGGTTGCCCTGTTTTTTAAGTATGCTAACCCCTTCCCATAATTGTGTTTTAGCCTGATGGTCCTGTAAGTTCAAACACTTCATTACTATATTAAAATTAAGAAGAGAAACATACAAACAAACAAAAAGGGTTATTTACTTCCTAACATCCCTTGCTCACATTTTATGGTTTTGATGACTCTTTTTTATTTTTTTCTTTTTAATTTTATTTTGTTTGAAGCATGTTCCTGATTAAATCGTTATGCTGGCTTATTTGAGTGACTGCTCTCTGATTGTGGTTTCCTCAGTCCTAGTTCTTCCTCCTCTTCTTTTTTTTTCTTTTCTTTCTTTTCTTTTTTCTTCCCTTTCCTTCCTTTTTGGTTTAGAGAAGCCCTTTCAATATTTCCTTGAACCTGGGTTTTGTGTTGCTGTATTCTTTAAGTTTTATTTAATTTTTATTTCCCCATCTATTTTAAATGATATTCTTGCTGGACAGAGTATTCTAGGTTGCATATTTTTTGGTTTTAGCACTTTAAATATCTCTTGCCATTCCCTCCTGGCCTGTAGTGTTTCTGTAGAGAAGTCAGCTGATATTCTTATGGGGGTTCCCTTGTAGGTAACATTCTGTTTTTCTCTTGCTGCCTTTCGGATCCTCTCTTTATCACTAACTTTTGCCATTTTTATTATGATGTGTCTTGGTGTGGGTCTGTTTGGGTTCAGTTTGATTGGGGCCCTCTGTGCTTCTTGCATCTTGAACCCAGTATCCTTTAGATTTGGGAAGTTTCCAGCGATAATTTCTTCAAATATATTTTCCATCCCCTTATCTTTTTCTACTCCTTCTGGAATTCCTATCATGCATAGATTGGCCCGCTTTATATTATCCCATAGGTCTCTTATATTGCTTTCCAGTTTTTGGATTCGGTTGTCTGTCTGTTGACCGGATTGAGTGACTTCCATTATTCTATCTTCCATATCACTGATTCGTCCTTCTGCATTATTCATTCTGGTTTTTACTGCCCTTAGTTCAGTTTGCATCTCTGCAAATGAATGGTCTAGTTTTTCTTGGCTCCTCCTTATATGTTCTAGTTCCTTTCTGAGGGTGTCTGCATTACTGTTCATATCTTCTCTTAATTCCTTCAGTATTTTCACTATTTCTCTTTTGAACTCCAGGTCTGTCTGACTGTCGAGATCTGTTTCATTGTTGACTGTTTTAGGTGAGTTCTCCTGTTGGTTTGACTGGGGGTGGTTTCTCTGCTTCTTCATCTTGCTTGTTGTTTTCTTTCTCCTGAGGGAGTTGTACTCTCCGTGATCGGGCAGTGTTTGCCTTGTCACTGCCGTGGAATATTTCCTGAGGGCTAGCGTTGTTGGTCAATCTTTTTTGAGGCAGTGTGGCTTTTCTGGAGTGTTGATGGGGCTAACAGTGTTTCTTTGAAGCAAAGGAGGGCTTCCTGAGGGCAGACAGGACTGGGAGGTCCACACCACGATGGTAGCAGATTTCACTTGGTCATGCAGAGCTTGCTCTGGTGTTTATAGGCTGTGGGGTTCTTGCAGGGGGTTGGGGGTGTTGGGCAGCTGTTCCTCAGGAGTGCAGCACCCGCTGGGGGCTGGAGCAGCTATCTGGGTCACTGAGAACCTAAGAGGCTCTTCCCTAGGGCAGCCCAACTCAGAAGGACAGCCTGCGAATGTAGGCGGATCTTTTCACAGTCTGGCTGAGCTTGTTGCTGCTTTTCTGGGCTTCGGGGGTTCGTCCAGGGGGCTGGTGGTGCTGAACAGCTATTCCGTGGGAGTGGGGCACCCCCTGGGGGCTTGGGCGGGTAGATTTGGGCTTGGGTGGTAGCAGGGCCGCTGGAAACCCAAGAGGCTCCTCCCCAGGGCAGCCTGACTCAGAAAGACCGTCTGAGATCTTTTCCCGGCTCGGCCAGGCTTGTTGCAGCTTTTCTGGGCTGCAAGGGGTCCTGCCTGCAGCTGGCAGTCCTATGCAGCTGATCCACTAGGGCACCCCCTGGGGGCTTGGGCGGGTAGCAGGGCCGTTGGAAATCCAAGAGGCTCCTCCCCGGGGCAGCCCGACTCAGAAAAACCATCCGAGAATTAGGCAGATCTATTCACGGCCTGGCTAGGCTTGTTCTAGCTTTTCTGGGCTGCAGGCCTTTTCTCGGGGGCTGGTGGTGTTTGGTGCTACTCTGCAGAAGTGTAGCCCCTCCAAAGGGCAAGCAGGCCTGTGCAGGGACAGCCCCCGCGGTGGGAGGCTTCAGGCAATTGTTGAGGCCTGCCCTCCCGGATGGCAGGCAGCCCCAGGTTCGGCGAGAGCGTAGGGGGTGGTAGGGGTGGGGGGAGGGGATGCACTGGGAAGCACAGCTTTGAGCTAGCTAGCGGGCCTGTAAGCTTGCTGTGGCGGGGAGTATTCTATGGGGACCCACCCCTTCTTCTCTCCCCTCCCCAGCACGGGTGCAGACCAGGCTCTTCTCCCAGGTTCCCTCTGATGCGGCTTTCCACTTCCCTGCCCCTAGAGTATTGCTCCCTTCCTCTGCGACAGCTTTGTTTTCTAGTCTCCCAGGCAGTCTCTGCCCCGTCAAATGGTTTCTAGACCTCCCAAGCAGTTTCCGCTCTGCCCCACCCCCCCCCAGCCCAATCTCGGGGACTAACCTCTGGAGCTGAGGTCTCGGTGCCCAGCCCCCATCCAGGCATCCCCCGGCCCTTTCTCGGTGACTAACCTCTGGAGCCGAGGATTCGGTGCCCAGCCCCCACCCAGGCGTCTCAATTTTTGGTGACTGTGCCCGTAGTTCAGATGGTCCGTTCAGTTCTTGATCGGCTTTTCCATACTCCAACTTACTGCTACACTCTTCTCTGCATCTGGAGATTCCTCCGGTTCGTTTGATCTTTCCCTCGAGTAGGTGACTTTCCAGGGTGTGGGATCCCTTTCTTCTCCACAGTTCCCTTTCAGGAGCGCCTGTCCCACTCGGATTCACCTTCTCTCACTCTCCTCTTTTCTCTCGTTCTTCCCTGTAATGTCACGAACTTCTTGCCTTTATTGGAGTTTAGGTTCTTCTGCCAGCGATTGGTTGCTGTTCTGTGCGAGTCATTTATTCTGTAGATGTGCTTTTTTTTGTTGTGTTTGTGGGAGAGGGCAAGCGTGTCCCCCTACTCCTCCGCCATCTTGTCCTCCTCTCCAAAGTTGCATTTTCATCTTTCTTTTTCATGCAGAGATATGAAGGCTAAAGATTCTTGAATCTCCAATAATAAATATTTCTTCTTGGGGTATTTTTAATGTTAAAAAACCTCTAATTTATAACTAATGCAGTTATAAGATAAAGTATTATGAAGCCTTATGTTGTATTTTGTTATTCAGTGAAAATGAAGATATAACACTGTATTTTAGTTGGTTGTTAAAAAATGTCTACAGGTATCAACTATAACTCAGGGATAATAATGCTTTCTAAGGGTTGCTGTGAAGATTAAATAAAAGAAGCATGTGAAAGTCCCACTTAAACCATAAAACATTGTTGCACTATAATTCAAAGATGATGAGTCTTATTGAAAAATAAATGGGCAAGTTTCTCAGGATCCATGGACCACCCAGGACTGTTACCCCAGTGATAGCTGCATATATAACCTTCAAGTTTGGAAAAATACTTGATGTGAAGTATGAAAATACAGAGAAACTTTTTATCATGGGCCTAAAACTAAAGAATTTTTAGGTACCATGAATAGAAGATTATCAATAGGACAAAGATAACTGTGATTCTGGATTCATGTATACCCATTAAAAATAATGAATGTAGGAAAGTTAGAGTTTTATAAATGAGAGTGTTCACTTAATACTGAGCTAACTTCAAAGTCAGGTAATAATGAGGCACTATAATTTGCCCCTTAAGTGCTAATTACTGAAGCTAGTCAACCTGGGTCCCGATCTTGGGGCCCATAATTTCACAAATACATGAGGTTGAAACAATGACATAATCTTGTCGACATATCCAGCTAATTTTATTCAATGCCTTCTATGTGCTAGCCATTGTGCTGGGCAAAAAGACAGTGAGGTATCATAGAGCTTACTGAAACTGAGGTAGAGAGTCAACTGAAGAATCAGTTACATTATTGCTCGATAAATATCAGTGTAAAATAAATAGCGGTGATATAGAAGAATACCTAACAGGGTTGGAGAAGTAAAAGTCAGGAAATGTTTCCTAGAGCTGATCATATGGGGTGCAGAAGATAGCTAAATGGATAAGAGATAGAAGAAACAATAATACTGGCAGATGAAACAGCTTTTACAAAAGCCAGAAAATAAGAGAGGGAGGACATGATAGAGGAACTGGAAAAAAAAATCGTTTTAGGAGTGACATCAGCATCATGGCAGCATGAGACACTCCCTTTGTCTTTCCCTTCAATCTACAACTAGTAAAACAAATGTTCCTCGCCCCCAGTGCGCCTGGAAGCCAGAGAGCTCCACACATCTGTACATCTGAAGGTAGATGGATTGAAACACATAGAGAGCTATAATCTGAGGAATAGCAAAGATAATGCCCAAAATACCAGCCCTACTCCCTATAGTCCCAGAGAAGCCAGTAGCAGCAGCAGACACAGCACTCATGACTTTGGCCCCTCACCAGGGGCAGTAGTGCTCACAAACTCAGCCATCCCAGATAAGGCAGATGCACCCAACATCCCAGTATACTCAGAGGTAATGCCAGTGATAGCAGTGACACCAGCAGCATCAAGGCACCAGTGACAGCAAAGGCACACACAAGAATGATGAGGGCACCTGCCACCCTGTGGCAGGGGTCATGAAGGGTGGAAAGTGTAGGTTCCCAAATATAGCCAGAGGCAGCACAGGTTAAAAAACAAACATTTGTGCTATAGTGCTATCCAAAAGATAAAATATTTACTAACATCTATGTATATAACACAGAACACCAAAATATATAAAGTAATTGGAGTTCCCTTCGTGGCTCAGTGGTTAATGAATCTGATTAGGAACCATGAGGTAGCGGGTTCGATCCATGGCCTTGCTCAGTGGGTTAAGGATCTGGCATTGCTGTGAGTTGTGGTGTAGTTTGCAGATGTAGCTTGGATCCTGCATTGCTGTGGCTCTGGCGTAGGCTGGCTGCTACAGCTCCGATTCGACCCCTAGCCTGGGAACCTTCATATGCCATGGGAGTGGCCACAGAAAAGGCAAAAAGACAAAAAAAAATATATATAGTAATTGTTAATAGACAAAAAGGGAAGTAAATTTACAGCAACTAGGGGAGTTTAACAACCCACTTATATCAATGACCAGATCATGCAGACGGAAAGCACAAGGACACATCAGCCTTAAATGAAACATTAGACTAGACAGATTTAATAGATACATATTAAACATTCCACTCCAAAGCAGGCAAATACACATTTTTTTCAAATGTGCATGGAACAGTCTAAGGACATGTTGGGATGCAAAATCTCAATAAATTTAAGAAGACTGAAATCCTAACAAGTGTCTTTTCTGACACTTGAAAACTATAAATTAACTACAAGAAGAAAGCTGGACAAATCACAAACATGTGGAGACCTAACAACATGCTACTTAACAATTATTGGGTAAATGAAAAAAATCAAAGGGGAAATCAAAAAACACCTGAAAACAAATGAAAATAAAAATTTGACAAAAAATTACAAGGTGTGGCAAATTTGACAAAAAATTACAAGGTGTGGCAAATTTGACAAAAAAATTACAAGGTGTGGCATAAACAATATTAAGAGGGAAGTTTATAGTAATTTAGGCCTAGCTCAAGAAACATGAAAAGCCTCAAATAAACAATCTAATCTTACACATAAGGGAACGTGAAAAAGCACAAACAAGGTCAAAATCAGTAAAAGGAAGGAAATAATAATGATCAGAGTGAAAATAAGTGAAATAGAAACTAAAAAGACAATAGAAAAGATCAATGAAACCTCAGCTGGTTCTTTAAAAAAAAATGAACAAAATTGACAGACCTTCGACTAGACTCAGAAAAAACAGAGAGCAGGCTCAAATGAAATAATAAAAAAAAAGTGGACAAGCTACTATGGACATTACAGAAATACAAAGGATTACAAGAGATTGTTATGAATAACTATACACAAACAAACTGTATAACCTAGAAGAAATGGATGCATTCTTAAAATTATACACAACCTCCCAAAACTGAATCCTGAAGAAAAGAAAATCTGAATGGACTGGTCACCAGCAAAAAGATTAAAATGATAATTAAGAATTTTCCATAAAACAGATGTCCAGCACCAGACAGCTAGGCTGGTGAATTCTACCAAACACTTAAAGATTTAACATCTATTTTTCTAAAACTCAAAAATTTCAAGAGGAGGAAATGCTTCCTAATTGATTTTATGAGGCCAACATCTTGTTACCCTAATAATAAGACCAGTCAAGGACAACACACACAACAAGAAAATTATAGGCAAATATATCTGATGAATATAGATGCAAAAATCCTCAAAAAATATTAACAAGCCAAATACAATTACACTAAAAGAATCAGACATCAGGAGTTCCCATTGTGGCTCAGTGGACTAAGAACTTGACATAGTGCCTGTAAGGATACAGATTCAATCCCTGGCCTTGCTCAGTGAGTTAAGGATCCGGCATTGCCACAAGCTGTGGTATTAAGTCACAGATGTGACTCAGATCCAGTGCTATTGTGATTGTGGCATAGGCCTGCAGCTGCACTCCAATTCAACCCTTAGCCTGGGAACTTCTATCTGCTTCAGGTGTCACTATAAAAAGGAAAAAAAAGAATCATACATCATAATCCAGAGGGATTTATTCCAAGGATGCAAAAGTGGTTCAATATTTATAAGTCAATTAATATGTTACACTGTATTAACAAAATATCAGAAAAAAATCTTATGATCATCTGAACAGATACAGAAGAAAAGCATTTCACAAGATTTATGACAAAACTTTTAATAAAATGGGGACAAAAATGTATCTGAATATAATAAAGGCCATATATGACAAATTCACAGCTAACACCATATTCAATGGTAAAAAAAAAAAAAAAAATTGAAAGCTATTCCCTCTAAGATAAACAGGAAAAGAATGCCCACTTTGGCAATTTTACTCAACTTAGTATTGAAAGTCCTAGCCAGAGCAATTAGGCAAGAAAAAAAATTAAAAGTATCCAAATTCAAAAGGAGTAAGTAAAATTGTCACTATTTTTGGATGACATATTTTGACTCCATCAAAAAAAATAAAAAATACAGAAAATTTGCAGAATATAAAATAATTATACAAAATTTTCTTCCATTTCTACATACTAATAACAAACTACCAGAAAGAAAAATTAATAAAACAATCCTATTTATAATAATAAAAAATAATACAATATCTAGAATTAAATTTAGTCAGTAGGCAAACGACCTGTACATTGAAAACTCTAAGACAAGATAGAGAGAAACTGAAGAAGACACAAAGAAACAGATATAAAACAAAAAAAATCCTAAAATTTATATAGATCCACAAAAAACTCTGAGTAGTCATAGCAATCCTGAGAAAAGAATAAAACGTACCGCAATCCCTGACTTCAAATGACACTATACAGCTACAGTAATCCAAACAGCATGGTATTGGCAGAAAAAGATATACACAGATCAATGAAACAGAATCTAGAGCTTAGAAAAACCCATCTATATATCGACCTTAATTTACAACAAGGCAGGAAGAGCATACAACAGAGAAAGAAAAGTCTCTTTCCAGTTGGGAAAGCTTGGACAGTCACATGCAAAAGGATGAAACTAGACCACTATCTTACACTACACATAAAAGTTAACCCAAAATTAATTAAAGACTTAAATGTAAGGCCTAAACACAGGCAGGATGCTCTTTGGTATCATTCTTAGCAATAACGTTTTGGAAATACCTCCCCAGGCAAGGAGAAAAAAAGCTAAAGTAAATGAAAACTTCTAGACGACAAAGGAAAATATCAACAAAATGAAAAGATGGCCTACCAAATGGGAGAATATATTTGCAAACAATATATCCAATAAGAGGTTAATGTCTAAAATATACAAGGAACTCATAAAACTCAACTACAATAAAAAACAAACAACCTGATTAAGAAGAGACCTGGATAATTTTGTTTTTTCAAGGAGACATTCAGATGGCCAACAAATACATGAAAAGATTTTCAATATCACTCATTACTAGGGAAATGCAAACCAAAATCACAGTGAGATATTTCATCACACCTGTTAGAATGGCCACTATCAAAAGACACATAAAATCTGGAGAGGATGTGGAGAAAAGGGAACCCTAATACACTATTGGTGGGAATGTAAATTAGTGCAACCATTAGAAAAACAGTATGGAGATTCCTCAACAAATTAAAAATAGAAAGAACTACCATATGACCCTACCATTCCACTTGTGGGTATTTATCCTAACAACATGGATAGAGTCATACAAAACGATAATCACCCTTATGTTTATTGCTGTATTTACATTAGTCAAGGTATGGAAATACCTAAGTGTTCACTGATGGATGAGTAGATTAAAAAATGTGATATATATAATTAAATACTACTCAGTCATTAAAAAAAAAAAGAAAATCTTTCCATTTGCGACAATATAGATGGACCTTGAGGGTATTATGCTAAGTGAAATAAGTCAGACAAAGACAAATACTATATGATTTCACTCATATGCATAATATTAATAAAAACAAAATAAATAAAACACAGAACAGATTGGTGGTTACTAGAGGGGAAAGAGGGGTAGGGGTCTGCTATAGTACACACAGAAGTTACATTATAATATTGTCTACATGAAACTCATACAAACTTATAAGACAATGTTACCTCAGTAAAAATAAACATTTTTAAGTCCCCAAAAAGAGAAAAATGCATTTTTTTTTTGTCAGGGCAGTGTGTATGATAATGGAGTAATGAGAGATGAGGTGGAGATAAAAAGGGTCACATCGTAAAGGATCTTAAAACTTGTATAGATGTTTGCACTTAATCCTGAGGCAAGAGGAAATCCTAATGTTTTAAACAAAAAAAAAATCACATATTTGAGAAGTTAAGATGATTGCCAAAGGTTGTTGAAATGATAGGCTATAATGGTTCTGAACGAAGAACACGAATACAGAAAGCAAAACACTGGGAGAAAATGAAATACTTAAGGCTAGAGGATTTGACAGGATACAGAGGAAAACAATGGAATGTAGAGGAAGTTGTCTTCAGAGAGTAGTTCCATGACAATAATACTTTGGTGAAGTTATTTCAAGTAGTCAGAGGCTCTGAGTTGTAGCCCATGGAGCAAATAATTGAAGAGGAGTTGTGGTAATTGTAATAAAGTTGCCTGCAATTATTGGAACATCTTGTTATCGTTCCTCGTGGACTATTTTACCCATGCAGGTATTCTAGCTTTGTTTTTGTTGGTTGGTTTTTAGTCCTTTATCATGGCACACTCTCAAAATCAGACCTATACATAAGAGGGGAGAAAATGCTTAGCAACTTACCCAATCAAAATAAGCTTTTCTTGTGGTATATTCTACTTATCAAAGTTCCATGTGGTAATCTGGGGTCAGAACACATGTTAACAATAAAGTGTTCTTATTCCTAGATTATGTCTTTTTCATGAGAATTGTGGGAGGACGAGGCAGATGTTCCTACAGAAAGCAGAATCAGGATATTCGTGGGTCCCCTCCCTCATGTCATCATTTTATTTTAAAAGAGTCTTATTCTACAATGGTAAACAAAGGTGGAAACCAAACACTTGCCAATATAGTATTTTTCAGATCATCAAAGCAGTCAGTGAACCTAGGCAGCAAAGGCATTAGGAACAAGGAGATATTCTCTTGAATTAGAATTTGTGATTGTGCTAACATCAGTGTTTTATTCCACATTTTATACAGATAGTGTAATATAGTTATCAAGTCAATTTCTCATTGGCTCACCTCAAATATATCTTAGATTGTTGTGGACAGAAGGCAGTATGTAAAGTCCAAAACAAAGAATCTAGTTTATTCTTTTTCCCTTTTCAAGAGAAAAAGATGTAAATGGTAACTACAAATGACCAGACTGAATAAAATCATTTCAAGACCATAAAAGTCAAGATTATCCAAATTCACCAAGATTAAATATAATAAAGTCTTTAGTTAACTAGGCAACATATTACAAATTAAAGAAAAGTTGGACCTTCCGCTAGAAAAGGGCAAAGAGCAAATGTGACTAAATTCTAGTCAGAATGACTACCCTATAGCTTTGTTCTTTGATGTGTACTGCATTTTGGTGTGGAAAATCTCAAAGAGCATACAAGTCAGAAAGCTATCTTATTTCTTCCTGGGAACAATGATCTATGCTATGTGTTAGACTTAAGAGGTCATTTTTTGGTTACATATATTTTTCCTGTATAAAGACATTTTCATCTAATCAATAAATGTTTTAGATGATATGCACTGTGATAGGTTCTATTCTAGAAACTGGCTATGGGTAAAGGCTATGAACGGTGGTAAACCTAGCATTCTCAGAAATCTAAATGCAATCCCAGATGAAATAACCAATATAGTTGAGTGTTCCTCTCAGAGAAAAACCAATACTGGTCATAATTCCTCAATGGCTCTTAGTCAAGTAAGGATGCTAAGCAAAACAGATGCACAAAAGTTAAACAATTAAGGCAAAATCCCAAGTGCAGCACCCAGCATGAACCTGGGCATATGACAGCAGCTATTGACTTTTAAGTAAAAACTGTACCAGCCTAGATGAATCAAAGTCAATGGCAAATTGTCAACCTTAACTCTCCCCTAAGTTTAGAAGGTCAGGGCTGTTTATTGTAGAATTAGAGAGGTATCATTAATCATAATATCTTCTGTTGCTTTTCTTCCTAAACAGAATGTTTGGGATATCAGGCAGATAGGAATAAATGAAGATTTTGACACTCTCTGGTCACACAGGGAAACCAGTGCAGTATCTTTGTGTTCTCAGCCCCCAATGGAGAATTAAAAAAAAAGAAAGAAATAAAGAAAAAAAAAAAACCTTTACTTAAGCAAGCTGCTCACGCAAGGCAGTATCCAGGCCATGAAGATGAGATTATTGTAAGTCCCTGTTGCCTGACTAGCTCCATAAGGCCTTACATAAACTCCAGCTGGTGAAGGACAAAGCTGCCAGGTTCCTTCTAAAAAGGGCAAAATTAATCAAAATATATTTCTCCCTATCTGAAGTCCCTATGTTAGCTATTGGTTAAAAAA
The DNA here is from genome assembly GCF_016906955.1 of Phacochoerus africanus. Classification (NCBI taxonomy): domain Eukaryota; kingdom Metazoa; phylum Chordata; class Mammalia; order Artiodactyla; family Suidae; genus Phacochoerus; species Phacochoerus africanus. The sequence continues at coordinate 70,204,240 of NC_062545.1, forward strand.
TAAAGTAGTGCCCTGATTTTTAAATTACTCTTTTAATTCAGGGGGTAATATCTGGCTCAACTCCAATGCGCTTTTATACTCTCTTAGCAATTTAGGTTTCCTGGCCAGCTTCTGAAACAAATCTGTTTCATGTCCCAAGACCATTTCAGGATTTTATGAAACAAAAGCATTTCTATAATCTTTACCATGTAGAATTCTGCTTTGATTACAATGCATTAGCTCTGGCATATATTAACTTAGATAAAACTTTGTAGTAAGTACTCTTCAGAATAATATAATGTAATTTTATTTCTCATTACCCAAGGGTAATTAGACAGTTCCTTTACAGTTTGCGACTTAGAGCTGAAATTAAGGACTTGGAATGTATAGATCAAATATTATTTTAAAAAGGTTAGATAGCACACATGCACATACACAGGGCATACACACAAATTATTCATGCTGCTAAGCTTTATATGGAACATAGATTATACAGAGAGACTTTTGCAATAAAGTACGATCCTTTATTAAGTAAACAAATCAATCTTTATTGACTATAAGCAAAACTAACAAGAAACAACATAAATCTTTTCGGTATACAAACAATACAACCAAAGTGCAAGATGTTTATTATTCAAAGCTGGGGATTCACACTGAGGTTAAAGGCTCAAATATGAAAGGTCAATGAAAAACTTCCTTTATCTGCACTGAGAGTGCTAGTAAAGTTCAAAGAATATGCTAGAACTAGAGCCCTGCTGAGACGCTTCAGTGGGATGATTTCAGTCCAATATTCTCTCCAGGAGGTTGTCACTCCAGAAGAAATGTAAATAGACTTTTTCTAATATTCAGTCATTCCTTTATATTGCAATGTCAATAGGTCCAACAATATTTTTTTTGTCTTGGGTTTATGAAACAGAATGAATAAGTAGTGACTTTCCTGGCGTCAACTTCCAGTGGCCAAAGATAAGGATCTACTATCTGCTGAAAACCATTTTATGTCTGACATTCTGCTAAGCATTCTGCATACATTATCTTATTTATGCTTTATACTAAAGGTACAAGGTACTTAGTACTATTCTGCTATTCTATTTTCCTGCTTTACTAAATCAAATGTGTTATGTATGGAAAATCCACTTAATTAAATACTTACTATAACATAAAATTATTATGCATTTTTAACATAACTAAGATACCAATCTTGAACAAAGCAGGCAGATTTTGGAAATAAGTCAAAACTTGGAGGAAACAACAACAAAGTATTACATTTTCTATTTTGCAGATTTGCTCTTAGGACAGCAACAGTTGCAGGGTTGGGCAAGGGCTAAAACCTTATTAGGAGATCAGCTATATTTCTGGGTAAACAAATATGGGGAATAATCTTACAGCACTTAGGTCTGGCAGAGAGTGGAGTGGGGGAACAGGGCATAATCTCAGAAAGGAATAAGCCAATGAAGGGAAACACCACATTCTACATATAAACTTGATCCACATCTTTGACCCATTGACCACACATTCAAAGGTCAGACCTCACAGAGTCCAAAGTGGGCACTTAATTGCCACCCATCCTAAATTGGGAAAAGGTTTGTGATTTGTGTCTAATAACATTGTTTTCTAAACCAAAAATATTAAAACTCCTCAATATTATATCAGAATTGAGACTTTTCACAAAAAAAATCACCATTTACAAGCTAAAAGCCAAAATTACTTAACCCATGAAGAACTAGAAAAAAATGACCCACTGTCAAGAGAAAGCAAATCAGCAGAGGCTAATCCCAAAGTGACAGATGTTAAAGAGAAAAAAACTTTAGGCTGGCAATTATAATCGTGCTAATTAAGCAAAGGAAACTACACTAATAATGAATGATGAGACAGTAAATTTCAGCAGAGAAATATAAAATATTAAAAAGAATCAAATGTAAGTTTAGAATTGAAAAATACATTCCCCTCAAAACCAAAACCTGCAAACACTGGATGGGCTTAACAGCGGGATAATGGCATGACAATGACAAAGAGCCATGAACTTGATAGAACAGTGGACTTCAGCCACCTGGAGAAAATTAGGGAGGGGGGGGGAATGGACAGAACCTTAGGTAACTGTGGCATAAAATCAAAAGGCTTAACATCTGTGTAATTGGAAGGTCAGAAGAATAGCAAAAGAGAATGGAACAGAAAAAAAATGTTTGAAGATCTAATAAAGGATTGTTATCCAAAAGACACAAGTAACTAAAAAATCAACAATAATATACCAAACAATTAGTTTAAAAATGGACCAAAGACCTTAACAGATGTCTCACCAAAGATGATATGGCAAATAAACATATGAAAAGAGACCCTGCTTCATATTTCAACAGGGAAACACAAATTCAAACAGTGAGATACCACTACACACCTATTAGAACAACCAACATCCAACACTGACAACACCAAATGCTGACAAGGATGTGAAACAACAAACCCTCATTCATTTCTGGTAGGAAAGCAAAACAATGCAGCCACTTTGGAAGACGGGGGCAGTTTCTTACAAATCTAACCATACTCTTATATGATCCAGCAGTAATGCTCTTTGGTACTTAACCAAAAGAGTTGAAAAGTATGTTGCATAAAAACCTGCACAGGATGTGTATAGCAGCATTATTCATAATTGTCAAAACTTGGAAGCAATGAACATGTCCTTTAGTAGGTGACCAAATAAACTGTGATGCATCCAGACAATGGGATAATATCATTTGGTGCCAAAAAAAAAAAAAAATGAGTTGTCAAGTGAAGAAAAGACATGGAAGAAACTTGAAGCTTAAATGCATATCACAAAGTGAAAGAAGCCAGTCTGAAAAGGCTACATATTTATGATTCCAATTATATGACATTCTTGAAAAAGCAAAACTATGGAAAGAATAAAAAAATAATCAGTGGTTGCTAGGGGTTTGGATGGTGAAGAGGGATCAATAGGCAGAGCAAAGAAGATTTTTAGGACAGTGAAAACACATTGCATGATACTGTAACGCATCATGGTGGATACATGTTATTACACACATGTCCACATTCATAGAATGTACAAGACCAAGAGTGAAGAGTTCATTAAACTATGGATTTTTTATTTTTTTATTTTTTTTTGTCTTTTGTCTTTTTTGTCTGTTGTTGTTGTTGTTGTTGCTATTTCCTGGGCCGCTCCCGTGGCATATGGAGATTCCCAGGCTAGGGGTTGAATCGGAGCTGTAGCCACCGGCCCACACCAGAGCCACAGCAACGCAGGATCCGAGCCGCATCTGCGACCTACACCACAGCTCACGGCAACGCCGGATCGTCAACCCACTGAGCAAGGGCAGGGACCGAACCCTCAACCTCATGGTTCCTAGTCGGATTCGTTAACCACTGCGCCACGACGGGAACTCCAAACTATGGATTTTTGAAACTTTGTAAACCATGTAAAGGCTTAAGTAAACTATGATTATAATAGGCCAATGTTGGTTCATGAATTATAGCAAATGCACCTCTCTGATGGAGGATGTTAAAAATGGGGGAGGCTATGCAGGTGTGAGATTAAGGGGTATATATATATGGGAAACCTTGGCACCTTCCTCTCAACTGTACTATGAGCCTGAGACTGTCTCCATATATATATATATGTGTGTGTATATATATAAAGAAATAATATCTGAACACTTCTCAAATTTGATTAATAATATAAATACATAGATTCTAAAAGCTCAGCACATCCCAAGCAGAATAAATAAGAATACATCTAGACTAACCTAACTTTGATTACTAAGAGCCAAAATGAAAAAAAATCTTGAAACTAGTCATAAAACAATGAACTATGGCATAAAAGGAAGAAATATTTGAATGACTATGAAATTCTCAAAAAACACTGAAGATAGTATAAAATGGCAAAAATTTTTAAAGTGCTGGAGAGAAAAAACAAGAAAAATGTAAATTCAAAATTCTATATCCAGCCAAACACATTATCATGTAAGAATAAAAGAAAATAAAGACATTTCTGCCTTTTTTTGTGAAGTAAATACTAACTTAAAAGATAAAAGTAAATTATCAATTATAGAGGTAAAATATTAACTTTGAACTTAAAGTATCAACTGAGTATAGTGCAAAATAATAAATTAAAATTGAATTTTAAAAATGATTCGAGGAGTTCCCGTCGTGGCGCAGTGGTTAACGAATCCGACTAGGAACCATGAGGTTGAGGGTTCGGTCCCTGCCCTTGCTCAGTGGGTTAATGATCCGGCATTGCCGTGAGCTGTGGTGTAGGTTGCAGACGAGGCTCGGATCCCGCGTTGCCGTGGCTCTGGCGTAGGCCAGTGGCTATGGCTCCGATTCAACCCCTAGCCTGGGAACCTCCATATGCCGCGGGAGCGGCCCAAGAAATAGCAACAACAACAACAACAAAAAAGACAAAAAAAAAAAAGATTCGAATATCCCAGAAGAGGAAAAATGGAATGGAAAACCAAAAATCAGAATATATTAGAGATTTTAAACACCCATCTTACCAGTTGATAGAGTAATGAATAACAACAACACAGCAAGAATCAACAAGGATATGACAATCTAAACATCATCAATTATTTGACTTAATTATATCCATGTGAAGAATACAAAAAGAATTTTTTCATAAGCATTGATATATTCACCAAGTTAGACAATATGTTGACCATAAAACAAGTCTTAATAAATTTTAAAGGATTAAAATATCTTAATCACAATATAATTAACTTAAAAATTAATAATGAGCTAACTAGGTAAATCAGAGTTGAAAATTTTTAAAACACTCTTTATAAATAATATAGCAACAAAGAATTCAAAATCAAAGAAAACAAGTAATTCAGTTATCAACATGTCAACCAAAAAATATAACTTCAAGAGAAATTATAAAATATTTAGAATAATATTAATTATCTATTATATATAAGAATATATAATAGATAATAAAAATACAACAGTTTGGAGGTTTTGAGGTAAAATTACTAAAGTGCTTGAAGACAAAATTGTATCTCCAGGTATTAAATTTAGTTACCTAAGGTTTCCTCCCAAAAACAAAATGGAAAAGAAATAAAAAAATAACAATAGCAAGAAGTTGAATATCAGGAGAAGAGTGGGGAGAGGGAAAGAAATAAGATACAAAAGAGCTGAAGTCAATGAAATACAAAACAATAGAGAAAGCTGGTGCCTTGGGATTATTTACAAAAGCAATTAACCCGTAGACTAATCAAGATAAAACTTGAGAACCTGAATAACCTCATCAAATCATAGGGATACTAAAATCATAATAAAAGAATGTTATGAATAATTTTATGCCAAGTTAAGTTGACAAACTAAATTAATTGGAAAACACTACTGAAACATACAATTTAGTAAAATTGACCCAAGATGAAACAAAAACCTAATAACACTATCTCCATTTAAAACATTAAATCCTTCATATAAACATGCCGACAAGAAAAATCAAGGCCCATGAGAATTCGCTGGTGGATTCTATTAAAATTAAAAGAAATAACCTGTAAAACCTATAAAATACCCTCAGAAAATAAGATGGAAATAGCCCCCAACCCATTTTATAAAGCCTAAATTATACTTAGTTCAAACTCACACACAACAAAAGTGTCATAAGAAAAGACAAATTTAGACTAAGACAGCCATAAGAATCTTACTATATATCTATTACTAGCAGTCACAAAAACCTTAATAAAGTCTAGCAAATCAAATCCAACAACATATAAAAATGGCAATATATCATGACCAAGTGGCGTTTTTCTAGGATGAAAGATTGGTTCAATGTCAGAAAATTACTCAGTATGATAGACTATACATATTAGTTTTCTATCACTCCATAAATACAACAAATTTAGCATCTTAAAACAACATCCATTATTAGTTCACAGTTTTATGAGTCAATAGTCCAGGAATGGCCTAGGTGGGTTTTCTTTCTTTTTCTTTTTTTTTTTTTTAACTCCTAGGTTTCTAATTTGGACAACCCGTTGGCATAATTCCTAGCATGTGTTAAACCTTCAGTCAATATTTACTGAAAATGCATAAATGGCAGTGACTAAGTAAAGACTGTAGAAAATATGTTTATTAATGTATATGTGGAAATGATCTCTAGCAGATTGTTACAAGTATATGTGGAGTAAGGTGGCTTGCAGTCCTTTATTTCCCCCACCTTTTTGAACTATTTATTACAGAAAACAATGAACATACATAAAAATAGAGACACTGGTATCACGAACACTCATGTACTCATTAGTTAGATAACTGAATTTAATAAATGTTAGTGATGTTGCCATATTAACTTCATCATTATGTATTATATATAATCATGTTATCATTACATAAACATATAATTTTACCAAAATATTCCATAACAAATTCTAAGCATTATGAGAGAATTTCCTTGTAAGTACTTCAAAGTGTACCTATAAAAGATAAAGACATTTCCTACCCGGAAAAATAACCCTAACACCATCATCAAATCTAACAGATCAAAAACAATTCCTAATGATTAATTTCCTCTTCAGTTTTATCCAATATATTTTATATCTGGTTTGTTCAAATGAGGAATTACCTCACTGTAGGTTTTTTTTTTTTTTTTTTTGAGTTACATTTCCCTAATGATATCGAGCATCTTTTCTTGTATTTGTTAGCTATTTGTATTTGTATACCTTTTCTGGAAAAAAATCTATTCAAATAATTTGCCCATTTAAAAATCAGGTTGTCTTTTTTATTATTGTTATAAAAGTTCTGTATATAGTCTGGATTCAAGTCCCTTCTTAAATATACGATTTGCAAATATATTTTCACCATTCTGTGGATTGTCTTTTCACATTCTTTTGGGTTTGTTTGTTTGTTTTTTAAACTATCTCCATTTTATTTGACTTTAAGGTACATAGAACTATGTTTTGGATAATTCACTGTATCCCAACTAAATCAAACACCTAGGCATGCTGAAGGACAACTGAATATTATTTTCATATGTACAACATAAAGAGTCAATCAATGTATATATTTCTAAACAATCACCATAATAAGACTAGTTAACATTCATCACCACCCATAGTTAAAATTTTTTCTTGTGATGAGAACTTTTAAGATCTACTCTCTTAGTAACTTTCAAAAATACTGAGCAGAGGACCTAAATAGACATTTTTCCAAAGAAGACATACAGATGTCCAACAGGTACCTCAAAGATGCTCAGCCTCACTAATCAGGGAAATGCAAATGCAAATCAAAACCACAATGAGCTATCACCTCATACCTGTTAGAATGGCTATGAGGAAACAAGTGTTGGAAAGGATGTGGTTCCCTTTTCAGGATCATTTATGCACTGTTGTTGGGGATCTAACACTGTTGTTGACAGTGCAGCCACTATGAAAACAGTATGGAGGTTCCACAAAAAAATTAAAAATATAGCTACCATATGACACAAAAATCCCATTTCCGGATATTTTTCTAAAGGACACAAAATCACTATCCCAAAGAGAAATCTGTACCTACATGTTCACTGAAGCATTATTTACAGTAGCCAAGATATGGCATCAAAGTAACCATCAATGGGATGAATGGTGCTAAAAAGAGGAGAATCTTACCTGATGGAGGGGCTTGAGTGATGAAACTAGCTTCTCCATTGCAGTGCGGGCAGCTGGGCTGGCTCCGAAAGAGTGGTATCCTGAGGCTGTTCTTCCGGGGAAGGCTTGAGAAACAGGCAGCATGGTCTCTTGGGATGAATTCTAGACATCTCCCAGCTGCCAGGAGAAACAAATGGCCCTTAAGGTTAAACCGGCGTGTTTGAGTTGCCTTGGCCTTTGGCACAGGTAAGACTGGAAGCCCCAGGGTGTGAACCAGGAGCCCAAGCTGCTACTCTGAGGCTTTCACTTCTGCGAAGGGTGTGGCAAGATCTGCGGCTGCACATGCGCAGTTTACTCCCCCTAGCGAGGCTCAGGTGGTCCTGCTATTGCGCATTTGTGGATCGGAGCTTGATGGAGAGGAGGGAATGAGGGGCAAAGCATTGACAAGGATTGGGGTTCACTTGATAGGTGGCAGGAGCCAGATTCCTAATGGATGAGTCTGGGACGAGAGCACCTTGATCACGTAGGGGACTCAGGTGTTTCTCATACCAGGATTCCTCTGCTGCCTCCTGTCGAATTTCTGAGATCTACCGAGATTGGGCTTCCTCTGAAAGAGTGGGCATAGCACCAGCACTTAGGCCTGATTGTTCCAGTCTCTGAATCACCTCTCAGCACATTTCAGCCAAGTCTCTCTCTGCCCCTTTATCGGGGACAGTACATACCTCACACATATACCCAAAGCCCCATAGCTTAGAAAAAATAAAAAATTATGTTTCAAAAGAATGTCAACTGAGGGCTTATATATATATGAAACCTACCTCCTAGTAGTCAATTGGTCAAACTTAAGCACAGCTGGAGACAACAGCTTTATGAAAATTAGGTCCAGTTGAAAGATATCTTGTGTACCATTAGATCCAGCTATTCTGCATTTGTGGATTTTAAATGACCATCATCCACGGTAGAACAGGTGTATCTCTCCTTGTTAAGAAAGTCCACAGCTTCCTTGCTTGATGGTACAGTCTTGTGTTGAGCTGATTCTTAATATCCTGAAAATTCAATCCTTCAGGTGTTGGGCAAGCCTTGACCAAATGCAGAACCTAGTCTGGGGCCACAGTGAGGCCTTTTGCTGGCATGAAGCTACTTCCTACCAAAATTCCCTGAGTCACCCATTTCTGGATTGCTGATGAGGGGAAGGTAGAGTTTGGAGCCTCAAATTAAGAAATCAAGGTGTTGGCCAGAGGGATCTCATCTGGAGGTTCTGGGGAAGAATCTGCTTCCAAGCACATTAAGGTTGTCAGATTTCAACTTCTTTTGGTTGTAGGGCCGTGGTCCCCTTTCCCAGCTGACTAGCAGCCATGTGTGGCTGTCAGTCCCCATGCTCCTTACTGCATGCCCCCACTTTCTCCCACAGCAGAGCTCAGAATTCCTCTCTTGTCAGAACCTATTCACATGAATTGCTCTGACTTCCTCTGTCTCTGACTTCCAGACCCAGATTTAAAGAGCTTATTTGATCAGGTCAGAACCATCCACATAATCTCCCTGTTTTAAGGTCAGTTGATTTGGGGCCCTAGTTACATCTGTAGAAGCTTTTTATGACAACATCTCCACTAGTGTTTGGAATAATTGGTAGAGGTGTTTACACACCAAGAAAATGTGGGAGCCATCTTAGAATTCTAATATATCATATTAATAGACTAAATTAGGACATTTCAATAGATGCAGAAAAGCATCTCAACACCAGTATACAATTAAAATATATTAAAGTAAGAATTCAATTTCATTTCAAATGCACTCATAATTAAAACCTCTTTGCACACGATGGAATAAAAGGAAACTTCCTCTAGCTGATAAAGTATATCTACAAAAACCCAATAACTAATGCCATACTTAATGATGAAAAACTGACGATGTTCTTCCTAAAATCAAGGACAAGGGAAGGATATCTAATGTCAATCATTTTTCTCTTTTTTTAATATTTAATAACTTTTATTTTTTCCATTATAGTTGGTTTTCAGTGTTCTGCCAATTTTCTACTGTATAGCAAAGTGACCCAGTCACACACACACACACATATATATACATACACATTCTTTTTCTCACATTATCCTCCATCATGCTCCATCACAGATGACTAGATATAGTTCCCAGTACTATACAGCAGGATCTCATTGCTTATCCATTCCAAATGCAATAGCTTGCATCTATTAACCTCAGATTCCCAGTCTATCCCCCTCCCTCCCCCTCCCCTTGGCAACCACAAGTCTGTTCTCCAAGTCCACGAGTTTCTTTTCTGTGGAAAGTTTCATTTGTGCCATTCATTAGATTTCATCAAACATTTCTATTAATGTTACACTTAGAGGGTGTAAATGATTACAAGAAGAAAGGAAGGGAAGGAGGGAGGAAGAAAGAAAAAAATATCTCCTTTTTTGAGGTAACACAATTATGATTTTTTTAAAAAAGAAAAAAGGAATTTATCAATTACTTAAAGTAATAATTTAGCAAGGTCACAAATTACAAATGCAATACATATGAAAATGTATTCTTATAAATAGTAGCAAATGATTGGAAAATGTAATTTTAAGAGACACCATTTATAATAAAATGAAATAAACATAAAATATACTGTGTCTCATTGCAAATATTAGATCCCCAGAAAATCAGGAAAAAGAGTATTCTTACTTTTAGGATCCCAGGAGTAGAAGAATCTCTGAAAATTTATTTTGTTTCACTTGGAACACTATTTATTATTGCTGCTTTCTGGGTACTAATAAATGCTGATGTCTCATTAGAGTCTACTTTCTTAGTGTCTTACAGGAAGCCATGCATCTGTCCTAGTTTTTTCACATCTTGGTTTCCATTTGCTCCCTTTAAGCATTTTCAGCATATTATGACCATGAAAACATGTGCAAATCAGTAACAATGAATAAACTAATAATAAGAAAGTCGGGGTGGGGGGCAAGTTTAGATCCAGACCAACCATTACTTTCCATTCCCAACTTTTCTATCTACAAATTCAATTCTGCCAACAGTGGTCTCTGGGCACCAAGAGAGGCTTATAGGTCATGAAGGAACTTAACTTCATGAAACTTTATAGGCCAGAATTTTGCAACCTGAATTACCATGTTTAGACAGACAAAAGACATTCATGACCATCCATGAATTCTATAAGGTAAGAATGGAAATAAACTGATAGAGCTTAACCACTGCTTCTGCACTCTTACATATCTTGGAAGTGTGTTGTCATGAATTATATCAGATGACTACTTGTAGAAATAGTTACTTTTTTCTGATATTGCCTTAAGTATTACTCATGTCATGACAAGGAGAGACATGGGGAAAATTCAGTGTAATGCTGAAAAAGCATTTAGTAGTCTTTCATGATGTCAGTACTGCCAAGGCTGGTGTGTGTGTGTGTGCTTGTGTGTGTGCGTGTGTGTGTGTTCATTCAATATACTGATGACGGGGAATCTATTTTCTCCCTAGCATGTATAATAAAGTTGACATGACCTTCAAAGTAGGAATTTTTCCAAAATACTAATGGCCTTTGAATTGCTCCCAAGACTAAAAGAAAAAAAAAATACAGAAACACCTGACCATAAGCTTGCAATTCAAGTTGCTTTTGGTTTTGTATTTTCTTGTTTGTTTGCTATTTAACTTATAAAATCAATGTTCTTTTATGATGGAATGAATAACGTATTATGGAAATAATTAAAATCAAGGGAAAATTGCCATCTGATATGCAGAATTTTATATTAAAGAAAAGTTGGGGGGGGATGCCACACTTTGAATATTGAAACATAGCGGAACATCTGTAAAGATTAGGCTACTGTGCATAAAGATCACAAACTGATAATATTGTATGTGGAAAGATTATTCTAAATTGAAGATGGAAAGAATAAGTTAAATTTTATTAAGCACCTACTGATTTCCAGGAATTGTGCTAAAGTTTCCCACTATAATATATTTTAATAAGGTGTTTTACCTTTAATTGTAACACATCTATAAATGTCATGAATGTACTTTATGTTTTGTTTCATGTGACAAATTTCTTGAACACCTAGTTGTGCCCCTTAGTTTCATCCCCAACACCTTTAGAAGAAAAGCTCTGATACATGCTGAGAAAAGTATGTAATCATCAGAGGAACAGACATAGGAAATCTTCTGGGTAGAGGGAGGGTGCTGTGACTTTATAGAGAAAAGACAAAGATCTTTTTTAATTTGGAAATTAGAATATTTATTCAACAAATGTTTACTGACCAGGAGCTATGCATTCGGCTCCATTTTAGAGCTGCAGGTACAGCAGTGAATAAGATGATGTGTAAGATCGCTAACTGGTCCTAATCCTTGAAGAAGACCAAGGAAGGATCTGATGTATAAAACATAACTAGCGCTAAAAAGTGCTCCTTTAGCTAAAATATGACCTGTCACATATATCAAGAGCCTGCCATTAACATGATGGTAATTTTATTTGACCAAGGAGAATGAGAGAAGAGAGGGAGATTAGATAGTGCAGAAAGAAAGAATCCTAAACACTGGTTCTCATATGGACTGTGTTCTATGCCTTTGAATAAGTCATTTCATTTTGCTAAACTTCTTTTTCATGTGTAATGTGGGAAAAATAATATTAACTCATTTACCTTCCTAATAAGAGCACCTTGAGATTTAGTACACATCTTTATTTTATTCAGTGGAATAAAATAAAAATGATGATCCGAAAGGTTATGAGACCCAGAGGCCAGAGTTATTCACAAAACAGCTGTATTTAGCCAAGTTTTTATAATTGCATATTCCCCATATATAAACATTTAAGATCCCATGCCTTTATGTTACAATAAATGGAAACCTGTGATATAAAAAGTTATTTTGAGAACTATTATTTATTTATGTATAGAAATTATTTTAAAGATATTTCAAAGAAAATTTGTAATGATGATTTTAAAAATCTATGTTGTTTCTATGTAGGTAAGATGAAATATAATTGTGAAAAGTTAAATAGTGAATTTAACCATTATATGTTTGTTTAAAAATGTGACTTTCTTCAAGAGGACAGTGAAACTATCCAGAGATTTAAGTAAGGATATGTCTTATGTCAGTTATTCAACCTGATTAATGTCTTACCAGAGAGATCTTTTTGTTTTAGGTTTTCTTTGTCATTTAACACAAATTTATCACAATATTAGATATTTCCATAATATTACCTTGAAATTATTCTCCAGAATTACTTCATTTAGAAAATTTGTCCTGAACACTGATGTTATGTGATTGTTACCAGGATCAAATGAGAAAATGCCATATTAACACTAATATGCATCCTGAAAAGTAGTGGTTAAATAATTATCACTTCCAAGACCTCTTCTAGGTGCTTGGGCAAAAGTTTCAAAATGTCCTCTCAATTATTAGGATTAAACATGGTCCATATTTTCAGATATATTGAAAATAGACTATATCTTTGGCAGCTGCTTTATTCTTCTATCCACCTCCTTGTACTTAATAAAATGTGGTGCACTATTGCTGTCAACAAAAGTATATTAAAAGAAATTAATGAATAATTTTATAACATTATTGGAGTGTAACTGTCTTGTGTTCTATAAAGTCCTACAGATTTGAAACATTATATGTCATATATAGCATTAAAAGAGCTTCCTAGAATGTTATGTTTAGATACAGAATTCTTTTTTTTTTCACCAAAAGTGGTGGGTAATTATCTAGCTTTACTTGAGGACTGTTTTCTTATGAATCTTATAGTGCTAAAACTTGCATGACTATAGGTGCAGTATGAATTGCAATATAAACCATCATTTATTATTTTTATATTTATCATTTAAAAGTAAAATATGAATTATTAGAAATCTGTATGGGTGTTTTATAAAGAGAAATGGAAAATATTGAATTTATCTATTAATATGGTTAATCATCCAATCAAATAATCCTTATTAGAGTGTGAAGAAATAATCCATGTTTTGAATACTTTGAATACTTAAATGCTTTGAATACTTTATTTTTTTATTTTTATTTTTTATTACTTTCATATGCAAAATATATTTTAAATTCTTTTAATAATTAGAAGACAACTCAATCTATAAATGGACAAAATATTTTAATGTACACTTCATGCTAAAAAATATACATGTGATCAACAGGCACATGAAATGGTGCTCAGCATCATTAGTCATCGATAAATGTAAATTAAAATTACAATAAGATGCTTCTACTTAGTCACAAGAGTGGCTAAAATTAAAACTGGCAAATACCAAGTAGTGACAAATATGCAGAACAACTAAATTCATATATTTTTAATGAAACAGGCAGTTTCTTATAATATTAACCATATACTTGCTTTTGACCTTGGAATTCTACTCCTAGACGTTACCAAATAGAAATGAAGACACATGTCCACACAAAAACTTGTATATAAACACTCATGGCAAGTTTATTATCATAGCTTAAAGTTACTGGAAATAGCAAGATACATCCACCAGTAAATAACTAAACAATATGATATAATAACACAAACTAATATTATTACACAATAAAAATGAACCAGTGCAACATCATAGATAAACCTCAAGAGATTTTTGCTGTGCAAATGAAGACAGAGATAAAAGACAATGTACTGTATGATTTTATACACGAAATACAAAAACAGCAAAAGTAATATATAGTCATAGAGAGCAAGAATGTTTGATTTGGCTTATTATGGGTGGGCTTAGTTCAAGAAGAAATGAGAGAACTTTTGGGAATAATGAATATTCTATATCATCATGATTGAGGTGATGGATACACAGGTGTATACGTTTGGGAAACTAATAGAACTATATTCTTTAAGTGGGAACATTTTATTGTACATAAATTATCCTTAAATAAAATTGATTTTATAAAAAAAAATAGCAAAGCACAAAGTCAATCAAACACCATAAAGTTATGAAAGAAAATATGCTAGCCAGACAAAAATTTTTCCCCAAAACATTTGGTGTATTCTGCTGCTTATCCACATAAGTGTCTAGGGTTTAGCCTAGATTTAGAGGCCACAATTGTGTCTTCTTTCCATGTATAATTTAGAACGGCTGCTGAAACCCCTGCCTTTCATAACCAAGGTAAGGAAATACCTTTGCCACTTGTTATTGTTAGATGAAACTGGGATTTTTTTAAATTACTAATAAATCAAGTAATATCAAGATATCTATTCTTGCTTATTTTCTTAGGCATATGTTCAGAGTTGCTTGTCCTTGGGATCCTGCAAGCAGTAACATGGCCAGAATCAAAATCCAAGTCAAGATCATTTTCAATAGCATGAGAAAGTTGGAGTTCCTATCGTGGTTCAGTGGTTAACGAATCCTGACTAGGAACCATGAGGTGGCAGGTTCGATCCCTGGCCTTGCTCAGTGGGTTAAGGATCCAGCGTTGCCATGAGCTGTGGTGTAGGTCACAGATGCGGCTTGGATCCCGCGTTGCTGTGGCTCTAGCATAGGCTGGAGGCTATAGCTCCTATTCAACCCCAAGCCTGGGAACCTTCATATGCCGCAGGTGTGGTGCTAGAAAAAACAAACCAAAAAAAAAAAAAAAAGACCAAAAAAAAAGTAGCATGAGAAATTCAAAGGAGGCCTGAGGCTAAATGCTTATTTACGAAAACTTGTTCATTCCTTCCAATCTTCAGAGCCTCCAATGCTCATTTTAGCAAAGAGGAGTAAGGACAAAGATTTCAAGATGTCCTCTCAATCAAAGTCTGCAGTAGAAAAGCTATATTATAGTCTGAGGGTAGGCTTGAGTCCCTTCCAAGAGCTGAGAAAAAATACTTCCTCTGAATATTTCTGATGTTTCCTGTTCCAGCAGTAAAACTGACTAGAGCCAGTTCTCTCAAGCAGGGGGTTTGACCAGGGCCAAGCAACCACTTTGAGTGATGGGAACAAAATAAACAAAAAAAAAACCCAAAATCTAAAAATGACCTAAAACATTATATCAGTATTCTATTCCGCATAAAAATCTCCACAGATTTAGAACAACCTACAAATGTATCTTTGCAGTTTCTGGGCATAGTTTAGGTGGATCCTCTTCAAGGCTTCCATCAGGGTACATGCTAGCTGCTTTCTCATAGAGGCTCATCTAGGGGAAGGATCTCTTGTAATTTCACTCATGTTGCTGGCGGGATTCATTTTCTTGTAGCTATCCAGTTGAGGACCACAGATCTTTGCTGGCTGTTGGTGAGGGACTACCTATAGCTTCTTGGGTCTGCTCACAAGACAGTTTACTTGTTCAAAGCCAGCAAAGGAGAAAGTCTTCAGAACAAGTTAGGTTTACTGGCAGTATAGATTCCTACATAATCTAAGGTAATCAAAGGAGCAATATCCCATATCATCATTGCCAGATTTAGTGGTAGGAAGTCACATTTCCTACCCACACCAAAGGGCCCGGTATTAAACGGTAAGGTGATGAACATAGAAGTAACTTTAAAGAAAAAATCTGTCCTCTTGAAACATGCTGTGTGCTAGGCATGCTTTAATGTTATTTATGTTGGCTATTGCAATAAGTAATAATCATTACATATATATGTAACATATTTATATCTATTTATCATACACATTATATATTATCCATATCTGTATATTATATAGATATGTATCTTAATATATAAAGGGGATTATAATGCTTTTCATAAAGTGACATGTGGTATATGGCATGCTGGTATATGTTTTTTTTGTTTTTTTTTTCATTTTTTTTATTACTCAAATGAATTTATCACATCTGTTAGTTGTATAATGATCATAACAATCTGATTTCACAGGATTTCCATCCCACAGCCCAAGCACATCCCCCCCACCCCCAAACTGTCTCCTCTGGAGACCATAAGTTTTTCAATGACTGTGAGTCAGCATCTGTTCTGCAAAGAAGTTCTGTTTGTCCTTTTTTCAGATTACACATGTCAGTGAAAGCATTTGATGTTTGTGTCTCATTGTATGGCTGACTTCACTTAGCATGATAGTTTCTAGGTCCATCCATGTTGCTAAAAATGCTGGTATTTCGTTGTTTTTGATGGCTGAGTAATATTCCATTGTGTATATGTACCACATCTTCTGGATCCACTCCTCTGTCGATGGACATTGTTTAATGGTATATATGTTATATGTGGTTTGGCATACTGGCATTCTAAGAGGGGAAATCCTTGATTTATTGTACTACCAATTTCCATGGTATAAATATTCACACTTTACCCAAATCCAATCTTCAATCTTATAGTCACTAAATATGGTGTTGGGAGAAAGGTATATAATCTACCCTCACATGAAGGTATAAGCTGTCTCCTGCACACCATTGGAATTATTGCAAGAAATAAAAGAGATACTGATTTTTAGTGCCTGTCATATAAGAAGTATTTAATAAATGGCCCAGTTCCTCTTCCTTATGATAATGACAATGATTGCTAATGAAGATATGATCAGGATGGTGATGATAATGATGGTGATGATGAGGTAAATTGAAATTTATTGACAACTAGAGAAAAACAAAAAGAACTTGAAAGAATGAAAGAAATTTCACCCACAAAGCAAAACATAACAATCCTCAAAAAAGCATCAAGAGGAGTTTCCATTGCGGTTCAGTGGGTTAAGGACTTGATGTTGCCCTAAGCTTAGGTGTAAAAAAAAGAAAGGCATCAATGTTATAAGTATACATCATGTATTTTAGAGGTTTATAAGTATCATAAAAGATATATTTTTTTATCTTTCTGAGTCGATTATTCTCCCTCACTTTTTCTTGTTTCCTGTTTACTCCTTCTGCTCATGTTCAGGGATGGTCCTTCTACTGGGCCATAAAGCAGGTGGAGCCCTGTTCAGATGCACTTGCTCAGTGTGAACAGGGGTGTAGATTCAGGATTATCATTACAGGGAAAAGATGGAGAATGAGAATCAAATACTCAAGGAGTGTTGGCCTAATTACCTTTGATCTCTCTCATCTCTTTCCTAACAGTCGTATACTCTTTAAAATAATCTGGTTCCTGGTTATTTAGATGTGATAAGATAATTTAGACTGAAAATTTGTCTAAATAAATATCTGTTCCCCTCAACTGAGGGCTCTATATATGTAACTAGGTAGTAAAATCTCAAGAGACTCATATACACACATACATACACGCACATACATATACATACATATATATATATATATATATATATATATATATTCAGTTGTATATACATATATTTTTCACCTAAGGAAGAGATTAGTCAGAGTCAGAAAATTAGATGGCCTCTCCTGGAGAAAACTGAAAATGGTGTTGATAGCCATATATTGGAAAGCCAGGAGCATCAACAATGCAGAGAAGAGGCTTCCAGCAACATTATCCTCATCATCGTTATCATCATTTATTGAGTAATTACTTTGTGCTAAGCATTTTATGTGGATTCATTTAATTCTCAAGACAACTCTGGAAAAACATGGGGTAATTATCTCTCTTTTAAGAAGCTCAAGTAATTTCCCCAAAGTCACAGAACCCTAGGTGGCTGAGTTGGATTTAAACTCCAGCCTTTCAACTCCAGTGGCCATGCCATTAGTCTTTGGCAATGATCATGGCTATGGTTATAGAGCTCAACACCCTCCACTCCCCACATCTGCATTCTTATCCCTCCTGTGAGCAGAGCCAGGACTAAGCCTTAGGACAGGAGCTACTCCAAGTAGCCCTAAAAGTCTTTAGCAAAGTCAGATGATGATTGGCCAGCAGAGGAGCTCTTCAACAATAGAAGCAGCAGAGTTGTGGCAAGAAAAGATAACCATTGGAGCAGACAAGATTTTTGTACTAAAGCACATGTAGGGCAGTATCATTAGAAAGACAGGAGCTTTTTAATCAGGGTGAGCCTCATGTCCAGCAAATAGGCCTTGGGGAAAATAGTTCTATTCAACTATTAGATACATGAGCAAAATCTAATCTTAGACTATGAAAGACAACCATATTTTAGTCCACATAATACAGACTTCTAATGAGGCATTATGTAATCAAATGTTTTGAGGAAAAGCTATTTTGTATTATTTTCAATTGGCCACATAAATATAAACATGTAATCTTAATGCCACAATTAATCATAGATATAAGTATATGTAAATTATTTTTATTTAAAAAATTAATTTTCTTTTCTTTTTAGGGCTGCACCTGCAGCATATGTAAGTCCCCAGGCTAGGGGTTGGATTGGAGCTAGAGCTGTAGGCCTATGCCACAGGCACAACAATGCCAGATTCAAGCCACATCTGTGACCTACACTGTAGTTTATGGCAATGAGGGATCCTTAACCCACTGAGTGAGGCCAGGGATAGAACCTACATCCTCGTGGATACTAGTCAGGCTCTTAACTTGCTGAGCCACAACAGGAACTCCTAATTAAAATATTTCCAATTTAAAAAATTGCTTGAATATACTTTTCAGAATTTGAATTTCCAGTTGTATTCTCAGTTAAATTCTCACTTACAATGTCAGTATGCAAAATTCCAAGATACATAGAAAAGCAACTCCCAGAAATCTTATACAGGAAATTGAAATTCACGGTGATTTTTTTTTAATTCTAGTAATTGGTGCCATGATAACCATATGAAGTAGATGCTATTACTTGCCCAATTTTGCAGATAAGGAACTTGAGGCAGAGTAATGGTCCAAGTTTGCAAGTCCAGTGTGAAATTCCACCAGGATCTGAACCTCACAACAGTGCACTTACTACTTCCTTTTCATATATCATGTTGCACCCTGACAAAAAGGAACCAGAGGTAATTACCTTATGTAAATTCTTCAATTTCTACTGTTCAGCCCCAGAATCATGGCTACAGACTTGTGGCATTAGATCAAGGATGCTGATTTCCCTTACCAAGAGATTGCCGTTAGCCAGACCAGAGAAAAACAAAGCTGGCTTCCACACCTCAATAGCCAGAAATCTTGCTAAATCTATAATTGATTTGGAAAATTCCACAAAGTAAAACAAAAAGCATTTTGTTATTCAATAAGCTAGTAGAATTAAAGAGAAGAATGAAGAATTATGCACGAAGCTGGTCATATAATGATTGTACATTACCATAAAAAATTAAAAAGAAAGAGAAAAAGAAAGGAAGGGAGGGAGGAAAACTGGAGAAGAGGAAGGAAGGAAAAAAGGAAGGGAGAGAGGAAAGGAGAGAGAAAGGAAACAAAGTTTTGTGGAAAAAGTGATTCATTAATCCACTTAGATATAGTCCTTGATTCAGGAATATCTGAATAATTATCAGATATTTAATTTTACCCTATTATGTATTTTTGCCTTGACACATTTTTCCATGAAGAATAATTAGTGAGAAAGTACTCTGGGCCCATCCCCTAGCTTGTAGTAACTTCACAGTATTAAGTATTAAGACCAACTACTCTCACAACCTTCTTGAAATATTCAACAAGAGACTTTGAAAGCTAAGTTAATGTGGAATTATAAAGTGGTTAAGTAAATAATGTTCTCATCTTAAGAAATTTAGAGTAAAAAAAAGACTGTACTTATAGATTTTCCACAAAGGAAAAATTTAGTTTTGTCTTATCTCTGATGAAATGATTTATATGGGTAGAAAAATTTAGTTCCAATTTGAATATAATAAACAAATCCCCAAACTAATTTTGGAAATTAATATGCACATATGGATATATGGTAATAAAATTAGATGTTGCCAATACATAATTCTTAATTCATTCCCTGTATGTAAGGAAATTCACAATGTGTAAATTATTTATTGTGCAATTAAAATTTGTTTCACATCAAATTCATTTTAATTTTTATAAATCTAATTTTAATAACTAAATATAAAATGCTTGCCTATAAAGTTTATTAATATGTTATACAAATTGAAATATAAAATATATGTGCATATATATAATTTATTATATGTTGAAGATATGAATGACAATCTTAAATGTTTGAATAGCTTGACTTCCTCATGTTTTTATTTAAAATAGAAATAATTATAGGAGTTCTTGTAGAGGCACAGCAGAAATGAATCTGACTAGTTTCCATGAGGATGCAAGTTCAAACCATGGCCTCACTCAGTGGGTTGGGGATCCATGTTGCTGTGAGCTGTGGTGTAGGTCACAGATGCAGCTTGCATCCTGAATTGCTGTGGCTGTGATGTAGGCTGGCAGCTATACCTCCAATTCGACCCCTAGCCTGGGAATTTCCATATGCCATGGGTACAGCCCTAAAAAGCAAAGAAAAAGAAATAAGGGTAATTTTGTTCACAATAAAATATAACTTAGTTGTGGGTTTGTGATTGGTGTGTGAGAGAATGTGTATTCCAACCCTACTTAAATCAGACTTCCCCTTTATCTATTAATATAGATGTATCATTCATATTATACATATTTCTGGGTATAAATTGAATAAACACATTAACTATGATTATTATATTATCTTTGTCTAGAAGTCCTTCGCCATTTCTTTTCTCCTACCAGTAAATTTCTTACTTGCCAAGAGAAGAAAATTTTGTATCTTTTTAGTCTACCAAATTGTCCAAATATGACTACAAATCTTCCTTGACTTAGAATGGTGTTATATCCTGATAAATTCATTGTAACTTAGAAATGTCAGAATTCAGATAGGAATTTAATGTATCAGAGTTCCCTGGTGACCTAAAGGTAAAGGATTTGGTGTTGTCACTGCTGTGGCTCAGGTTTGATCCCTGACCCAGGAAGTTTTACATGCTGTGTCTGCAGCCAAAAAAAAAAAAAAATTAATATTCCTAACCCATCAAACACCATACCTTAGTCTATCTTAAACACGCTCAGTATACTTACATTAGCCGACAGTTAGACAAAATCATCTAACCCAAAGTCTGTATTATGATAAAGTTTTATCTCATGTAATTGATTGGCTACTATACTGAAAGTGAAAAACAGAATGGTTGTATGGGGACAAAGGGGTGTAAGTGCATGGGTTGGTTTTTATCTTTGTGATTAAGCGGCTGACTGGGAGTTGAGGCTCCCAGCCTCTGTCCAGCATCAGGAAAGAGTATCATACTGCACATCGCTAGCCCCAGAAAAAAATCAGAATTCAAAATCCAAAGTACAGTTTTTACCTGAAGCATATCACTTTCACAACATCATAAAATCAGAAAATTAAGTCGAACCATCCTAAGTTGGGGACTCTCTGTATTAGGATGAACTACTACTAGTTTTTAACAGTAAAGTTCAAATCATGTATTTACTTTGATAATTCACAAGCACACTGGACAGTCCATTCAAGTAATTATTAAGAAGAAAAGTAACAGAGTCCCTTGGGATTTTATGCAGGACAAAGTAAAAGAGTTTTTTCAGATTGTAGAAGATACAACTCTTACCTCCTTCTGATTTGGCTGTACCCTTTGATAGAAAACAGAACATAGGGAAATTAAAACTTTATTAATGAAAAATAAAACATGTCATTATATGTATTTTAAAAATAAGTGTGTTTCAAATAACGAAAAGTCATGTACTATGACAACAAATTCAAGACAAAGGAAATGAACAAATTATAAGTGAAAAAGACGTATTCATTTTCTCTTATCTAGTACTAAATAAACTTCAAAGAGTTGCCATGGATTGTGATGTAAACATTGAGATTTACAGGACTAGGTTTTTCTTAAGATCTCTTTGTTGGTTTTTTGTTTGTTTGTTTGTTTTAACATCTTGCAATGGTAGTACATTTATTACTATTGAATGAATATTATTACATTATTTTTAACTAAGTCCATCCTTTAGTTAGGGTTCACTTTTTTTTGTTGTACAATTCTATGGGTTTTGACAAAAACATAAAGTCATGTATCTACCATTACATCATACAGAATATTTTCATTGCCTTAAAAATCTATGTTACACCCCTTCAACACACCTTATTTCTTCTGCTTAACTTCAGGCAACCACTGATTTTTTTTTCTGACTTCTGCCTTTTTTCAGAGTGTCATATATTTGTAATCATATAGTATGTGGTCTTTTCAGACTGGCTTCCACTTAGCAGTATATATTTAAGGTTCCTCCAAGCCTTTTTGTGGCTGGTTAGCCCATTTCTTTTTAATTCTGAACTATATTCACTCTTCTATGTATCATAGTATGCTTATCAATTTACCTAATGAAGGACATATTGGTAGTTTCCTAGTTTGGGCAATTATGAATAAAGCTGCTATAAACATTCATGTGCATGTTTTTGTATGGATATACTTCCTTCTCATTTGGATAAATAACTTAGGGACACAGTTATTGGATGGTATGGTAAGACGACGTTTAGCTTTGCAAGAAACTGCTAAACCATCTTCCAAAGTGCCTGTACCATTTTACATTACAGCCAGTAGTGAGTGAGAGTTCCCTTTGTTCCACATCCTTGCCGGCATTGGGTGTTGTCAGGGTTTTAAAGGTTACCCTATCTGATAGATATGCCTTGGTATCTCATTGCTGTTTTAATATACATTTCCCTGATGACGTATGACGTGAAGCACCTTTTGTTTTCCCTATAACTATAATGTGGTGAGCTTCAAATATTTTGTCTACTTTTTAATTAGGTGGTTTGTATGTTTATTGTTGAGTTTTAAGAGTTCTTTGTGTATTTTTTATACAAGACCTTCACACATACAAGATATGTGTTTGCAAATATATTCTCCCAGTCTGTGGCTGTTTTTTCATCTTATTAGTGAAGTCTTTCACAGAGCATAACTTTTTAGTTTCAATAAAGTTCAAATTTATTTCTTTGAAGGTTCCTTGTATTTAAACACAAACATTTGTTTGTTTTTCACTATTTTTCCTTTTGAATAAGAAACCCGACTCTAGATTCCCAAAAATGTTATGATTTAGGTAAGACAGCTTACATTTCATTTACCATTGAACTAGTGTTCCCCTCAGAGGTAGTTTCTACAACTGGAGGGAAAAAATGAGTAAAAAATTTACATAATTTGTAAAGGGCAATACAACCATATTCTATCTTATAGAAGATAACATTTTATAAAGATTAGACATTAAATATATTCAGGGAGTTCCCATTGTGGTTCAGTGGTTATCGAACCTGACTGGCATCCATGAGGATGTGGGTTCGATCCCTGGCCTCGCTCAGTGGGTTAAGGATCCGGCATTGCCATGAGCTGCACTGTAAGTCAAAGACACAGCTCTGGACCTGCATTGCTCTGGCTCTGGCATAGGCCAGCAGCCACAGCTCTGATTGGACTCAGCCTGGGAACCTCCATGTGTTGTGGGTGTGGTCCTAAAAAGACTAAAAAAAAAAGAGACCCCCCAAAAAAGAAATTAAATATATTCAAGCATTATAGTTTGAAAACTATTTTAATTTATATCATACTTGGAATGGGTAAATTATAGTCCATGGGCCAAATATGGTCTATTTTTCATTTTTGCAAAAAGAAGTTGTAACATAGCAGCACTCTTCATTTATGCATTGTCTCTAGTTTCTTTTGCCCTACAATAGCAGAGTTGAGAAGTTGGGACCATATGGCTCACAAAGCCTAATATTTACCATTGGACACTCTACAAAAAAGTAATTTGCCAATTCTTGTTTTAGGTGCTTATCACTTGAATATTATGTGGTTGAATTTAAATGGATTACAAAGAAAATGCAAACAAATGTTGGTAGAACAATACTTAAAGAACTTTGGATTAATATTTGGCTTGTGTTCTTCAATTCCTCCAGCTTTTTGAATATTTTCAAAGAAATTCAAAGTATCAATTTTACTAATCTCAAAATGACTTAAGTCCTGTGTGTGTGTATACATGTGTGTATGTGTATATATGCATATATATGTATGTGTGTATGTGTACCTGTGTGTGACTGTAAATGAATGTGTATGTGTGTTTGTGTGTATATATAGTTCACCCACCTCTGTGCCATATGCTTTTAATATTAATCAAAAGTGCAGTTAACTTCTTCAATATTTGAGTCATCACATACCTACGTTAGCTCCTTCCAATGGCAGGTATTGATTGGGAAATCTCCCTCTCCTCCTGTAATACAGCTATGCTTCACTGATATTTGGATTATAACTTAAATCTCATCCTTTTGGCTTGGCATTCCCCTAATGACAAGGGTTCTGAATGTCTCTCTATCAGAATTTTGCTTTCAGGCTTACACTTGAGTCCTGAATGGAGTATGTGTGTATCTAAAAACAGGGTTGTGATTGTACACATTAAAGTTTTAAATATGAAATAATCAGCTCCTAATATAAATTGAATCAGTACTTATAACTAATAACATATAAATTTAAAAGAAATTCAAGTTAAAAATTAGAAGGATTTTTTTTCATTTTTAAAATTCACTTTTAGTGTGGGCCTGTTTCTCAGGCCATCAGTAGGCTTTGAGAATCTCTCAAATCTGTGGAAAGCAAAAGGATGCAAAGGAAAGTCCATATCAGCTTAAGAGAATGTACTTATCTGATGATATACTTAGGGCAAATCTTTAGACTCTTTCCCCTTAATCATTTAATAGAATTTTTAAATAGACATGAAAATATACCTGAGAGAACATGGTCTAAGGAAAAATAATTTAGTACTTTAAACAACATACAGAGGACCACCTGAGAATGCTGCTGAAAAAGTTCATCTAGCTTTTAGGACGTCAATAAATAAAACTAAAGTGGTAACACATCAGAATAATTTTCATGACATTCAGAACTAACAGTCATATACTCATCATTCATTCCTCATTCTCTAGTGTCTAACCTCAACGCAACATTCTCTGAGGAAGAAGTAATAGGAGTAATCTTTCTGCTCAAGGGTTTTGCCTCCTAATTAAGGAGAGAAAGCTAAATGAGCATGTGTGCAAAACCCCAAAACATTAGCAAGACATTTTTAAAATAGCTTTTTAGAAAAATATGCCATGACAATGGTTTTAAAATATTTTCTGACTATAACATACTATAAGAAACATGTTTTATTTTACAATCATCTAAGCATACACAGATACACAAATCACTCAAATAAAAGTTCAAGAAATAAAGTGTCAAACAATGTTTATCTTTAGCTCTAGTAACATACTCTGATCTGTTCCACACAACATCATTTCTTGGTAAAACTGTCAAACATAATAATCGTTTTGGATAGTCTACATTTTTGATTATCAAAAAATAATTTTTGATAAAATAATTTTTGATAGTAAAAAATTTTTAAATAATTTCAATAGTCAAAAATTGATAACATGAGTCACCAATGGATCATAATCAGCAGTTTGAAGAATACTGCACTAAGAGATTATTATTTAGAACCTAAAGATTTTCAGATAAAGATTTGGGCAATGTGGGTATACAATATATATAACTGAGTTTGAAGTAAAAAAATCTTGATTAGCATTGCGGTTTTACTGTACTGACTTTATGAGCTAGGTCAATTAACTTTGGAGCCTCAGTTTCTCATCCATTAAAAACAAAACAATTTCTTTCTATCTATTCCACTGAACATGACAGTTATGAAAATAAAAAAATGGATGTGGAAGCATTTCATAAATTGTCATGTAATGAAAGTAACAATTTGTTTGACTGTTTAAATAACTGAAAGTATGAAACAGAACAAAGGGTGGGGAAAAAATACATGTAAGGATAACTTGATCCCCTTGCTGTACAGTGGGAAAATAAAATTAAAAATAAATAAATAATAAATAAATAGCTAAAAGTAAACCAGACCACAATATCACATTTTTAGATACATGTGTATTTTTACAGGAATTTTAATTTTTCAATTTCACCTTTATAGTCAATGAGATATTCTGCAGCAACTGGGGGCAGGGGAGGTGGCTCCTTAAAGTGAAGGAATGTGAGAATGCATATATCTGGTACAGAAGCGAGGGCCATGATGTCCTCGGGAGAGGCAGCAAAATTTCCCCATTTCTGTTGGTCTGTGAGGGCTGCCATTAGCAAGTTCCAAAAACTGGGAAGTTTTAATAGAAAAGTGTATTTATCTATGTATTTATTACAGTTTGGGAGCTAGAAGTCAGATCAAGGTGTTGGCAGGGTTGGTTCCTTCTGAGACCTTTCTTGTTGGCTTATAAATGGCTGTCTTCACCTTGTCTTCACATAGTCTTCTCCCATGTCCTCATTGCCCTTCTTCTAAGGGATTAGGGCCCACCTAAATAACCTCATTTAAGTTAATTACCTCTGAAAACTCTATTTCCAAATACAGTCAAATTCTGAGGTACTAGCCTTAGGACTTCAACACAATCAGCGTATAACACCACTAATTTCCTTTTTTTTTTCTTAGTTATGCTTTGTCACTTAATAGTAAGGAAAACATGCTATTTATTTCTACATAACATTTTGTGTGTAATTGAAAATAATTCATTTTTCTCAGTGATTCAAAATTGAATTTTTCTATATTACCCAAATGGCCATATCTTATTTATAATTTATCAAATTATACTAATGTTTAATAAAATCAATTTTTATTTTACAAAGATCATTCTTTAATACTCCCTCTTAACAAAAAGAAAAACATGTTTTTAAAAAAGCACAGCAGCTTGATTAATTCTCAACCTTGAATAAGGAGACCGTATTTGTTTCTTTGGAGATAGAGATTTTTAAACAGAAATTAACATATTCAAAAAGAAAAATGAGGATGCTGAGATAAAATATTAAAATATTCACACATTTAGAAGTAAATAAAGGATTTTGATTGCTACTACATTTTGTTTCAAGTTTCTTAAATCCCCAACAAAGTAAGTAGAAACATTTTTTCCCTTATTTGCAGCAGCCTAAGACTAATAAAAATTCATTTTAATTAACAAGAATATATTACTGCATTTTCAGCAACAGACACAAATGCATTCCCACAGTTTGAGGCTGTATAAAAATTTTATATTCTTATTTATATTTTGCATACTTATACAAAACTTCTTTATTCATAGTGAACATCACTATATTCTTTTATTAAGATTGATGAGATGGGCTTTCCATCTCACCACTCTGGAAACAGTGAAAAATCACATCCCTTTATATTAAGAAAACATTATCATTGAAGAAGTAGAAAATGCCAGTGCAGATATTGGGGATATTTTAAAGACTCTCAGAGGATGATAAGTTCCATTTTCTTGGAGAAAGGGAAGATTACTGAGATTTAAATAGATAATTTAAAGAATACCACCTTCTTCTGACTCAGTATATCTCAGTATAGAGATATCCACACCACCTTTGTCCAGAAATCCTTGAAAGGAAGTAGACAAGGAGCCATCAAGCAGAAATCTAGACCCTACTCTTGTCATACCAATCAGTTCAGAAGCCTAAACCCATCTTTCTGATATGGATGAAAGAAAATCTCTAAAATTAGCAACAAATGTAAGAAAAAAATACATTGTCATTGTGGATAATGTATAATAAAAAAGAATTTCACTAGGCACAGATGTGAAATCATTTAAGTACTCATATACTCACTCATTTAACTTTTCTGAATATACTATGTCTTGCATGTAGTATATTTTGAGTGGAAATGCAACATGAACAGAACAGACTTGACTGCAGTTCTCATGCAGTTTTTCATTCTACTAGGAAAAGGCATACAGTCAATAATATAAATGCACAAAATAAATGCAAATTCCAGTGTTTCTTATATGAATAATGGATGATCTGGTAATGTCCTAGTCTACATAGAGTGGTCAGAGAAGCGTTTTTTTGAATAGTGTGACAAGTAATTTATCATCCCAATCTTGTCACATTTCAAAGTGACAAGGTAACATATTAGTAATTACACATCAGGACCACAGACAGATTAGGTTTACTCCAGGTAAACCAGAATGTCATCCCATCATTGAGCCTGATTTCATTTCAGCTGAGATCAAAAGGCAGAAAAGAAGTCAAACATGCAGAAAAGCAGAGACAAGTATATCCTAAGTGGTGGGACAGTAATTGAAGTGGGGAACAGCTTTTCCTATTCAGGGAACTGAAAAATGAAGAATGGCTAGTGTGGCCAGTGCATAATGACTTAGAACAAGGCTGGCAAGTTATGGCCCTTAAGCCAAATTTCATTTGTGGTTTCTAGACCGTTCTAATAGACCACAGCTACACCTATTTGTTTACAACTATGTGGCTCTTTGACTTTGCAAATCCAAGTGAAAACACTGGTTGAAAATACTACCAGACCTTCATCTGTCTGCAGACCTTAGCTGTCACTGCCATCATCATCTACCACAGCCCACCAAGAGACCATTACCTTAGTGATCTGGCCTCACCTAGGAGATACCTGAACTGGCCATAGTCGGGAGTTCCCGTAGTGGCACGGCGGAAACAAATCTGACTAGGAACCATGAGGTTGCAGGTTCGATCCCTGGCCTCGCTCAGTGGGTTAGGGATCCTGGGTTGCCGTGAGCTGTGGTGTAGGTTGAAGATGTGGCTTGGATTACAAGCTGCTATGGGTCTGGCATAGGCTAGCAGCTATAGCTCCAATTATACCCCTAGCCTGGGAACCTCCATATGCAATGGGTGCCGCCCTAAAAAGACCAAAAAAAAAAAAAAAAAGTGAACTGGCCATAGTCCCTGGACAATGATTCAGAGAGCTCACCACCACTCCTGAAAAGGATCAGCCTTTCACCTTTTGCCAAAACAGATACTTTTCTATTCCTGCCAGATGGCTGCCAGGATCAGGTCACCCCACCTTTGAATCAGTTAGTTTTCCCCAGATTCTAGATCTCTTCTGAATTTGCAGCATTTTCTTATCAATGTGCCTACTGGTCAACAAAATAACTCCTGCACTCTGCACAATTCCTCAATACTACCTGGACAAATTCTACTTCTTATTTTTAATAAACATCGAACACCATTTAAAAAGACTACTTGACTAGTTGCAGCAGAGACCATATGATCTGCAACACTTAAAATAGTACCTGGCTGTCCGTTTACAGAAAAGTTTGATAATTCCTGATCTAGGGAAAGATTAGCATGAAATGCAGTTGGAGAGGTAGATGCCCTGATATTAAGACAGAAATACCTAACAGTGCTCAAAGCAATCATCACTGCACTGTTCCAATTTGAATACCCATAATTATAGAATGATAGAAGCAGAAGGTACCTCAGGAGACAAATCTGCCATCATTATATAAATGGATTATGCAGGTTGATAGGACATTTTCCACATCATTCACCATTTGCTTTTTCCATTAGTAATTTCCTTGGATGAAATAGAACCCTTTTCAAATAGACCTGTGCTTATTTCAGCTAAACAATAAGGTGCATCTTGACAGCAGACAATGCCTCAGCTGTGTAATACATAAGAGAAAAATAATACATGAATGATTTCTACCCATTTTATAATCTGTCTATAGGGCAGGAAAAATAAAGAATGGAATGAAAAGAAAAAAAAAAGAGAAAGAACACAAAGATCTCATATAATTGTACCAAAATAATCCACATCTTATGAAGAACAAAACATAATTTATTAATCATTAGTCTGAGCTACCCAAGTCAGAGGAGTATTTAATGGTGTCACAGAGGAGGTGACATAATAATGCATTATAACCAGAAACACACTTGCCTTTAAGGTTTCTTAATTTTTCCCTTCAATTTTTCTTCCTTGACCACAGAAAGGGCAGAGGGGCTTAATAGAACACAAGGGATTCTGCAGCTACTAATTAGGGAATGAATCACTGAAGGAGACCACAGTGGGGGTAGTTACCCACAAGTGAGAATGAGTAAAGCATGAGAAGATCTTCCAGGAAGTTCCCATTGCAGCACAGAGGAAACAAATTTGACTAGTATTCATGAAGAGGCATGTTTGATCCCTGTAGTTCCGATTTGACCCCTAGCCTGGGAACATCCATATGCCGTGCGTGTGGCCCTAAAAAGGGGAAAAAAAAAAAAAGTAAAGCACTAGATCTTCCAGGCCAGAACTGAGCAATATACCGATGAGCCCTACTAAGCAAAAGTTGTGATGAAGTGAAGTTTTCACCCTACTACATGTCTGAGGTGAAATGGAGATTCCTATTCATACCAAGGGTACATCACCAAGGTAATGTATCATAAAAATAACATGGCACTTATTTCAAAGCTTAAATTCAGTGACTTGCAACCAAGTTTCCTTGTTTCATAAATTCCTGAGTTATGAATAAATACCTTGAAGGGGTGAGGAATTTGTTTGCCCAGGTTCAGGTGGCACTATTATTCAGGGCTCTTAAATAAAGGTCATTTCCATCGGGGACTGTAGAAATTAAATTTCCGGATGCAACCTTTAACCTCTAGCTCCCTAGAGAATCTCTTCTGTGAAAATTATGGACAGATAATTTAGACCAAGTTTGTATTTAAAATTTTCATGTTACTGTAATATTCTTCTCTAGGATTAAATGCCAGAAAGTTGTAGCAGGTGTTAACGTCTAAGCTAAAAATGACTTCAAGACATGACTTTATCTCATCTTCCAGGATGGTGTTCCTGACTGTCCAGACAGGCCCTACCAATGATTAGATTTTCCTTAGAAAATGGCAATATATTGCTAGCTGCAGTAAATGCCTGTGGACTCTTAGCTAAAATACCCCCATAATATTGCTGCCAGGCATTCATGTTGTATGGCCTGCAGGGGCCTTGAACTCACAGGCACCCCTCACACAAGCACATGCTCTAAATGACAATTTGCAGAGTCACACGTAAATATAAGTTCCTGATATGACTCTCCCACCAACCTGCATTATCAGCATTCTCCCCTGCCTCCTGGGCCTTCCCCTTCTGCCCCCCTTAGCTAAGACCTCTGTGAATTTTACAAAAATCCTGCTCATTTCCACTAGAAGTGCCTGATCCAGCTCTAGCCTGAAAATTCCAAAGCATTCCACACATGGACCCTAATAAAGATGTGTCCCAAATCCTGCCACTCTGTCTGATTCTGCTTTGACCTCCAAGTGTGACCCCTCAAGTCTTACCCTCTACCTCCTCCAGGACCTGTGAAAAATGAACTTCTCTATTTCAATTTTCCTCAGCATTTAGACTTTGTTGCATTGTGACTCCTCATCAAACACCCCAGGGCTCCACTTAACAAGTGGTGATTTAGCAAAAAAGTCACAAGGACTGTTTCTAGAAACCTAGTACTAGTCTGCTGTTTAAACAAAACAAAACAAAACAGTCAGTGATTTTATATATAGCGTTAAAAAATATTCGTTTTTTAGTACATTTGTTTTGCATTCCTGGGAACCCATCATTTGGTGTTGCTTTGACTGTTTGTACATATTTTGTGTGGTAAAGGAAAGATAGGAAATAAACTCAAAACAATTGTTCACAGATGATATCTAGATATGTCTTTTCTGTTTTTTTGGATGGGGAGAATTACACTTCATCTTCCTAAAAACTGTATGTGCTTCTTCTATTTCTTTTGCTTAACAATTTTCTCACTCTACTATATCACATAGAATCTGAGATGAATCTATAGGAATGGGGCAATTTTGGATATTCCTGTAAAGATTTAAACTATGAAATATGGTCCAGAAATCCTGAACTGGTAAAATAAACTCCATCAAAACTCTTAAATATATTTCAGTGTCATTGGACTAAAAAGAGGCTACATAGAGAGAAAATATACCTTCCTAAGAGTCCTCAAGAAAAGCTCTCAGATTCTTTAGTTGTAGTTTTGCTGGGTTATTACAATGAACTAGAATCCACTACACCTTATCTACATGCCTCCTAATGCTGACCTTTATTTCATAAAGAACAAGATTCTTTTTAAAAAGATATATAGGAATTCTACTGTGGTGCAGTTGGTTAAGAATCTGACTACAGTGGCTCAGATCTCTGGAGAGGTTCTGTGACTCAGATTTAGTCCCTGGCCCAGGAACTTCCATATGATAAACAAATAAAAATAAAAATATATATGATTTGGCTAAATTTTACAATAGAGTTTGATATATTTTAGTGTTTCATTAATTTTATTAAGAAAAATGAACAACATAATGTAAATACATGGTACATTTTATTGGTGGACTTCACATTAACAAACTCTAAAACATTTCAGAATGAGTGAGAAGAGAAATAAGCATTTGATTTTAAATGTTAGGTTTGTGCAAACATATCTCACCACAGTTTTTTTCTCATATTGGTGTGTTTGTATATTCAACCAATTAATCAGTCCTATTAAGATCTCTAGGTAGTAAGACCTGTGGGGAAATAGCTTTATTTCTCCTCTTAAAAAGCTTACAATCTTGGGGGATAAATAAGAAAAGACAACTAATAGAAGGCAATAAAAATGTTTCAAGTGAGTTGGAATAAGTTGGAAAAATTTGGAGACAAACTATAGGTATTTCCTTAAGGCATAATATCATTTAAATATTTATTCTAGAACCCAGTTAGGTTTTGGTGATTACGCCAGTTAGAGTGTTTATCTATATAAACAGAAAAATTTTATAAAATTTCAAGAAAACCTGCCAATGCCACTCTGCTAGGAATTGAATACAAGGACCCTATGTGAGCAAGGCCCACTTAGGAACAGTTTCTTTACCAGGTTTGACTTTGTTTAATTTCCAGGAAGCTGTAAGATAGTTTGTTAATGCATACATTTTGTAAATAGAATTTTCAGAAGAATGTTCACCATTGGGGCTCCTGTTGTTTTTCTATTGATTCAGACGGGGCATTCACAGCTGCAGAAAGCAGCTTGTAATTATCAAATTGGCTTTTTCTACAATGTAAGATAATACTAACGCATGCAATTTCTGGCATTTTCACAAGGGCAACAAGCTAAACATTTGCATTTTCATATGAGGTGAGGATGTTTCCCTTTTTGGGTCTAATTGACTTTATTCAGGTTACAGAGAAGAAAAGTTGAAGAGTTAAAGAAGAACTCATCCTCAAAATCAAACCACTGAACCTGAACCAGGTCAAGGGCATCAAAATTAAACCGTCAGTGGCAAGTTTGTTCTTCCCTTCCCTTTTAGGTTCCCACTTTTCAAATATCCCTCTATCAAAAGCTTCAAAGGAACTGGAATGCTGCCAAATCTAAATATTCTAAGGAAGATACACCAGACTAAATCCAGACAACAGAGGATTTCATAGGATCTTACAATGAAATTACATTTAAATAACACCCCTTAAGACTATCACGATTACTACTGTAACAGTGAATATGAAATGACTAGCATCGCTGAGCATTGATTTCCAAATATATCTCAGTATTTGAATACCATTGTATTGACAGACTTTTTAAAAAATTAGCACAAGGAAAACAGTAACAGATCTCATAGTTTGTATTGTCCCAAAGTAATGACATACAGTATCATGGTTCAAATTGTGTCTTAATCATAATACACAAACCACCACTCAAAAATAAATATGAAAGCTGATCAAATTCTATTAAATGACAACATGGCAAGGTAGATGTTCATGTTTCAATTACAATTAATAGAGTGTGTCAAATGGGTAGTTCTTATAGCTTATGAAGATTAGCTCCTTGTAGAGAAGAGATGGCGCTAACAGTTTGATAAGAGGACTATTTCTGCTGGACACATCATTAAGTTGATTTTATCTTTTCTGTAAAATATTTATTAAGCAACAACTAAATATATTTATTAAGCGTCAAGTAAAGTATGCATTTTAGTAATTTTTAAAATGGAAAGTGAAAAAAAATGCTGGCATTTATCTTGTCAGATGTTAATAACTTAAGCGAGGGCTCATATTTAAATGTTAATGAATTCTAGCCTAAAACCCAATAATGACTATGCATGGCCATTGCTTATGGTACAGTAGGTCTTTGTTCTTAACAAATTTAATATTTACTATTTCAGCCATATGCTATTGATGTTGATTATCCCTGACACATGTTAATCTCTTATTTTTTTCAAGTGTAAATTTGAATTGTGTGTGCTATAAAGCTGAGAGTTTAAGGAAATCACTTAGCTGGGACAACCACTTACTCCCACACATTTATGTCTAGCACTATGCACGCAATAGTTCAACCATAGTGGCAAGAAAAGAACTTCCTTAGGTTAAACAGGAGTAGAGTTAACAACTGTTTGTTGTTTATATGAGATACAAGATTCTCATCCCAAATATGATTTAAAATAAACCATTTGCTTATACTAATATGCCTGTTTTCATGAGTTTAAGGATTAGATGGAATATCCAGAAGATATCCAGACATATGTCTTGTCTACTCTGTATTCCAAATAGAACAGATATTTGATATTTGTTAATAATGTTACCCATGATCTTTGCAAATAACTAAATTTATGCATGTCACTGGCATATATGATTTGCAACATTACAAAAAAAAATACACCCCACCCCTGTTAAGTGCAGGAAACTATATATGTGAAAAACAATGGAGAACTGATTGAGATGCAAATATTGAGGGATTCAGCTAGGATTGGACTAGGTTCACTATACGAGTCAGGCAACTTAACACTAAGATTCCAATTAAAAATTACTCAATGTATATTGCAATGGATTGCATACAATTGGTACTGTAAATTCAAAGTCTATGAATGTAAAGAAATTATTTTAATAAAAGATGATACTGAACATAAGCTATTTAAACCCCAGACTATGTCCTGATTCAACTCAGAATGCGTAAATCCACAAGAGAACATCATTTCTACCCTACCAACAACAACAACAAAAAGTAAAAAAAAAATACAAAATCATAACATCTCAAGCCCATGTAGAGTTGTGGTGATGGGTGAAGTAAATTCTAAAGGATGAAAAAGCCTCTTAAGGACAGAAGGGACACATGAACTTTTTTACCCCTACAAAGCAGAAGAGGAAAAAGTGGCTGGCATAAGAATAAAGTAGGAGAAAGTAGAAGAAAACAACTGAAACATTAATGTGTTGTTGAAGATCAAGAGATGACCAGGGTGAAAGTTTAGAATACCTGGGACAAGGTGACTCTGTAATCACCCTATTGTTCTCAACAGAGCCTATGTCATGGGCACTTGACAGAACACTGTAAACCAGCTATGAGGGAAAAAATAAAAATCATTACAAAAAAAAAAAAAAGACTGGGGACAGAGGAGTTCTCCCTTTATGGTGCACAGGCATGTATCCATACTCACTTCTTTAACTTTTTCTTATATGAATCAAAAGCTTAAGCCAATGGATAAGGGACAGGAAATCTAGCTTCTACTTCCAGCAATGGCAAATGGTAGAAGCAAAAACTATCTGACCCTGTGAACCGGTCAGGAAACTTCCCCTTCTCCTACCACAAGCCTTGCCTCAAGGAGGAAGTTCCAGGTATCAGTTGGAATAAAGGGAGAGAATACTATGCTATCATTCCCAGGCCAAGGCACCCTTCTTACGAGGGAGGTTTAGAAGCAAATTTGCATAGAAGTGAAAGAGGTCAACTTCTGTTTCTGCAATAGCAGGAAAATCTCCCCAAATCAAAAGTCTCATAGATGTAAGAGTGTGACTGTCACAGGGAAGAACAGCAATGCTGGAAAAGACCCATTATATGACTCAGGTTGAGAAGACTTACCTAAGACTTAAGCTGGATCATAGTGTCTTAGAGCTATCCCTTGTTTTTACCACATGCCTCATACCTAATAATAAGCAATAGCAACATGCCAGTGGAGAGGAGCAATGAACATGGAAAAGATTCTCTCCAGTGTCATTGTTCAGGGTCTGCTGAAAGCTTATAATGGAACAAAAGTGAAAGGGAAAAAAAAAAAATCTTCCCAACACCATAGGCTCCACACCAAACAAAAGCTAGCAGCAGTTCACTGTTGCAGAATTTAAAACCTGTGATGCACTAAAGGCATAGTGAAATCAAACTCACTACTATCTAGTTTTACTCCACACGCCGTCATAGTAGCCTGATGAAAGAAGAGGCAGGCACCTTTCTATCCATAGCTATTATTTGCCTCAGTCTCTACTGCTGTTTTATACCTAATTACAGAATTCAGCAAAAAAATAATCACACATTCATTCACACATATAGAAATACAGCAGGGGAATAAAATGTATATTTGTCAAGTGATAAAGAACCAGACACTGAGATGACTTAGATATTGGGACTACCAAAGATATTACCTACCATTAATATATTAAAGGATGTAGTGGAAAATAAAGACAAAATACATAAATAGTCATCACAGAATTTCAGCAGAAAGAGGAAACTATAAAAAGTGGTACAATTGAGATAAATAATTCTCTATCAGTACATAAGACACACCAGAAGACAGAATTGGTGAACTTAAAAATAGGCCAATAAATGGAGTTCCCGTCATGGCTCAGAGATTATTGAATCCGACTAGGAACCATGAGTTGCGGGTTTGGTCCCTGGCCTCGCTCAGCGGGTTAAGGGTCCGGTGTTGCCGTGAGTTGTGGTATAGGTTGCAGACATGGCTCGGATCCCACGTTGCTGTGGCTCTGGCGTAGGCCGGCGGCTACAACACCGATTAGACCCCTAGCCTGGGAACATCCATATGCCGCGAGTGCAGCCCTAGAAAAGGCAAAAAATTTCCAAATTGAAATAGAGGAAAAATAGGTGGAAACAAAAATATATAGAAATGTATATTCAAGTTGTGAGAAAGTATCAGAGGATCTAAACCCTGGGCAGAGATTGCTAGTTTTTGTTGAGTATTTGTTGACAAATATTCATTTTATTTCCATGATAGTGGAAATTTTAGTGAGACTTGAATAAATACTGAATTACTAGACTATTTTGAATCTAGGAGTAATAATGCAGCCAAACGAGGGTCAGTGGGATTTGAGAAGATGTATCTGTGATTTTTAAAAAGGTCATGCTCTTTAAAAGGGGAAAAATCTCATCTCTTTTCTTTACCACATTTACTGAATGGAGGTATCACACTAAGGACCATAAAGCAACAATGTATAAAACACCTGGGTCCTTGACAATGGGATTTATCATCTCAGTCCTGGACTAGTTATACTTGGACTATTACCTGAGAGGTTAAAAAACATGTATTTTTTGAGACATTGTTATTTGTGGTGGTATAGTAGCCATGCATATGTATTCTACTGAATATAAGTTCCCCGCTAGTAAAAGTTTACTGTGAAATTTACTTTATGATTTCTGGGTATAAAGCTAACACAATCAGTGTTACCTATCACAGATAATCATTAGAAAATACCAGAAGAATGGCAGGACATATTACTAATCATGAGAAAAATTGTTTCTAATTCAGATAAATACAGGCAAACTAGATAATGTGAAACATTTAACAGCAAAATTTTGATTTCTAAACACTATTCAGAGAAAGATCAGAAACTAATTACATAGAAGAACTATATTGGCTTCTCAGAATGCATAATTAAGTTAGGGGAAAGGTCACTTTTCAGAATTTTACACATTCTCAAATCAAAGTTTCAATACTATGATAAATGTCATGATTAGACACAGAAAAATAATACATCTATAAAACTCTAGACACAAACAGGTAGAAAAATGACTAACATATCCAAATATGTAGTTTGGCAGCAAACAAACTCCATTAAAAAGTTAGTTCTTTGAAGTAATGAGTAACTCCAAAATAATTTCAATCTGTGTAAATAAACACTGCCTAAAATTATATAAAGTCACTGTGAAACACAAAAGCTATTAAATGTTCCAAATATCATCTCCTGTAATATTCTTAAGTTGATTCTCAATATAAATTATTATATCAAACTGCCAATAAAACTAGTCATCTAATTTATAATTTAATCCTATTTTCTTCATGCTGTCATCCAATCAAAAACACAATTATTGACTGTTTACAATATACAAAGCTCTGTATTGTACAAGACACAACATATTATATTCAAAATGTTCTCACAGAGCTGATTGGGTCAATTTATTTTATTTTTATTTAATTTTTTTTTTTTTGGTCTTTTTGCTATTTCTTTGGGCCACTCCCACGGCATATGGAGGTTCCCAGGCTAGGGGTCGAATCGGAGCTATAGTCACTGGCCTACGCCACAGCCACAGCAACGCGGGATCCGAGCCGCGTCTGCAACCTACACCACAGCTCACGGCAACGCCGGATCCTTAACCCACTGAGCAAGGGCAGGGACCGAACCCGCAACCTCATGGTTCCTAGTCGGATTCGTTAACCACTGCGCCATGACGGGAACTCCTGATTGGGGCAATTTAAATATAAATATGGATTATATTAAAGTAGCTACATAACAAAAATGTTTAATTAAAAGCTTTTTTTTTTTTTTTAAAAAAAAAGATCAGTAACATTTCTTCTCAGACTAGACTCCACAAGCAAAGGTATTATCACTGGGCAAAATTACATTTTCATAAAATCTAAGAATTGAAAATAATGTTAGAATAGAAAGGTTAAACCATGGATCCTTGGAATGTAATACCGCTTTGTCAGAGAAACAGGTATAAGACAAAGAAAGAGCACTTATTTTGGTATTAGTAAACTCGAGTTCTATTTCTTGGCTTTCCACTACTTCTTTCTGATCTTAGAAAAATAACTGTCTTAGATTTCTCATTTATAAGAGGAAGGTAAATTCTAGTGATCTCTGAGTTTTCTTCCACA
Organism: Phacochoerus africanus; assembly: GCF_016906955.1. Taxonomy (NCBI): domain Eukaryota; kingdom Metazoa; phylum Chordata; class Mammalia; order Artiodactyla; family Suidae; genus Phacochoerus; species Phacochoerus africanus. The sequence continues at coordinate 70,243,164 of NC_062545.1, forward strand.
TCTTTCATAACATAATGTTGTATGTACATACGCATTGCTGCAGCATATACATGGTTAAATCCCTGCTCTAAAGCCTTTATTGCAAGGGTCCTCCTCCACCCTATATTTTCAGCAGGTAAATCAGTCGACTACTCTTTGAGTTTCTGTGCCACTGGAGGTATTGAAAATGGGTTCATCTGGAACACAAATAATACAATCCAAGAGGCAGCTGGCCAAGGTTAAGAGCAACCTAAAAACACTGTGCAGTGTAAACCTAGTGGGACTACAGTCTGCACAATTGCCACACTCTAATAAGCTGGCCTAACCGGACCCAGATCCCATGAGGTATTCCTCACACAGATGCTCAAGTAACTTTAAAGAGCTCTAGTTATAGAAAGTCACAATCACAACATGTCCATTGATTGAATTATGAACATCTTAACTTTTTCTTGGTGCATTCTCAGAATGTTTATGGATGCCACTCTAGGGACACTCAAGTTAGTAAACTGAGGAGGCAAACAATATGAAGTGGGATTAATAGCCCAGGCTGTTATTTTAGACACAAAGGAATTTGTTTCAAGATTCTTAAATCTTTTATATATAAAGGCGCACTCCTCTAGGGGAAGGGAGTTAGCATATTTTATTACTCCACTTTCAGACACAGAGCAACACAGGTGCAGAGGGATTTGGCAACCTGTCAAAAACAGGCCAGCATTAGAGTTAGTAATAAAAACAATCCAAATTCTATTATAGAGATGTTGTAGTCTTCCAAAATAAAGTTGTACAAAGAAATGTCAATCTGACTGTAAAATCCCAGTGTGAAGACATTTATTTTTGAGAAACTTTAAAACTTGGAAAAGGTTGAAAACTTCCTTTGTGAAACCTAAATTCTTTGGAAATTATGAAAACAACATTGATGACTTGAATAGTTCAAAGGAGGTATTTATCTCTATTTTATATGTGAATTTTTATCCCACTTCATTCCACAAAGGATTTGAAGTATCATGCAGAACTCAAAGCATATAAATAAAAAGGGATGTGAGGAGAGGAAAGCCCAAATAAATTACACTAAAAGATAAATGGTAGTCAAATAGTAAAATAAAATAGAAGAAAGTAAGTATATGGTAATATATGCTACAATGCCCCTTTTGTGTTAAAAAAAACTAAATCATGAATAATTACAATATAAACATATAATATTTACTTAAGAGAAGCACAATGTTAATGATCATTTAGAGCTGAAAATGTTTTCCTTGGTTTCACATGAAGTCTATTCACTGATTGATAGTGTTGAAAAATTCTTAGACAAAGCAATATCCAGTACCTTGTATAGCTTCCTATAGGCCATAACATCAGAATTCATTTTATTATTAATATTACTTTTATTTTTAGGGCCGCACTGTGGCATATGGAAGTTCCGAGGCTAAGGGTAGAAACAGAGCTATAGCTGCTGGCTTATGCCACAGCCACAGCAGTGTGGGATCCAAGATGCATCTATAACCTACACCGCAGCTCACAGCAATGCGGGATCCTTAACCCACTGAACAAGGCCAGGGATTGAACCCACATCCTCAAGGATCCTAGGTGGGTTAGTTAACCACTGAGCCATTAAGGGAACTCCCAGAAATAGGACTTTAGAAAATTATGACAAGCCCTGCAATGGGACAGTATAAGTGCTGTGATGGTATGTGGTAGTGGCATATAAGTGATGTCCTAGGAATATATGGCTCTAAAGCTCTGTGATGGTTTTGGTTCCATGTAAAAATACATTTTTCTATTGATCTAGGGGCTTTTATTTTGAGGCCCTGAAATAGGCTTCAAAGGGGGAGTATGGGAATTCTAAAACTGAATGCACATTTCATGTGTTTGCACATTTTTTGCAGTGAGAATTCATAACTTCAATTATATTCTCAAGGATCCTCAACCCCAAAAGGTCAGTTGTCACTGAAGTAGAAAAGAAAGATGCTGAGAACTAGTTACCTTGTGTTTGATATTTCATTTGGCTTATTTTAAACTTATATTTTGTTTTTATTTCTTTTTATTTTATGTTTTGGGTATACATAATTTGACATTTGTATGCATGCCAGAGTGATCACCAGCACAAATCTGGTTACCATCCGTCACCATACAGTTGACCTCCCATTTTTACTCTCTAAACTCAGGTTATGATGTATTTGGGACAGCAAATTAGTGGCTAGTGTTATACTGACAGGAGCCTGAAGTATAGATTTGTGTTGCTAATTTTATGCATAATTTTAGACTTTTAAAACCTTTGGAAGAAAAGTAAACCTTCTGAACAGAAGACTGAAAGACATGGAGCAGAGTAGTTAGGAAAACTAAGAGGAGTAAGTCAAACTCTTGAGATAGACCCAAGTTCTTAAACTCTTTGTGCCTGAGAATACAATGAAATGGGGAAAATAATGTACCTATCTAGTGTTTTGAGAATTATATAGCTATTACACATAAAGTGCTAAATGTGTTTATAATTATTATTTGTACTGCTATTACTATTATGATTATTATAATGTCTGCATCTATGTGGAAAACCAGAATAACTATAGGGAAGTCTGAAACATGCCCTTTCAAAGAGCTTTACTGACCTTTCAACAAAGGAATAAATTCTATATCATCTGGTACACCTGCTGTATATTCAGTCTGGAATATGATTTGTATCAGGAGATTTTTCTGCATATTAAAGCATTCCAACTTTAGTGGACTAAAATCACATTGATTATTTTCATCAAGTCTTCACATTGTTCAGGTGGTCCTTCCAATCCAGTCCACACTTGGCTGATCTGCACTGAACCTGAGTTTTGTCTGTGGTCAGCATAAATTAGCTGAGGTAAATTACCTGTCTGCTACTGCCTGGTTGTTGACTGGGCCAGGGTTATCTGGACCATGGGTAGTTCACCATCAAAATCATTAGTTTTTTCATAGATGGCTCAGGACATTTTTAAATGGGAGACCAAAAACATGCAAGCCTTTGTGAGGTCTAAGCTTGAAAAGGGTACAAAGGGACACGCACACACGGATAATGGGGCGAACTAACTCACAAGCCTGAACCAAATTCAAAGAGTAAAGAAAAAAAAATCACATCTCTTAATGAGAGGAGCTTCGAAGTCATTTTGCAAAAGGAATGGGAACACAGAGAAGAATGGAACTTTCTCATCCTTTTTGTAATGCACTGTGTTATTAAGTGAAAAATTTTAAACTCTCCACAATGTCCATGGGAAAATTGAATAACCCCCCTAAGAAAAATCTAAAGTGGTATGGTGACACATTTAATATAAGTAAAATATCCTTTTATGTGAATAAATAAAATAAATAGAATTTATTTTGCATTAGCAAAAATATTATTGTTTTAATATAAGGAGTATCTTTCATCCTAGAGAAACGGAGATGGTTTTAGGTACCAGAACCAAAAATCTATTCACTTTTTGACCACAACACATAAAAGGATATGTATGGAGTTTTGTCATTAGAATAATTCATATAGCTAATCCCATAGGACTTTGGGGTAGCTAATATCATGTACACATTGAGTGAAGTCCGAAGTCAGACTGTTTAAAATTAAATCCTGTTACTTCTTACTAGTGTGCGACCTTTAGCAGGTTACATAATATCTGTGAAACACTTTATGGTATAGAGGGAATGATAGAATTATCTATTATATGGAAACTTTAGATAAAATAAGTTGGACAACCATGGAAAACTTCCTATGCAGAGTGCAAATCATATAGTAAATTATTCAAGAAATGGTGGTAAATTTTACTATAAATATTAAAATCTGATGAAAAATAGAAGGGCCTAAAACATACTTTGAAATGTTTTTTGAAACTCATTAAGTAATTTTAAAAAACTCCCAATGACCTCGACTCTAAGGTAGTATTAAAATTTATATTGTTTTATTATTTTTATTATTTTTTAATAGTTATTTCCCAATACAATTTTTTTCAACTGTACAGCATGGTGACCCAGTTACACATACATGTACACATTCTATTTTCTCATATTATCATGCTCCATCACAAGTGACCAGACATAGTTCCCAGTTCTATACAGAAGGATCCCTTTGCTTATCCATTCCAAGGGCAATAGTTTGCATCTATTAACCCCAAGCTCCACAAACACCCCACTCCCTCCCCCTCCCCCTTGGCAACCACAAGTCTGTTCTCCAAGTCCATGATTTTCCTTACTGTGGAAAGGTTCATTTGTGCCTTATATTATATTCCAGATACAAGTGATATCATATGGTATTTTTCTTTCTCTTTTTGACTTACTTCACTCAGTATGAGAGTCTCTAATCCCATCCATGTTGCTGCAAATGGAGTTATTTTGTTCTTTTTATGGCTGAGTAGTATTCCACTGTGTATATATAGCACATCTTCCTAATCCAATTATCTGTTGATGGACATTTGCGTTGTTTCCATGTCTTGGCTATTGTGAATAGTGCTGCAATGAACATACGGGTGCATGTGTCTTTTTCAAGAATACTTTTGTCTGCATATATGCCCAAGAGTGGGATTGCTGGGTCATATGGTAGTTCTATGTATAGATTTCTAAGGTACCTCCATACTGTTTTCAATAGTGGTTGCACCAGCTTACCTCCCCACCAAGAGTGCAGGAGGGTTCCCTTCTCTCCACAGCCCCTCCAGCATTTGTTATTTGTGGACTTATTAATGATGGCCATTCTGACTGGTGTGAGGTGGTATCTCATGGTAGTTTTGACTTGCATTTCTCTTATAATCAGGGATGTTGAGCATTTTTTTCATGTCCTTGTTGGCCATGTATATATCTTCCTTGGAGAAATGTCTATTCAGGTCTTTTGCCCATTTTTCCATTGGGTTGTTGGCTTTTTTGCTGTTGAGTTGTATAAGTTGCTTGTATATTCTAGAGATTAAGCCCTTGTCCATTGCATCATTTGAAACTATTTTCTCCCATTCTGTAAGTTGTCTTTTTGTTTTCTTTTGGGTTTCCTTTGCTGTGCAAAAGCTTGTCAGTTTGATTAGCTTCCATTGGTTTACTTTTGCTCTTATTTCTGTTGCTTTGGGAGACTGACCTGAGAAAATAGGCATAAGGTTGATGTCAGAGAATGTTATGCCTGTGTTCTCTTCCAGGAGTTTGATTGTGTCTTGTCTTATATTTAAGTCTTTCAGACATTTTGAGTTTATTTTGGTGTATGGTATGAAGGTGTGTTCTAGTTTCATTGATTTGCAGGCAGCTGTCCAGGTTTCCCAGCAATACTTGCTGAAAAGACTATCTTTTTTCCCATTTTATGTTCTTGCCTCCTTTGTCAAAGATTAATTGACCATAGGTGTCAGGGTTTATTTCCTGGTTCTCTATTCTGTTCCATTGGTCTGTATGTCTGTCTTGGTATTGGTACCACACTGTCTTAATTAGACTGTGGCTTTGTGGTATTGACTGAGGTCTGGGAGAGTTATGCCTCCTGCTTGGTTTTTGTTTCTCAGGATTGCTTTGGCAATTCTGGGTCTTTTATGGTTCCATATAAATTTTTGGATTGCTTGTTCTAGTTCTGTGAAAAATGTCATGGGCAATTTGATAGGGATTGCATTGAATCTGTAGATTGCTTTGGGTAGTATGGCCATTTTACAATATGAATTTTTCCAACCCAGGAGTGTGGAATATCTTTCCATCTTCTTTAATTTCCTTGATTAAAGTTTTATAGTTCTCGGCATATAGGTCCTTTACCTCCTTGGTCAGGTGTATTCCCAGGTATTTGATTTTTTGGGGTGCATTTTTAAAGGATATTGTATTTCTCTATTCCTTTTCCAATATTTCATTGTTAGAATACAGAAAGGCAACTGAATTCTGAATGTATATCCTGTATGCTGCTACTTTGCCGAATTTGTTGATCAGTTCAAGTAGTTTTTGGGTTGAGTCCTTAGGGTTTTCTATGTATAGTATCATGTCATCTGCATACAGTGACAGTTTTACTTCTTCTCTTCCTATTTGGATGCCTTTTATTTCTTTTGTTTGTCTGATTGCTGTGGCTAGGACTTCCACCACTATGCTGAATAACAGTGGTGAGAGTGGGCATCCCTGTCTTCTTCAAGATTTTAGTGGGAAGGCTTTCAGCTTTTCTCCAATTGACTATTAAATTTGCTGTGGGTTTGTCATCAATGGCTTTGATTATGTTAAGGTATGTTCCCTCTATACCCACTTTGGTAAGAATTTTGACCATGAATGGATATGGACTTTGTCAAATTCTTTTTGTGCATCTGTTGAGATACCATGTGGTTTTTGACTTTTCTTTTGCTAATATGGTATATGACATTGATTGATTTGCATATGTTGAACCATCCTTGTAAACCTGGGATGAATCCCACTTGGTCATGGTATATGATCTTTTTGATATGTTGTTGGACTCAGATGGCTAAAATTTTGTTGAGTATTTTTGTGTCTATATTCATCAAAGATATTGACTTACAGATTTCTTTTTTGGTGGTAACTTTGTCTGGTTTTGGAATTAGGGTGATGGTGGCATCATAGAATGTCTTTGGGAGTGTTCCTTCTTCAACCTTTTGAAAAAATTTTAAGGAGGACGGGCATAAGTTCCTCTTTGTGTTTGGTAGAATTCACCTGTGAAGCCATCTGGACCTGGACTTTTATTTGTAGGGAGTGTTTTTATGACATATTCAATTTCATTTCTAGTGTCAGGCTGTTCAGTTGATCTATGTCTTCTTGATTCAGTTTTGGCAGGCTTTAAGTCTCTAGAAAGTTGTCCATTTCTTCTAGGTTGTCAAATTTGTTGGCATACAATTATTTGTAGTATTCTTTCATGGTTTTTTGTATTTCCATAGTATCCATTGTGACTTCTCCTTTTTCATTTCTTATTTTGTTTATTTGGGCTTTTTTCTCTCCTCTTCTTGGTGAGCCTCGCCAGAGATTTGTCAATTTTGCTTACCTTTTCAAAGAACCAGCTCTTGGTTTGATTAATTATGTCTATTGTTTTTTGAATCTGTATATTATTGATTTCCTCTTTGACCTTTATGCCTTCCTTCCTCTTGCTGACTTTATGTCTTTGTTTGTTCTTCTTTTTCTAATTCATTTCGGTGATGGCTTAAGTTGGCATTTTGAGATTTTTCTTCATTTTTGAGGATGGCACAATCCATATTTCTTTTCATTGGTGTTATATGGTATCATTTTCTCCACTCCTTTACTTGTAACATATCTAAACCTTTGTGTTTAAAGTGAGTTTCTTGCAGTTTTCATAGAGTGGAGTCTTTTCTGTTCATTTGTTTTATTCACTCTGACAATCTTTGTCTTTTAATTTTATGTTTAGACCATTCACACTTAAATTGATTATTGACATATTTGGAGTAATATCTACCTTGTTTGTAAAAGTTTACACTTTGTTACCAGTGTTTCTTTTTCTGTTTCCTTCAGTTTTAGCTGACTATTTTATATGGCTCCATTTTATCTCCTCTCTTAGTGTATTAATTTTATTTCTTTAAATATTCATTTTAGCTGTTTCCTTAGATTTCTTTTTCTTCTCCTGGTAGTCCAATTAACCACAAGTCATACCTTTGAAATTTTCTCACAGACGCTGGATTGTTTTTCTATTTTTTTTTTCTCTTTGATTTTCAGTTTGGTAAGTCTCTATTAACTCATCTTCCAGCCCCCCAATTCTTTCATCAGCTTTGTTAAATTTACTAATGAGCCAATCAAAGTCATCCTTTCTCTTAGAGAGTTTTTTATTTGTAGTGTTTTATTTTGATTCTTTTTCAGAATTTCCATCTCTGCTTACCTAGCCATCTGTCTTTGCAGGTTGTCCAAGTTTTCCATTAGAGACTTCAACATATTAGTCTTAGTTATTTTAAGTTCTCTGTCTGTTAATTCTAACACTTGTATCTGTCTGAGTCAGGTTCTTGATGATTACTTTGTCTCTCCAGATAATTTTTCTTGTCTTCAATGTGTTTTATAATTTTTTTTGAAATATGAAAAACATAGAATACCCTATAGATAAATGGGCCTCTTCTGTGAGGATTTAAGTTAATCTGGCTAGAAGTTGGAACTTTTAAATGCTTTTTTATAACTATAGGTAACACAGACTTCCTGTGCCACTGATGTCCTTGTTTTTGCTTCCTATTCTCCCCTGGGGGTAAGTTTTCCTCCTTTGAGACATTTATATTTTCTACACATTTGACTGTTGTCCACTATTCTTCTATTGGAGACTTATCAGTATAGTGTCAAGTGTGAGGGGGTGGGAGACTTCTATAATCTTCCAGTTAAATCTCAGCCTTTAAGTGGTATATGTCTGTGGACTGGGACCATCACAGGATAATTTCCCTCCCATTCCAGCCCCACTGAGTTATTCAGTGAAGGTCCCAGTCTACAGACAAAGGCTGCAGGGGGCTAGAGTGGGAGAATTCTCTTCCCCCAGGATAGATAAATTTCTGGAAAAGTGCTTATTCTAGGAAACAGTAGACCTTTGTTATGAGAATCTGGGAAGATTCCTCGTCTATCCTGTCAGAGTCATGTGGTGGTATTTCTAGGATGTTCACTGGAAAAACCTGGTGAAATTTCTGAGGTAAAGCCTATGAAAGTGTGAAGCCGTCCTAAGACTGTAGCCCTTAGATGTTTCTCATTCTCACACTAGTCCAACTCAGTTCCCCAAAATTCATGAAAGTAGCCATCTAAGCTTTTCTATATTTTACAGCATAAGCAGCCTCTGTTCCCCTTAAGCACATCTCTGCTATGACGCTCTAGATTTATCCGTCTCTCTAAATTTTAGCATGGTGGATTGCCCTGAAATCAATTCTCTGATGGATCCAATAAAAGTCACTGATTTTCATGTTTTAAGGTTCTTCTTACTGTAAAATCAGAGTGGAGACTTCAAAGCTCTTTACAGAAAGTCTGCTTTGACTATTACAGTTTTTACCATCTTGAGTGGCTTATTTTATTTCTTGGTTCTTGTCCTCTGCTTTGTATATAAGAGTTTGTTATAGGCTAAGCACATTATAAGATGGCAGTGGTTTACAACTTCGGGAGCTTCTTGGTTGAAATCTGAAATTGGCCGCCATATGCAGAGGGCAGGGAGAAAATTAAGAAAGATGCAGACCACTATATATAGGCATTTGGCAGGCTTAATAAGCAAGGGAAGTTACTTATGAGGCTTGTTTTGAGCAGCCACAAGAGGAGCAGATTTCTGTACCTGCCCTCTAGAATCTTAAAAATTTACAGAGGATTTTGTCGAGTTTAATCAGGGATGTAGAAGGTCTTAATTGGGCTCAGTAACACCACATTTTGATCTCAAGTCTATATACATGGAGAAGCTTCTAGGATCAGGCAAGGCAAATGGAACACTAACCCCAAGGACAAAGGAGGGGGTGAAGAGCCTCCAACTGCCTCAGGTCCAGCTTACAGGTCAAATTCAGATGCATCTTATTAATGACCTCCTCTAACAGTTAGGTCCTTAACTCCTTTAGAATATAAATTTTAGGGAGGTGGAGCAAGATGATGGAGGAGTAGGAGGTTGCACACACCTTCTCCCACAAACACATCAAAAAAACACATCTGCCTGTAAAACTACTTGCACAGAACATCAACTGAACACTGACAGAAGAACTTAAACCTCCATAAAAGGCAAGAAACTCTTGACATAACTGAGTAGAACAAAAGAAAAAAAGAGAGAGAGGAAAGGAATCAGGATGGGACAAGCATTCCTGAGAGGGAGCCATGAAGGAGGAAAGGAACCCACCTCCTGGGAACCCACCTAACTGATGAAAGATTGGCTGAGTCGGCAGGACTTCAAAGTCGCTGAGGAAAGCACAGCCGCTGGACTGAGAACAGAAAAGTAGAGTGAGAGCCACAGCACCTCAAAGTTGCTGAGAAAAATGCAGCAGCTGGACTGAGAACAGCAAAGCAGAGTGAAAGCCATGCAGGCCATCTGAACCACTGGCCTGGATACCACAGCCTGAGATGCTCAAGCAGGGGCTGGGTGCTGAGACTCAGGCTCCAGAAGTCAGTCCCGGAAAGAGGAATGCGGATGGCATGAGGGGATAAGGAGCAGTACACCACAGGATAAGGAGGAGAATGCCGCCATGGCAGAAGGAACCTGGGAGAAGGTTTAGGCCCACAGGAGAGGCAAGGTGCCATTGTTAGGGAGGGGAGAGGAGAGGGTACCAGCAGCCATAGGAAACTCCCTGCACCAGAGCGAGCACATGCCCACAGGCTTAGAGGGTGGGGCTGCTCAGCAGAGGATACAGGGTGGCAGGAAGCCTCTCGCTCATTTAGGGGAGATTAGGTGCTTCTTGTGCAGGCTACTGGTGGCCAAACACCTATTGTTTGGGCTAAGGGCATAAGGGGGCTAAGTGCGATGTGGTGCCTCTTGTATGATCTACAGGTGGCAGAGACAGGCTGTAGTGGTCATCTCAGAGGCCAGAGGGAGGCATGGCTTGCCACCACTGGGGGCCTGTGAGTGGGCTCCCCCTGCGACCCCAATCACCTCAGGAGTTGACAAAAGGGAAAAAAAAAGAAAGCATTGCAACCAAGCACCATATGCTATTGCTCTCACTCCCTTGGGAACAAACCCACCCTGCAGCTGCCACTGCCAGACACTTGTTCACTGTCCCTTCCCAAGACCCTACAACTAGAAGCAACTGGTGCAGCACCTCCTCTGTGGGCTAAGTGGCACAGGGTTCTTCTTGCGTGGTCTGCAGGTGGCAGGGGAAAAGTGCTGCAGTTATCCCTGATTCCAAAGTTAGCCATGGCCCACTGCCATTGGAGATATCTGAACAAAAATCACTTGCAGCCCCATTCACCTAAAGGGCACCACAGAGGAGGGCATTGTGACTGAATACCAACTGTTGGTGCTCTCGTACCGCTGGGGAACACACCCACCCTACTGCTGCCACTGCCAAACATTCCGGACAGTACCCACACGCCTGATCTCTGTCACTCCCCAGGATCCTGCAACTAGGAGCACCCTTTACAACACTTCATATGTGGGCTAAGTGAGACGGGTTTCTTCATGCATGGTCTACAGGTGGTGGGGATAAACCACCACAGTCATCACTGACTCTAAAAATGGTCATGGCCCACTCCTACTAGGAGTCCCTGAACACCAATCACCTCAGAGGAGGGCATTGCAATCAAACACAAGCTGTTGTTGCTCTCATTCCCCTGGGAAATCATGTACACTGCTGTTGCTACTGCCAAATGCTCTGGTCACCTTGAAGTTCTGCCTAGAGATCATTACCACTTCCCAGGGCCCTGCAACTAGGTGTAGCCTGTGCCACCTTCCTGCAGGTCCTTGCTGCTGTTGAGAGCCCAACGATCAGGCACTGACTGATGGCCCTACCCATTGCCTCCTTCTCCCTGAAAAAACACTGAGCATCCTGGGAACAAAAGCCTGCTCACACCAAAGAAAGAGACAGCAAAAATTCAAACTCCTACACCAAAAATAAATAGTAACCCCCCCAAAATACAAAGTGGTATTCTTGCATAGATGAGCCTTAAAAGACTATGGTTTGGCTTCCCCGAACTCACAGAAAAAGTAAAAAAACAAGCAAGATGAAGAAGGATAGAAACCATTCCCAGTTAAAGCAACAGGAGAATTCACCTAAAGCAGTCAACAATGAAACAGACCTCTGAAGTCTGACAGACATTGAGTTCAAAAGGGAGGTATTGAAAATAATGAAGGAATTAAGAGAGATTAACAGTAATGTAGGTTCCTTTAGAAAGGAACTAGAAACTATAAGGAGGAGCCAAGAAAAACTAGAAAATTCATTTGCAGAGACAAACTGAGCTAAAGGCAATAAAGAGCAGAATGAATAATGCAGAGGAACAAATTAGTGATGTGGAAGATAAAACAATGGAAATAACCCTATCAAGACAGCAGACAGAAAACCAAATGAAAAAATATGAAAGCTATTTAAGAGACCTATGGAATGATATAATGTGGGCCAATCTTTGCTAATAGGAATTCCAGAAGGAAAAGAGAAAAGGGGATTGAAAATATATTTGAAGAAATTGTGGCTGAAAACTTTCCAAATCTAAAGCATACTGATATTAAGATACAGGAAGCACAGAGGGCCCCAAACAAGCTGAACCCAAACAGGCCCACACCAAGACATATTATAATAAAAATAGCAAAAGTTAAAGATAAAGAGAGGATTCTAAAGGCAGCAAGAGAAAAGCAAAGCATTAATTATAAGGAAACCCCAATAAAGCTATCAGCTGATTTCTCTACAGAAACACTACAGTCCAGAAGGGAGTGGCAAGATATATTTAAAGTGCTGAAAGGAAAAAAATTGCAACTTAGAATTCTCTATCCAGCAAGAATATCATTTAAAATAGAAGGGGAAATAAAGAATTTCTCCAAAAAACAAAAGCTAAAAGAGTACAGCAACATTAAACCCATTCTAAAAGAAATACTGAAAGGGCTTCTCTAAATTAAAAAAAGAGAGAGAGAGAGAAAAGAGAAAAAGAAGAATTAGGATGGAGGAAACCACAATTGGAAAGCAATGATTTAAATAAGCCAGGATACAGATCTAAACATGAAGAAGCTAAAAAAAAGACATCAAAATCATACAATGTGGGGAAGGAAAGTCAGAAAATACTTTTTTTTTTAAATTTTAATGATGGGCCTGAACCTATATGACTATCAGGCAAAAGCAAGGGCTTAATGGGCTTAATGGGCTTAAAAAACAGGGCACCAAAAATCAAAACCAAACATTACATTCACGAAAATTGAAAAATACACAAGCATAAAATAAATGGAAACCATCCAACCCAAAAAAGAAAAGAAGAAAAGAGAAACATAGAATCAAGTGGAAAACAAGATCTAAAATGGCAATAAATGCGTATCTATCAACAATCACCTTAAATGTCAATAGACTAAATGCTCCAATCAAAAGACATAGAGTGGCAGGTTGGATAAAAAAGCAAAAACTTTCAATCTTCTGCCTACAAGAAACTAACCTTAGAGCAAAGGACACATATAGATTGAAAGTGAGGAGATGGGAAAAGACATTTCATGCCAATGGACAAGACAGGAAAGCAGGAGTTGCAATACTCATATCAGACAATATAGAGTTTAAAATGAAGGCCATAAAGAAAGACAAAGAAGGACACTATTTAATGGTTAAAGGATCCATTCAAGAAGAGGAGATTACAATCATCAATATATATGCCCCTAATATAGGAGCATCCGGATACCTACAACAAATGCTAACAGACATAAAAGGAGAAATCAATAGGAATACAATAATAGCAGGAGACATTAACACCCCACTCACATCAATGGACAGATTCTCCAGACAGAAAATCAATAAGGTGACAGAGATCCTAAAGGACACTATAGAAAAGTTAGCCTTAATCAGCATTTTCAGGACATTACATCCAAAAAAATCAGAATATACATTCTTAGTGCACATGGAACATTCTCAAGGATTGATCACATACTGGGGCACAAAACTAACCTCAACAAATTTAATAGCATAGAAATTATTTCAAGTATCTTCTCTGATGACAACAGCATGAAACTAGAAATCAACTAGAGGAAAAAAAATGAGAAAAACCCAACTACGTGGAGACTAAACAACATGCTACTAAAAAAACAATGGATCAATGAGGAAATCAAGAAGGAAATTAAAAAATACCTCAAGACAAATAATAATGAAGACACATCCACTCAAAATCTATGGGATGCCACAAAAGCAGTGCTCAGAGGGAAATTCATAGCAATACAGGCCTTCCTCAAAAAAAGAAGAAAAATCTCCAAATGCCAACATAACCCAACACCTAAATGAATTAGAAAAAGAAGAACAAACAAAAATATAAAGTCAGCAGAAGGAAGGAAGGCATAAAGGTCAAAGAGGAAATCAATAATATACAGATTCAAAAAACAATAGATGTAATTAATCAAACCAAGAGCTGGTTCTTTGAAAAGGTAAGCAAAATTGACAAATTTCTGGCAAGGCTCACCAAGAAGAGGAGCGAAAAAAGCCCAAATAAACAAAATAAGAAATGAAATACTGGATACTATGGATACAAAAAAACCATGAAAGAATACTGGATACTATGGAAATACAAAAAACCATGAAAGAATACTACAAATAATTGTATGCCAACAAATTTGACAACCTAGAAGAAATGGACAACTTTCTAGAGACTTAAATCCTGCCAAAACTGAATCAAGAAGACATAGATCAACTGAACAGCATGATAATGTGAGAAAATAGAATTTGTACATGTATGAGTAACTGGGTCACCACGCTTTATAGTAGAAAATTGACGGAACACTGTAAACCAGTTATAATGGGAAAAAATCAATATATATATAAAGAAATACAGTGTTGCTATATTAATTTTAGACAAGGAAATTAAAATTAAAAGACATAGTCAGGCACTACATAATGGTGAAAGAGTCAGTTCTCTAAGAATACATTAACAATCCCAACATGAATGCATCTAAAAGCAGAGTGTCAAAATACGTGAGGCAAAGACTGATAGAACAGAAACTAGAAATAGGCAAATATACTACTATAATTGAAGGATTCAAAATCTCTCTAGGAGTAACTGAAGAGCAAGCAGACAGAAAATCAATAAGTATATAGTTCATCAAAAGAGCACTGTCAATCAACTTGATTTAATTTATATTTATAGACTATTCCATCCAACAGCAGCAGAATTTGTATTTCTCTCAAATTTGTATTGAACTTTTAACAGGACACCCCCACGTTCTGACCCATAAATTATACTCCACAAATTTGAAACAATACATATCATACAAAGTATGTTCTGAGACTCTATGGAATTAAAATAGAAACCTATTATATTAATCTAAACCAGAAACTAGTGGAACAAGATAATAACATTAGAAATAAAACAACACACTTCTGAATACCACATTCGCCAAAGAAAAAGCACAAGAAATTAAAATATGTTTTGAAGTAATTTTCCTTACTTAAAAATTGCCAGCTTCTCAGGCAGGGTAGTAGACGGTTGTGTCTACTTTAGGCAAATTGTTCTTTAGAAAAACAGATAAAGTGTGTTATGAAGCCATGCAAATGATAGCAAACTTACATTGCATTATTTCTGTGTCATATCCAGCGTGCCTAGAATAGAGTAAACAGGGGAGAGAATAGTAGGAGTTGAGGACCAGGAGGAATAAAATTCAGTGCAAAGTTGTTTAAGGCCTTATGGAGTTGCGTTAATTTCTTTCTTTCTTTCTTTTTTTTTTTTTTTTTTTTGATTCACTGTGAAATGTATCTACTATGAAATACAAGCCATTAGATGAGGAATGACTTTAACAATTCTCATTTGACTTAAAAGAAAAAAAAAAAGGATTATCCAGATTCTGTATTATGAATACATGAAAGGGGCCAAGGACAGATAGAAAAGGTCATTTGCAAAAATAAAAAATTTTAATGACTTGGCCACTAAAAGTGGGTAAAGATAGTCAGATTTGGGCTATATTTTCAAGTAGAGCCAATATAATTTGCAACTGGAAAGACTGAATTGGCATTAACTAAGTTGAAGCACACTGTGAGTTCATACAATGGAGTACAGTACAGCCAGAAAAGGAATAAAGTGCTGATACAATATGGTTGAACCTTGAAGACAGTGTGCTAAGTGAAAGAAGCCAGACACAGAGGGCCACACACTGTTGATCACATTTATCCATAATAGGCAAATTCACAGAGACTAATAGATTGGTGGTTTCCAGAGGCAAGTGGGGAATGACTGCTAAAGAATTAAGGGTTTTTTTGGGGGGCTGAGGTGATGAAAATATTCTAAAATTAGATAGTGGTGACAGAGTTGGTGGCGTCAAAAGTTAGCTTTGGGTATAAGCTTGAAATGTAGACTATAAATAAGGGAGCTAAGGATGTAAGCTGAGATGTCAAGGAGGTAATTAAATATAATTTTTAAACTTAGGGTTTAGCCTGAACTAGAGATATAAATTCAGGAGCAGTTCCTGTACACATGATATTTAAAATCTTAACACTGCATGAAATCATCATTGGAGTAAATGGAAATTAAAAATAGAAGTGATCTAATGACTGAGTCCATAAAATGTTAAAAGGTCAGGAAACAGAAGTAGAACGAGCAAAAGAGAATTGAAAAGACACATAGTGAAGTGTCCTAGAAACCAAGGGGGAATGGACTGATCAACCAGGTCACATACTGCAGATACTTCATACAAGATGAGATCTGAGAATTCAAAATTAGATATTGGGGCTTGAGTGAACTTGATTAGAATAGTTTCATGGAAGATGTGAGAAAATATTCTAATTTCAGTGGCTCAAGAAATGATGCTGGAAGAGGAATTAGAGAAGATTTCTGGGTAACTCTTGAAATGAATTAAAGGAAAAAAGAAAAATGGGAAAAGAACAGTCAAGAGAGACCTGTACTCTACCTTGATGTTGTTGCTGTAGACTGCAGGACAAAAACAGCCCTTGTGTAATGATGGGAGACATCCAATAGAAAGGGGAAAAAAAAAAGTGTTGCAGGATAAAAAAACAAAAATGCTAGAGCAACACCATGGAGTACATTGGAGGGGATGGAGAATTATCATGTACAAATGGAGAGCTGACCTCAGGGAGGAACAGGAAGAGTTTACCCACAGTGATAGGAGGGAGGGCAGAGTCAGTGGGCACAGATGAGAAAAGATAGTGAGAGTACATGAATGTAATCTTCTATTTGTCTCAATTTTTTTTTTCCATAACATAGAGATCAAGCTCAACAGCTGAATGTGAGGATGATGGAGTGGTTTAAAGAGGTCTGTGCAAGAGAAGAAATCACCTCTTACAGAGTGGAAAGTACAAGGGAAATATAGCCAGGCCTCACACAATTGTGAAACAAAAATGAAACCAATCAGCATGCCTTGTTTTTTGTTTTTGGGCCTTTTTCCCCCAGCCACGCTCAGTTTTCAGAGTGCATGCACAGGATAGGAAAAAATTTTACATTAACTAAAGTGGTAGTTTAGTGAAAAGGAGAGCATGAAGTAAGGATATTGGCAAGGAAGAAATTGTAATAATTTAAAGTCACGGAGTTTATGTTGGATAAATAAGACAAAGAGGAGGACCTACATTAGGGGCTGTGAGAGGTAATAGACTGGAAAGACAGAAAAGGATGGTCAGAAAATGGGGTAGTGACAATGGAATTATATTCAGTTACTGTTGATGAAAATATTTACAACATGGCATGAGAGTGACTGGCTGAGGAAGAAGGGATGGCAGGATCATAGAAGCAGAGAAGATTAAGGAAAGAGTGGTGAGGGTGTTAGAAGGACCATCTACACTGAGTTTGATATTTTCAAGAAAGATGTCCTAGGTCGTGTTAGCAAGAATAACACTGAATCATGAGCCAAAGTCTTTAAGAAATGGAGAGGAGTGACTAAAAATTGGGGAGGGAGATAGGTGGCGATAAGTAGATGAAGTCCAACAAGGAAAGACAGTAGTAAAGTTTGCTAACAAGAGCTTTATGCAAATGACTTTTGAAGATAAAGGAGGGAGAATTTGGGGGCGTTACTGAGGAACAAGGGAAAAAAACCCTCCCACTTCTGAACCCAGAGGAACATGAGAGGTAGAGAAGATCATCTAGCACTTCAAAGTAATGCAGGAAAGCAATGTCCTCAGAGGAGAGATAGGTTTCAAGAGAGCAGAGCAAGAAGGAAACAGGAATTTCACAGAAGAGAGAGACGGAGGCAGAGAATAATTTCCACAGGCACAGTGAGAGTGTTTCAAGGGACTGCACAGAGCTCTGCAGGGTTTAGAGTCTGTTGGACAGAGGATAATTTGGTGATCTGCACAAGTAGGAATAACTCGCTTGGTAGGACTGGTCCTGAAAATCCTAAGGCAGAGAGTAAGGCTGAACTGAGCAGGTGCATGCACTGGGGACTCTATTTCACCTGTGTATTGGACACTTGTTTCATTGTGGGTTTTTTGTTTTTCATTTTTTTTAAAAATTATAGTTGATTTACAATGTTGTGCCAATTTCTGCTCTACAGCAAAGTGATCAGACATACATGCGTATACATTCCCTTTCCTACATTATCTTTCATCATGGTCTATGCCAGGAAATTGGGTATAGTTTCCTGTTCTATATAGTAGGACCTCATTGCATATCCGTTCTAAATGTAATAGTTTGCTTCTACTAACCCCAAACTCCCAGGCCATCCCATTCTCTAAAGCACAGTTTTTCTTCTTCTTTTTCTTTTTTGATTGCCCCGTGGCATATGGAGTCCCCTGGCCAGGGATCAGATAGGAAATGCAGTTGCACCCTACACTGCAGCTGCAGCAACTCTGGATCTTTAACCCACTGTGCCAAGCCAGGGATCAAACCTGTGTCCTGGCTGAGATGCCGCTGCTCACCTTGCACCACAGTGGGAATTCCATTGTGCTTTTTAACATTTTTCAGATGGACTTTCTAATCAACCATACAATATAAAGAATAGTATTGGGGTCTGAGGCACACAGAGTTTAGCCAAAATTGTTCCACAATTAACAATTTGGAAAATTATGCCTCCTATTCATGAGGATCTGGGCCTCTGTGATCTCATTCAGCAGAGTCCCATCACAGCTATAATATTCTAGAATCTGCATTAAAAAATAAATTGTATTTTTAGAGCTATCATCTCTCCATTTAAAAGGTTGAGATCAGAAAGAGGAAAAATATTTATTTTCAGATCAGACACCTGCGGCTTCCAATTTAGATCTGGGGTAAACTATCTGAAGTGACAACAGCTGAATGAAATGCACTGGGTCTCACTCTCCCTAATTAACAGCATTCAGTTCAGAGCCACCTTGTTCAGGGGTCTCCTTTTCCTCATTGAGCTGACCAGGGGAGGCCTTCAAGGCAAAATGTGTGAGCCCTGTTAAAGAAAACCTCAAACAACAGATAAGCACTGAAGCCTTTGAAGAAACTGTGAACACCCTCTGGGGAGAAAATTAGACTTGTGAACTTAAAAAATGGCACACAAACATTTTAACACAGAACCGAAGATGGAGGTCAACAAGGATATTTCCAACTGAAGATTGCCTGTTGAGGAAGAAATTAGTTTTGAACATCAAAAATAAATGAACAAAGGGAGCAGAAAACAACACTAAGAGTTCTTTCCTCAAGAAAAAAAAATCCCCTCAACCATCCCCATGCAGAAACACACTAATCAAGCTTTATTACTGAAAAAGAAAACATCTTTCCAAATAAGAAAATCTAACTCTAGGAAGCTAACCATTTAAAAAAAATTGTCTTTATAAGCACCAATTTTTCTTGCTATTTTGGTAAAGCAACAGATTTTGACCTCTTGTTCTTAATATAATTAGCTTTATTTTATTGGCAATTTATCTTATACTATTAAGTTATTGTACAATTCTATTTTTAACTTTAAATATAAAAGTCTTTAGACAAAGCACAATTTATGCCGTTTATTTTGGGCCCCTGCAGGCCTCCAAGAGATGTATGTAGAGGGGATATTCAAGACAAGTTCTCCCTTTTTACTTCTTAAGCTTCCTCCAAACCCCATGCAAGTTTCTTCTGTGTTGGTTGCTCTATAAATCAGGAAAATCATCTTTGCCTAGACTATAGTGGCGATTTCCAATTATTCTTGCTTAAGGATCCGATTAGGGTAGTTTGAAAAACATGTAATCTCTCTCCTTCCCACATTTTTAAGGAGATCTAATTTTTCATCTCATTAAGTTTAAAAATTCTACTTTCTAGTGCACTTTAAATATATTTACAAAATGTTTTATACAAAATTGTTAATATAACTTTTAAACAAATTGAATAAAATATAGGATAATATAATCATTCATTTAAAAAAATACGTGAACAAATTTTCCTTTAAAAAATGTTCCATTGCTCCTTTCCTTTTTGAAATTATATTATTTTACTTAAGAAATTTTGCCCAGATATATTTGAATATATATGTATAATAGATCCATATAAAATGATATATATTCCCTTAATGAGATGGATAAAGACGTATACATTGTGCTTTTATTAAAGGAGACTTCTCTGGCATTGGTATTTTAATTTTTTCTTTGCTTAGCATCCAATAAATTTAAGGTAGGGAGAAAGGTATACAACTCTCACAAAATAGGAGGAAGGGAAGGTAAAGAAGCAGAGTCAGCATGATGCCTTCACCCAGGTCTTTGATCAGGTAGCTGGGTTTTAGGAAAGAAAACATGTGAACATTGAGGAAACTGAGATGCTTGGATCCATCTGTGCCCAGCCACCTCCTGGCAGGTTTTCCTGTACCACTAAGCATGTGCTTACTCTATCATCATATTAACAGAAGCCATAGGTGACTGCTTTTCCACAAGTAGTCTTCCTGCTTGTAGAAACCTACCCTCATCTTACCTGGCTTCTCAAGGGCAAACTTTGGATCTGGGAGAAACGAAGCACACTTGGCTCTATCAATCTTGCGCTACTTCCAATGAGAGGCAAAATCAGCACAGTGGACTAACTCATAGATGTGGCTGGGGAGTTGGGATTGGCATATGCAGACTGTGGTGTATGGAATGATTGCCCAGCGGGGACCTGCTGTATAGCACATGGAACGCTACCCAATATTCTTTGATAATCTATTTGGGAAAAGAATCTGAAAAAGAATGGATGTGTGTAATGTATAACTGAATCACTTTCTTGCATGATAGAAATTACCACAATATTGTAAATCAATTATACTTCAATAAAACTTTTAAAAATTAAAAAAATTAAATAAAATTTTAAAAAAGAGGGTGGAGACAAGGCCAATCAAGAGGGCAGAGAATAAAGGTTTTACAATTTGCTTCCACCACCCCCAATTCCTGGGATTAACTTCTTCACTCTTGTTTCCTTCCCTGAAAGAATGAGGGACAGAGTAAGTGAAGGAGACTCGAATTTGTCCTTAAAGTCTGGAATTTGCCATCAGGAAACTAGTACACTGCTTGACCAAAGCAATCCTGGGTTGTATTGCTATCATCTAGATCAAGTTTTTGATCCTCCCCATCAGAAAAATATGCTAACAATAGCACTTATCTCAGTAGTTTTTGGTGGGGCTTAATTTATTAGAATTTGCCTCAGTTCTACAGGGACCCTGCCTGATACACTTCAGATAATCAAGTCAATCCTAGTGATAGTTACTATGCTCACATCTAAGTATTGAAATCCAACTTTCAAGTTCGGTCAAAGGACACGTTTTCTGTAGGACTGCTCTTACCCTCACACTTTCCGTCTAGGTCTGAGTTAATCCCACCTCTGTCAGCACTTTATTTACAGCTTTGTCATATCAGCTACTCCCAAACCTTGCTAATCCTCATAATGGCCAGGGAACTGTGTGGTAAAATACAAATTTTAATTCTTATGCATGTAAATATTGATCCAGTAGATCCAAGCTGGGATTGAAGGAGACACACTTTTTAAATTCAATAGCTGGTTCTGATAATTGGTCAGATTTATATGACGCTGAAAAGATCATCTTCAACATACTATCAATCCTAAACCACATAAAATTAATTTCTTAGTATTTTCATGTCTCCTTTTGTTCTCAGTATTCTGTTGTGTATGGGGGAGTTACAGGGGGCAGGAGAGTGAATAGGTGGAGCCAATTGGAGGGGAGTTTCAGCCCTAGGGATTTTGGGGGGTGGACAAGGAAGGAGTGAGTTTCATTTTGCATACAATACTGTCTTTATTTAAAAATCTAATTCAGTTGCTTTGTCAGCTGAAAGTTACAGATATTCTCTGGTGGCTGTCAGGTGAAAAAGCTGAACTCTAACCACTTGAGGTAGGTCCCCATGACTTTTTCCCTTTGAAGAAAGAATTCGGCAAAGAGACTGAGGATAGTGAGGCAATTAAGTGTTTATTTAAAGAGAAAAGAGAAGATACAGGCACAGGTAGGTTGTAGGGGGTGGATGGACAGGGAGAGAGACAGACACAGAGAGAAAAAGCAAGAGAGGAAGAAAGCAACATGTGTTTTGGAGGTTCTTTAAATCATTCCTATGGGGGCAGTCCTTCCAGGCTTCCTCTGGCAAATCATCTCGCTTCCTCTGGCTTTGGCCTGACTCAGAGCCCTGACCATGGGAAGGATTTTAACACAAGGGTCACTGAGAAGTTGTCTGGTGCCCCTCCTTTCTCCAACCCCTGAGGAACTTTTCTGGGAGTGTGTAGTTCCAGAGGTCTCCTGGACCTCAAGGATAAGAAACAGATGATCTTTTATCCAAGCAGGACTCAATTTTAGCTTGAAGTTACCTGTCCACAGGGAACAGATTATAGTTGCTCAGGCTGGGACCTATCTATCTCCTGCTTCACAGAGATATTGCAGTTCATCTTTGAAAAGAAAGTCCATACTTTTCATTGTTTGGCATATAGATAATGCTTAATAACCTTCCTAAGAGATATTTATCTGGGGGGTTCACCTGCACTGAAAAGTTCAACAAAGTATTTTTAAAAATACATACTTTTTCATTCCCCTTACAGAGTGAACAAAGGTAGGGAGAAGAGGAAAAAGTAAATGGAATTAAAAGAGCAGAAGGAAATATATATTCTTCAAAATGCCTGACAATAGATTTTGTCAAATTTGTATTTTTAGTTGAATTTTTGATTAGGTAAATATTTTCAATCTCATTATGCCCTTTTGTCTGGGACTTTACTTAGAGCAGGGGATTCTTCAATGGCTACTGATGTTTTGATAGCATGACCATGTGCAAATTCAAAATAAATAGTACATATAAAAAGTTTAGAGAGTATTGTTTCACATGTTAAATTTAATAAAACAAGACAAAAGGAGTTAGCAGCATTTATGTAATGTGGCATGTATTAGTTATTTTTCCAGATGCTCTTTTTTGAGTCATTGATATACCCTGAGTAAGTGAAGTTAGATACAATTGTAGGAAACAAAAGTAAAATTTTAAAGTGTGATATAAAGCCAAATGTTTCCTATATACTTTTACTTAATCTCGCTTGCTGTTATCTAGTTTAGCCCTTAAGGTAAACTTTAAATGATGTGAACTTTAGAAAATGTAGAAATTTTGCTTAAAAAGAAAAGCATTTCACATGGACCTGAGAAATATATGGCATATAGCCATATTTATTTCTGTTCAAACCAAAAAAAACCCTATCTGGCCTTTTTTTGCCCCTAGCATCTCTTAAAGACCTTCATACAGAGATCGAGTGGACAAAAATTAGCTAAAGTCATTTTGTGATAAATTTTACCAGGAGCATTTACTAGGAATTAAGATGCTAGGACTTTTCTCTCTCCCTTGAAAATTACCTCAAAATTAAATATGGATTTAAACCATAAATGTAAAAAATTTCCTCCTAGAGAAGGCCAAAAGATAACTTTCCATTTTGATCCTCTTTCTTGCTCATTTTCACTTTGATGACCGATGCTTTAAGCTTATTTTTGATTATGTTTGTGGCCTTCTATGTCATATTTCAAAAGTTTCTTTTTATGACCTCCTGAAATATTGCAGGGCAGATTCAAACATATCCCAAGCAGGCACTAAAACTTTAATGCTTTTTTATGGGAACTAGTCCCAGCCCCTTCAACACAACATTTATTTGTCCAGAAGGATGTTAGTGGAACATCCTCCTATTTATAACTCAGTAAGCAAATTGTTCCCCTACTCCAAGTATGTAGAATTATTTGCATTTTTCAATTTAATTCATTACTTTATCAATGTCATATGAGTACAGTGAGATACATGTTGTACATCTGCATAAGCCTATCATATTGGCTAGTCTAACATTACAATGACATCCAAGTGGACTGTTATAATTAATGTGAGTCTTTTCTGAAGTTCAAAACAATGTTGTTATTGCCACTTCCATTAATGTCTGTCTTGACATAGTTCAAATAAAAATTGCTGCCACCAGTGTCATTTATCATTCAAATCCCACTGCTTAGAACAGCACACAGCACAAAACAGACAATAAATATATGTTGAATCAATATTGCGAAACTTTTTTCCTCTTCTTTAAAGGCTAGTTACAGTGAAGCTTTGGCACTTCTTCATTTCTTAGGTACAGAGGCAAATGAAGTAATTAATTTTCAATACGTGCAAAGTGAAATGGTGGAGTCATGGTAAAAACTCCATAGCCCCAATTCTCCAGATCAATACAATAAAGTGAGATTTACACGAGTAAATCAAATAATTAACTTATTTAAGATAATTTTAGGTTTAGGGACATGTATATTGATTCCTGCTTTACCTGAAAGAGAATGTAATTGCTCTTGTCATTTCTTAATTACAAAAAAATCACAATGCTATTGGGTGTTTCATCCTATTTTGCTCCTTTTCAAAGCAATTCCCATTTATTTTAGATACTTAATGTTTAAAATTCTAAATTTAAATACTTGAGACTGTTTCCTAGAGTTTAATAGAGGGCTGAAACTGCTGCAAAGGTTTTAATTTGGAGAATTCCATTCTACCGAATCAAACTCTCATTTGATTTCACCATGTAGAGTAGGTTATAGCAGCTACTGCCCAAGGCCAAATCCTGCTGTGGCTGTTTTTGTATGTCCTGCAAGCTAGGATTGGTTTTGAAATTTTACAATGGTTGAAACAAAATAAATCAAAGGACGTGACCATGGGAAATCATGGGAAATTCATATTTTTGTGTCCATAGTAAAGGTTGATGGGACCACAGCTTCACTCTTATGTGCTGTCTGGAGCTGCCTTCACAGCAGGATGACAAGAGGTGAGTCATTGCTCCAGAGACCACATGGTCAACAAAACACAAACCATTTATGAATTAGCCCTTTACAGAAGAGATTTGCCCACTCCTGGTGTAGAACATTTGTCTCTGCTTTCTCTCTGACAATATTTCATATTACTGCTATGTCTTTAGTACTTATTTTTTTCAAACTGATATATTTTTGGGTATGTTCAGCACAGTCAGAAGAGAGATCGTTCTGCTGTAATTACAATGACTCTCTTATGTCCTCATCTCAGCTGTTAAAAAAGAAAACCGAACAATTTTTTTCTGCAAATGTTACTTGCTTTTTTTGTGGCCAATTTTTATACCACCAAATATGGGGGCTATTTGTAGGCTAATGATCTTCCCAGCACAATCTGTCAAGTGTTTAAGGACATTAGATCATAATTGATTTAACTATTTTTGAAAATTAGAATGTGTAATTAAGAGCCCACCACTGAAATAGAATCAATAAAGGCAGTCGCTATTCACATAAACCAAACATGTACCTAAACAATTTTATTGAGTGCCCACTGTGGCCCAGCATGTTAAGGACCTGATGTTTCTGTAAGGATATGGGTTCGATCCCTGGCCTTGCTCAGTGGGTTAAAGATCTGGCATTGCCACAAATTGCAGCATAATTGGTAGATACTGCTTGGATCTAGAACTTCCTTCCACATGTTGCAGGTGCATATGTCAATATTGGTGACAATATTGTCACCAGTCCAGAGTAAATGAAAATGTGATTCCTTAGAAATAATACTGTATCTCCCTGTTTCTGTTTATACCCTTCAGTCAATGTTTTTAAAAATTAATTTTCCCTTTGCTTATAAGTTTTAAGATTACTACTCTATGTAAAAGAAGTTACTTCACTACAATACTGGGGTCTCTTCCCATCCTCCTCTTGAGCCCTCACTACTCTTCCCTCTCCATCTATACCGTGAAAACCCCTCCCCTCTGCCCAGCACCTAGGAGCAGGGAATCACACCATTGAATGATGAGCAGTGTGCAGTCTTACCTGGCCTTCTGTGACTAGGATGTGGTTTTGGAGAAGGGTGCTAGGAAAAAAAAAAATAGAAATTTTCAGTGGACTGGTTGGTGAACCACTTTGTCCCAAACTATAAAAGAAAGAGCACAAGGCCAGCTCTGCAAAAGTCATGGTTGAAAAGAGGAAAATAGGAGAATTCTGGACCAATATTTATTTTCCTGAGTGAACACCATGTGATGCTTTTCACTTTCTCCCTCAAATATCAGTAAATATAAAACAACTCGCAGACACGGCTCAGATCCCACATTGCTGTGGCTCTGGCATGGGCTGGGGGCTACAGCTCCGATTGGACCCCTAGCCTGGGAACCTCCATATGCTGCGGGTGCGGCCCTAACAAAGACAAAAAATAAATAAATAAATAAAACAACTCATGGAATAGTTGAGCCCACCTTGTACAACCTCATTCCATTTCTAAATTTTTCATAAACTATTTTTGAAAATATTTTAAAACTTTCCTTTGAAAAATACTTCTGTCAGTTTTCAACTTCCAGGATATAATAAGGCAGGTTAACAGGTGTTAGAAGACAGACTATAGAAAAAGAAAATGAATCATAAAGACACTGAAAAATAAAAAGACTTAGAAGCCAAAAGGAAAAGCTTTCCAGTGATCTCTTACTACTGCTAGTGGTATTATTTTGACTTTTTCTTCCCTTTCAGATTCCTTAGGGGCATAAAGGGTACTTCCTGGGCAGAAATTAATCAACTCAAAGAGAGAATTAACTGACCTATATGTCCTGTTTCAGCCACAAGCCTTCTTACTTTCAGCAAAAACTTGAAATTAAAGTTGAGAGGCCTCACCCTTCTCCCAGAATCTTTTAAGGTTTGTGTTCGATAGAGAACCCCTAATATAGTTAGTGATTTTATTAAAAGTAAACATGATGAATTAATGGGGAAATGATAAGGAATACATAAACCTTGCTGGAGTAACTAGTAATACTACTTCTAAAAATGATAATATACAGCATACTATACTCCAAAATACATTTTTTTAAATCTAAAGAATTACATTTACAAATATGAATTATTATTATTATTATTATTATTATTATTATTATTATTGCCGTCTTTAAAGGGCTGCACCTGTAGCATATGGAGGTTCCCATGCTAGGATTCGAATCAGAGCTGTGGCCACTGGCTTACACCACAGCCACAGCAATGCCATATCTGAACTGCATCTGCTACCTACACCACAGCTCACAGCAACACTGGATCCTTAACCCACTGAGCGAGGCCAGGGATGGAACCTGAGTCCTCAAGGATACTAGTCAGATTCGTTTCCACTGAGCCATGACAGGAACTCCATGAATCATTCATTTTAAAAACAGTCAAATATTTATTTAATTTGGTGTGAGAATGGACTTTCAAAAGGGCTTTTACAAATAAATAAGAAAAGTATAGATCACCAGACAAAAATGGACAAAGAATAGTACTCGATGTTATATTTTGTACAGTGATACACGCTAGACTGAACCATATAAAACTGCAGTTTTTGAGACTTTTGTCCATTAAGAATTTCATACAGTTGATTCTAATTCACTCAGGTAGGGGGCTAGTCAAAATTTCTCCAGGGATATGTGAAAATAAGAGCCTCAGATGTAATGTACACTTGGTATTATTTATTCCATGTTTTCTATATTTTAAGGAACATTAAGGAAAATCTTAAGATTTATTAACAGTGATTCTATCCACAGCATGTTTAAAAATAAGACATTGGAAAAGTCTAAAAGTCAAATGATAATATAATAGTTAGACAAATGATGTACTATCTTTACAGTAGAAATCTATGCAGCCATAAAATCAGTGAAAGAAAATTTGATGATACTAAACCACAGAGAGGTGCTGGGAGAGCATTAGGAAATGTCTCCTTTTTTTCTATCCCTCACATTCTCCCTTTCTAGTTACGCACCCCATCTTGTGGAATACCATCTTTTATGATGCTTCCATTTGTCCAGAGATAACAAAAGAAAGGAAGCTGGTAATAGCAGAGTAGTGAAGTCCAACTGGTTCACACAGATCAGGCAGTGGGACAATTTTATCACTGTAGAGAGACTGTGATGTGAAGAGTGACTAGTGATGGTGAGACCGATAAACCCAGATGGAGGCGAAGTAGTCAGAAACGACCACAGAAGGCTCAAGGATAGTGGAGTTTTCAGTTGAGATAAGAAGGGCTCCACACCTGAGGATGAGCTCCAGATTGAATAAACAATAAAAATAAACATTTGGAACTAGGTAACTAGTACTAGCGCAGAAGTCACTTGCAGGCATCGGAATGTTCCTTGACCACATGAATGTAGTTTACTATATTGTGATATTATCTTACTTTACAATAGTATCTAGAAATACTTCACCTGAATTATTCTCTTTTTTTTTTCTTTCTGTGCCTTATGTGCTAGGCTATAGAATGGTATTGGTACCTTTATAGATTTTATTTTCCTTTCAAGTTCAAGGATTTTTAAACATTTGTACCTTTGTATTAAAAAAATAGACATGGTACATTGGTCAGTATAAGAACAGCAATAGTGGTGGTAATAAAAATAGTGATAAAACAAAATTTGTAATCAGTTAAGGAGAGAAGGTTATTTGACATAGTGATAGTATTGGCAATTAATTATTAAGGATTTCTCTTTAGGGAAGATGTTGAAAATTGAAGAAAAAAATCCTAATAGTCTTTTATATCATTCCTTACCTGAATCACAATAAAGGATATAGTACAATTTCACTCATATGAGAAAATATAATTTTATTCTTCCTGATAATATCATAGAAGGTCCTTGAAAACAAATATGTGCCACAGAATAATATGGGTATAACAGAAAGTTAGAAGGGGGGAAAAACTGGAGTTAAAGGTATATATTCTAAGTCAAAATTAAATATGAAAAAATTCTCATAATACTTGTAAAATGTTCTCAAAGTCCAACTTCATTTATAGCATTTTCTATGGAAATCAAAGCCAGTCTTCTCCAAGTTGTAGGTTTTTAAAAAGCACTGAATGAAACATATTATGATGCCCCAAACCCCATAGCATGAATATACAAGACATTTCTCTGTCTGAGCTGTAGCTCCTATGGAGACTTTTCCTCCTGGAAGATGAAAAAAAGGGCCTCAATGACTTCAAATGGAACTGAGCTGTGTCAAAGAATAATAACTGATGAAATTAACAGGCAAGAAAGATTTTATTCAAGATAATTGCAGTAAGGAAGAAAGATTGAACTCAACTCCCTGAAACAAAAGGCAGAGAATTTTTAAGACCTGGGGTGAGCTAGTGGAAATACACTGGAGGACATTAGAAGCAAGTTTGGCCAATACAGTTAAGCCACCCATTTTTGTTAATTGATGCTTTTTGGAATTTGACACCTGCCCTCTCACAAAAAGTGGAAGATGGGTACAATTTTTGGCTGATTATAGTTCATAGCTATGTCTTCCAGGTCCTTGAGAAGATATTCCTGGGCTTTAGAAGATAGATGTCTCAAAGGAGCAGAAAAAGAATTCATAAGTTGCAATACATTTTCTAAAATAAATAAGAAAAGGGAGGTCAAGAGCCTATAGTCTGGAAGAAATCTGTCTAAAAGTAGTTAATCTGAGGAGAATGTTTAGCTGTTCTTGATTAACTACCTTATGTAATCTACTATCAATCAATCAATCAATCAATCAATCAATCAATGCCCAGCATGCCAATTCACTGAAGTGGAGAAATTATCCATAGAAAGACAGGTAACCTAGCATAGAGGTGACATATACCAGCATGGTACACTGATGCCCAACTTGTTCTGAAGCCCTCTCAACACTTGCTAAGAAGAAAAATCAGGGGTCAGATTTAACCTCAGTCTATACAAAATACCAATAATGGATGATGACACTGCTTAGTGCTCAGAGGCAGGAAATCATGACTGCATGACAGTTCTGGTCTCACACCCATCATTTTGTTTTCTGTTTCTAATTCACTGGCTCAAAGCAGGGACATTAGAAGCCAAGTTATTGTTCCTTTCATTTTTTTTCTGACTAACCATAGAGAACCCTTAAAACTGTTTTCTTTACTTATTTGAATTTTGATATCTAATGTTTTTAATGACTTTTAAAAAGTCATGAGATTATTTCTGCTCTCAATACAAACCATTATGGAGAACTTTGTTCATGTGTTCATAAAAGTTCCTCTTAATAAACGTATGAGTACTTAGTACCAGGAAAGTCCCCTGAGGAATTAATTGGTCTTCTGCTTTCTGATAAGGAGAATTTTTCATATGGAGACAACTTGCTTAAAACAGTCAATCCTGTAGTTCCTGGAACCAGAATCATGAGTCAGAATCCATGTGTCAACACTTATGGCTGTGTATTCTAGAGCAAGTTACTTCACCATTCTGTTTTCTCCAATTTAACATAAGGTTATTAATAGAAATAACTGAGCACTTATAACTGGAAACTAATATCCAGCACAAATGAACATCTCCTCAGAAAAGAAAATCATGGACTTGGAGAAGAGACTTGTGGCTGCCTGATGGGAGGGGGAGGGAGTGGGAGGGATTGGGAGCTTGGGCTTCTCAGACACAACTTAGAATAGATTTACAAGGAGATCCTGCTGAATAGCATTGAGAACTTTGTCTAGATACTCATGTTGCAACAGAAGAAAGGGTGGGGGAAAAATGTAATTGTAATGTATACATGTAAGGATAACTTGACCCCCTTGCTGTACAGTGGGAAAATTAAAAAAAAAAAGGAAAAAAAAAAAGAAATAACTGAGCAGGGCTGTTGAGACAATACAAATATTATTACATGTGAATCTTGGTATACAGTAATCTGGGACATGGTAAACTCTGAAAAATTTCATTCTCTTTCTCTCTCTCTTTCACGCTTCCCCCTCCCTCTTTGCTTCTATTCTCTTCCTTTTTAATTTGGCTATAAGAAAATTCAGTGCTTAACACAGCAGCTCTGCAGTCTCTTTCATAAATAGCTTAGAACAGTTCCTGACTCATGGTAAATGCCTAAGTGAGTGTTGTCAACATTTTTTTCCCATTCCTAGAATTCATGTTTCCTTTCTGAACTTGGATTTTATTGCTCCTATTTGATGTGTCCTTTACTGTGGGTTCTTTAAGAATTTTATGAGTTCAAAGTAAAATAAATATAAACTATAGTAGGAAATCATCTTCCATGGGTTAGAAGTCACAAATATCTACACAAGGTACATAAGAGAACATAAAACTCAGAAGCTTTGCTCTTTTGAAGTTCATACATTAAGAAGATAGCTTGATAAAAACAGAGTACCATGTCCCAAAGATACACATAGCAGAAGTTCTAGAATGTATATTTCAGTAGTAAAGTGATTTGCAAAAAGTTTATTGTGAATCTTTGACAGTCGAATATGTGGATCCATGTGCTCAATTTTCTATAAATTATTTCAAATAAAATAAATAATTGACAGTAATAAGAGAACTGAAAAATTATGACAGAACAATAGTATGTGAAGTATACTGAAAAAAATAGAGAAGATGTAGATTCTAATGATAGCCCTCCCAATAAATAATTTCTTATGAAGTCTCAGGCAAAACAATTTCCCTCTTTGTACATTATTTTTGTGATAAAAACACCTGTTCTGCTTACCCATAGGGATCTTGTGGGGATCAGATGAGGCAATGAATTTGAAAACTTTGCTAAAACACCCTACAAACATATGCAGTATACCAATGTAACTAGTAGTATAATTAAAAGATTGCGTTTACAAAATGTTAGAAATTAGTTGCAGTTTCTTACAAGTCTACAACTTTAAAGCAAACAGATGGACAAGAATAGCTCTTAGATGCCAAATCTAGCATACCATGTTTTCTTGTAGATATGCCTGAAAGTTATATCTTAAAAAATATTACAGAAATAAAATATCAAGTGCCCAAATAGTAAGTAGATACTAAAGGTCTTGTTTATTGCAAATAAACAAAAGAAGGAAGGAAGGAAGGAAGGAAGGAAGGAAGGAAGGAAGGAAGGAAATGAAAGAAAGAAAGAAAGAAAGAAAGAAAGAAAGAAAGAAAGAAAGAAAGAAGGGAGAGAGAGGAGGGAATAAGGCGGGCGGAACGGGGGCGGGAGCGCCCCGCCGCAACGCGCGCAAAGAAACGAAAAAGATAACACGAACCGCCAGGAAAAGGATAGAACACAAGACATAGAGAAAGACAGACAAGAACGTTACAAAGAACACAAAGAAGACGGCAGACCGAGGAACTACGACCAGAGGGGAAACAGAAAGAGGAAGGAGAAAGCAAGCATTCCTGAAAAGAGGAAAGAAGGAAAGGAAAACAGAAGAAAGGATGAAAGATGAGAAAAAGAAGACAAGACAGAAGAAACAAGCAAGAAAAGATAAAGATAGAAAGGAAAGAAAGAAAAAGAAAAGAAAAGAAGAACAAAAAGAAAAGCCAGCCAGAACGAGCCCGAACAGCCGCCAGACGACAAGCCCGACAGAAAGAGAAGAAAAATAGCGAAAAATAAGAAAAAAGGAAAAAAGAAAGAAAAAGAAAAAGAAGAAGAGGAAATAGGAAAAAGGAGAAAAAAAAGCAAAAAAAAGAAGAAAAAGAAAGATCTAAATAAGAAAAAGAACAGGACAGAAAAAAGAAAGAAACAGAAAGAAGAAAAGACACAGAAGAAACCGGCCAGAAAGAAAACGCACCCACCAAAAGACGAACAAGAAAAGAAGCTAAGAAAGAGAGAAAAAGAAAAAACGAATGCAGAAACCAATGAATAAGAAAAGACAAGAAAAAAAGAAAAGAAAGAGAAACGGAAAGTCAAACAAGAAACCAAATAAGAAGAAAGTAAAAGAGAACAGAACTAATACAGACAGAAAGAAAGAAAGGAAAAAGAAAAAAAGAAAGAAAGAAGAAAAGAGAGAGAGAGGAGAGGAGAGGAGAAAGAGAGAGAGAGGAGGAGAGAAAGAAGAAAGAAAGAAAAAGAAAGAAAGAAAGAAAGAAAGAAAGAAAGAAAGAAAGAAAGAAAGAAAGAGAAAGAAAAGAAGGAAGGAAAAAAGGAAGGAAGGGAGGAAAGGAAGGAGGAAGGAAGAGGGAAAGAAAGAACGATAATTCATCAAATTCGTTTATGAGTTACTGTTAACTACAAGCAGAGCAGTTCAAAAGTAGCATTTACTACATACAGGGTTAAAAAATCTTTGGGCCTATTGCTTGATATTATCAATGCAATTAACCTTAACCATTTCTGTCTTCTACATACTGATTCTTAATCACTTCCACAAATGTGTTTCTTCCTTATTGCTATAATGTCCTTTCCATTTTTAGTTGATGAGAAAGTTTATAAATGCTTTGGCTTCTACTCTCATATGGAAAGATCTCTTACCTAATCGGCTGTTTTTCAAGCAGCTCTTAATTGAAACTGTTTCTATCATGTAATTTCCATTCCATCAGTTTGTCTTTTCTCAATTGCTTCCTATTTATGTTCTATACACTTTATTAACTTATAATCATTTTTATGAGACTGAGGGGTTATAATTTTTTTCATGATGTTTTTAGAATTGATGGAATGGAATATTCTGGGTAATGAACTACCAGTATTATAAACATCACTGAAATTTTAAATATTTTGAAATTATTATAAAAACTATTACTAGGACATGGAAAATACAAGTAAAATTTAAGGTATACTATATGTAAATTTGAAGCCATAATTCTAAAGTCAAGGAGAAGACGCAAAGGGTGTCTGCACACCACGTATATTTAAACATCAGGAAGGAGCATGACCACCAAAATGCAATCTGTCATTTTATATAAATTATAAAATCAGTTTTTATAAATATTATAAGTGTTGGGGAAATTATGGTGGAAGAAAAAAACGAAACCAAGACAATATGGAATATTTTGAAATATAAAGGGGGATGAGAGAACCAGGTGAGAGAAAACTGCTGGATTTTTGATTGTTGTAGCATAAGATAAACAAATGTTATAGCCCATGTACTGAACAAGAAGTTCTAGTAAAGTCTGAGGGCATAGGTGGAACTTTTCATTCTATAAATAAAAACAAATAAAGATGTTTAAAAGGTTATGAGGAGTTCCTGCTGTGGCACAGTGGGTTAAGAATCTGACTGCAGTGGCTCAGGTTGTTGTGAAGATGCAGGTTCAATTCCAGGCCCAGCATGGTGGGTTAAAGGATCTGGCATTGCTATAGCTATGGCTCAGGTTCAATTCCCGGCCAGGGAACTTCCACATGCCATGAGTATGGCCATAAATTTAAAAAAATTAAAAATAAAATAAACAATGTGAATATTTTCCTCAGCCACAGTCAAGTTGCCTCTTGTTTCTGTGTCATGAATTCATTATGAGAGAGAAGTTATAAATATAAGTAAAAATTACACAATCAATGTACTCCAAATCTGGCAAATAGATTTCTATTTTATAACATGACAATAAGAAAAAATCAGAATTTTTTTTTCTGACAAATAAGGTGCATGATGCATGCATTTAGTGCTATGAGAATACTAGCAATGCGGGCAGTAAGGCTCAAAAGATTACTGGTTGCTCCACTTTATTTCAAACTAATTGTGCCCTTAGACCCTTTCAGTTCCCATAAATGATGGTGACAACCATCTCACAAAATTTAAGTAAGATTTTGCTTCACATTTTTCCCCAATTAGAAAAAGTTAAAAAACAAAAACAAAAACAAAAAACAGTGGGAATGGGGGCAATATGTGGTTAGCAAAAGAGTAAAGAATCCAAGTTGACTCTGTAACCTATGACTACAGTGTGGGTATTGACAATGGAGAAAATGATGAAATAGCTGTCACTTACTGATTAGAAACTGGTTGTTTACTGTATGTCAGTCCCTTCTCAAAATGCACTCCTCTGCCATCTTTGTGGAAGTGTTGAGTACACCCTCGAAGCATATATTTTAAGTCAGGCTGTTCTACAACTGAGTTTGGTAAAAATCCACTTGAATATATTTGTTTGATGCAATGATAGACAAATGGGCAGAACTATCATTTTATTCATATTCCGTTTAAAAAAAAACAGCTAAAGTGAAGTTCTAAAAAATGCTAAATAAATATTTACTGCTTCTTTATCATCTTTTCATTAGCCAAGAATTTAGTTGTAACTCTACAAGTGAGGTATATTATCTCTCAGGTCACATGGGGACCATTTTTTTGCATTCCAATCTAATGGACTTTTAGTGGCCTCCCTAAGCATCTAACTATAGACAAAGTGAATTAGGCAATAGGGAGAACCCGGCTCATTAGGATCCAATGTGCTGTATTCAGAATTAAATTAAAGAGTCTCACTTCATCAAACTCAGGAATCCGCCATAAGACAGACAGTGATGAACAAAGGCCATTGTTTCACAAAAGAAGATGCCTCTATCTTTTGGATTCTGAATGTATACAATATAACATCTTATTGTGATGTCCCTGGTCAATTCACAGGGTCATCAGAGTTTTCCAAAGTTACCTTCCAGAGTTTCATATAGGTGTCCTGGGATTGGGCTGTTCAATATATTTCAACTTATTTCTTACCATGTTTCATCCAAATGCTTCTCCAAGTGCATCTCTGTGCTCAGACTGTAAAACAACACAAACAATGTGGGGGCTAAGAAAGCAGAAGTGAATTATGCCAGAGATAGGGAGGTTAAATTAGAGCTTGCTGGATGCTCCATTTATTTCTGGAATAAACTGATATCATTAATATTCTAGAAGATTTTTAAAATTTTTATTTTGTAGCCATTTACGCAAAAGTGATAGTTAAGGCCACGGAAGGAATATAATCAATGTACTTAAGAGGAAACCATGACTAGCTAAAGTTTTCAGACAGTGTGTTAAAACAAAAAAGCTCTCAAACCACAGCAAGAGAGAATTCAAGAAAGTAAAATTGTTTTTTATAAAAAAATAACCTGGAGGAAATCAAAGATGGAGTACTTTTTGAATGAGGGATTAAGTTTAGTTTTTTTTTTTTAGATTCCACAAACAAAACTAGAACAATTTGCAAATAAACAAGTCCAGCTTCATTTCCCAGACATTTAGCCATTGGATTTTTTTTTTTTTTTTTGGCAATCTGTTCTAATAGGATAATGTTCTACAGAAAATATTTTTAGAAACATTGATTTTGAAAGATATATGTTGCTTATTTATTTAAGCACCAATCTAGTCTTGTATTTTAAAATTTTTATTTATAAGCATTATAAATGTTTTCTTTTGGAAGTGACTGGTTTTGCTGTTTGCTGAGCCACATCAACCCTTTGCTGGTGTTTGAGGTTCAGTAGTAAATACATCAATGAGAAGCCCATGTTGCATGCAATGATACTTTCAGAACACATCCAGGTATGTCAGCGTGCTTATCCCTATACTCAGAGTCTATAAATTACATGTGTTGATTTGTTTGTTGTTGTTTTTTTAAAAATTAATTTCGGGGTCTGCTTTTTAATTTTTCTGCATTTCGCATTCAGGCTTGTTCTTTATTATCTTTATTATCTTTATTATCTAATAAACACATAAGCTTGAGAATGCCCTGAACTCATATGCTGTAGTTAACATGGGCATAAATCTATTAGCAGGTTGTGCAGTTTATTTAGGGTAATTCTGATAGAAATTTCCAATTCTGAATTTAAGATTGGTGAAAGCCCTGAGCCAAATATATTGTTTGTTATCCTGATTTTATCTTCTTTTTGTTTTGTCCTGATTAGATTATCTTTCTATCTGTGTTGCATGCTATGCTAGAATATTGCTGGGTCCTTAATTATTATTTGGGAAAATACTAAATCTTACCTCATAAGTTTGAATGAAGTGTACATTTTGCTAACCATTTGCATTCAGGAAAAGAAGCTTTTTATAATCTGCTATACGCTAGAAGCCACTGGTCCTCCTATTACCAGGAAATTGATTCCCTTTATACTGAGATGACCTATGCCTTTCTTTGTCCTTTCTGCTCTGTATCCTATATGTTCTCCGGCCATTTGCCTTAGTGCTCTAGTCACATTAAGCCAATGGGAGGTATGTTTCTTATTACTTTTTAGAGAGAATAAACAACACTTTAAAACCCCAATAATGTTAAAAATAATAGGGAGAAAAATGAATACCACACTACTTCTTAGGTAAGAGAACACACTGCCCACAAGAGCTCAGATATTTTGCTCCTTAACTATTTCACAACCAATGTTTACTTGGGTGGCAAATGGACTTTGGGGAGGCATTTGTAGTTGCTGAAATTCTTTTAAAACTATTCCTTGGTGTTCAGGTTCATTTAAATAGGGCACCTTGTATAATATCTGTGACTATACCAGGAGACCTTGCTGGGCAAGTACTATAGTTCTTGTAATTTAGGAGAAAATGAAAGAAAATGATGGAGCATCAAAAGACTGGAAATAAAAGAAAATTAAAATATATAGGTAGATTCTTAGTATAACTTGCTAACTAGGAGAGACATGGCCACCAAGGAGATGTGGTGAAATGCCCAAAAGTTTTCAGTTGGATCACACTTATCAAGCATCTATTATGCTCCAGGGAATGTACTTTGATACTGTGCATAGGAGGCAAAATACCCCTGTTCTTAGGGATTACAAAGGAGAGAGATGGATAGTGATAATAATCATTCAATAATTACAATAATAAACATTTACCTAAGAAATTCATTCTGGACAGAGAAGAGAAGTTGATATTGAGGGTGACACCAGAACTAGGGATACAATGATAAACAAGAGTTTCCCAAATGTATAAAGGTAAAGATAGACAATCCAGGAAAAGAGACCAGCAGGTAAAAAGGGTTAGAGGAGTCAAAAAAGTAAGGTCTTCCTTGGCAGTTCTGAGCAGCTTGCAATGGCTTGACTTTATCACCTGTGATTAGAGGTGAGGGTGAAAAAAAGAGATAGAAAGCAAATCATAGAGTACCATGAGACACAAAGGGCCATAGCATGCAAAGGATAGTCATTTGGTTCTAATATTATGTGAGATAGGTATCTATGGAAGGCTTTATAGAGTATGAATTTGGAAAAATAAAAGGTAAGGAAAGAAAATATAATTAAAAATTGGAAGAGCCCTAGCAGATAGGGATGATGAAACACATGTATAATGAGAAGGTTTCCTCAGTGTCTTTCCTGCTGGAAAGTTAATTAGTTGTATGTCAAGATCCCAGACATAATGAACTAAACTTTGATTAGCCAGTATCTTCCTTCTTTGTGTGTTACAGTGATTATCAGATCATCCTAATATTCTGCACTAACTGCTATTTTCCGAAATTGGAACATGAATACAAGGTTAAAAGACTGTATGTGTTAATCCTGGTGCATACTTGCTAGACTGTAATTTTGATAAAAACTTTCAACAGAAAGTAGCATACTTTGCCAGGAGAGAATCTCCTTGAAGTTTTAACAAAAGACATACAGGCTTACATGCTATGGGTGTCTTTCCAAGGGTTAGCAAAGCAAGAATTCTAAGTCATCCAACTTTCTATGACCAGATCAGCATCTCATCCCAATCAAAGACTGTTCCCAATAAATATGCTTTATATCAGCCATGGGAATGAAAGCTGAGATAGAACTCCAAGAAAACGACAATCTTATTTCTTCATTTCTCCTTTATTGAACACCACAAAATACTGTTAGTAGTCACTAAGATCTAGGATGTTACAGCACCTCCACTGCAAAAACAGTAGTTTTCAGTACTATCCTCTTCAGAGTAAATAGACACAACACCTTATTTTGTTCACCGAGGTTTGACTTATAGCTTGTTGCTTCTGTGTCAAAAGAAAAATACTCCTTGTATTGCATGATATAATCAAGAGAACTAAACAGACACTATACTATGTTTTCCATTGTGTAAAATAATCCAGAGAAGGTTATGTAGTAAATCAAATGTTTTACTATTGTGTTGTACAAAATGACCTATGAATTTTTCTTTTCTTTCTTTTTTTGTCCAGCAATATACCAACTGAAATGAATACTTTTCTAACATAGCTCCAAGTGCATACAGTATGGTTGCATTTATGCAATAGCAAAACCTGAGAAAATGGCCAATTTTCAGTTGTCAGCAAAAAAATGAAGTTAAAATGCAGTTACATTTTAATTCTTTTTGAAAATACAGATATAAATCATGGAATAATGTGAAATTAATGAAGTCAATATTCTGTTTTACTTTTAAGCTATTTCAGGAAACATTTCTATTTTTTAGAAAAGAAAAAGTATTTTCCATGTATAGGTAGAAATGAAAGTAAGCTACGTTTACTTATTATAGGGGAGGTGATGAGAACATTTTTTTTTTCCTAAATTGCTATTCTCAATTCTGAAAATCTACCATAGCTAAAGAAAAGGGGAAATTTCTTTTTTTAATTCAGGATTCTTAGCTTTACTCTGGAGAACTAATTAATAGATACTTCCTCAGCAGTCTCATGAAGCAATGCATGTTAAATCTCTTAACACAGAGCAATTTTAGTGTCTTGTGGATATTTCCATGTGTATGTGACGTTCTTAGCATTGTATGCATCTCTAAGCTGCTATTAATTATCTTTTCAACATATGTTTATAAAACATTTACTATATGTTATACATTCTGCTCACTCATATAAACTTGGTGCTATCCACAGAATATCTAGCAAAGAATGTCTGTACAAGGAAACAACATGACCAAAACTAGCCTGTAGAACAGTTTCATTCTCACAGTATCTAGGCTCTAAATATTTCTGGTATGGAATTATGTTTCTTTAGAGCTTAATAGCAATCATGATTTTATAGAAAACAAATTACTATCGTTAGCCAACAAATTCTGACCACATTACAGTGATTCAATGGGCTTATTTCCTTTCTATCTAAACAGTGTTAGATGGTATGGAGGATGCCAAAGTAAACTCACATGAAGTCTGCTCTTACCAGCATGCATTATTGTTGGCATGCAAGCCAATAAGAATAAGAAATTACATTTTTTTTCTCATTTATAAGCAAGAGACACAAAAACACAGAGGAGCAGTTCCTCCCTTGGGAAAGGATAGTTGACAAGAAAGTTCTAAATAAGTGGGCCTTGAAAAATGGATATCGCCTGGTAGAGCCAGAGGGGAAGACCATTTTATACAGAATGAGTGAAGTTAGTAAAGGCATGGAGATAAGACAACCAAGCCTGTAGGGGAAAGTATAATCACAATAATGCCACAAGTTGTGCCATTAGTCATGAGAGATATTTACAATTCCATTGAGTATAAAACATATACTATCTGTATGGTGCCATGAGGCAGAGAGTAAAAAAGAAAATCCAAGATTCTTTAATTAAAGAATCACTGTTATGACAATATATATGGTTCCATATATCCCATT
This sequence comes from Phacochoerus africanus, assembly GCF_016906955.1. Taxonomy (NCBI): domain Eukaryota; kingdom Metazoa; phylum Chordata; class Mammalia; order Artiodactyla; family Suidae; genus Phacochoerus; species Phacochoerus africanus. The sequence goes on from NC_062545.1 coordinate 70,283,095, forward strand.
AGCACTGAACACAAAAATTAAATCCCAAAGGAGCTACCTTTTGGTCATTCGATAAAGCACTGGAACTAAGAAAGCAAACTCAGGAAATCTGCATGAAAAGTACACTAATTATCTATTACTGCATAAAAAGCTACTCCAAAATTTTGCCGCCTAAGATAACTTTTATTTCACCAGTTTGTTAGAGGCAGGAAACTGAGAAACCCTTAGCTGGGTGGTTGTGGCTGAGTCTTTCATAAGGTGCAGCTGTTGGCAGGTTCTCAGTCATCCAGAGGTGTACCTGGAGTGGACAATCAGCTCTCATGCTCATTCATACAATTGTTGGCAGAACTCAGTTACTTGTTGGCAACTGGCTAGAGGTCCCAGTCCCCATCACATGGACCTCCCCACTGGGAGGACCAAATTTCTTCTTCACAGAGCAGCCAGCTTCCTCAAAGGGAGCAATCCAAGAGGGGGAGAAAGATCAAGCTGGAGCCTCCGGTATCTTTTAGAACCTAATTTTGAGGGGGACACTCCATCACTTCTATAATCTACTGACCACAACGATTAGCTCTGGTACAATGTGGAAGAAGATTATAAATCTTAGACACCACCTTACCACAGAAAGACCCTCCCAAAAAATGTTTGTGAAGACAAGTATTATTTTCTTTGTAGGTACTCAATTTTGAGCCAGAAAGATTTGGAATTAAGTGCAGAAGTCCTGATATAATCCAATCATAATATTTATAATTTCGTATTTTGCATGGATTTTAACTTTTAGGAATATTTAGGTGACTTTAGCTAATTAATGTAAGTTATTCTTGTAGTTCCAATTAAAATGTAAAATTAACAAAATAAAATGTGTAACTAAGTGATAAAGATCTGTGATTTAAGCTAGAAGTTACAACAAGTATGTGTGTAATAGTGGATCATTTAAAATATGGGTACATTTTATTAAGCTTATAAAGAGTGTTTTAATCTTAATGTATTTAAAAATTACATATGAAAATTTGTAAACACAGTTTAAAATATTTGAAGGTGTGATTTTTTTTGTTTATTTGTTTGTTTTTTTTTTATGGCCACAGGTGCAGCATACCGAAGTTCCAAGGCTAGGGGTCGAATCTGAGCTTCAATCTGCTGGCCTACGCCACAGCCACGGCAATGCCAGATCCAAGCTGAGTCTCCAAACTACCACACAGCTCATGGCAATGCTAGATCCTTAACCCACCAAGTGAGGCCAGGGATCAAACCTGCATTCTCATGTGTAGAAGTTGGGTTTGTAATCCCGTGGGCCACAACATCTACTCTTGGAAGGTATGATTTTTAATGAGGACTAAGTGTTGCTCGAAGTCCACTAAAAGTGTTTGCTAGAATTTATTAGATTTATAAATAGAATATTAAAAATTTTAACCTGAATTTAGAAGCAAAGGGAGAACTTCAATTTCGAATGTGTAAAGAACTCCTATGAACTCTTTATCCAGATTTCAGCTTTTAACATCTCCCATTTCTAAATTATACCAACACCATTCTCTCTCTCTCCCTCTCATTCTACCTCTCCACCCACCTCCCTCCCTCTCTCTCATTTTTGTCAGGATAGATTCAGATATTTCTATTTTACACAATAAATTATAACACATTATTTTCAAATCTTCCTACATTTGTCCAGAAAAAGCCTCTTCAATCTTGTATTGTTTTGACATGTCCCATTCGTTCTCTGAGTACTTCCCAACTTTTTGGTGTCAAAGAGGAAGAATAGTTTCCTCTATTTTTCTATGTTCTCCTGGCTAATCTAAGAATTAAGTTGAAATGAGAAAGGATAACAGGGGAAAATAAAATTTAATTTTGTATGGATGGCTTCCATTAAAGTTAATATATCAAATTATTTGCTCAGTACTCTTTATAAAATCAATACCCCTACCAGGCTGGCCAACACCTCTGTCTCAAACTTTCTGAAGAATTTGTCAGTGCAGAAGAGTCCCCTCTGACTAATCCCTGCCTGATCCTGTCATCTCAGTGAGATTGTACAGGCCGTGTAAGCCCTGCCCCATTCCAAATGAATTCCCCATTCCATCCATACTTATGATGAAACACTAGTTTATAAACTTCATGAATTACAATCTTAAAATACATTCTTTTATCCAAATAATAAGTGGTCATTGTATAAATGTTTTGCATACCTCTTCCAAGAAACTAGCCAACATACTTCCTTTCAGCTATGAAACATGCCTTGGACCCAGAATGGAATTAAAATTCCTTGACCACAACATCTAATTACCTAGAAAACTATAATCAGGCAATAGAGCAACTACTTACTTGATATCTCTTGGGCTCAGCTTACTCTGAATGTGTAAATTGAGGAGGGTTATTTTGAAACTAGTTTCTGAATCTCACCCCACCCCCGAGTTTGTGCAGAAGGAAAGAGGGGCTTCCCATGATGAAATAGAAGAAGTACACATCAAGTGGTTCTGAAGTCCACTAACCCTGTTTCAACCCAGCAACATTCACCAGTGCTTTCTTTTGTATTAGATTTATTTCACTAGAGCATCTCTCTGCTAGAATGTTTGGAAACCACCCACTGGTTGATGGTTGCACTCTTTGCATTTTAGACAGTTTTATTTAAAGCCTACCCTTCATTCATTAAATCTTGTCTGAAGTGTCCAACATGAGGTTCAGCTTTGGCAAAAACATGGGTTAACCTGGGACTGTTACCTATATAAGAATACCTACTCCACAGCATAACTGTGAAGACTTAAATAAGATGATGTATGTTGTACTAAGCACAAGGGGGCTTAGAGTAGGCAATCAATAAATGTAATTATTTCCTTCTTTTTTCTAGCACACTAGTAAGCATTTGGTTGGTTCTTAATAGGTGTTTGTTAAGATGAATTACATCTCAGCATTTTACCATTTAATACTAACCTGCCTTGATTTTAGATAGCTTTTGTTGAAGGTTTACAACCAATTCATTGTGACCAATATCTCCAGGCAAGTTACTTGGTTCTCAATTTGCTTCTTATAGGTGTTTCTTTCACAATAGTAGGAATAAGGAAGGAGGGAAAGTTATTCAGAAAATTTGAAGTTTAGGTTATCCATTGAAAATTTGATGAAATTAGGGAAAGTGAACATGTGATAAATGAGATTTATCCTCTGTAAAATAATTCACCTCAAAGGATATTAGTAGCTAAGATGTATTGAACATTTTCTCTGGGGCAGGGATTTTGTAAAGCTCTTTATTAACAATCCCATGAAATAGATACAAGTATTAGTCTTATTTTACAGATGAGAAAAGCGAGGCTTAGGGAAGTAACATAAGTTGCCAAGGTTAAATAATTAGAAATACCTGGATTCAAACCCAGGTAATCTGATTTTAACTTGCACAGCTAACTAATTAACCTACAATGACATAGTCTTTAATGGAAGTTTGATTGCTTTTATTTAAAAATAATTTTTAAAGTTATTAAATATTAAGTTAATATGATGTGCCAGGTACTGCGATAAGGGCTAGGGATATAGTAGTCAATTGTACATGTTTCCTAGGATGAGACTGGACACATATATACAAATAATAAAGTTCTTATGATGAACATGCATATATTGACATATTTAATTGACAGGCTTATCAGCTACCTTATATTCAGTCTGAAGAAAGATCTTAATATAAGCCCGGTGATATGTAAGAAAACTAGAAAATAGAGCCTAAGAGTAATACTTTTATTTGGTCACAGTTCTTGTCTAGAAGAGGAGATGACATAACCACTCCAGTGTCCTGGGCAGCCATCTCTAGAATGGAGCTCAAAGATACTAAACATTAAAGTACACAAAAGAGCCTTGCTGGGATTTCATGCTGTTACTCTTGAATTACGTATTCTAACTGGAAATGATTGAGTACAGTAATTCATGTATTATATGGACTATTAAGTGTTTGATCAGCTTGGTTGAACAAATCCAACAAAGTTTAGTTAGTTGTCAGTGAATTACACAACAAAGAAACAAGCTTTTTGTTATGCAAGGACAGAAAAGAGACATTTAACTACAGTAAATCCACAGAGTGTCCACCACATCCTGGCCCTTTTTTGGTAACCAGTAGCTTCTGGAGATGCCTGATATCTGTTAAGATGGCATTTCTCTTCTTGATTATTTCCCTTCCTTTAAAATAATAGGGACATTGTTCTCTTGGGTAGCAGTAATAGAAGTGATCCCAGCTGTTTTTATTCATTTCTGGTACTTTAACTTTTCATCAGCACTTTTATTAACTATTTTATGAACACACATGCTTGACACACATGCATACACACCTCTGCTTGACTCTTGCTTTCCTAATAACAGTTCCACTCACTTGACAATCTTGGGTTGTACTCCAGATTCCTAACCAAATTCACATTTATGATAAGTTAGATGACTTATGTTAGAGTTTCATCACAATTATCCCTGCTTTTAGAAAGGAGGAAAACTCCAACTTTGCAAAATCCACTCTATAAACTTATCTCCTTGACTAGTATCTTCAAGGCATTCATTAAGATCAGCAGGACTCAGAAGTACTCATGCTTTGCTACTGGGCTAGGCTTTTTTAAAAACCATGGCTAGAACATACCAGAGTCTGTCTGCATTAGACAGACTCTCCAATGGCCTTGGGATAATATAACCCAATTTAACATCAACAAAATAAATGCCATTATTATGACACTGCTTGAACTCTCTCACAAAATATGGTTGTGCTATGCAAATTTTTGAAATGCTAAGTTTTGGCCCAATTCTATTTATACTGATCTTAATATTGTTGTATATTTAATCTCTGCAGAGTACTGTACTCAACTTTGTAAAGAAATGCTCTTGTAACTTGTCCAATTTTCATTAATGGCTTACCCAGGTAATAAAACTGCCCAGAGGACACAGGGGTGGTTTTTGCATTACTCCTTGGGAAGCACCTTGATAGTGAAGAAAAGAGAGAGGATGAAAGCTGAAGAATGTCTTCCAGATAATTTACGTATTATCAAAGTCTCAGAAATAATAACTTAAATGTTTTTCTATATTTGCTTCATAGACTACATATGTGTACTTCTAACTCATAGACGTATGAGAGGCGATGTGATTGTTCGAGTGAGTTATTATTCTTATTAACAAGCTTCCACACAGGTTTGTAAAGAGAAAATATTACTTTCAAGAAGATTAAAATTTGTTCTTTAAGCATTAGTAAATATTAATAAAAGTGGGTAAAATATAATTAACTCTTCTCACGCCAGTATTACCATGCATGTCCATTTGGATGAGGACCGGTGCTACTGCTGAGGCTTGGAGAGGATATTGACTGATTCTCCTGAAGATAAAGCAGCAATTTAATTCAGTCATGGACAGAGTCTTGCATTATATGACACTTGGCCTACAGTACCAAAAATTGAAAAATGAAAAGAAACTGGCCTTCGAAAATAAACCTTCCAAAAAACAAAACAAAACGAAAAAACAAGCACACCAGAACTACAAGGGTGCTGATATACTCATTTTTTAGATTAAAAAAAAATGCCTTAAGGAAAAAAGAAGTTATCATTTTAAACTTCTGAAAATAAAACTTTTTCTTTTCTCTGTCTTTTAGGTCCACACCCATGGCATATGGAAGTTCCCAAACTAGGAGTTGAATCAGAGCTGCAGCTGCTGGGCTACACCACAGCCACAGTAATGCAGGATCTGAGCCATGTCTGTAACCTACACCACAGCTCCTGGCAACACCGGATCTGTGACTCACTGAGGGAGGCCAGGGATCAAATCCCCATCCTCATGGATACAAGTTGGGTTCATTACTACTGACCCACGAAGGGAACTCCAGCGCTGTTGTTCTTGATTTAAAGCTAATTTTCGGAGTAATCACTGAAGTGAATTTTTAAAAAAATATGGATAACATAGTCTCTGTTACCTAATTGTGCTGTTTGACCGAGGTTCCCAAAGATAGGTTTGGTAGCCAGTGCAACTGATGCACTTATTAAAAGCATGAATTCCCAAGCCCTGTCTATTAAAACAGACCCCAAAGTACTTTTTAAAAATCTCCACAGGTAAATGTACTGTTCTCCTAATTTTGAGCACCATTGAGCACATTTCCACAAGTCTTCCCTCCATTGCTCATCTGTACAGCACTCAAGAAAAAAAATCATTAAGCATTTTTCAGAGACAATAAATCAATAGAGTTTAAAAAGTGTTCATGATCATAATTACAATGCTGAACAAAAGACCAGCTCCTTATGTCCAGATTAGCATGGTCATTGCATGTGGTTAGGATGTAAAAAGCTTGGTAATCATGGAATGAATTTTACTGTGGGCCTGGGAATGAGGATTCATTTTAAAAAGGATATATGTCTCCTGGTTACTGCGAGTGCAAATGAGAGCTGAAAAAAGACGCCAGCAGGAAACAGGGGGAAGATTTTGAGAGACATGGAGGAAAAAGAGCTGGCTCCTTCCAATATGGAAATGCTAATGCAGCATTCTTTTGCTCTGAAAGGAGCTAATGAAACATGAATTCACAAGTATTAGGGAGCAAGAGTATGCAAGCCTGCCTCAAAAGACAGTTGCAAACACCCTAAAGATTATCATGAGAGGGATGATGAGAAAAAATATTCTTACCGGAGGTAACATGGAGGTCCAAGGCATTTAACTGATACATTCAAGAACAAGTGTTACCATATTTTATAATCTAAGATGGGCAGTGAATAGAGTATTTAAATTAGTTCATTTTCCAATTACACAGATTTGTGTACCTTACATTTTCATGCTAACTCCAAACTCTCTCAACATTATACACTGCGTCAGTCAAAGTGCCAGCCCTTCTCTTGCATTAGTTTGATAATCTTATCATCATACTCTGAGCCTTCCTGCACATGAAGTTCCTTCCCTTCAACACCAGTAACAAACCTAGTCTTTTAACTAATGGAGTCCAAGAATAACAGACTCAGAAAAATTTTAGGAATGGGACATAATAACATTATTGCTCATCTGGAAATATCCTTGAGGCTAGATGCCAAAGGAAATAATGTCCTCTTCCTTCGTGATACTAGAAAGTACAGATAATGTAGTTTTATGGAGAGTCATAGGTGAGAGTGGAGGAAAAAAAATTTTCTTCTCTCTGCTTTTTTTGCAGAAAATAATTTCCAGCACACAGAAGGAAAATCCTAGCCCATCAATTTGTAGCTTGTGAAAGCTTGCGTTCAGTGATGAATTCTTTGAAAAGTATAAGATTTTGCTTGCTATATAAATCAGCAGTGGTGTCCTTGTGTCTGTACTTTTTTTCCCATTGCTAGCTAACATGCTGCCATTTGATACTCATGCTGGATATGCACTCCTTGTAACCATCCACTTTTCATGAGACATCATTAGAGCGGCAATATAAAAATCTACCTTGATTACAAACAGGCACATTTTACATGTTGCTAATATAAAATAAATGTCATATATTTTACCAGTTTTTCTTGCCCAAAGAATTGATATTAAGGAGCCATTAAGAAAACCTAAATCATGGATCATTATTCATTCAATAGTCAAAAAAAGTATCTCTGTGTTAGATGCTATTAACACATGCTGAATGCCAGTTATAATGAATCCCATTAAATCAGACACATGATGAATAGTTCATGAAGTCTCACTTTATGTTATTCTGAAACTTCTGTTTGTGTGTGTGTGTGTCTGTGTGTGTGTATTTCTTTCTGGAAATAATGGTCCAAGGCCTAATCTGCCTGGGAGCTTTGCTGCTTTTTTCCATAAGGTTTCTTTGATTCTAGCTCCAAGGAGTTATAGTTTTCTATTCAGACACTGAAGACAGAAAGGTCGTCTCACAAACACTGTTAAGAGGCCATTGTTTCTTTCCCTTCTTATAGCAGAGGTTGAAAATGAACAAGAAATCTTTTTGAGAGAGAAAAGAGCTGACCTAAAAGCCTTTCAGGGTCCCTCCAATACCTCATTCATTATGTTCGCTGTTCTGGTGGCAAACATTTCCTACTCTATTCTCATTGTAATCACTGCATCTCCAGTACTTTGTGTGGAGGCTGTAGCTACTGTGCAGTATCAAAAGGAGTCAATTAAGATGATTTTTTAAAGCTCCTTCCTGAAGCAGGAGCTCTTTGTTTAGTGCTGTCAGCCCAACAACAAATGAAGATTAAATAGCAGTTCATCTGGGCAGGATGTTGGTGAAATCTGGAAATTTTTATTTAAAACACAGGCTTTGCACAATACCCAGTTTGTCAAGAATTGCTGCAGAGGACAGTAGAAGCCAGGAAGCCCTGGTAAACAGACACTGCTTCTGGACAAAAGGAGAAAAGCAAATACATTATAAACAGAGTAAATGGGGGTCAAGACCATATTTGCCATTACTTTGGCATGCATCCTGAGGGACTCCTAGGAAAGGTGAATGAAGCTAGAGAGGCTATGGATGTTAGAAAGAAACTGAAACCTAATCAAAAGGAAGGGAAGAGATCAGTGTGAATTTCCAAGGAACTGTGCCTCTAAGAAATGCACAAGCATTCTTTTGATAGGTAACACAGTAGTGGGGGATGGAAAGACTCCAGGAGAAAAGAAAAAAAAAAGGAGAAAAAAGGAAATACTGTAGGAAAAGAAAAAATAGGTATAAAACAAAGAATATTGCTCACCCAACCAGTTCTGCAAGGATGAAGTCATCAGCCACCACAGCCAATGACCTACAACATACGCTGAAAGGAATTCAGGATGAGAAACAGAATAAGGTACTCTGTGCTTTGGGAAAAAACATGCCCCTTTAAATACTTAGATGTATATCTCAGGAAGAATTTTATGAACCCAGATTCCTGTATCTTCCCATACCTAGAAAAGCATAAAATCATTACCTTGAGTTATCTGTTCTTTGTGACCAGCAGGCATCTTTTACTATGATGTATGCTTGATTGCATATAGCCTCTAGCCAACAATCATATATACTGGCTTCTACCCTCCCCCTGCAAAACAGTTTTCTCAGAGCTACTGAGAGGCAGTCTCTTGGGCTATAGTCTTCAGTAAGGCCCCTGAATAAAACTTAAACTCACAAACTCACAACTCTTATGCTGTGTGTTTTTCTTTAAGGCAACATAGGCCATGAGGAATATTTGGGAGAAGATTAAATAATCATAACCAAATTTCAAAATTCAAAACTATCCCTCCTATTTTGTGATGTCTGGAACACATGCAGAAAAAAATTCACCTATATAATCCTTGATATAAATTAGGGATTAAAATTGTTAGTACATGGAGGTAGTATGTATTGACACAAAAGTAGCAAGGGATCAGTACATTTTCATAGACTGTTTTAAGGAATGAAATAAGAGAAATTATTGAGGAAAGCTTTCCTACTTTTTTTTTTTTTAATGTCTTTTTGCCATGTCTCGGGCTGCTCTCGCGGCCTATGGAGGTTCCCAGGCTAGGGGTCCAATCAGATCTGTAGCCACCGGCCTACGCCAGAGCCACAGTAACATGGGATCCGAGCCGCGTCTGTGACCCACACCACAGCTCACAGCAACGCCGGATCCTTAACCCACTGAGCAAGGCCAGGGATCGAACCTGCAACCTCATGGTTCTAGTCGGATTCGTTAACCACTGTGCCACTATGGGAACTCCAAGCTTTCCTACTTCTTGAAGAAAATCAGGATGAGAAAATCATAGACTCTGGGCTAAAATGAAATTCAGAGTCACATTGTTCAGCTCCCTAGGCTCTAACTGCAGGTGTCAGGATCACCTGTTGCTGACAAGACGCTTATAAATGACAGAATTCCTGGGACAGTTTTACCCAAAATTGTAATTAGAAGAGTTGATTTTTGTTACTTAGATTAATGTCCCTTAGATATGCAATTCCTATCCAACCCTTGAAAGGGAAATATAATTAAAAAGTCTTTGCCCAGCCCAGAAATCCTATCCACAAAAGGAGTGGAGAGAAAACACTTTTATTATCAAATAAGCATTTAAGCCAGAATGTGATGTGCCTCACAGGCAATTTGCTAGGAGATTGCAAAAACAGAAAGAAAGCAAACAGAACTTGAAAGGAAGCAGATTATGCCCTCCCAGTACATTTCCTTGGCATAAGAATTATTTGAGGCTGATTATTATATTTAGGAAAGCATACTTAGGAAAAGTTCTGAAAATCAAGTACAAGTTACACTTTCATAAGAGACATTTACATTTATAAGGGCAATCCTCCATTTGTAAGGCTGTCTCCTCTGAATGAGGAAAAGAAGAATGTAGGACCTCTAGAAACTCTTATCCAAGGAGAAGGCACAGACTTAAATCTGCATTCAAAACCATACCCTTGATTACTATACTCTGCCTGGTAACATCCCAGACATGTCTTTCCCTTCCTCCAACATCTTCCTTTCTCTGTAGCTAGAGACAGTATTTAAGGTGGTGGCTTGGGCCATTTGGGGGCAGGGGGTCCTCAATTTTCCTGGGTATTTCCCATGTATACAGGAGATAGACATGTTATTAAATTTCTATTTGTTTTTAATCTGTTAATCTTTGACTATAGGGAGGTCACACCCAAGAATCTAGAAGGGTAGACAGAAATTTATTTTTCCACCCCTATAAATCCATTATATATAAGTTTCCAAGCTGGATAATAACTAGACTTAAGAGGACTTAACAACACCATTTGTCACGCAGTTTTTCCTAACTTTAGCTGGCAGTTGGGATGACCATCTGTGTTGCCTAGCTAGCATTCTCCAGAGGAAAAACAAATTACTCTTTTACTCTTATCTTTGCAACAGGAGATAATTTTGCAAGGTAAGAAAATTGCCCCCCCCACCACCCTGCCCCTGCACTGGAAACTGGGAGATGTAGGAGATGGTTCCCACTTTCCAGAGAAAGACATTCTCTCTTTTTTTTTTTTTTTGTGGTCTTTTTGTCTTTTTAGGGCTGAACCTGACACATATGGAAGTTCCCAGGCTAGGGGTCAAATCAGAGCTGTAGCTTCCGGCCTACACCACAGCCACAGCAATGCAGAATCAGAGCCGCGTCTGCGACCTACACCACAGCTCATAGCAATGCCAGGTCCTTAACCCACTGAGTGAGGCCAGGGATCAAACTGGAGTCCTCATTGATGCTAGTCGGGTTCGATAACCCCTGAGCCACGATGGGAACTCCAAGAAAGACATTCTTGATAAAAAGACTTTCCAGGCTATCTGACAAAAGGCCTATCAAGTCTTCATAAGGATTTACATACCTTTCAAAGAGAGGAGAAATTACCTACAATTACAGATTTTCTAAAGGAAATGCTCTGAGAAAAAGGAAGGGAGGGAAATCTCTTTTTATTTTAAACAAGGAAAATTAAGCCTCTTCTTTTTCATTTGTATTTGTCCTTACCCCCTCTAGTCATCTTACTTTTCCTATATTCCCACCCCAAATTAGCCCAGCCCCCCACCTGCTGATCTTCTTTCAGAGGACCCATGAATCCCCTGAAATTGTTTTTGAATGTGTGTTTTCTAATGAGCAAAGCTTTCAGTAGCTTTCAGTATTTTTGTAGTTTGTATTCTCAAGAAATCCCTCTATGTGTTTAGTCATCTGCTAGGATTCTTCCTCCACTTCCTAACATTTTTCTTCTGATAATGGCACTTTCCTAAGTATCTGTATGTATCCAGTCCAACATTCTCCAGGATCCCTGTTGCCAACTCCAGCCCATTCTTCTACAAATTTCCTGTAGCATTTATTCATTTTTTGGTTTGTGAAATTCAGTTGTCTATGCTACCTTTTTTCTTCCATTTTATTCACAATCCAGTGAGACCCAGTCATCCATGCCCTAATAGGAGGTAACAACAGATAAAAAGATGAGCTCTTCTCCAGATGGACTTCATAATACCTTAACTTACTGTGCACCAGGGGCTTTCAATTCCATTCATTTCTCTAACTCTTTAGGTGGCCATAATCTGGATCTAGATTCTACCTCTCCATAACAATATTTAGATTTCACTCTCTTTATCGTATCCTTTTATCTTACAACTTTTGTTATCCTCCTGTGCTCTTGAGTTCACCCTCCAGAATGCTCTCCCAAATATTGATTGAGTTTTCTGCCTTTCATTTTCTGCTCCAGTGGCAGCTGATGCTTTTTCATCCAAATGAGCTCCAGTTTTCACCTATCCCCCCACCCCAAAGCAACCAAACACAACTTTCCTTTAGTCATATTGTTATGGCAGCTACCCAGCAGCCCTGTGCTGCAGTGTATCAGCTCTGGCGACAGCCCTGTGGCTGTAGTGTACCAGCTCCAGCAGCTCTGTGGCTGCAGTGGATCAGCTCTTTTACCTAGTGAGAAACCAAGCGAGCACTCGGACAGTTGGAGAACTCAGGTTTATTACGCCGGCGGGCTCAGAGGAGATCGATCTCCAGAGTTTGAGCCCCAAAGAGGGGTTTCACAAGGCTTTTATGGGCTACATCTTCTGGGTCCATGCTTGGCTAGTTGGACCGGAGTGACGTCAGGCAAGGTAGTAGATGTGGAAACAAATTTACAGAAGCAGGTGTGTGTGGGGGGGGTGGTTGGGGCAGTTGGATGGACTTTGCTTAGTCATCATGGCCGGGGTCTCTCCTGTCTACATTTTTATTGGGACATTTTCTCCTACAATGTCTCTTCTAGTCTCCTGTTCAAAGTAACTTTGCTCAGTTCTCATTTTGTGCAAGATAAATTTCAAGTTGTTCACAAACATGACCTTTTCATCTTAGTTCTGATTACCTTTTCCAGCTTCCTTTCCTCCAACTTCCCTTATACTTTATATACATCAGAATCCTAGTCTCAATATACCAATCACTTTGATTCTCTGATGCCATTATTTATTATTTTGTGTGAACAAAACATCTCTCTGTTTTTTAAACCTCTTTTATATGATTTTTTTTTTGCTATTTTTAAAATTCCCTCTGCCATTGACCTGACCAGGCCAGTGGCACGCCATGTATATTGGCATCATCACAATTTCCATCTGTTCTCATTTTGCCAGTCAGATCAGTTTATTCTTTGTTCCAGGAACATAACTCTCCACTCCTACTTTGTTCTTTATTTTATATGTTTCATCTTTCTAAATTAAAAGACAATTCAGAGGTCAATTTATATCACATCCTCCATAACTTAAGGGGACTTATCCCTCCTGTGGTTTATAATTCACTAAGTCTTACATTCCATACTGTATTATTGTGTTGTTCTGTATATCGTAATTACCATTAAGTGAGAATAAAGCTCACATTTGATGAAAAGTATAGTTCATTATAGGTATTTAAATTGGTCTACTTATTCTATTATTATATAGTAAACCAAGAGAGGTAAAGGTGGGTGTGGCTCATTTGGAGAGGTCACTAAGAAAAGCACTTGCATCAGCTGATAAGCTGATAGGCAAAGAGCCTTCGACAGAAGTTGCAAAGAAATGACAGTTTTAACTAGTCCCCTGAAAACAATGCATTACCCTGCAAAGCAAAACTACTTTAGACCTGAATATGATGACTTTAATTTATAGGTAACAAAACACTACTTTATTTACGGGATGTTCATTGAATAAATAGGGCCTCTTGGACCTCAATCATCATTATAGAAAGTTATGAAACTTGATGGCTGACATCACTATATAAGCACAATATTTATTCTCACCTAGTTTTCTGATTTTTCTCAGAAGTTCCTATGTTCAGCTCACAATTCCATGAACATTTTGCATTTTTAGATTGCTCTCCAAAACATGCCAGTTTCTTTTTTTTTTTTTTCTGTTTTTGTTGTTGTTGTTGTTGTTGTTGTTTGGCCATTCCCATGGAATGCAGAATTTCCCAGGCCAGGGATTGAACCCTAACCCAGTCGCAACCCCAGCCACAGCAATGACAATGCCAGATCCTTAACCCATTGAGCCATCAGGGAACTCCAAGAATCCTGGTTTCTTTCTTTTTTTTTTTTATTTAGTCAAATAATAATTTTATTCTTAAAATTCTAAAGTTTTGGAAAAAATATACATCATCAGTTCAGTTCACATTTGTCAGTTCACTTTTTTCTTTTTTAATACTCAATGAATTTTATGGCATTTATAGTTGTACAACAATCATCACAACCCAATTTTATAGCATTTCCATCCCAAACTCTCAGTACATCCCCCCACCTCTCAACCTGTCTCATTTGGAAACCATAAGTTTTTCTTTTTTTTATTTTATTTTTTTATTTTCCCACTGTACAGCAAGGGGATCAAGTTATCCTTACATGTATACATTACAATTACATTTTTTTCCCATCCTTTGTTCTGTTGCAACATGAGTATCTAGACAAAGTTCTCAATGCTATTCAGCAGGATCTCCTTGTAAATCTATCCTAAGTTGTGTCTGATAAGCCCAAGCTCCCGATCCCTCCCACTCCCTCCCTCTCCCATCAGGCAGCCACAAGTCTTTTCTCCAAGTCCATGATTTTCTTTTCTGAGGAGATGTTCATTTGTGCTGGATATTAGATTCCAGTTATAAGTGAAATCATATGGTATTTGTCTTTGTCTTTCTGGCTCATTTCACTCAGTATGAGATTCTCTAGTTCCATCCATGTTGCTGCAAATGGCATTATGTCATTCTTTTTGATGGCTGAGGAGTATTCCATTGTGTATATATACCACATCTTCCAAATTCAATCATCTGTCGATGGACATTTGGGTTGTGGAAACCATAAGTTTTTCAAAGTCTGTGAGTCAGTATCTGTCCTGCAAAGAAGTCCATGGTAACCTTTTTTTATATTCCACATGTAAGTGATAGCATATGATGTTGGTGTCTCACTGTCTGGCTAACTTAGCATGATAATTTCTAGGTCCATCCATGTTGCTGCAAATGCTATCATTTCTTTCCTTTTAATGGCTGAGTAATATCCCATTGTATATATGTACCACATCCAAGAATCCCAGTTTCTTGACTCACACCCTTGTAACTCCATCTCTTTGATGTCCCTCCTGTTTTAAATTAAATAGTTCCTCTCCTTCCCTAAGTTGACTTGTTCATTGGTTCCATTTTTCACTCTTCTCTTCCCAAACCTGGTGTCATCAACAGATGATGCTACTCTCATTTAGCATCATGTTCTCATACTTCCATATTAAGATAAACATGCAAACCAACAGAAATCATTACAGTACTACTTTCTCAATTTCTCTTATCTTTCTCACCAAAGTCTCAGAAAAGAGTCAATGCTATACTAATTGCTTGAAACAGGGTATTTATCTCAGAACTGCTGCTGACTGGCTGTGTGACTTTGAACCAGCCATGTCAGCTGAGCTTCAGTTTCCTCATTTAAAAATGAAATTACCCTTACCTCACAGAATGCTGCAAATAAAAAAAAAAGGAATACCCTATTCAATATTTATCTCTTTGCAAATGAATCTAAAATATTTCTATGCAAAAATCTCTTTAGGTCTTGCATGCTCAACAATCTGCTTGTCAAACTGCAGAATTTCCTGTTTCCCCTATTTCATTCAAAGATCCAGTGTTCTTAAAGCCATTTCAGAATCATGCTTTCTTTTCCCTACTCTCTCTTATGCAATTAGTCAATAGGTGTGATTCCCTCTTTCTCTTTCAGGCTTAAATTGACTCGTTTAAATGATAATAACTTCTGAAAGGTTTTTAGTTTGTTTGTTTGTCTCCCCCCCCCACTCTCATAATCAGTTCCTCTTGTGGTTCATCTAAGTCATTTTTTGTGAATTGTATAAATCCTTTTCTGAAAATCCTTCAGTTACCTCCCAGTGACAACCAAAAAAAATTTTTTTTCTAAAATTCATCATTCCTTCAGTATAATCTGACAATCAGGTTCATATTCTGCTATTAATTTTTTTACTCCAGTCACATTGAGCTATTTACCCTCTTTTGGATAAAATGAGAGTGATATATAGCCCTCACTTTTTATCCTCTGGATCTTTGCTCCAGCCCTTACCTCCCTTTGGAATTTTTCTTCATCCATCCATCTGTGGAAAATCAACTGTGTTCTAATTTTAACATCCTCTTTTCTGCAGCTAGATTTTTTTTTCCTGAACACACTGATATTGAATTTTATTCCTTTGGGGATAATGGATTAAATATGAAATATCCATCCCTTCACCCACAACATGCATACCCATAAAAGGATTAAAGGAGAAGTTAGTTCAATATACTTAGCTTCTTTGGGGATAGAAAATAAGTATGTTCCAATTGGTAAATGTTTAAAATAAGCACAAAATCTACTGCTCAATGGTAGTAGAAATATGTAGATATAGATACACAGATATTGTAAAACAAAGAATGTTGCCCACCATGCCGTCCTATAAAGATCAAGCCATTAGCCACTGCAGCCACTAACCTACGGTATACCCTAAAAGGAACTGAGGATGAAGAAGTGGATGAGGAACTCTGTGCTTTGGGAACAAAGGTGAAACAGTCCCTTAGATATATTTCAGGAAAAAATTTTTATATACCCAGATTTTTGCATCTTTCCATACACTGAAAAGCTAAAAATCAGGAGTTCCCATTGTGGCACAACAGAAACAAATCTGACTAGTATCAATGAGGATGCAGGTTTGATCCCTGGCCTTGATCAGGGGGTCAAGGACCCAGCGTTTCCATGAACTGTGGAGGTCACATATGAGGCTCAGATCTGGCATTGCTGTGGTTGTGGCATAGGCCAGCAGACACAACTCTGATTCTACCCCTAGCATTGGAACTTCTATATCCTGCACCTGTGGCCCTAAAAAAATTTAAAAAGTGAAAATCATTAACTGAGATAGCTGTTCCTCATGACCAACAGTAAACTTTTAGCTGGATGTATGCTTAACTATACGCATTTCTTAGCCAAAATCACATATACATAAGTAAGCTAGCTTGGAGCAGCTCCTCACAGCTAAAGACAGTCTGTCTCCTTGGATCTAGTTCTTGGTAAGTTCTCCAAATAAAAGTGAAACTCACAGCTCTCATGCTCTGGGTTTTTATTTATGTTAAAATATAGACATATAAAGATAGCTATAAATATGCTAGTTAACTGGTATTAATCTATATAAACACATTCTCTTAAATATAAGGCCTTACAACGATCTGCATCTGAGAGCCCAGTCATCAGAGATTCCTCTGATCAGAGTGTAGATTATAAATTATTTAAGTGGAAAGATAAGTTACAGATGATATTTATCTAACCCATTCATTTTATAAAGAAACGGATGTGCAGAAGCATTAAAGAACCTCTCAGTCTGCTTCTGTGTATTTCTGCTCAGTTAAGCATTTCTATTTATTCTGTGCCTAAACCTTTTAAGGATAGGACCTGTTAATTAGGTAATTAGGGCTTATTCCTCCAATTAGAATGTTCTCTAATCTGCCAGATGAACAGAAAATTGTTTCCTCCTTACTTTTAAACTATCACTAAACAAGCATTTTTCCCCTTGATTTTCTTCCTGCTTTTCTCATAGCCAATCAGGAAATTTGGGGATTAATTAAGTAAACAGGACAAATTTCCAAGTCCTCCCTTCCCTTCAGCCATCGGTACATTAGCTCAGGAATATTCTGGCTTTTTTTTTTTTTTAAATGATTCCTTGATCTATACATTAACATTTTAACTGATAACTAGGATGTAATTCCCTAGAAATATGCATACCTGGCTTAGTTTTACCTAAGGGGAAAGAATGATGTAGAACTGGGCTAGAACTTTTGCCATATAGGGGAACAAAATTTACCACCCCCAAATCTCTTCGGCATGCAGATTATTTGGAGCTGAAAACAATCAAGATCCAAAAGATTCAGGAAGAAACTTAGACACCCCCCCCCCAGCTGCTTAAAAAATTATATTGAGAGCCTGTTTCCAGAATTGAGCTCTCACCAGAGGCACCTGCACAGAATAAGGGCCGGGTGTGGGGGAAGATCGAGGCTGGCCCTAAAGATCAGAGTCCACACCATATCCCCTTGTCTCTGCCTGGCCCAGCAAACACTGGTTTACCAACATTTGCTTTTCCATCCCCATGTCAATTGCCTTTCTCCCCTTTGAAGCCCCAAACCACTATCCCCAACATCCTCTTCTGTTTTTTGATAAAAATGGTAGTTAAGGTGAAGGCTTCATCCATTTTGATGAATTATTCAATTTTCCTGCATATCTTCTATGGATACTTATTATCCAACTTTTGTTTGGATTTTCTCCTATTAATTTATCTCATGTCAATTTAATTCTTCAACCAGCCAGAAGCATCTACAGCATCTAAGAAAATGTCTTCCGGCCAATGGTGGGGAAATCTAAGATCAAATGTAGGGTTGGCACAGAGTACTATCATCTATGTGGCAGCCATCCTCAACATGAAGGATTACCAAATATTTTAGAAAGATAAGAACCTTTCAAGATGAGATAAGGTATTTGAGAAGCTCTTTAATTGAAGGGAACAGATATGAACAAGACGAGAGAGAGAGAGAACACAAGTGGACTAGAGCTAGCAAGGGGAGGTTGCATGCTCCATGTCCCATAGGCACCTAGCTTCAGATATTCAAGAGAATAAGAAAAACCTGTGTCATAAGAGCCTGGTGGGGAGGTGGGTTTAGTAAAGTCATTTATCAGAAAATGTGGGGGGTAGGTGACACTGAGGCAGAATATTAACTCAGGTAGTCAGTGTAGGAGCATGGGCTTTGATGCATTCTTTGATACGGCCATTGATTAACATTTGTGGTTTAAGAGCTCCAGGGAATAACATCCCCATAGGTCTTGTTTACTATAGGGAGTGTACCTATGCCCAGATGGACATTAATCCCTAATCCCCTGTGACTCAGTTTACCAGACAAAAAGGACAAAGAAACTATGAGACTTATAGGACATGTCCACCCCTAGGGCCCTATTGGACAAGGACTGATATGTGTAATTGAACAAGGCCAATGGGAGAAGACCACATCTTTCTGGACCTCACGTTGGTACCCCCCCCCCGACTTTAAGTAATAAAAACACTTATAGGACAATAGAGAAAGGGAGGGGCTCTTCTCCCCCCTCCCAGTAACCCTGGGAGCTATCTACTTTCCTTTAATAAAAACTTTTCTTGCTTGCTGCCTGTGTATTTGAGGAGTTCTTTCTTCGACCATCGTGAACAAGAACCCGGATTCCTGTACCATCTTTCTGGCATCAACACTATTAAATATTAGTCACTCAATAAATCTTTTTAATTAATTGAATTATAGATTTTGTCTTATTAGAATATTTGATTTATTGGGGACTTGGGGATCAGAAAGATATGAGTTTTCATCCCACATGAACCACTTACTATCTATTGGGGATGAGGGACATTAGCTAACTTTTCTAAGACTCTATTTTTTCCTCTGCAGGTGAAATTTATAAGACCTACCTCATTCGATTGTTTTGTGGATTTAATAATATAAAATATGACATTGTTAACTTACTCTCAGAATTCTTAATAAATTCTGTTAGAGGTGAAGAGTTTAAAGGAAGAAAACAGAGAGGTATATTATACCACCACAAGCAACAGCCTCTAAAAACATTCACCAATCATGCATCAGATTGTGATGCAGTATAGTTCAGAGCACTGAGAAAACCTTGGTTGCCTTTTACTGTTTGGGTGGTAATTTTCTTTAAAACCTTTTCTGAGTTCAAAAACAAAAGGGCCTTTCTCACCGGACACCCTCATCAAGGGAAAAGATTGAATGTCTCATCAGGCAGTATACCCCTGACTGTTTTAAGTACAAGTCCTCCTGGAGAACTCTTAGTTTTGCTCACTGAACCACAAAATTAAAGTACCATGGAAGAAATCCAGAATAGCTACAATGCCAAAATATGTATCACACAATACTGAAAGGCTTTGAAATTACTGTATTTACAAAAGCGTTTAACAGATGAAATAAATGAAAGTTTTATGGTCTAAGAAAGGAAACACCATTTTAGTTAACTGGCACTCTTCTACTGTTCTAAACCTTTTAATGGGTGCAGAGGGAATATGCACTTAGTGAAGTAGATCAGTGAAATGATAATTTGTCTTTGAATAGAGTACTTTTGTTCCATTAATTTCTGCCATTATGGTGGGAGATAAGATGTAAGCCAATGACTAACTGAAAATTAAGGTCCAAAGAAGAGGAAAAGAAACAAAGAATAGCTTATGTCACATTATGCAATATGTAGGACAAAATGAATTTTATATAGCCATTTATTACAATCATTCAATGTCAATGATATGCACCTACTTGTGCTTGATTTGTCTTTATAGTTATTATGACTCAATCCCTTTAAAGCTCCATTGTATTTTTTAGAGTTAAAGAACAAAAGAAGTGATCTAGAGCAGATACAATAGATTAAAAGATTAAAAACAAATAGATTAAAAGATTAAAGAATACGTAAAGGTAGCTTTAAGACTTCGAGCTGGATATTTATTTCTTCAAATGACAACATTTATTCAAATATATTTTCTAGATTTGGTGCTAAAGAACAAAACTGATGCCCTTTGAAAGACAATGATAACAAGGAGAAAATACTCAAACTACTAATTTGAATAAATGACAGTTTTAAATTAAAAAAATATTTTCTAAAGGTAAATTAATAATGAGTAAGTCAGGGAAATTATTAGGTAAAAATTTTAAATGTTCTTATAAACATTTCACATATATAAAAGGCACTGACTAATATACCCTAAAGTGCACACATATGTACTACCCATCTAAAGAAAATATAACCAGTACAGGTAAAACTGCCAAACTTTTTTTTTTAGGCTTTTTATGGCTGTACCCATGCCATATGGAGTTTCCCAGGCTAGGTGTCAAATCGGAGCTACAGCCACCAGCCTACACCACAGAGACAGCATCACGGGATCCAAGCTGCATCTGAGACCTACACCATGGCTCACCTGCATCCTCATGGATAATAGTCAGATTCGTTTCCTCTGAGCTATGACAGGAACTCACTAAAGCATTTTTCATCTCTTCTACACACAAGTAACCACAACTATTACTTTGGTATTTATCATTCTCCTGAATCTCTTTATAATTTATACACACACATGCACAAACAGTCCTCAGTGTCTTTTGTCTCATTCCGTCTTGGATTCTAATGTCAAAATGTAGATATTTGGCCTACATTTTCAGCCTCTATTCTTGCCTTATAAACATTTTTAAAGTAATTAATTATTCTCTACTTACGATTTTAGATGGACCTCTAAAGTTTAAGTATCTAATTCTTCATTGGTTATTCAATCCCAAATATGTTCCCCTTCCTATTATGATTTATTTGAAGAGAATGCTAATTAGAAGACATTTGTTTTAGTTGTATTTTATGATTGATTTCTAACTTTATTAACACTAACACTACGCCTATATTAAACCAAATCTTTAGGAGTTCCCGTTGTGGCTCAGTGGTTAACAAATCCGACTAGGAACCATGACGTTGCAGGTTCAATCTCGCTCAGTGGGTTAAGGATCCAGCATTGCTCAGATCCCGTGTTGCTGTGGCTGTGGTGTAGGCCGGTGGCTACAGCTCTTATAAGACCCCTAGCCTGGGAACCTCCATATGTCGTGGGAGCAGCCCTAGAACAGGCAAAAAGACAAAAAAACAAATATTTAAAATTTTATCTTTACTATTTATGATCTAGTACATAGTCAGTCTTTGTAAATGTTCAGAGAATGCATGTGAAGAATGCAGTCACTGATACTGTAACATTCTAACAGGTGTGTAGAGTATTTCATTGTGAATTTAATTTGCATTTCCCCAATAACTAACGATGTTGAGTAGTTTTATCATGCATTTATTTGCCATCTAAATATCTTCTTTTGAAATATCTATAAAATATTTTACTCATACTTGAGTGTCTTGTTCTTTGTAAATCCAAAAAGCAATGCTTTTATCATGGGCATTATTTGTAAATGTGGCCGCTATTTCATTCTTTTAATAGTGTCCTGAAGAGAGAAGTTCTTAATTTCGCTGAAAACTAATTTCAGCATGTTCCTTTATGTATGCATTCATTTCCATTTGTGTACCATGTTTCTAAGAAATTTTTACCTAAAATTCAAGGACATAAACATTTTATCCTATGTTTTCTTCTTGAAATTTTATACTTTTAGGTGATATATTTTGGTCTATGATCTGTTTTAAGCAAATTGTATAAGGCAATTGTTGTACAAGTTATTGATTGAAATTCATGTTTTGCATATGCGTATCTGATTGTCCCACCACATACACTGAAAATAGTATCCTTTCTCCACCTAATTGCATTTTGAGGCTTTTATTTTTATTTTAAATGGGTAATGGTGTGTGATGACACATGATGCTATATATTACACAACTAGCTAAGCAGTAAAAATGACTTATGAGATCATGAATTGCTTTAAAATGGGGAATAAAAATGGATGAATACTAAGTTACAGTTCAGAACCTCCTACCTGTTAATCTTACAAGATAAATATTCTTTGTCTGAAATGTAGTAAATTAACTTTCTAGAGTCAGGGATCTAATTAGATAATCCTTTGCTAGCACACTGACTCCGTGATTCTTGGAAGACCAGGTAGTGACCATCCTTTTCCAACTTCAACCAGCATACAGGACACCATGCTCAGTCACATCCAATTTTTGAAATCATTATTTCAATTAAATTTATTTATTCAATATTTGAGAAAACTATGATTTTTTTTGCATTTCTGCATCTATTGATTGCAAATCAAATGTGATGGGTTGATAAGAAACAGAGCTCAAATACCAAGAGAAATAGTCTGTTTTGATACTAATTAGTGTTGCCAGATTGAAAGCGTGCCAATGTGTGATTCCTGTTAGGCTTGAGGCTCATTAATCACTTACATTTAGTGAGTCTCTCCTGAGAGATGTTGCCATGTGTTAAATAAATATTATGTAAAATTTTTAAAGTACTAATTTTCTCTAAAACCGAGCTCAATTCATTCTTTAGAGACATATGCACAACCCACAGGTATGTCCGAATTCCCAAGGTTAGGGAGAGGCAAATCTACTACATTCTGTGCTGGCAGTCAAGAAATTTCCTTCCATGTTTCTCCAGGATTTGCTGCCATTTTTATTGTCTGAAGGAGAATCACATATATTCTGATATCAGTAGCCTTTGCTCATGAGTCAGTCATTTATAATAAAGATGGTCTAGCCATCTACTCCTAAAATGCAGATGAACCTGAGAGGTAGATAAAATTAAGCTCCTTTCATCTTAAAGAATGTATTCTTAAACTGGAATTTACAGCCCCTGCCCCCATCATCACCTCCTTAAAGCCATCAAATCCTTCAAAAATGACAAATACTGTGTTTATACCATCAGGTATATAGCAAGTCCCTAAGTAAAGAATGATAGTAAACAGAACTTGGGAGGGCTAGTTCTTTCAAATGGCTTTCCATCTGAGTGGCTTTAGTCATTTAGTGCTGTCTCGAGGATATTTCATAAACTAATGTGAATGGTAGCACAACATAGTATTGTTATTGAATAGTACTGCTGTCTCATAATTTCCCTATACCTTTCTTACCATATACCTTTCTTATACTTGGAAATTTCCTTATTTCAAAGACATTTTATCATAGGTATTACATGTCTGCATTTTTGCACAATTCCTCAAAGCTGATTAACTCCAAATGAACATTTTTATGCAGCTCAGTGATAATTAAACTGCCTTTAAATGAAATCCTTATTTTCATAAAAGAACTGTGTTATATAGTATACATGTCTGACCCTCCTTATAGATTCCATTTTGGTGAAACAGTTTTGCTGATGACCTATCTAGACATCATTCAGGCTGTTCCCCCTGGGTTTCAGGCACACTGACAAGTGAGGAACTTACCTGACTTTAGAAGGCCGGCTCAGCCAATTTTAGCTCTGTTTTAGGGAAAGTACACATTAAAGTCCATCATCAATCAAACAGAATGCTGCTATAGTGCTTCTAAGTCCACAGTGCTCCTGGGAAAAGATGGCAGCAGTTGCCTAGATGAAGGATACTGACTTCATTACCCCTGGCTTCTTCAGGAGCAAAGGGAAGTTTCAGGACTGGACTTGGTGAGACTCTGATAGAAGTTACTATCACACTCTGACTTGGGTACCTGAAGCAAGTCTTCCAGTGAAAAGTCAACCAGGTATGGGTCAATATCATGTGACCAGTTGGGACCCAATACATAGGGAAATCTGATAACACATAGCAAATTATGAGCACTCTGCTATATACCCAAGCTATATATATGAGCAAAATGTGGCCACTGTGTGCTAGAGGTACTTTATTTAGTGAGGGAGAAAGGGAATGAAAGTAAATAACCCTGAGAAGACTGCTGTCATCTCAAGTGCTCTGGATGAAGAACTTTACACAAATTTACAAAAGATCCAAATGGAAATGAATTTTAAATAGTATAAAATTGGTCAATATAATTATAATAGATTTTGAATATATTGCTAGGCAGCAGGAATAATCTGACCATAGAAAATGCCTATTCTTACTAGAAACTGCACTTTATTAGAGCAGTCTTTGTATACTACGGCACCTCCCGTAATAAACGGTGGTGTTACTGTCCGGCAAACAGTTTATGAATGAATGAATGAATACATACATGACTTAATTTCTTCCCCAGAGGAATGCTATGGAGAACTGCCAAATATCTAATTAAATTATGCAACAGGATGGTTTCTGTGTGTGCCTGCATGTGTAGACAGCATGAATATATTTTATTGTGTTGACAGAACTTGGGCTGAAACTATTAGACTTGTATTCACCTAAAAGGTTCATGAAGGATCTTACAAATATGCTCCACCATAAGTTCTCCTCCTCTACTGAAACCTTTGTATAAATGAAACAGTTAATTAAATGATGGTAATTTCTGTTTACTTGAAATTTAAACAATGGGGATATTCTTAGGGACTTAATGTCATAAACACACAATGGGAAATATATGAAAATAAATGAACATGGATGTTACTTGTTTTTAGCACAAAAGTGTCCCAATCATAGGCTGAAAGAGCTGACTGGAGATTTGGGCAGCTGAGTGGAGATTTACTTTGCTGAAGATTTTAAGTGGAAAATATCTGTAGGCTGTTAACTGAAACAAGTTTCTGTTAATACAATTAACTTTCTCCATTGGATAATGTCATATTTTGTTTTTCAATATAGCAAACTGAATTTTCATTAAAAAACACAAATGTTTGGAAATTACGTTTTGAATAAATTGTTAACTACAATGTGTATAAATTTTTATATCAGTTATTAATCAAAATAGTATTCTTAAATTCAAGAATCATGTTAAATATTAGCTTAGAGCAAACTTGATTTAAATGGAAGTTTTCACAGCTACTTAACCAAAGAAGTTATATATCTCTAACTTAGTGATGCATATAAATTATAGTCAACAAAATAATGTGGAGGTGAGGAGGTGAGATGATCATTCTCAGAGAGCCGACGGAGTATCAGCTTATCCTCTCAATGCCTCAGCATTCAAGTATCCATCTCCCCTGGGAAACATGGAGTTTAGACCTCTGGTGCATTTTAAATAGTACTGAGATATGCCAAAATTCACTGCATCAATCCTTCAGTAATTCGATTTTCAAAAAAGTGGAAGGAACATAGGTCAACTTGGTTGAGTTTGTTTTAACAAACTCTGCTGGGTCCCACTTTACGTATGTGCAGTACAAAGACATGATATTTTTGTAAACAATGCAGTGATTTATCATCTTTTTTATAAAAAGAGTCATTTGATTTCTGAAATGAAGCCGTTACCTGTTCCCTCTAGCAGCACCTTTTCTGGAGCATCTCTCTCTCATTCTCTCTTCACCTCACCTCCTGACCCACCTGCAATGTTCCTACTTTGGGAGAAGGATTGGGAGATTTAGAGATGAGAGTTACCTCAGAATCCCTGAGTCATTGCCTACCTGTGTGCTGGGACACTAATCACTCCACTCTGTAGAACTGGTCACTTCTTAAAGATGAGTATTTTGTTAATCTCCTTGCTTAATTCCCACATTTCCTCCCTAGTTTTCAGATACCTGGTGTTTCTCAATTAAAAAAAAAAGTTGTAAAATGTGACATGCAACTGTTAAAATATGAAAGAAGGTGTTCCCCCCCCACACATGTGATAGGAAAGTAGAGCCCTAGGATACCAAATAATTTTCAGTAAATGCTTCACTGTAGTGTGCCTTAACAGTTGGATATCACATCCACATTGTGCCAGCTCCTAGATGTTGAGGTAAGACCAGGAAAGAGGTGCTGAGATTTTAGGAGAGTGCTCATCAGTGGGTCCTGTACTCCTGCTGAGCCAGCCACTGGATCTTGTGCTCTGGGTACAGCTGGTGGCGAGTCCCTGCAATCAGAAGCCATCACTAACAGAAAGACTCTGCAGTCATTTTAATCAGTCTTTGGCAAAGCTAGCAGTAAATGTACTAAGTGGATATATTTTCCTGGGAACTGCCACTGTGGCTTTAGTATTCTGCTTGAATTGAGGCAGCGTGATATAATGTAGAATCAGCGATGACAGAATCAAATATTCTACTGGTTCTGAGCCTAGGTTTATCCCATAAAGTCACTCTAATTCTTGATCTACAGAATGGAATTACTCATTGTTTTCAAGGCAGAGGTATATCTAAGACATTATTTAAGTAGACCTGAGAATATTTACCCAATGGTGACGAGTAGCAAAACATGATATTTTATGTTTATTTAAGCAAACTGTGCAAGATCCAATCTACTGAATGTTTTAAGGGTTTTTTTTTTTAAGTTACACATCTGTGTAATTTAAAATGTCAAATGAGCCTATAAGATCTCATTAAAAAACATCAGTACCTACTTCTCTCCTCCCCACTCTATCCCATACCAGTAAACATTTTTCTTTCTCTTAGCTAGTTATCTATGTATTCAGAGCTTTGCCCTGTAATTCTTAAGTAATGTGTTTATATTGTTACATCATGATTTCCTTCCATTTTCTGTATTTTATACTGTCCTATTATGGAAGATGAGAATATAGTTCTTCCATACTTCTACTATTATTCACTTATCCATCCATTAAAAAAAAAAAAAAAACCCTGCCAAAATTCCAATTAAAACAGTATTCGGTGTTTACATTATTATTTAAACATTACTCGCATGACGTCCTCTAGAATTACGCTTCTTGTCTTGAGTGTTGTTTTGTTCCCCTGGGGTTCATAAATGCTTCATTTCCCCATTGTCTAATTTTTCCATCTAACTACCATGTAATTTCCCTCCTTAAATGCAGATCAATTAATTATTTCTTTCTTTTTTGGCTGCTCTGCGGCATATAGGACTCCTAGGCCAGGGATCAGATCCAAGGCACAGTTGTGACCTATGCTACAGCTGTGGAAATGCCGGATCCTTTACCCACTGTGCTGGCTGGGGATTGAACCTGTGTCCTGGCACTGCAGAGATGCTGGTAATCCCGTTGTGCTAAAATGGGAACTCCTCAATTAATCTTTAAAAGAAGCAAATTAATCTTATTTTTTTTCAATCTGGAAATTTATTTCCCGCTCTCGGAGAAAACTTAGGAAACACACAAAAAATAAAAAGAATAATTCTTCGAGAACTAAAACACTCACTGCTCATTTTAAGAAATAAAGTTTTGTGTGAAATATAAAAGTCCTCATGTACTTTTCCCTGATATATCCCCACCGACTCATGTAACTTTTGTTTCAAATTTAATGCTCATGACTCCTATGCACAGTTCTATACTTTTTCAATGTATATATAAATGCCAAAGCTAATGTATTATATTTCAGGATATTATAAAATATATTAGGAATGCTACCAAACCATTGTTAAAATAAAATACAAATTGGAGACCAAACTTGAAAATTCCCCCAGAAAACAAAATTACTTAAACCATGTAAGTAGAACTAAATATAGCTTATTTCATGAACATAAACAAAAGTTAATTGCTTATAAATGCTCTGATAAGCATAAAAGAAATTTAAGTCATCTTACTAAAACAGTATAATTACTTTTAACTAATCCCCTACTTCCCAGAAACACCTCTGTATTTCATTGTAAAGTTTAAACAACTTCATTTTCACTTTAAAAGCCATCCTGTAATGTCCTGCTTCTGACTTCATACTGGTTTTGGACTTGAAAGCTCCCAGTTCGTGAACTGTTCTTTCACACACAATAAATTCTTACTTGTTTTTCTTATCAAGTTTTAATTGTTACTATTTCTGGATTCCTGTACAGATTTGTCATTCTTCCTTTTTCACTTGACATTACTTTGTTCACGAGTTCATTTCTGTTTTAACACGAAATTTTAATTCACTGAATTGCCCTGCTCTGTGTTGTATCCTATGTTGAACAGCATGAGCAGCAGAAGTAAACATAAAGCCACTTCCTTTGTGTCTTTCCTTGTCACTTTAAATCCTCTGAATGGTTCTCTTACTTCCAAAGATAAAAAATAAAAAATTCCCATAGATCCCATGACTTAACGGAAACTGTGAGAACTGTAAGTCACAAAACAGTTTCAATTCACTGTGTAAAAGTCCAGGCATGTGTGATTATCAAAGTTCAAATATGATTTAAAGTTCAGGCTTCTCCTCTCTCTCACTCTCAGCTTGCCTCCGTGTAAGAAAGAAGCCTGCAGTTAGCCAGAAAGGAGGATGCAGCATCTTCTTAACACAGGATTCCTCTCTCTCAACTCCCTGGAGTTAAGAGATGCCATTTTTCTTTCTTTTTTTTTTTTTTTTTGTCTTTTTGCTATTTCTTTGGGCCACTCCCGTGGCATATGGAGGTTCCCAGGCTAGGGGTCTAATCGGAGCTGTAGCCACTGGCCTACGCCAGAGCCACAGCAACACAAGATCCGAGCCGCATCTGCAACCTACACCACAGCTCGCAGCAACGCCTGATCGTTAACCCGCTGAGCAAGGCCAGGGATCGAACCCGCAACCTCATGGTTCCTAGTTGGATTCTTTAACCACTGCGCCACGACGGGAACTCTTTTTTTTTTTTTTTGTCTTTTTGCCTTTTTCTAGGGCTGCTCCTGCGGCATATGGAGGTTCCCAGGCTAGGGGTCGAATCAGGGCTATAGCCACCGGCCTACACCAGAGCTACTGCAACGTGGGATCCGAGCCGAGTCTGCAACCTACGCCACAGCTCATGGCAACGCCGGATCATTAACCCACTGAGCAAGGGCAGGGACCGACCCCGCAACCTCATGGTTCCTAGTCGGATTCGTTAACCTCTGCGCCACGACGGGAACCCCGAGATGCCATTTTTCATACATAAGGCAAAGTCTAGGAGAACTACAAAAATGCAGTTCTTTGAGGAATTCTTTGAGGACTGGGTTTAAAGTTTGTTTTTTCCAGAGATGTGACCCCTGAACCTTGAATTATCTTAGTTTATCAATGTCCAGCAACAATTTAGGGTTTGAGTAGATCTTATTTTCAGATTTAACATTTCAGGGATAAAATTTCTCATTTTCACATTTTGCTCCTTGAACTGAAATGTACATCATCATCATATTACTTTTTTTTGTATCTTCATTTCTCACCTAGCTGTTATTCCTGACAAATAAAAAGTTCAAAACTCCATATCAGTAGGAAATGATTTTGCTATGAAAGAAGGACATTCAACCATCTGATTCTACATCTCAAGCTCTGTATGGAAGATAACTGATATACTTTATAATAACTTTCATGCATGGATATTAATTTTTAAAATTTCCTATTTCTATGGCATCTTACAGAATACTTGTCTTAATATTTCCTGCATCTATTGTTTTTGTGAAAATTTCATCACAAATGTAGAACTCAGCTGTATTTATGGGTGTCAAAGAAGGAACTAAGTAATCAATAGATTATGCCATATTAAAACCTTAATTAAGGGAGTTCCCATCGTGGCACAGTGGAAATGAATCTGACTAGGAACAAGGTTTCCATCCCTGGCCTCTCTCAGGGGGTTAAGAATCCAGCGTTGCCTGAGCTGTGGTATACGTCGCAGACGCAGCTCAGATCTGGTGTTGCTGTGGCTATGGCATAGGCCGGCAGCTGTAGCTCTGATTAGACCCCTAGCCTGGGAACCTCCATATGCCAGGGGTGTGGCCCTAAATAGACAAAAGAAAAATAAAATAAAAATAAAACCTTAATTAAAAATCAAAATCTAAAAGTGATGACAGTAATGTGTAATACTGATGAAAACAAAGATTGGCCAGATACGAAAACAATTTGAAAAATAATATTCCTATCATTTTTTCTACTTCCATATGGCTATATTGCATAGTTTTGTAGTGTTCCATGAATCAGGTATAAAACTTTTTCTATTATTAAAGTCCCTAATGGTGCCTATAAATATGCATCATAATTGTGATGATGACTCATTTTTTCCTTTTCCACACCCATGGCCTACAGAAGTTCCAGATCCAGAGACTGAATACCAGCTTCATCTGTGACTTATGCCATAGCTGTGCCAAAGTTGGATCCTTAACTCACTGTGCCAGGCCAGGGATCAAACAGGGAACCCCACAGAGATGAGCCAGATCATGAACCCACTGTGCCACAGCTGGAAATTCTAATGTTGACTCACTTTGTTGATTTCAATTTAAAACCAATTTAGTGTAATATTCAAGGAAATAACTTATAAAATCCAAAAGAAAAATGAGATCCTAGAATTTAAATGTCACATTTGGCAATGTGTGGGGTAATTATTGTGGCATAGGTGTGTGTTTGTTCTCCCTCATGTATCTCAAGGGCACAGGTCACCTGTAGAGATGCTTGATGGCTAAGTATGTGCAACTGTGAAGTTGGGCTGTGTGCACTCCACTCTAACTGGCTGTGTGCCCTTCAGCAAGATCCTATGTCCTTCCAAGCTTCCTTACTCACATTGGGTACATGAGGATAATCCTAGTACTTATGTCAGAGAAGCAAAGTGAAGGTTTTAGGAGGTAATGTTTAGAAATCTTTCACATAAACCCAATACAGAGTAGTGTCCAAAAGGATCCTCACCTCCTCAGACTCTAAAAAAGTCAGAATTTTCAGGGGTCAGTCTGGGAAAATAAGCCTAAGTGTTTAAACTGAAGCTAGTGCTTTAGTCAATACCATATTTACATAGCAAAGAATCTTCAACTAACTTCTCTTCTTGGTTAATCTTTCAAACAGTTTTTTAACAGAGAACAAGCAAAAAAAGAAAAAAAGAAAAAACTGGCTGCATGTTGGGACCAGGGGTGGGGGTAGGGGAAGAGGCAGTTTACCATACACCCAATTATTTGCTCTGCCATCTTCTTCTTGAACAATGTTTTGAGTCTTTGAGGGGAGGAAGTAACTGAACACACTGGTTTTGTGACACCCAGATTTGGTTCCTCAAAGATCAGATTTGATCACTTAGTATTTAGCAACTAAGAGAATGTATAACTTACAGCACAAGGTCTCAATAAACACAAGATGTATTTATTACTTTGAATATTTTGAGAATTGATGCATTTTTTTTCCCTTAATGCACACAAGAAGCTTATGCAGAAAACAACTTAACCAAATTGTAAATTTAGTTAAATCATCTAAAATAACCCACCAATGTTATGTCCTTCCCATGTTAGAAGTAGTTGAATTGTCAGCTTATTACATTTGCTACGGAGTTTGTAACCTTTTTAAAAGGGCTTTCCTCACTGTATTCTTATAATTTCCCTATGAGGGAAGACAAAATTTATTGTAATTATATTACAAATGAGAATACTAATGTACCAAGTGGCTGAGAGACTTGACTAAAATCACAAAGCCCCACAGCACAGAAGTATAGGGAGAGAGAGAACCAGGACACCAGGCTCTGGGCCTGATTACACCTCAAGTGTGTTTGTCTGGGCATGTATAAAACTCTCTGCTTGACCTAAAGGCCTCACGGTGTCATTCTGAGAAATAAGAACAACAATATATGAAATGTGAAAGTATGTTCAAACCCACATAGTGATAGACAAATATAAGATGATATTACATGATATGAAAATCATGTTATGAAGTACAGGCTAAATCTAGCTCCAACTTCTATGTAAAAGAAAGGTGATTTTTCTACACTGTTCAGAGAGACAAGTGCCATAAAAATCTCTTATGACAGAAATTTTTTTTTAAATCTCCTAAAGAAAGGAGGTTTTATTATTTCCTACTGGGAGGGAAAAGAATTCTTAGAGGAGAATGTGGCAAGAGTCACGAACTTTAAATCAGGATACTTGGGTTTAAATCTTGCCTTTGGTACCAAGTAACCACGCAATTTTCTCACATTTTTTGGGGAAAATGTAGACCTCTATTTAACTTCTGTAAAGTTACACTAAAAAAATATCAAAGATCTTTTTCAGCTCTGACACTATCGTTTGCTATAATTTTGCTTTCTAAGTAGAGGACCTCTGTGAAATTGCTAAATACAATAACACTTCAGTTGAATTGTGGGGCTCATGAATGCAGTGTTCTTAATAAAGGGATTTTTCAGTTAACTGGGAATTATCCCAATGTCTTATCTTTTCATATTCTTTCTCTCACTACTTTTTTGTTTTTGCTAACTCTCACTCACAGATTTTTCTGGCACGAAGATCTCTGATATTCCCTTTCCTCAGCCATTCCTCATGTTTTGTTGTTGTTGTTGTTGTTGTTGTTGTTGTTTTTTAAGTTCCACATTGTTCTCTTGCATTTCTGGCTGTAGAGTTTAAGGACTATCCTTGTTTTGCAATCCAGACAATCACATCTTCAGTGCTCCACATTTTTATGGCAAGGAGATAACCAATGTCACAACTTTACTGGAGAGTCTGTGACAAGCAGAATAATGACCACATCCCAAATGTGGACATGCTACCCTACATGGCAAAAGGGATTTTTCTAGATATGATTAGATGAAGGATCTTGAGTAGGGAGATTAGCCTGGGTTCTCCAGGTGGACCCAACCCAATTACAAGGGTCCTTTGAGGAAAAGAAAGGAGCAAGAGAGTCAGAGTCAGAAAGAGAGATGTGACTCTAGAAGCAGATGTCAGGAAAAATGTTTCAAGATGCTACACAGCTGCTTCTGAGGCTGGCACAAGGGGTCATAAGCCAAGAAAGGCAAGCAGTTTCTACAAGCAGAAAAAGGCAAGGAAATGGCTTCACCCAAGAGTCTCCAGAAAGAACTCACACCTGCTAAGCCCAGTCATACCCATTTCAAAATTTGACTTCCAGAACTGTGAGATAATCAGTTCCTGAGTTTTGAAACCACCATGTGTGTGGTAATTTGTTACAGTGCCAATGAGAAATGGATCGAGAACTGTCCATCTTCTCTGTAATTTGACTCATCTCTAAGTTGGACTCTGACATAACTGCTTATTCCTGGAAGACCTTAAGAATCTGTGTATATTCTGAAATTTTCCAGAAATGCTCCAATCCCCAAGTTAGTCATGTAAAAATAATTCAAAGAGAATACTTTCTATCACAACTTGCATTCCATTTATATTCCCCTTAACCTACTGCTGGCATAATTGATGTTCTCAGGTAATCACAATAAATGAACTTACAAGAGATTTCTAGATAATGTTTAAAGTTGTTTGCAACCCTGAGCTTATGTGATTACATTGTAAAAACAAATTAGAAATCACCCAAACCTATCAATTCATCTCTCCTTACCTGAATTACTCTGTGTGATTCTGAATACAGCATATATCATCTTGAATATCATTACTTAATATAATGTTTCTAAGATTCTCTGAATTACTGATTATTGATATCTAGATATTTCTATGGTTGGGATATCTACTTTTAAAATCCTTTCTACCTCATCTATTCATGTAGGACTTGGGAAGCAGCCCTCTCACCATCCAAACATACTCTACTGGCAATTCTTATATTCTGCAGTGGAAACACTCAGTTTCTCGATTTCTTAATAATGATGGGAAGTTAGATGAAGTGAAAGTAATAGCTGTTCACTGGTGATCATGAGTGGATACATGGAAGGAAACAATTCAGCACATTTCCTTGAAGATGGATTAAGTCACAGAGAAAATGTTAGTCTGGGAAATAGGGAGGCAGAAAAAGACTAACCATAAAAGGGGGAGTATAGGACTTCCCTTGTGGTACAGCACATTAAGGAAACAGTGTTGTCCCTGCTATGGCTCAGGTTGCTGCTGTGGCACAGGTTTAATCCCTGGCCTGGGAAATTTCACATGCTGTGGGCACAGCCAAACAAAACAAAGCAAAGCAAAACAAAACAAAACAAAACAAAACAAAAAACCAGGAAGTATACATAGAGAAAAATCCCAAGATGTCTTTGTAGTGTCATGGTATATTGAAGGTATTATACACAGCTAAATATTTGAGAAGCATGGGATTTAGGTCACTTGGACTTAGGAGATGTGGCTAGGGGAGTAAAGGGGACAAAACAAAAAACTCTCTGATCAATCAATGCTAAGGATTTTGGAGTTTATCCTACAGGACACAATAAGCCAATTGAGTACTTTAAGTAGAGAAATAGTATACAGTGTTGAATTTTTAATTCCTGGGACCCTACATGGATGCTAGATTTGAGTGAGATGGTTTTATGGGCAAGAATTCAAATGTAGAGGCTGTTTTAACACTTTGCAAATGATGAGGGTCAATGGTGACAAGTATGGAGGTGGAAATATTTATTAATTGGCATGAAAGTGAAATGATAATGACTGTTCTTCACCGCCACCACTATCACCAACACCAAGTTTTAAAATTTTGTAGTCATGAGGACCACCAAATAAGAAGAATAAAGGATTCTAAATTTTATTTTAAATATATAAGTATTTGAAAGACTAAGAATAAAAAGAGAAATCGAATAGGCAGTTGACAAAGTTTTACTGAAAATATATTTGGGGACTTCCCATTGTGACTCAGTGGTAATGAACCCAACTAGTATCCATGAGGATGTGGGTTTGATCCCTGGCCTCACTCAGTGGGTCAGGGATCCAGCATTCCCATGAGCTGTGATGTAGATCACAGACGCAGCTCGGATACAGCATTGCTATGGCTGTGGTATAGGCTGGCAGCTACAGCTCTGATTTGACCCCTAGCCTAGTGTCCTAAAAAAAATTTAAATAAAAAATAAAGAAAAAGAAAATATATTTGGGGCATTATCAGTACACAGATGGTCAAAATCTTTTGGCTTTTGGAGACTTGATTCTCTAGTCTCACTAAAGATATGGTACTGGAAGCATAACCTCCATGAGCCCCAGTTTTCTCATGAATACAATGCATATTATAATTCCATAACTCGTGATGTTTTGTACAGTTCTTATAGCTATAAAACACTTAACATAATGCCTATACACAGAAAAGGTTTAATAAAAAATAGTCAATTTAGATGAAGTTATGACAGTAACTGCTCCAATGATACTACAGAGGATGACATTAGAGTAGGAAAAGAACAAAGCCATGGTGTTACATCTCTATCTAAATGTTGGGCAAACAAGAAATCAATGAGGATATTAAAATGAAAGTGGGGTAGAGAGACAGATACAGAGGTAAGAGAAACAGTAGAGTGTCATGTTACAGAAATTGGAAGGATTAATGTCTGTGGCTTTGCTGTCCACCATTGACCAGTGAAGGATAAAATCTATGACATAAGGTAGACCAATGGGATTTCCTCTGCTAAAGTCTCTGAATCTTTGTACTTTGATTCAAAAGCAGGGAAAATTGTATCATTATTCATTCTGTAAGTGGTGACCTGGCAGTCTGTTTGATAGCCCAAAACCTGTTCATTTCTGAGTTTGCTTCCCGTTTCCCAATTTATTATGTAATATCTTTCCCTTAAAGTGGTATGTGTTGCTTGCTGGCAAAAAAAACAAATAAACAAACAAAACAAAACAAACAAAAAAAACAAACCTAATTGAAATAGAAAGAAGAGAACAGTTACCTTCTTTCAGGCATAAAATAAAATAGTAACCAATACATCGCCATCAGATCTGACAATCAGAAGAAGATAAAGCCCGACTGCAGTGGACTATGAAGAGTGTGAGAGATAAATTATTGGAGACAGTTAAGTGGTATTATCTTTGGGGCAAAAACACATGAGAAGAATAAGATTTAAAAAAAATCAAGTGCTAGAGGATACAAAATGAGTGTCAATGAGTGTCTTCACTTTGTTTGGACTATTTAGATGGTTTCCTTCTTTAGATATGAGAGACATAAACATGTTTTTAGTCCAAGAGAAGCCAATAGAGAATGCAATTTTTAAGATAAAGGAGAGAGAGGACTAATAAAGGGAACAGGAGAGGAAAGAGGCAAACAAACAAAAAATATATAAAGCAGTTATGGAGTGCTCACTATTGGACATGAAGAAACACACCCTATCTTGGAATCTATATATACTCAAAGAGGGTGTGAGCAGGGAAGCTAAGAAAAATCATCTGCTGACTTCAGTTTTCTCCTTATAATAGACACAAAGATCATCAACTAAGATCAAATATGCATGGGTAAACAGGTGATTTCAAACTCTAATAAAGTTTGGAACAACTTTTAAGGAAGAGATAAACATGAGAAAGAACAAATGAAAGACTTAATGGAATGTGTTGAAATCCCTAGAAGTTGGGATTTGTGATTAGATGGTTGTGGTCAAAAGAAGGTACAAAATATAGAATCTAGGAATCGGGGATGGTGGTGTTTCAAGTTCAAAGATAAGTATCCAGTCTTACATTTAGGTCTTTAATCCATACTAAGTGAAGTAAGCTAGAAAGAGAAAGGCAAATATCATATGATATCACTTATATGTGCAATCTAATAAAAATGATATAAAAGAACTTATATACAAAACAGAAACTGACTCCCAGACTTCGAAAACAGATTTATGGTTACCAAAGAGTTAAGGTCAGGGTGGGGGAGGGGAGAATAAATTAAGAGTCTGAGATTAAGATATATAGAGTACTATATATAAAATACTCAACAAGGACCTACTGTATAGAACAGGAAACTCTACTCAATATTCTTTAATAACCTATAAGGAAAAAGAATCTGAAAAAATAGATATATATGTATGTGTAATTGAATCACTTTGCTATACACCTGAAATTAACACATTGTAAATCAACTACAGTACAATTTAAAGAAAAAAAATAGATCATAGAAGATCACTGAGAAGTCAAGAACAGAAGTGTCCTGAGATAAAATTGGGGAGGGTGGCTACTGCTTGTTCACCTGAAAGAAAATTGAGGGAGTGTGAAATTAACATGGGAGTTTATCTTTGAGGTTAAATAGCAGGTATAGTGGAGATAAGAACCTGAGAAATCTGGAACAAAAATGGTAACAGAAGAGGGGACTATGATTTGGAGTTAGCATTGCAGATGTTCCTAGTGAGGTTTAGATTCTCCTGAGAATAGCAGTGATGGATGACATTGGCTTTAAGTAGAGCCAAAATGTGAAGGCTTATATTAGAGTACAGATATAAGTGATATCATATGGTATTTGTCTTTCTCTTTCTGACTTACTTCACTCAGTATGAGTGTCTCAGCTTGGGGTTAATAGATAAAAACTACTGCCTTTGGAATGGATTAGCAATGAGATCCCACTCTAGCACTGGAAACTACGTCTAGTCACTTATGATGGAGCATGATAATGTGCAAAAATAGAATGTGTATGTGTATGTGTAACTGGGTCACCATGCTGTACAGGAGAAAAAAAATTGTATTGGGGAAATAAGTACTAAAAAATGATAATAATAAAAAAAGAAGTATAGAATGGGAAAAAATTTTGAATAAAAGTGGTAATAGTTTTAAAAAAAAGAATGTGAAGGCTGATGGATTGAAATCTCTTAAGATGATACTAGGAGGTTGAGAGAAGGGTAAGGGGCAACAAATCCCATCAATGAGGGAGTGTGAATAAATAAATGAGAGGTTGGTTGACAGAAGAAACAAAAGTTAATGCAGCTAGAGGAGAGAAACCAGAGCAGAAAATGTATTTTTCATAAGATTGGATTAGTCAAGGGGTAGAAAGTAGCAAAAAAGCTAAGAGAATATAAATTCACCCCTCTGCATCTATTGAGAATAAAGGAATAAAACCAAAGAAATAGAGAAAAAGTAGATATATTTCTACATTTGATTAGATGAAAATTAGATGCAGATTAAGTAGGTTACATCATCATACAACCCAATATATCTGTTAGTCATCTGCAATATTTTGGCTTTAGGATTTGTTGGGTTTTTTTGGGGGGATGATTACTCAAGATATAAAAGTGATCATTCTTAGCAAAGTTCCTCATTCTTCCCAAGATTTCTCTCATAATAAAGAATTTGGTAGGAATCTTAGCACAATATTGATGCCTCTGGCTGGAGACAATTTTCCTATATATTGCCTGTCTTTATTGGATAAGAATGATCTGGTCTTCTTGGCTCTTAGCATTCTTTTTCAATAGCTACATTTTGGTTGGTGAATAGCAGCTAGTATTAAGATTTGTTTATGTCTAAATCTTTTACACTCAAAACAACTACTATTCAAAACACATGCCCCAAAACACAATACTTGAAGCTACAGCTCTATACAAATAAGTAATTACTTAATAACTATGACTCATGTGTGATGACTAAAACATGTAATTTAATGAAAATTAGGGTTTTAAAACTGTGTCAAACATATATAATTTTTGGTAAAAGCATGAGATATTATTTACAAAAAATATTTCCATCCATATATAAAATGTTCTATCAAAATTGGGACAAAATTAGTACAAAAGAAGCAATCCTACCCAATCAACCCACCTAATTGTTCCAGGAAGAGGTGGATTTATTTAAAAAGAAAAAGAAAAAAAAAACCTCTGTTATCTGAAATTCCAAGAAATTTATACATATTGCCAAAAGATGTTTGGCTTTCTCAGAACACCAATACAGCATCCAATATAACATACCCTATTACAATGTCATTTAAAAACAATGTTCTTAATAAGCAACTATTCCAAAAACTATTATAAATTATACACATATATATAAATACATATATATGTATGTATGCATATATATGACTGAATTAGTAAAGAGATAGAAAGATAGATAGACAGATAGACAGACAGAGTTTTTAGGGCACACCAATGGCATATGGAATTTCCCAGGCTACGGGTTGAATTGAATCTAGAGCTGCCAGCCTACACCATGGCCACAGCAATGAGGGATCCAAGATATGTGTCTGCGACCTACACTACAGCTCATGGCAACGCTGGATCTTTAACATATTGACCAAGGCCAGGGATGTAACCCACATCCTCATGGATAATAGTTGGGTTTGTTACCTCTGAGCCACAACGAGAACTCCTATAAATCATATTTTAATCTCTGAACAGCATTTACCGAGTAGCAGGCTCAACTAGAACTGAAGGATTCAGTTTATTCAGTGAGGTGAACCATATTTTCTCAAAAGTTCCCCTTTAGAATAATTTCAGAAAGATTAATGGTTGGGAAGTAAATACTACTTTATATCAAACAAAACTGAGAAAAGCTAACTGTGTCTTAAAACATCTTCAGAATACCTTGGCTCTCTTCTTTGAGTCCTATTTTTATGGTTCTGTTTACATGTTAACCCTAATGTTAGTTATGCTAACATTTTTAGCAATTTTATAATGGCCTCTTAAGTAGACTCTCAACATCATGCCTGCCCCCTCCTTAAATCTATCCCACAAGATAGCAAGAGTGTCTTTTCAAAATGCAGTTCTGATCCTGTATTCTCATGCTTTAACCTTTTCTATAACCCTAGCTCAGCAGGCTTGATCCCTGACTTTTTTCTCTGATTTTACCTCGTTACTCTTCTTACCTCTCCACTACCACCATATTCCCTCCATCCACAGGGACCTCATCTAAGATATCCCTTCCTCATGTACTATTCTCCCTCCTCTCCCTCACTCCCTACCTTCTTGACTTATTTAACCATTTCTATTTCTCTTTTAAGACTCAGCTCACAGGTGATTGCCTTAGAGAAGTCTGCTTGACATCCTATGCTCCATCAAACTTACCTTTTCTAATGCTGTGCATTTTCCTAGCACTTAGGACAGCTTTGTAAAAGACTGTCTCCCCCACAAGACTGTGAGCTCCCTGGGACCAGAGACCATGAGTATACTGCCCATAAAGGTGTTGTCTATATCTACCTGGACACCTGGCATGCAATGGTCCTTCACTATGATCATACGAAAGAAAGAAGACAATAAATGAAGTGACATTATATAGAAGTATCCATTTAGCAATCCCTACTGTAAATTTATACAATTTTAATATGGAAACTTAGAATATTTCTACATTAAAAAAATCTGAAATTTACTGAAACTAAAGGTAATATTTTAGAACAAATTGAGGAAGAATTTGTTGGGCAAAAGATTACTGAGTGTCCTTTCAATGGACTGCTGCTTGTTTTTTTCCCTAATAAACCTCTCCTTTATTATGTGATTATAAAGAAGTCTGTGCTTCCGATAGTTTTGACCAGCCTGTATCAACGCACTGTAAATTGTAAAAAAAAAAAAAAAAAATTAGTAATATAAATGACTCTTGTCCACAGAAATGCAAATAAATTTTGTACCACTAGAGATAAATTAGTTTCTCTGCTATAAAAAAAGATGATTCCATATATTATATTAATGCCCTATATCAACTGATTTTTCAAATTCTTTTCAGCATTCCTGACTGCCCATATATATCCATCCTTCAGCTTCTTCAAACCAAATGTGACACCTTATCAATTCTGTAATTAATTAGTGAGTTAAATATCTTTGACACATGTATTATATTTGTATGCCAGCCATTATTTTATCATTTTGAAAATTATCTTTTAACAGCTCTTTTATGATATTTAAAATACAATTACAAAATTGTACTTATAAAATACAAGTACAGAAAAGTATGATTATTTGGTACCTCAAAGTATTAAAAACAAGTACCAAATAACTCAGCAGTTCTACTTGAATATTTTCCAAAGAACACAAAAACACTAAATGGAAAAGATATATTCACCCCTGTGTTCACTGTAGCATTATTTATAACAGATAAGATACGGAAGCAACCTAAGTGCCCACTGACATACATATGTGTGAGTGTGTGTGTGTGTGTGTGTGTGTGTGTATTATTCATCCATAAAAAAAATGAAATCTTGCCATTTGCAACAACATGGATGGCCCTGAAGAAGAATATGGTAAGTGAAACAAGTCGGACACAGAAAGACAAATACTGTATGATTTCATCTATATATGGAACCTAAAAAAACAAATGAACAGAGTCATAAATACAGTGAACAAATAGGTGGTTGCCAGAGGGGAGGAGAGTGGGGAGATGGTAAAACAGGTGGAAGAAATTAAAAGGCACAAACTTCCAGTTACAAAATAAATGAGTCACAGGAATGAAAGGTATGATGTGGAGAATACAGACAATAATAATAATAATATAATATCTTTGAATGATGGCAGA
Source organism: Phacochoerus africanus (assembly GCF_016906955.1). Lineage (NCBI taxonomy): Eukaryota > Metazoa > Chordata > Mammalia > Artiodactyla > Suidae > Phacochoerus > Phacochoerus africanus. The sequence goes on from NC_062545.1 coordinate 70,324,301, forward strand.
TAGTAACTACACTTAATGTGGTGATCATTTTGTCATGTATAGAAGTATTGAATCATTATGTTCTACACCAGAGACTAACATAGTGTTGTAGGTCAATAATACTTCAAAAAAACTCATAGAAAAAGAGATCAGATTGGTGGTTACCAGAAGGGGGGATAAGGCAATCAAAATATACAAATTTCCAGTTCTGAGATAAATAAATAAGTACTAGGTATGCAATGTATAATATGAAAAATATAATTAACTCTGCTGAAAGTTGTGAAGAGAGTACAACTCAAGAGTTCTTATCGCAGGAAAAATATTTTTTTATTTTTCTTTTACTTTATATCTATAAGAGATGATGGATGTTTAACTAAACATATTGTAGTAATGTGTTCATGATGTATCAAAGTCAAATAATGCCATGTACCTTAAACATATATAGTTCTACATGTCTATTATGTAATAATAAAACTGGAAAAAATGATATAAATAAATAACTAGATAAATAAATAAAATGTATCATTGTCACTAATGTCAAACTGTATCTTAACTGTGTATTGGTCAACACTAAGCAAAATATTTAGTAAAAATGTTGTTTGCATCTTTATTGTATCTTTTAAAAACATATTTTTGGTGTGTGTTTCATAATACACATATTATTATAATAACAACAGAAATACATGCACCAAACCAAATATCCCACTGATAAATATTCAACGTTAATAACAACTGCATATGGAGTGATTCCTTTGTTGGAAGCAGATTTAAAGTAACAATAAAGCCATTTCTCTCTATATGCACATACATATATACTCCATACATATGGAGTGTATATACCACTATGCATGCATATGCATACATGTATGCTCACATACACATGTGTACATGCTACTATGTGTTAATATGTATATATGCATGTTAATGCCCATGCCACTATACATACATATACATGCATATCATATACACACATACTACATGGCCTCTTCACTATATATACATATAATAATGCTCATGCCACAGATATAAAATATCATTTATATGGTATCATATATATACTATATATAGAGTATGTTTATATGGAAAGAAAGAATTGTTTTATTCTAACAAGGATTGAAAAACAGGTTTTTTTTGTTTTGTTTTTCACAAGAGCATCTATTGATTAACTTGCTGTATTTTATGTGATGACATGTAGCAAAGAGAAACATAAAATCACAAATGTTATTAGGCCCTTTTACAATTGTTAGTGAAATTGACTGCAAAATGTTTTAACCAAAAAACTACTTCCTATCATAATGAGAGAAAAAATATTTAAATAATCATTTTAAATTAAACAAAATTATTTAAATATTTAATTTCTTTACTAAATAGTTTTCTAAGAAAATTGAGTGGTGGTATATGTTCTTTTTTACTTGCCTGTGGCATGCAAAAGTTCCAGGGCCAGGGCTTGAAGCTTTGCTACAGCAGCAACCCAAACCATAGCAGTGACCTGAGACATTGCAGTGATAATGCCAGATCCTTAACCCACTGAACCACCAGGGAACTCCTGTTCTTTTTAAAATAATAATACAAATTCTAATAAAAAATAGTTGGAGGGGGGTAGCTTTTTTTTTTTTTTCTCTTGCTTTTTAGGGACACACCTGCAGCATATGGAGATTCCTTGGCTAAGGGTCCAATCAGAGACACAGCTTCTGGCCTATGCCACAGTCACAGCAACATCAGATCTGAGCTATGTCTGTGACCTACACCACAGCTTACAGCAACACCAGATCCTTAACCCATGGAGCAAGGTCAGGGATTGAACCTGTGTCTTCATGGATACTAGTCAGATTCATTTCTGCTGAGCCATGATAGGAACTCCTATAACCAACTTTTTAAACTCTGAAAATAATTCAGTCAAAAATATGGGATGTCACAAAAAGTAATTAGAGGTAGCAAAAGAGACAATTCTGGAAAAAAATTAAATGACTTGTGGAGTACATTATGAAAAGGTAAGATCACTTTATCTTTATATAAAATTACACTGGATTACTATAAATGACAACATGATGCTATGGTTATATTTGCATGTTGTACATGTACAATGCATATTCATAGTGGCTTTTAAGTTTCATTATTTTATTTGAGCTATAGTCACAGGCAAGTTTCTTTTTAAAAAGTAATCATAAACCTCAGATGTGCTTTTCATCGAAAGGTATAATGAAGATCAAATTTTCCTGAGACATGACAAATGTAATAAATTTCCGTGCAAACATGTGAATACCTTCAGCACATATTTTCAAATGAAAAATATAAACTGCAATATAAATATACATGTATTGTAGCTAATCAGTTGTGCAAACAAAACAAAACAGTGTACACGTGAATAGGAAATTTCCTTATAAAGAAATACGTGGATCTCAGGAGTTTGAGGTGTGTTGTTATGTGCCTTTACTTTTGTTCTGTTTGAATTATTTTGCTATTTATATATGTTATTTTCAACAAAGAAAACCTTTTTTTCTCACCTTGATTGAGCTTATGTATTTAAGTATTGCTTTATATATTCCCAGAGGTTGTTCCCATGATCAGTAGGATAAAAGAAAATAATAAGAATGATATGAAATGGACTGGACCATGTACAAGCTAATCAACGGATTATGCCAAACATTTTGGTTCTGTAAATTGTCTATGAATTCAAGCTCTTCCTCAAAATAGAAGTATAGAAGAAATTCCCATAGGTAGAAGAATTTTAAGAAAAAAAAAATTTGTTTGCTTGTTTTTTTAATAGCCATACCTGCAGCATATGGAAGTCCCCAGGCTGGGGGTCAAATCATATCTGCAGCTGCAGGCCTACACCATAGCCACAGCAATGCTGGATCTTAAACCCACTGGGCAAGGCCAAGGATAGAACCCACATCCTCACAGAAAATATGTCAGGTTCTTAACCTGCTGAGCCACAATAGGAACTCTGAAAAGTCATTTTTAATCAGAAGCATCCATAAACAGAGCTTAAACCAGTTGGAATAACTAAGAAAATGGTGTCCAGCCTAAGGTCATTGTGCATCTATAATAGGCAAAATAATGACCCCTTAAGAGTGCCCATGGCTTGAACTCTAGAAACTGTGAATATTTTATATTATATAATAAATGAGACTTGGCAGAAGTGATTACATTTTTGAATCTTAAAATAAGAAGAGTATCCTGAATACTGAAGTGAGCTCAATTTATTTATTTATTTATTTATTTTTTGTCTTTTTGTTGTTGTTGTTGTTGTTGCTATTTCTTGGGCCACTCCCGCGGCCTATGGAGGTTCCCAGGCTAGGGGTTGAATCGGAGCTGTAGCCACCGGCCTATGCCAGAGCCACAGCGACGCGGGATCCGAGCCGCGTCTGCAACCTACACCACAGCTCATGGCAACGCCGGATCGTTAACCCACTGAGCAAGGGCAGGGACCGAACCTGCAACCTCATGTTTCCTAGTCGGATTCGTTAACCACTGCGCCACGACGGGAACTCCTGAGCTCAATTTAATAACATGAGCCCTTAAAAGAGGAGAACTTCTGTAGTTCCTGTTATAGCTCAGCACTTTATGAACCCAATTAGTATCCGTGAGGATATGGGTTCATAAACCAGTTGGAATAACTAAGAAGTTGGTGCCCAACCTAAGGTCACTGGGCATCTACAGTCTGGAAGCCCTTGGATGAAGTCAATTCCTTGCCTTTTTCTGACCTAGAAACTTCCTGCCTTTCGCGGCTTGTGACACCTTGTGCCAGCTTCAGAACCAGTTGTGCATCATCTTCAAACTTTTTTCCTGACAACTTCTAGAGTCACATCTCTCTTGCTAACTATAGGAAAAAAAAACAAGAAAACCAAGAGCTGGTTCTTTGAAAAGGTAAGTAAAATTGACAAACCTCTGGCTAGACTCACCAAGAAGGGGAGAGAAAAAAAAACAAATAAAGTAAGCAAAAAAAAGGAGAAGTCACAATGGATACTATGGAAATACAAAAAACCATAAGAGAATACAACAAACAACTGTATGCCATCAAATTTGACAACCTAGAATAAATAGACAACTTTCTAGACTTATAGCCTGCCAAAACTGAATCAAGAAGAAATAGATCAACTGAACAGACTAACCACCAGAAATGAAATTGAATATGTCATAAAAACACTCCCTGCAAATAAAAGTCCAGGACCAGATGGCTTCACAGGTGAATTCTACCAAACGTACAAAGAGGAATTAACATCCATCCTCCTTAAACTTTTTCAAAAGTTTGAAAAAGAAGGAACAGTCCCAGAGACATTCTATGATGCCACCATCACCCTAATTCCAAAACCAGACAAAGATACCACCAAAAAAGAAAACTATAGGCCAATATCTTTGATGAATATAGACACAAAAATTCTCAACAAAATTTTAGCCAACTGAATCCAACAACTTATAAAAAAGATGATACACCATGACCAGGTAGGATTCATCCTCGATGCACAAGGATGGTTCAACATACACAAATCAATCAACGTCATACACCACATTAACAAAAGAAAAGTCAAAAACCACATGATCATCTCAACAGATGGAGAAAACGCATTTGGCATAGTCCAACATCCATTCATGATCAAAACTCTTACCAAAGTGGGTATAGAGGGAACATACCTTAACATAATTAAAGCCATTTATGACAAACCCACAGCAAATATAATACTCAATGGAGAAAAGCTGAAAGCCTTCCCACTAAAATATGGAACAAGATAAGGATGTTAACTCTCACCACTTATATTCAACATAGTATTAGAAGTCCTAGCTACAGCAATCAGACAAACAAAAGAAATAAAAGGCCTCCAAATTAGAAGAGAAGAGGTAAAATTGTAACTGTATGCAGATGAAGTGATACTATATATAGAAAACCCTAAAAACAACTCAAAAACTACTCGAACTGATTAACAAATTCAGCAAAGTAGCAGGATAAAAGATTAACATTCAGAAATCAGTCACATTTCTGTATACTAACAATGAAATATGAGAAAAAGAATATAAAAATACAATACCTTTAGGGAGTTCCTGTTGTGGCACAGTGGAAATGAATCTGACTAGGAACCATGAGGTCACAGGTTAGATCCCTGGCCTCACTCAGTGGCTTAAGAATCCGGTGCTACAGTGAGCTTTGACGTAGGTTGCAGATGCAGCTTGGATCTGGAGTTGCTGTGGCTCTGGCGTAGGCTGGCAGCAACAGCTCTGATTAGAACCCTAGCATGGAAACCTCCATATGCTGCGGGTGTGCCCCCCCCCCAAAAAAGGCAAAAAAATACAATACCTTTAAAAATTACACCCCAAAAAATCTACTGTGAATAAACCTGACTAAGGAGGTGAAAGACTTATTTGCTGAGAACTAGAAAACATTAATCAAGGAAATTAAAGAGGATGCAAAGAAATGGAAAGATATTCCATGTTCATGGGTTGGAAAAATTAATGCCGTAAAAATGGCCATACTATCCAAAGCAATCTATAGATTCAATGCAATACCTATCAAGGTACCCATGATATTTTTCACAGAACCAGAGCAAACAATACAAAAATTTATGTGGAACCACAAAAGACCCAGAATTGCCAAAGCAATCCTGAGGAAACAAAACCAAGCAGGAGGCATAATGCTCCCACATGTCAGGCAATATTACAAAGCCACGGTCATCAAGACAGTGTGGTACTGGTACCAAAACAGACATACAGACCAATGGAACAGAAGAGAGAACCCAGAAATAAACCCAAACACCTACAGTCAATTAATCTTTGACAGAGGAGCCCAGAATATAAAATGGGAAAAACACAGTCTTTTCAGCAAGTGGTGCTGGGAAACCTAGACAGCCGCATGTAAACCAGTGAAACTGGAACTCACCCTCATGCACAAAAATAAACTCAAAATGGCTTAAAGACTTAAATGTAAGATAAGACACCATCAATCTCCTTGAAAGGAAGATAGGCAAAACACTCTCTGACATCAACCTTACAAATGCTTCCTCAGGTCAGTCTCCCAAAGCAACAGAAATAAAAGCATAAATAAACCAATGGCACCTAATCAAACTGACAAGCTTTTGCACAGCAAAGGAGGACCATAAAAAAAAAAAAAACTTACAGAACAAGAGAAAATAGTTTCAAACAATGCAACTGACAAGGGCTTAATCTCCAAAATATACAAACAACTTACACAACTCGACAGCAAAAAAGTCAACCACTCAATGGAAAAATGGCCAAAAGACCTGAATAGACATTTCTCCAAAGAAGATATACAGATGGGCAACAAACACATGAAACAATGCTCAACATCCCTGATCATTAGAGAAATGTGAATCAAAACTGCTATGAGGCACCACCTCACACCAGTCATAATGACCATCATTAATAATTCCACAAATAACAAATGCTGGAGGGGGTGTGGAGAAAAGGGAACCCTCCTGCACTGTAAGGTGGTACAACCACTATAGAGAACAGTATGGAGGTATACATAGAACTACCATATGACTCAGCAATCCCACTCTTGGGCATATATCCAGACAAAACTTTCCTCAAAAAATACATATGCACCTGCATGTTCATTGCAGCCTATTTACAGGAGCCAAGACATGGAAACAATCCAAATGATCATTGACAGATGATTGGATTAGGAAGATGTGGTATATATACACAATGGAATACTACTTAGCCATAAAAAGAAAAAAATAAAGCCATTTGCAGCAACATGGATAGAACTAGAGACTCTCATACGAAGTGAAGTAAGTGAGAAAAAGACAAATACCATATGATTTCACTTATATCTGGAATCTAATATAGGGCACAAATGAACCTTTCCACAGAAAAGAAAATCATGGATATGGAGAACAGACTTGTGGTTGCCAAGAGGGAGGGACTGGGAGGGACTGGGAATTTGGGGTTAATACATGCAAACTATTGCCCTTGGAATGGATAAGCAATGGGATCCTTCTGTATAGCACTGGGAACTATGTCTGGTCACTTGTGATGGAGCATGATAATATGAGAAAAAAAATGTATTCATGTATGTGTGACTGGGTCACCTTGTGCAGCAGAAAACTGACAGAACACTGTAAATCAGGTATAATGGAAAAAATTAAAATCATTATATAAATTTTAAAGGAAAAATATAAGTCTACTAGTATAAAAAATAAAGACAATAAAGAAGAAAAGAAATGCCACTGAACTATGAATATTAGAACAATATGATACAGTTTTTCATCCATGAGGTAGACAAGTATTTTGGGAATTTGAAGAAACATATATTCTGATACACTGCTGAGAGTATTTGGAAATTAATTCAACATTTTAAAGTGCAATGTGGCAGTATATCTTAATTTTATATTTGCCACTTTCTTAATCAGGAAATTCTATCCTAGAAATATTAAAAAGATGTTAATTTCCTTAATGATTATAACACATTAATATTGATAACCATATGTTGATATTTTTATTTTTATTTTTATCTTTTGTGGCCACACCTGAGACATGTGGAAATTTGGCCTAAGGGTTGAATAGGAGGTGCAGTTGCTGGCCCATGCCATAGCCACATCAATACCAGATCCAAGCCACTCTACGACATATGCCAGCAGCTGGCTCTGTGGCAACACTGGATCCTTAATCCACTGAGTGAGGCCAGGGATTATACCCTTATCCTCATTGAGACTAGTCAGGTTCTTAACCTGCTGAGCCACAATGGGAACTCTAACCATATGTTGATCTTACAAATAAGTAATATGAATAATACTACAATATGCCAGTAAATTATTTACATCAATAAAAAAAGAATGCATCAAATCAATATATAATGATGTTGAAAGATTTCCCAGATATTTAAGTGCAAAAATGTTTGGGGATGATATGGACAGTATATGATTTCACTAATTTAAAAAGTCCACAAAAAAGAGGTATACATCTCTACATGTCCATGTATACATAAACATACATAAATGCATAGAAAATAGTCCGGATGATATTTTCAAACTAACTATAGTTATGTTTGGGAAACAACTCCAACTAGAGCAGCAGGCAATAGGCACTTGGCACTCAAGAATAATTAAATAATTGGTTTAGTTTGAGTAAAAAAAAATGGCACTTAGTTTACATACAATTTATAGATTTCAAAGTTTTTTTAAAACAGAAGTAGAAAAGAAACTAAGCTAGACAAATTACACTGAATGGGGTAAACTAGTCTTATAGTGACTAGTTCCAACACCAGTGATTGGGGACCACTCTAGAAACAAATAAGATGATTTTATCTCTGGCACTGGCACCAAAGAAAGGATCCGTATGCCAGATAAAATGTTCCTCATTAAGGAAAAACTAAGAGGGTGTTTTACACAAATACTCTCCTGCCACCTCTCTTCCAAATGTAAGGATGTCTTAGACAGACTGAAAATACATTGCTTCTCTTTCAAAATAGGCAATCTTAAGGGAGCCATATTGACCAAGATATTGAGATGGTAAGAGTAGCTTCAGACAGGAAAGGCAAGCAAGATACCTGGTGTTTCCTGATGTGGTGGGAAAACACTGACTACCCAAAGATGCCACATTCTAATCCCCAGAAATTGCAAATATATTAACTTATGTGGCAAAGGTGTGACTAAAAATCTTAAATTTTTCTCCCATTCCCTAGGCTGTCTTTCTGGTTTTTGTGTTTTTGCTTTCTTGTACAAAACTTGTAAGTTTGATTAGATTCCATTGGTTTATTTTTGTTTTTATTACTGTTTCCTTGAGAAAGTGACCTAAGAAAACATTTTTGACTTTATTTTTGTGCATTGTGTGAGGGTGTATTCTAGTTTCATTGATTTACATTCAGCTGTCCAGTTTTGCCAGCACCACCTGCTGAAGAGACTCTCTTTTTCCCACTTATATCCTTGCTTCTTTTGTTGAAGATTAACTGACCCTAGATATCTGGGTTTATTTCTGGGATCTCTATTCTGTTCCATTTGTTTGTATGTCTGTTTTTGTACCAGTACCACATTGTCTTGATTAATGGAGCTTTGTAATATTGTCTGAAGTCTGGGAGAGTTATGTCTCCTACTTTTTTTCCCCCCTCAGGATTCTTTGACAAACCTGGGTCTTATGATCCAACTGACAAGTGCTTAATCTCCAAAATATACAAACAACTCATACAACTCAACAGCAAAAAACAAACAATCCAATTGAAAAATGGGCAGAAGACCTAAATAGTCATTTCCCCAAAGAAGACTTATGGATGGTCAATGGGCACATGAAAAAAGGCTCAACATCACTAATTAGAGAAATGTAAATCAAAACTACAGTGAAGTACCACCTCAGACCAGTCAGAATAGACATCATTAATAAGTCTACAAATAGCAAATGCTATAGAGGGTGTGGAGAAAAGGGAACCCTCCTTCACTGTGGGTGGGAATATAAACTGCTATAACTACTATGGAAAACAGTATGGAGGTACCTTGAAAAACTAAATATAGAACCACCATATGATCCAGCAATCCCACTCTTGGGCATATATCTGGGCAGAACTTTCATTCAAAAACATACATGCATCCCTTTGTTCATTGCAACACTATTTGAAATAGCCAAGACATAGAAACAACCTAAATGTCCATTGACAGATGAATGGATTAAGAAGATGTGGTACACAGACGCAATGGAATACTACTCAGCCATAAAAAAGAACAAAATAATGCCATTTGCAGCAACATGGATGGAACTGGAGATTCTCATACTAAGTGAAGTAAGTCAGAAAGAGAGAGACAATACCATATTATATCACTTATATGTGAAATCTAAAATACAGCGCAAATGAACCTATCTATAGAACAGAAACAAACTCATGGACATAGAGAACAGACATGTGGTTGCCACATGGGGGGAGGGAAGGGGAATAGACTGGGAGTTTGGGGTTAGTAGATGCAAACTATTCCATTTAGAGTGGATAAGCAATGAAGTCCTGCTATACAGCACAGCACAGTGAATTATATCTAATACTTGTGATGGAATATGATGGAAAAAATTATGAGAAAAAGAATGTATACATATGTATGACTGGGTCAATTTGCTGTACAGCAGAAATTGACAGAACACTATAAATCAACTATAATAATTTTTTTTAAAGAAAAAAGAAGACTGGAGTTCCCGTCGTGGCTCAGTGGTTAACGAATCTGACCAGGAACCATGAGGTTGCGGGTTCGGTCCCTGCCCTTGCTAAGTGGGTTAAGGATCCGGCATTGCCGTGAGCTGTGGTGTAGGTTGCAGACATGGCTCGGATCCCGCGTTGCTGTGGCTCTGGCATAGAGGGAGGCTGGTGGCTGCAGCTCTGATTCGACCCCTAGCCTAGGAATCTCCATATGCCGCGGGAGCGGCCCAAGAAATGGCAAAAAGACAAAAAAAAAAGGCAAAAAAGAAAAAAGAGGACTAAAAACGAAATCTTAAATTTTTTAAAAAAATATTCTTTTCATCCATGTGTGTCCAGTGTAATCACAATAGTCTTCTTCAGAATGAGACAGGGAGTTCCTGTTGTGACTCAGCATGTTGAGATCCTAACATTGTCTCTTTGAGGATGTGGCTTTGATCCCTGGCCTCATTAATTGGGTTAAGGCTGGAGTTGTGGCAAACTGTTGTGTACATCTCAGATGTGACTCAGATCTGCCATAGCTATGGCTATGGTGTTGGCTGGCTACTGCAGCTCCGATTCTACCCTTAGCCTGAGAACTTCCATATGCTGTAGGTGCAGCTATAAAAACAAACAAAATGAATGAGGAAGGCTGCCAGAGAATATCTGAAGATATCATGTTGCTGGCTTAGATGGTGGCCACCGATACCTGGACTTTAGGCCTGTGAGGCCCGTTTTGGACTTTTGACATCCAGAACAGTAAGATTAATTTGTTCAATTTGAAGTCACTAAATTTCATGGTCATTTTTTACAACATGAATAGGAAACATACAACTGGGAAGTGAGTTTGAATACTAAACCACTAAAAAGTTATGTCCTGTTCAAATATATATACAAAAGATGTAAATGGTTCTTCCCAAGGAAAAAAGAGCTGTTAGAAAACACCCTCAAAATGCTTTGAATAAAAGTCCTTGACTTTATATCTATTCATTGCTTTTACTGCCTTATGGTTACTAAGGGGCTTTAGGAAAAACCTTGCCAAATCCCTTCATATCGCAGATAAGAAAACTGAGTCCTAAGGAGATGAGGTGATTAGACACGCACCTATTAGCGAAAGAATTAGAACTAAGATGTCCTGATATCACCAAATGGTCTAAAATATGGAGGAGGGAAATAAAGTGTGGCCCCCCCCAAACTTTTCTCTAGCTACATATACCTGGAAAAATTTTAAATGAAATACTATGGCGTACATGCTAAGGTTAGCCCACCCTTTATGTATGACAAAAGGAATATATTAATAAAAGCTGGAGACTGTTCAATGCAGAGTCAACTGTCAAGAGAAAATGTGTGTACTGCCAGTTTTAAAGGGAAAAAAGAGGCATTTATTTGCTAGTCTCCTCTAAATTTCTCTGGAGTAACTTTTAAAAAAGTACCTTACTGAAAGAGAAGAGAGCAAAGATGGGTTCCTTTGCATACTAATGGATAACTAACCAAAGACTAATAAAGATTTAGTGATCATGCTGATTAGATTATTATGGATTGCTTTTTATTCTGCAGGCAGTGCCCACACCCAACTTCTATTACAAATTATGCAATTAAATATAGCTTAGAAAACTGTATTTGTATCTATCACAGAATGTCTATTTGTTGTAATGGTGCAAAGGATAATGCCGTGGAAGTTCTAAGAATCAAGATAATCACCTGAGACCTTCTATATAAGTTTTTTTTTTTTTTTTTGGTGTGTGTATCTACCATTAATGTACACAAAAGGCAAGAGAATAAAAATATTTATATGGATTAATTTAATAAAATCCAATATATTCTCAATTACAAAGCTTTTAAAATGACCGGTGCCTAACATCAACTTGCTTGGAAACACTCTAAGCCAATACACTATGTTACTTTTATTTCCACCATTAAATTCTGAAAATTAGTCACCATAGAAAAAATGTCTTATGCCAAATAGGGCTATAAAATAAAAATATTGAAAGTTTGTGATGATTTGGATCCTTTTTAAGGACACTGGAATATATTCAAATTAATGTTTCTTAATCTATAAGTGGACAGCTCCCAGCTAGTATATTTCCCATCTAATTGAAATACATAAGAATGAGTTAACACAACAACCTTATTTGTAATTAAATTTTGGATTTAGGTTAAATGCACTTCAATCATAAAAGGTCCTGGACAAATCTCTTCTTGGCAATAATGAAAATATTCGCATATTATGAAATGCTAATTTTTGGACACTAGCAACAAATAATACACAAAGAAAAATACTTAAGACTGGTATAATGAAAAGTATTCATCCAAACTGACATTTACTTTGAGATGAGTTAGTTCTGCAATTTCTCATCCTAAAACATCATTTGTATCATCTAATATAATTCAAAATCCTTTGCCAGACTCTGGGAATAAATTCACATCCTCATTACTTCTTATGCATTTTTTGATTATTTATATCTTTTCTAATGTAGCTTTACAGACTAACTTAAATATAATGTGGATATTTACAATAAGTATAGAATAAAGAAGAAGAAAGACCATGTCATTTTGTTAGAACTGATACTTTGGGAGCTTCCTAAAAAGAGGAAATTAAAGTGTTAAGATTTTTTATATCTGTACATAGGTCTTGATCCCCAAGCCATGCACTGGGAGAGGTCATTGTGAAGGTTTAGCCTTAGGTTTTAATATCCACTGTAAAGGGATCATCTGGGAAAAACAAACTATCCTGAGAAGACTTTCAATAAGATTGTTCAGCCATAACATTTTTTTAAGGGCTCCCAGCATCTTTCAGACAATCTCTCAGAGGGGAGAAAGAAAGAAAGAAGGAAGGAAGGAAGGAAGGAAGGAAGGAAGGAAGGAAGGAAGGAAGGAAGGAAGGAAAGAAGGAAGGAAGGAAGAAAACACATGTTTTAAGTAGAAAAAGCCCCAAATGCACAATTTTCTGTTCACCTTTTTTAAAACCTTAAACTAAATAAGAAACTGCAAATCAATTCAATTTCCTCCCCCTTCCTGTTTTTTAAATAGCTTTTTTTCTTAACTGGTGCATTATTGTCAGTTAGACTATTACAGGCTTATCTGATGAAGGTTTGTTTCTTCCTGACCAGGTAAGATCAGGTAATTAGTCCAAGTACTGCTGCCTAAGCTTGGTTTGATGGCTTAAGAATGGTAGTCACCCAGGATCCTCCTAATTGATGGCTCTTTCCCAGATTCCTGCCCATCACACTGCTCCCCAGTAGGTCTCCAGATTGCTCTCCACTGCATCTGCATTCCTCATCATTAAGGAAATAACCCAGGAGTCCTAAGCATCTGTTCTCTTAACGTTTTAGCAGTCAGAGTTTAGTCACATGACCTCACATAACTACATTATAAACTGGGAATTAAAGTCTTTATTCTAGCTGTCTTTTCCTCAGCTAATATCAAGGGAGTAGTAACTTTAGAAGAAGAGAGAAAATAGATATTGGGGAAAAAAGTCTTGGCCATATTATCCTAGTCAAATTTTGAGTATTTCAAAATAATTCAAAATTATTAGTAACTTTTTTCCCCCCTCTGTTGTTTAACCCTTCGGCCTCTGTTCTGCTTCTAGAAATTGTTTCCCCAGGTGGTGACTCAGGCTCTGATTCCTGTCCTTCATGACATCATGTGTCTTTCCACTGCCCTGAGGTCTGCTAGCCAATCCAAATCATCTTTTCTTGAATGAAAATAGATTTTGGATTTTTTTAAATGGACCTAAAGTATAAAATAAATATACAGGATTCCACAATTATATAAAATGACTGAATAAATAAATAAGGAGAGTAGACAAATCCAGACCAAAGGATTCCAAATAATTTACATATGTTCTTTTCCTTCATTGAGGTGGAGCATAACTCCACACTCTTTTAAGTATGGACTCTGTACGATTCCATTTCAAAAAGTAGAGTGTAAAAAGGAGAGAAAAAAGAATAACTTTACAGTGGAGAAACCTGACAAATGCTACCTCGGTCATGTGAATAACTGTGACAAGTCATACTGATGGCATGTATCCTTGAAATGATGTGATGAGAAATGGCACCTTACCTCTGCTGTCTTTCTCCCAAAGACCGAGACAACAGACTGGGTTTTTCTCAATCATGAGAAAAACATCAAACAAATCCCAACTGAGGGAAATTCTACAAAATACCTCACCAGGGTGGGTCTTTTATATTTAACCTTGAATTTATCTTTTAGTCTCATTCTCATTCATTATTTCCATCAGAATGAAATACAGATTATCATAAGGATCCTAAGTTTGGATATTAAATAATATTTAAATATATTTTATACTCTTACATAACCAGTTTCTCTTCCTAGTCAAATATTTTAAATAGTTTCTTTTAACTTTCAAAAAAGAAAATGATGCTCTAGTTTCAGAAAAGCAAAGTATATTCATCCAAGGACCAATTATCTTAGGAAGTTTTAAGTGTATGAAAGTGAAATATATTCTCAGAGTACTTTGTCGGCTAAAAAAGGATTATTATCACCTCCTACAATGCCTTAATATGAATTGTTTCAAAAACAAGACTTGCCATTAGGGTAATTGCTAAAAAGCAGTCTTTCATGAAATACTTTAAGTAGGTAGTAAGATGCAGTTTCACATGCTGTTACACATAAGAAGGCAAAGGGAGAAAAAACAAATCTTTTCATAGGGATACTTCAGTGTCTGTAATTTATTTTCTTCTCTAAATTCCCATTACCAAATCAAATATTATAAATTATCTAACCATAGTAAAAGCTTCAAACTGGTACACTTTTGAAACAGAAAAGAATGAGACATCATTTGAATACTTCCTGAAATGGGAATAATATTGATTTTGTGATGTAGACGAGATACTTATGTGATAATTCATTTAATTCAGAACAAAAATTATGAAGTGGGCATCTACTGGACAGGAGTAGAACCTTTAAGGTGCCTCTGATTTGTTTCATGATTCAGAGAAAAATAGCCTCACTTTCCTCACTTGCAAAGTAAAGGCTTATGTAGGAACCCAGTAGGGAGCACTTCTGAATTTGAGTCAGAGAACATAGGTCTGAGCCTCTGTACTGCTGTTTCTCAATTTTGTGTAGCAAAACTATTTACGACCAGTCCACTGAAGAATGAGAGAGCTAACAGCTTCCCTCAGCCCCGCTTGTTCCGTGCTGGAACACACCATAGTAACACTTTCAGGAAGATTTTTTTCTTTTCTGCTAAAGAGAATGTGAATTACCATTCCCTAAAATCTCACACATGTGGGCCTGTGCAGGGATCCTTGTCTCTACCATCCCTCTTTCCTTTGAAACTGTAGCTGTGTTGTTCCTTCCTGTATTTTTAGGTCCCTCTGAGATCCCCTCATAATAATGTCCTTAAATATATTATATAGTAAAGGGCTCCTCAAATTCCTCTTCCTGCCCTAGTCAGTTGCTGAAACAGATATTCAAAGGTTGAGCCATGCTAACTCAGTCTATCAGCAGCCAGAATCTAGAGTTCCTGTGTCTCTAGCTTTGAAGTAAAATCTTGTCATAGCTATTCAGTGAGTGGTATCTCTTATCTATTTCCCTCATTCTACTTGTACTAATTTAGTATAAATGAACACTTGCCCCATGTCCCTGACCTCATCCCAATTTGATAGGGACCATGAAAATCAGCCCAAATATTTTCAGTCCCACCTCCAAAGTTAAACATTATGGTTATACCTCCAACCACTGCTTGGGGTCTCTCTTCAATCCGGCTATCTCCTTGAATAAACCAAACTCTGCATAAGAATAAAACAATTACCCAGGGTATTCTGCTCCCCCACACTATTCCACATGCTTATATCAGTGGCCTAAAATGAGTAGAGATATTTTATGTTTTTATTTTTTTTTATTTTTAGGGCCACCCCTGCAGCATATAGAAGCTCCCAAGCTAGGGTTTGAACCCGAGCTGCAGCTAGAGCCTATGCCTCGGCCAAGCAACACTGTAACCAAGCTGCATCTGTGTCCAAATCTGTGAGTGAGGCCAGGTATTGAACCTGTATCCTCATGGATTCTTGTCAGGTTTTTAACCCTCTGAGCCACAATGGGAACTTCAGTAGAGATATATCAGGCCTTCTTGGACACTGTGATTTTGCTTCTTAGTCACCCTTCTTGGAGACCATCACTAAACTTACCAGTCCAAATTAAACTCAAATCATTCCCAGTGCTACCATTTGCCCACTGGTGAAGATTTGGATGTTTTACACTTAAATCTACATGAATTTTGATATAAATCTGACATTGATAACTAACCTCTTTTATATTTAACTGGGTTTCTGTCATCTTCTAGAACAAGATTATGGTCTTATACATTGAAAAGTCTTTTTCTCTGTATACCAATCTTAGTCTTTATGACAATGCTAGATAAAGTAGTGGGGAAAAAAAGCCAAATTGATCCCAAAGTCATTCAATGTTCTAAATAAGTTATTTTACTTTAGATATTCTCCCTATTACCTAAAATCCTACAATTTAAATTTGACTATTATTCACATGATCCATATAATGGGGCTTGTGTATACTAAGAACACATATTTAGAACTATAAAAACTATTTCTGAAATTTCACATTTTCTAAGTCACTCAATATCTCTAAAGAGAAATGAAAGTGAATTCTTTTTCAGCAATTAATAATACGTATTTCACAAAATTGACACAAAATAACCTATTTCATAGAATTTCATTATCCATTAACACTGTTTTTTTTTTTAATTTTCCATGTTAGGACAATTTATCTATGTTTAGCAATGGATATATTATATACTTTTCACTGTTAATTTTTTTCACTTTATATTTTCTTTTATTACATTTACTAATAGTTTAATAATCACATTAAATCACTGGAAATATAGTACATAATGCCTAAAATATTTGCTTAATTTAATTCTGCTATTTGCAAAATTAATCTCAATTTTATTCCAGCTACATTCATCATGTGTAATGTAGAATATACTTAATCAAAATAATAATATTTTTATAAAGCTATCTTCATAATGTTAAAATATAAGTATATAAAAATATAAATCTGGGGAGTGATGTCAGCATCATACGGCATTATTCATTTCTTTTTTCTCTTCTTATTCATTTACAACTAATCAGACATCCATAAACAACAACAAAAAAGTAACTCTGCACAGCATACCATTATACCTGGGATATTCATTCTTCTGTACAACAAAAAGCAAGTGTATTGGCATTTGAAGGAAGTGCCAGAGCAAGAGAAGTGACTATAGCTGAGGTGGGGAGAGGGCAGCAGTCAGTCTGACAGTAAGCCAGCATGACCTTTCTGGCAGAGGAGGTGGTGGGTGAAGGTGGAGAGTGGGGGTCTGCCCTGTTACTCACACTGCATCTGGAGGGACCAGCTTCTCCCTCCAAATAGAGACCACAATGACTGGAGGGATCAAAAGGAAAAGAAAATAGCAAGATAACAGAAGGAAAACATCCCTGGCTGTTTGCCTCAGAAGGCAAGAGAACTGCCCATGGAGAACTTCCAACTTAAGGATACCAAACATTTAAAAATAGTTAACACCTATCCTTCTAAAATTATTCCCAAAAATTGCAGAGGAAAAAAAATGCTTCTGAATGCATTCTTTGTCTGATACCAAAACCAGACAAAGATATCACACACACAAAATCACAGGCCAATATTACTGATAAACATAGATGCAAAAATCCTCAACAAAATAGTAGCAAACCAAATCCAAAAATACATTAAAAGATCATACACCATGATCAAGTATGGTTTGCCCCAGGAATTGAAGAATTTTTCAATATCTGCACACTGGTCAATGTGATACATCACATAAACAAACCGAAGAATAAAAACCAGGGAGTTCCCGTCATTGTGCAGTGGTTAACGAATCCAACCAGAAACCATGAGGTTGCGGCTTCAATCCCTGGCCTTGTTCAGTGGGTTAAGGATCCGGCGTTGCCTTGAGCTGTGGTGTAGATTGCAGACGCGAGTCGGATCCCGCGTTGCTATGGCTCTGGAGTAGGCTGGGGGCTACAGCTCCAATTCGACCCCTAGCCTGGGAACCTCTATATGCTGCAAGAGCAGCCCAAGAAAATGGCAAAAAGACCAAAAAAAAAAAGAATAAAAACCATATGATCATTTCAATAGATGCAGAAAAATCTTTTGATAAAGTTAAAACATACATTTATGATAAAAACTCTCAATAAAGTGATTATGGAGGGAATATACTTCGATATAATAAAGGTCACATATGACAAATCCACAGCTTACATTTTATACAATGAAGAGAAGTTTAAGACTTTCCTTTAAGAACAGAAACTAGGCAAGGATTCTCATTCTCACCACTCCTGTTCAATGTAATACTTCACCTCTTAACTAGAGCAGTTAGGCAAGACAAAAAATAAAAATAAAAGGCATGCAAATTAAAAAGGAAAAAGTAAAATTTCCCTTATTTGCTGATTATATGAGTCTATCTATAGAAAACCTCGAAGAACCAGTCAAAAAAAAACCTGTTGGAATTAAGAATTTCAGTAATGTGGCAGGATAAAAAAAATGAATGTACAGAAATCAATAGCATTTTTTTACACTAATAATAAAGCATCTGCAAAACAAATAAAGAAAATCATCTTATTAACAATAACATCAAAAATAAAATACTTAGGAATAAGTTTAACCAAGAAAGGCAATATATATACAATAAAAACTATAGAATTTTGCTGAAAGAAATCAAAGAAGACAAATGGAAACACATCCCAGTTCATGGATTGGAACAGTTAATATTGTTAAAATGGTGATACTACACAAAGACATCTAGAGAGAGGCTTGAAGCTATCCCATCAAAATACCAAAGGCATTCTTCACAGAAATAGAAGCAGCAATCCTAAAATTTGTGTGGAACTACAAAATATCCTAATATCTAAAGCAATCCTGAGAAAAAAGAACAAAGCTAGAGGTATCAAACTTCAGACTTCAAACTATATATCAAAGCCACAGTAATAAAAACACTGTGGTACTAGCACACACACAAAAAGATACACTAAATAATGGAACAGAATATAGAGCCCTGAATTGAACCTCAGCACACACAGTTACACAGTTAATATTTGACAATGGAGCCAAGAATATCCAATGGGAAAAAGATAGTCTCTTCAACAAATGATTCAGAGAAAGCTGGAGAAACAAATGCAGAACAATGAAACTGGACCCCTATCTCACACCACTCACAAACATTAACTTGAACTCAAAGACCTAAACCTAAAATCTGACACTATAAAACTCATAGAAAAACATAGCAAAGAAATGCATTGATACTGGTCTCGGCAAAATTGAGGGGGCATGATGCCAAAAGCACAAACAATAAAAGAGTCAACAAATGGGACTGCATCAAACTCAAAAGCTTCTGCACAGCAAAAGAAGCAATTAACAATATGAAAAGACAATCTACAGAATGGGAGAAAATTTTTGTAAACCATGTGTTAAATAAGGGGCAAATACCCAAAATTATTAGGAGACATGTTTCTATGATATTTTCTTAGCCTCTTTGCTTTTATTTTCTATGCTGAAAACTCCATCTTGTCCTGCTTTACTTTACCCCATCTTCCTGCTTGAAAAACTGTTGCAGTGCTGGTAAATGACTTAAGCTTAAGAACAAGACCTAAAGGCATAAGTTATTCATGTGGTCGGTTGAATGAGGACCTAATGCATTGTTCTAGGCATGCAGGACCTGTGCAGATAGGCACGCCATTTGCACAGCATGATATGTCCTCTAAAGAATAAGATGAAGATGAGCTTCATGGCCCCAAGGGGTTTATGTGCAGTTGTTAGCAGGATATGCATTAGCAAGGAGAACTGAGGTGCAAACCTAGACACGAGGTGCAAACTTAAGCACACCGAGTTGCTGCAGATACGCATGCTCTGCAGAAGCACAATGGTGATTCTCTAGAATGCTATGCATAGATAGCTGACACCAAGTTTCCTCAATGCTAAATTATTGTTAAATGCCTAAAGGTCAGAATAAAAGCTTAACCAGCTACCAGCTATGTGATTTTTAAAATAATAATTAAAAAACTATATCCTTCACTTATAGTCCCCTCCTCACTTAACATAATCCTAAAGAGCACAATAAAAGCAGTGTGGTTTCTTGAGGTGGAGATCTTGGTCCCTGAGACCTTGAGTCCCCTGGTTCCCACCTTTAATTAAGATAAATGTCTCTGTCTTTTTTTTATGTTAACTTTTTCCTTAAGTTTCACAGCACCCATTCTTCAGCCCTCACCTGCTGAGCTGGTCTTGGCACAAAATATATAAAGAACTCAGTCAACTCAATGACAAAAATAAAATTCTATTTAAAAATGGCAGATGAGCTGAATAGACATTTCTACAAAAAGAACATCAAAATGGCCAACAGACACATGGAAAGATTCTTAACATCATTAATCATCAAGGAAAAGCAAATAAAAACCACAATGAGATATCACCTCACACCTGTTAGAATAGCTATCACAAGTAAAACAAGAGACAATAGTACTGATGAGGCTTGGTAAAAAGGGAACTCATACATTGTTGGTGGAAAGGGAAATTTGTATTACCACTATGGGAAAAAATATGGAAGTGCCTCAAAAAATTAAAAATAGATCTACTATATCATCCAGCAGTTCCCTTCAGCTATACATCTAAAAAAATGAAAAAGAGATTTTTGACAATATAAATGCATTCCTATGTTTACTGCAGCATTATTTATTGATAATAGCAAAGATATTGAAAAAACCCAAATGCCCATCAGTGGATAAATGAATAAAAAAGATGTACATATACCCAATAACCTCCCACCTGTGACAACACTGATGGACCTTGAGCACATTATGCCAAGTGAGATAAGCCAGACAGAGACAAGTTCTGTATAATATCACTTATTATTAAATTGAATCTAAAGAAGTTAAACCTCTAAAAAACAGAAAATAAAATGTTGGTTACCAGGGTATGGGGGAGGAGGATTAAGAGTGATCATGCTCAAAGTACAAACTTGTAAATGTGTAGTAAATAAGCTATAGAGCTCTAATGCATAGTATAGTGAACATAGTAATATTATACTCTAATTATGATGTAATAAATATTGTTATATTAGTAATCATATTACAATATACAAATGTATAAAACTAGGTGTTGTGCACCTTAAAGGTATACAGTATTATACTTCAGATTTATTTGGTAAAAAATAAATAGCAAAACTAAAATCTAGACTTCTCAATTTTATGTTCTCAATCTACATAAAACAGATATAGATATTTAATGTCTATTTTAATGCAAATTATAAATAAAATTATTTATATAAGAAGACTGAAACCCAAATTTCCAAAGTTAGAATGA
The DNA here is from genome assembly GCF_016906955.1 of Phacochoerus africanus. Lineage (NCBI taxonomy): Eukaryota > Metazoa > Chordata > Mammalia > Artiodactyla > Suidae > Phacochoerus > Phacochoerus africanus. Next base: position 70,345,728 of record NC_062545.1, read on the forward strand.
AGAAACACTACCCTGAACCGGGCAAATTATAACTGGATAGAACCTACATTTTATGTAGGTCTGCTTATTGGCCTATATATTTAAATTCCTTTGTAACAACTTTTTTCTGTGATCTATCACAATTTTAGAACATTTTGAGCCTGATGTTGTACAAAAGTTTAAACTCTGTCAATCATTCAACAGTCAGATTGGCCCTACTGGAAAAAGATTTAATGGAAAAGAAGTCATAAATCAAAAGAAATACACAAGGAAAATGCCCTTTAGGAGTTACCTTATAGAAAGATCAATTATTCTGGGCAAGAAAGGGGAATTTGAGCTTTGTTTTTTGTTAGTGTGTGTGTGTGTGTGTGTGTGTGTGTGTGTGTGTGTGTGTTTAAATAACTGAAGTTATATTTACTGTTTTTCTTTTTCCAATATAACTGAAACATATTAAAATGCTGTCAGACTATTCAAAATGGAATATTTCTAAAAACTGATCTCATTGACAGGAATTTCAAATTTTTTGAAATATTTCTAGAGCATATATAAACACCTGCCTTGTATTTTCAGTCCTTCTGAAGTTAGATAACACGTAGTTCAGCCCTCACCCTCATCCAATTGATTGGAGAATTGAAAAGTTCCCATCTTAAGCCTCTATCTCAGCTCTCTCTTTTAATTTTTTAAATTGCGTATCAGCAAAAATCTTTATAAATCTGAGAGTAAAGTAACTTGTTAAAACCTAATAAAAATACAGTAGTTAATTGCCATGATTGGATTATTTTCGACTGGTATTCATGCTACAAAAAATAGCTGTATAGATAGCTAAGCGAATTAATTTATCTTTCTGTAGGGCCAATAGCATAAAAGGTTCCTTCAATAATAAACACGTTTCATCACATTCACTCATGGAGTATGTGACCAGATGTTAGAGTACGTAAGCAACAAATGCTTGTTGAGTTCTAGGCTCTGTGCTGGACATTGGGTGTAACAAAGAACATGACCAAGTCTGTTTTTCCATATTTGTCACAGTTGATGATTTCTCCTAATCTTCTTCTCTTGGGTTTTTGACCCTATGCCCTCTGGTTTATGCCCTCCCACCCCTTGGCCTAATTTTGTTCAGTTCCACTTCCTGTGTCAGATTTCTGAAAGATATAATTTGCTAGGGCTGAATTGAAGGTATCTTTTCTCTCTCTCCTGGATAATTCCATTCATTTCCTTGGCCTTAAATACCATTAATGTACTGATGATCCATCCACATGCCTTTTAGTTGTTTGCTTGTTTCTGAAAGAGAATAAGACTCAAATCACTGATAGTCAAAATTACCCTTGAGAATTCTTTGGGAAGTTACCTCCTTAGAGAACAATATATCACCTTTTATTCCTCCAGAACTGACAGAAATTGCTGTTTCATTGATAACCAAATAAAATGGCTTGTATTTAGGACCTCAATTATAACAAAGACAACATGAGTCTTTACACACTAAGACCTCAAAGTCTGGCAAGGTGCCCACACTGTGCAAGGTGTGTAGGGACTGAGGCTGTTCTTAAATCAGCAGAATTCTCTCTATGAACCCATACACATCCTGGAGATATTCTAAGTGAGATGATTTAAGTTGGAGTATGTGTGTGAATCTCCAATCTAAACCTTCTTAATAATAGCCAGAATCTTCTATATGTCTACTTGAACATTTCACAGCCACGTGAATTAGGACACATCCAAATCAGAACTCTGATTTTTCTCAGTAGAAACCAATTCCCCTGTAGCCTTCTCTATCTCAGTAAGTGCAGCATACTTTTATCTGGTTACTTAGAACTAGGAACTTAATCCCAAAGCTTTATTTTTCTGTCTGATTTCTCACTTATTAAGACCATTTACAAGTAACTTGACTTCTGTCATTATAACATACCTGAAAACAATTCAGTTCTCCATCTGCTATCTCATCACCCCAACCTAGGCACATAATTTTTCTCATCTCACCAGGACACCTGGTCTTTTTGCTTCTACTTTAATTCCCACCCCCATTTTCACTCTTCATCCTGACACATAGACACATGGATTTATTGCACACATATCTCAGAGAAAGTCCTCTTTTTAATACATAAATTGGATTATGTCTACACAACCTCTTGCTTAAAAGTCTTTAGTGACTGTCCTGTTTATTTCAAATAAAATCCATACTCTTTTATCTGGAGGAGCTCTTGCCCATCATCCATCCCAACCTCATTTCTTGTCATCCTTCCACTGTTTTTATTTTTATGAATATTTCTAGTTCCTTATAATTTTGAAGCTGTTTCCTCTATCTGGGCGATTTTTCCCCAGAATTTCATGAGTGTAGTTTTTTTCTTATCCATTAGGATTAGACATCGTAGCTATCTCCAAAAAGGGTCTTCACTGACTGCTCTGATGTTCTTTTGCAAAGCACTCTCTTCTTTGTTGCACAAACATCAGTTTTGTAGAAAGTTTTATTGAAGTAAATTTGATAAAAAATGACAGATATTTAAGTGATAAGTTTTGACCTATATATACAACCATGAAGGCATCAACAAAGCTAAGTAAGTGACTGTATCTATCGCCTCTAAAATTTTCTTCATGTCCTTTTACAATCCCTCTGTCACACCCTTCTCTGCCCATCCTCTCCTGTATTCCACCCCCACTCCCAGATAACTACACATCTATTTTCCCTCACTGTATTTATGTTTTCTAGAACATTATGGAAATGGCTCTGGTTCAAGCACTTTAAGGTGGAATTCCAAATATGAGTAAAACACTGTGCTGTGGGAAGGTGGAGTATTAAGAAAACATTTTTCTATAACCTTAAAAAGCTAAAAAGAGACATATGCAAAAGTTATAAAAGTAATTCTAATTAAGGTAAAAAATAGTTTGTAAGACAGATATTAATACTTGTACATAGCTTTAGGAGAGGCAAAGACCTCTTGTATTGGTAATATCAAGAAAGGCTCTCTGAAAGAGATAATATTCTGAACCCTGCCTTGAACAGAGGACTTAATTTTTGATAGATGGAATTGGAAAGAGCTAGATAAGGAGCAATTCTAAGCTAGTTAGGAACTGTATCAGCCAAAAGAATAATAAGATCAATGGGCTGAAAGAGAGAAAATATGATGTTTATGTGCAGAGCACTGAATAATCTATTTTAAGTAGAAGGTCCTGAGGGTGTAAAGAAGATTTTGGAGACATATTAGGACTGGTGCTTGGAGGTCCTTTGAAGTGAGGGAAAGGGACTAGCCCTAACTGAGGAGGCACACATTTCTTGGGAATCCAGTTTCAATAATATATGCTGTCAATTATTCCAAGAAATCAACATGTTCTGAAATATATTCTCCTCAACTCTTGCTCTGGAATCTTAGAGAACACATTGACTGAAATGTTGGGATGATCAATGATAAAGTTCAGCGCTTAGGTCTTTTCAATCTCTCTTTCCAAGGAAATGCAAGCCAGCAGCCCAGGGGTCTATTATTAGTCCTCCAATCCTCAGATTTACATTGTGTATATTGGTGATGCTAGCTCACTTTTATAAAACTAATAAATAAGGGGAAAATCTTTGGAAAAGGAAAGAATTCTAGGAATGGCATATTTAAATACTTCAAACTCATATATATATATGTATATATATGTATATTTAAATACTTAAAACACACACATATATATACATGAGTTTAAATTTAAATATATATGTATGCTTAATCTTTCAGTGAGGAAAAGCTTTTCTTTGATAAAAAAATCAATGATTTAACAATAAAATAATTTAAAGTTATTTTAAATCTATCCTTTAAAAATAAAACTAAAAGGAAACAACAAACTGGGGAAGATGTTTCTAAAATATGAAGGACTGGCTTCTAATGCACTTTTATTTATTTAAAATAATAGAGTTCCCGCTGTGAGTCAGTGGATTAAGAACTCAATACAGTGTCTTTGAGGATGCAGGATCAATCCCCATCCTTGCTTAGTGGGTTAAGGATCTGGCATTGCTGCAAGGTGAAGTGTAGGTTGTAGATGCAGTTCCAAATTCACCCCTAGTTTTGGAACTTCCATATGCCACAGGTGCAGCCATAAACAAGAGAGAAAAAAAAATAAAAGACCATAAGTTCTCCCCAAAAATTTTTAAGTGAAAAATAATAATTTAAGTTCCTGGGTGAGTGTCATATCCCTCACTGAGTAAAGTGTTTACACCTGTAAGTCTGGAAAATGTCTGATATAGCACTAGAAGGAAAGTCAGGATGACTTCCACTTGTGCTCATTTTGCTACCCTAAATTGAAGTATGTAAACTCACTAACCTACTGGAATCCACAAAATAAGTAAGCACACCCTCCCATTCTATTATTCTTTTAACTGCACCCTTGGTATGTGGAAGGTCCCAGGCCAGGGATCGAACCTGCACCGCAACAGCAACCCCAGCCACTGCAGCGACAATACCACATCCTTAACACACTGTGCCACAAGGGAACTCCTTATTCTAGCATTTTGTAAAAATTAGGAAAATACTTCTTTTTAACATGAAAAGAAATTCTTACAAATGAACTTATTTACAAAACAGAAACAGGCTCCTAGACTTCAAAAACAAACTTATGGGTACTAAAAGGGGAAAATGTGGAGGAGGGATAAATTAGGTCTTTGGAATTAACATATACACAGTACTATACATAAAATAGATTATCAACAAGGACCTACTGTATAGCACAGGGAACTCTACTCAATAATCTATAATAGCGTATATGGGAAGAAAACCTTAAAAAGAATGGATATATGTATATGCATAACTGAATCACATTGCTCAACACCTGAAACTAACACAACATTGTAAATCAACAGTAATCCAATATAAAATAAAAATTAAATTGAAAAAAATTATCTCTTATGTGGCATATGAAACAAAATTGTCATAAATTCAAAATGCTAAAAGCTATGACCTTAAATTTGCTTGCTGATTTCTATTTGACCCTGGAGCCTAGTGCATTTGTATTATTCTTTGCTTTGGGGATACTGAGTTATAAAATTTTAAGAACAATTACATCAAAATATTTTTCTTTACTGACATACTCAGAGACTGCTTACTTTCTTAAAATACATCTTCTTTCCCCTTGAATAAGTATATTGATTTAATAAAGTATATTGCTAAAAATACAAAGGGAAATATTGCATACTTAAGTACCATGTTTGCAAAAGGATCATTAAGACAGTCTTAACTGAAACTAAATAAGTAGTTTTCTGATGTGTCTCTCTCCCTCTATTCCTTATTTTTTTGTTTTTGCTTTTTTGTTTGTTTTGCTTTTTTTTGTTTTTGTTTTTGTTTTGTCTTTTTAGGGCTGCACCTGTGGCATATGGAAGTTCCCAGGCTAGGCCTACGCCACAGCCACAGCAACATCAGATCTGACCTACACCACAGCTCATGGCAAAGCTGGATCCTTAACCCACTGAGCAAGGCCAAGGATTGAACCCTCATTCTCATGGATATAGTTGGGTTCTTACCCTGCTGAGCATCAACTGGAACTCCCCGGAAACTAAATAGAATGACAAATTTATTCCCACTTATCTTCTGTTGAAATTTGAAAAACTAAAGAAAATTCCAGTATCTTTAAAAACTGAATCTACAACTTCAAATTTTTCATAAAATCTGGAGCTCTATAAATACTTTCCTATGTTTTTATGTGGCACATAACTTTGTACTCTACTGACTGATAAAGAGATAGTTTATTTTTGTCTAGGCGAAAGAGTTTAATTCTTCTTTTGCGGTCAAATTTATCTTTGGGTAATTATATTTTGACTGTCCTAAATCCAAACCACTGTGCTTTCAGTCAGATCCAATGTTCCTCCAGAGTGATGGAATCTTTCTGGGGCCATGTCATTCCTTGCAGAGCAGATGCCATATTTCACCCTGGAGTATAATGTAGTGGAAGTTGCAGTGATTCAACAAACCTTGTGCAATCACTTGAAATAAAAGGCACCATTCTAACAAAGAATGCTTACTCAAATGATATAAGTGGTATATCAAAAAAATTCAATGACAACAATGTGAAGTTTAATATTAGCGCTTTTTTGGCACCATTAGCTTGAGTAATTTATTTATTTAAAGAGGTATTTTATTAGAGATAATTACTGAAAACTCTGTGCCATGCATTGGCACTAAGGTAAAAATAAAACTGTACATAATCAGCTTCCAAGATTTATAGTCTAATAAGAAAAACAATCTATGCAACATTAGTATGAAGCAAAATGAGATATAAGGTAAGTAAATGTCCATTCTCTAAGAGAATATGAACTTTTAAGTGAAGAGAAAAAAGGTAATTCACTTTCACACAGAGCAGTATTCCCTAACATTATTTGACTGATGAGTGAATTTCCTGATCTCTCCTTGGAGATTTTACAGCCTTGAGTTTCAATAGTTTTCTATGTTATATGATAAAGTAGGAGTTTAAATAAATATTTAAAATGTGCATGTGAAAATATGCATGCAATAGAAAAAATCCTTCTTAGAGGTTAAATTCTGTTCCCCCCAAATTCTTATACCAAAGTCCTAACCTCCAGGATCTCAATGTTACCTTATTTTGGAAATAAGGTCCATTGAAAATATAATGAGTTAAGGTGAGGTCACTCTGGAATTGGGTGAGCCCCTAGTCAAATGTGACTGGTTTTCTTATAAAAAGGGGGAATTTGGACACATATAAGCATACAAGGAGCATGCCCTGTAAATATGAGGGCAGAGATGAGGGTGAAGCACCCACAAGCTAAGGAACACCAAAGAGAGCCAGCAAACTAGCAAAGCTGCGACAGAGGCAGAGAACAGATTCTCCTTAACAGCTTTCAGAAGGAGCCAATTCTGGGGAAAACTTGATCACAGGTTTCTAGGCTCTAGAACTCTGAGAACATAAATGTGTTATGCTACCCGCTTGTGTTCTTTGTTAGGGAAGCCCTAAGAAAATTGTACAATTCCTAAAATATTTATAATAAAATAATTCAGGGAGTTCCTTTCATTGTGCAGTGGAAACGAATCTGACTGGGAACCATGAGGTTGTGAGTTCGATCCCTGGCCTCAGTGGGTTAAGGATCTGGCATTGCTGTGAGCTGTGGTGTAGGTCCCAGACATGGCTCAGATCCTGCATTGCTGTGGCTGTGGTGTAGTCCAGCAGCTGTAGCTCCGATTGGACCCCTAGCCTTGGGAACCTCCATATGCCGCAAGTGCAGTCCTAAAAATCAAAAAAAAAAAAAATCAGTTTCTGATATGTTGCATTTTGCAGATGATGTAATGGAACATTACTTGAATTACACAATGAAGGAAATGATATGCTGATAAATAAATGTCAACATAGGATAACTTAAATATTTTTACCATGTTTGGTAGTAGAAATTAAAATGTATGTGATGTGTAGTTTAAAACTTAGGTGGAAAAAATTTTTGACGCTGCATGCTTAAAGTTCTTGAATTTTATGCTCAAAGAAGTACACTTACCATGTCTTCACTAAGTGCCATTACCTGATCTATAATGATGCACTCACAGCCTCTCAATCTGTTCCATTTTAAAGAGAAAAGTACTTAACATCTTTTATATATTTATTTTTAAAAGATAGACGTTAAAACAAATAGCACTCTCTGAAAAACATAAAAAATTATTGAGAGAAATTAGAATGATATGTCATATTCATGGGTTGGAAGGCTCAATATATTGTTATAAATATATCCATTCTCACCAGGTTGATGAATAGATTCAATGAGACCCAATAAAACTCCAACAAGTTTTACTGTGAAAATTGGAAGGCCAATTCAGAAATGCATATAGAAATGCCAAGGGCATAAATAGTCAAGACAATGAAGATCTACACAAAGCAGTAATATTACCAGATCTCAATCCTTATTTAAAAATATAGCAATTAAGATTTTGTGGTATTGGCATAATAGTAGATAAATAGGCTGATGGAGCAGAGGGGAAATTATTGCCTCAGATCAATTTTAAATTTTACAAGATACCTAGAAGACCCTATCAATATACCAATACTATATCAATTTCTATTTTTAAGGAAAATGTTTTTTGAATTATAGTTTTAAATATTAGTTGGGTTCCATTTCTTTATCTTTTTCAGAGGCTCAGGTTGTTAGCTATTTTTTGCCTGTCTCCCATTTCAATTACTTTCACTCTTGTTTTCTTTTAAATTATCCCTGTTCTCCCTGCTTTTCTTCATTGCCCCTTACTAAATTATTATTTTAATAAATATTCCCTTTGAACATTTTGTAATTTAGTCTTTATTTCTGAAAAGATTTTTTTTGTCTTTTTATTGCTGAATTTAATCAACTCTCATTTTTTCTTTTGTCTACTTCTGTTCTTATGCTTTTTATTTCTGATTACATATTTTTCCCCCTTGTTTGTTTGTTTTTTACATATCCCGGAATGTTGATTTGAAGATATCTGATTCAGTTTTGGAGTTCTTGGTAGGGGTTTCTTTTCTCATATTTAATTTTATAGGAGATGAAAAGTTTTTATTTTCTGGGTTTTTTTTCCTTAAATGAGCTTTGTATTGATAAATGTTGTCTGTTTATATGCATTTCATGAACAGCACCAAAGTTTGGAGATGAAAGGAAAGAATTATAATTTGGGACCCCCTCTGTGAGTGCCATTTAAAGCAGTTTCTCTAATGGACAGCTTTTTGGGGAGTTTGCTAAGGAAATAATTTGGCTTCTTTTATTTTTCAAAATTTTAATTTTTTTTTCTCTTGCTCACTTTTCCTTTAACCATTCCATCTCCAAATGCTACTTCTGTCTTCCTTTTTACCACTCCTGTCTGTGAAATGTTTTTTACTTATACTGTTTCTTCAGGTACCCTATTTTTTTTTTAATTTTATTTTCCCACTGTACAGCAAGGGGGTCAGGTTATCCTTACATGTATATATTACAATTACATTTTCCCCCCACCCTTTCTTCTGTTGCAACATGAGTATCTAGACAAAGTTCTCAATGCTATTCAGCAGGATCTCCTTGTAAATCTATTCTAAGTTGTGTCTGATAAGCCCAAGCTCCCGATCCCTCCCACTCCCTCCCCCTCCCCCTCCCATCAGGCAGCCATAAGTCTCAGGTATCCTATTTTAAGTCCTTTCCAACAGTCAATCTTTGACCCACAAATTCTTTACCATTTTCATAATTACATGGACTTCTCATTGAAGGGGGTGATTTTTCACTTAATCCTCTCTTGCCTTTCTTAAAATCCTGGCCAGAAATTATTTATTTTCATAGTTGAAGTGAATATTAACTTAGCGGTATAAATTTATTTTTTTCTTTTTGATTTCTAGGGTTTAGAGGAAGATTAGTGAAAGATTCAGATTTAGGCAGCCACCATTCACCCTTACCTTGACTACCAATGTTGATTTTTTACAATTAAGCAACATTCCTATTGGAGAAAGCATCATTTATGAGTTACATGTGGTTTTTTATTTGTTTTCTGGGTGTTTTTTGTTTGTTTGTTTGTTTGTTTTGCTTTTGAGGGCCAAACCCATGGCTTATGGAGGTTCCCAGGATAGGGGTCTAACTGGAGCTACAGCTGCTGCCTATGCCAGAACCATGGAAAACGCAGCATCTGAGCCGAGTCTGCCACCTACACCACAGCTCACGACAATGCCAGATCTTTAACCCACTGAGTGAGGCCAGGGATTGAACCTGCAACCTCATGATTACTAGTTGGATTCGTCTCCACTGACTGAGCCACAAGGAGTACTCCTCTGATTCTCTCTCTTTTTTTTTTTTTTTTCTTTTTAAGTCTGCACCTATGGCATATGGAAGTTCCCAGGCTAGGAATTGCAAATCAGAGCTGCAACTGTTGGCCTACACCACAGCCACAGCAACACCAGATCTGAGCTGCATCTGTGACCTATGCTGCAGCTTGTGGCAATGACAGATCCTTAGTCCACTGCGGGAGGCCAGGAATCAAACCTGCATCGTCTTGTACGCTATATAGGGTTCTTAACTTGCTGAGCCACAATGGGAACTCTAGAGTTGCATGTGATTCTTAATAACATAAACTAAGAATAGCAGCTTTAAGAAGATAGGAGTTTATTCTTTGCCCTTAGAGAAGTTTGAAGACAAGCAGTCCATTCTATTTCATAATGTCACCTTTACCTCAGCATCCTTCACTTTTTTTCTGCATATCACTCATTAGCATACGGCTTCCATTCTCAAGACAGCCTCAACATTGCAAGATGCTGAAAGACTCAGCTATCACTTTTGTGTTCCAAGTAGAAGGAAAAAGAACGAAAGGTAAAATGAGGGCATTCTCCTAAATGACTCAGCTTCCTTTAAATGAGTGCTCTCAAAAGTCTGCCCAGTTACTCCTGTTTATGTCTCATTAGTCACCACTACCTGCAGGAGAGATGCGAAAATTAGTTAGGCACACTTCTAACCCCAATAAAGCCACTGTTCTCTTAATAAGAAAAAGAGAAAATGGGTACCTGATAGGTGCTTAAAGTTGCTACAGGAAAATGAAAGTCTTTGTTTAGTTAATATGGGTGGCTCAGTTTTTCTCCACACCTAATATATTTCTATTTCTAGGTACCAATTACCTTAAATGATTATGTATTTGAAATGAATAACAGGGTATATATTTAATCAGCTAACATATTTTAAATCTGTACTTGCATTAACCATATTTTATACTAATATGTGTTAGCTCAACTTTATAATCTAAAGGTATTAATTCAGCAAAATATGGCAAGTTAAAAATAACATAAATTTGAACAACTGCTTTAGCCAGAGAAGTCAAATCACTGCAAATTTTTTTCTGTTATTACATGTATTTGAATACTCTTTGGTATCAAATCACTATATTTTAAATCAATACCTCTAATAATAGTTTTGATATGTGTTTTCTACTTCAATCATTCGATATTTTGCCACTGACTAAAAATTTCTGATTAGCAGTATAACTGTCATTCAGCTTCTAGCTTCAGAGTTAGAAATTTATTTATTTGATTAAAACTGAACTTTTACTACTCTGAAGAGCTTAAAGCAGTGAACGGCTAACTTAAACCTTGAAATATTTAGTATTACAAAGACAAAAAGAGATGAGGTGATAAATGGAGTGTAGAAATGGGAGTAGAAGGGAGATAGTGACTACTTCAAGTCCAGGTAGCTCTCTAGGCAGTGTTCTAAGAGTGATGCATTAGGGCAGGAAAAAGGGTTTCTCATTTTTCCCTATAATGGATGCATTAGTAATTTACCAGACGTACTATTACCTCTTCCCAGAGTTTATTTTTCAGATTCTCAAATCATTTCACATACCTTCCAAACTTTCTCTCACCCTATCTCACAAAAGCACATATTGTGCATTTATACAAAAGCAGCACATCATTTTAGATGGTTTGCACAGATCCTGAAGCTTATCACAAAGACCTAAAGATGAGAACCAGTGACTTAAAAGCCGTTTGTCACCTAGATTGAAGGGGGAGGGAGGATATTTTTTCCAGGCAGAAATCATAGATAAGCAACTGTTTCAATTTGCCATAGCTTCGAGTTGCAGTATTTGGGCACTGACAATAATTCTACATTTATTTCAAAATATCAAGTCTTGTAAGAGGACTGTGAAAATAAAGGAGTGGATAAAAGACTGTTGACAGATAATAGAACCATCCTGAATTTTGAACTTTATATAGTTATTTATTTATTTATTTTAGCAATGGGGAGAACTCCTGATGAATTTCCAAAGTGCTCTACTAAAATAGACTTATTTTATTGTCCTACTATCAGGTATTTTGTTATCCTTTTGTGCCTTACCCCTATGATTAGGAAGTTCTTCTGTCTGGGATCTCTTTTCTCAGTATTCATTTCCTAAGAGTTAACCCTGTCAATCCTGTTTCTTCATTCACTCATTCTATGTTTCTTACTAGCTACCCATGACGTAGATGGGCACTAGAGACCAAGGGCTAAACAATGTAAACCCAATCCTAACCCTCATGCAGGCTACCTTTTCTTGAGGAGAGGAGGTCACAAAATGACTAATGTAGGAATTTATTGTTCAGAATCATAATGAATGCCATATAGAGAAAATAAAAGTCTATATTAGTTCACTTAGGCAGCCATAACAAAACACCATAGACTAGGTGGTTTAAATGACAGAAAATAATTTTCTCACAGTTCTGGAGGCTAGAAGTCCCAGATAAAGGTGCAGCAGGGATTGTTTCTGGTAAGAGCTCTCTTTCTGGCCTCCTCACCATAGCCACCATTGCCTTTCCTCCATACACTGTCAAAGAAAGAGGGGCTGATGGAGGGGGAAAGAGAGAGGACATGTGAGCTCACTCTTGTCTGTCTCTTCTTAGATGGACTGTCTATGTGATCAGCACCCCACTCCTATGAACTCAGTAAACCTTGAATTACTTTCTTAGAGGTCCCATCTCCAAATGCAGCCACAAATGCAGGACTTCAACATGTGAATTTGAGAAGACACATTCAGTCCATAACAAAGTCTGATCAGAGCATTTAACAAGGTACCTGATTTAATCTGCATTATTAGGAATTGTTATGAGAAGGTAACAATTGAGCTCTGGAAATTAATTTATTAAAAAATACGAGAGGGGGAGTTCCTGTCATGGTGCAGTGGAAATGAATCTGACTAGAAACCATGAAGTTGCTCAGGTAACCTTGCTCAGTGGGATAAGGATCTGGCATTGCCATGAGCTGTGGTGTAGGTCACAGACTCAGCTTGGATCTGGCATTGCTGTGGCTCTGGCATAGGCCGGCATCTGTAGCTCCAATTAGACCCCTAGCTGGTCAATCTCCATATGCCGCGAGTGCGGCCCTAAAAAGACAAAAGACAAAATAAATAAATAAATAAAAAGATATGGGAGGAATCATCTAGACAAAGAGAACCACACATAAGAAGTCTCTGGAGTGGGACACAGCATGCCATACTGAAGCAAAGGCACTATTACAGGAATGAATGTGCTAAAGCATGGACAAAAGACAAAGCCGGAGAGGGAGGTTTGGTCCAGAACTATATGGCCTTCTAGGCTGAGTTGACAGGTGGGCAGACATTAAACAACTTTTTAAGTACAGAGGTGACATGATTAAATATGCATTCATTTTGTAAGGGAAACTGTTCTGACTGCACCTATTAAAGAAGATCAAGAATTTTAATTATTAGGGTATGGAATTATTGCAGGTGGTATGATGTTGGACCAGGATAAAGAAGTGACTCTGGAAATGGAGAGAGGTAGATTGAATTAGATATATTTTCCATGCAGAATTAAAGTAACCTGGTGATGGATTAGCTAAGGAAGGAGCAGAAGAGGAAGGAGCCAAGGATGACTCAGTTTTCTGGTGGAATTTGGACCCATTCACTACCATGGAGAAAAATAAACCTTTGTGGTGGGGGTTGGGGGAATAGAGATGGAGAAAGATTCATGTGTTCTGTTTAAGACATGTTAAATCTTAGGTGCCTATGACACATCCAGTTGAATGAATGTGCCGCAGATCATTTTTAAAAGCTCTGGGATAGAGACTTTAAATTTGAGAATTATCAGCCATAAATGATACATGAAGCCATTAGTTCTAGCTGAGATCTCTAAGGGATAGAGTATAGAAAAGAAGAACAAGAGTTTAAGACAGAGCCTTGAAACAAGCCAAGCTTTCAGGTTCAATGAAAGCTGCTAAGGATACTTAGAAGGAGTTGTCAGAGAGAAAGGAGGAAAAGCCAAGGGGCAGGTATGTGTGTTTCAAAGGAGGAGGACACGATGGGGACAACTGCTAAGAATCAAATGAGATGAGATCCATAATGTGACAGATGTATTTAGCCAAACAGAGCTGTTTCAGTGAGAGACTAGCAGTTGGAACCAAATTGGAGTTGGTGGAATTGTTCACCATTCTGGGTGGGACACAATAGATCATGGACAGAACTTTAGCACCAGGGACTAAGTCATTCATATGCATAGCTGGAAATTCTTACAACTGTAAGAAAAACAAACAAATAAATAGGAAAGAATGACTTTGAAACTTAGAATGCTAAAATTTATTTAAAAATCAAAAAACGGAAATTCCCACTGTGGCTCAGTGTTAATGAACCCAACTAGTATTCATGAGGCTGTGGGTTTGATTCCTGGCCTTGCTCAGTGAGTTAAGGATCTGGCGTTGCCCTGAGCTGTGGTGTAGGTTGCAGATGTGGCTTGGATCTAAAGTTACTGTAGCTGCGGTGTAGACCGGCAGCTGCAGCTCCAATTTGACTCCTAGCCTGGGAACTCCCATATGCCACGGGTGCAGCCCTAAAAAGACCAAAATAATAATAATAATAATAATAAAATAAATAAAAAACAAGGTTCACCTGCATTTTATCCTGATGCTTTACAGATTAATGGGGATATTTCAAGGTTTATGGTCTATATGTTGCCTTACCTAAACAAAACAATTGAAATTGAAATGGTATGTATTTATCAGGGCACAAGAGCACAATTCCAAAAGACTAGTATTCGCCCAAGAATGAAACTCAGCTTATCCAGAGAAAAGGTAAAGCTGATATTAAAAATAAATAGATAGAACTCTAAGAAAAAGAAAAATAATAAAAAGGTAAACCTACTGTTTATTGTGGTACTAAAAGGAGTAACTAGAAATAAATATAAATGTAAACTGTTTTAAAATAGATTATTTTAAGGATCCTCAGAGGATAATTTTAAAATGAGATTGGGTGAGTAAAAGAAAATATAATAGTTTGAGTTTTCCTAGCACGTATGTGCTGAGGTCTATAAATAAACAGAGGAGAAGGAATTTCTGGGAAGTAAATATCCTAGAGGTTTTGATAGAAGCATCAAGAAAGTAGTATGTCCACCACTACAAGAGGAGGTGATTAATACAGAGAAAATTCATTGCAAAAGATTTTATTAAGATGGCATGACTTAACAGAATTCTGGAAGACCCATTTACTAGAATAGTACGTGGTGATATATGAGAACAGTTTTGAACACCAAGGGCAATCAGCAACACTTCATTATTCAATTTTCCCCAAACTCATATCAGTATGTGCAAGAATATTTTAGGGTTGGACACAAGCAATTGTTCAATTTCCACTAAGAACAAAAGGAAATAAATAGGTACAAGCAAATGTGTAGTCAGAATCCTCTGCTAAATGAATCATTGTATGTGTTCTTCAATGTCTGTGAATAAATCAAGCCCTAGTCATGAGAATGAGATCATAAGAATCATCATGGGATCAATTTCTTTGATGATTTTAGGGAAAAGGGAAAACATTCTATGAGAAGAGTAAAACATCATCTTACCAATAAACAAGTTACTTGTGTGATTTTGACTCATGCTTCGTTTCACTGTGTTTAGGCATGAGAGAAAATGGGATGAAGAAAAATCGCTTTGCCAAAGAAGACAAAGAGAAATAGTTATGCTCTGGTGGAAAATTTTCTGAATAATGTCTCATGTACTGAGACTCTCTGCACAATTCTCAATGTTTACACTCCTGGTGTCAATGGACAACTTTCACAATGTCTATAAACAACTTTTATTCCAGATCCACACATCTCCCTGCTGTGGGATAGATAGTAAGCAAATACAAGCTGTCAAATCGCACCTTTAAACCAGATTCCAGACACCGAGCAGCTTGTGTCTGTGTGCAGAAGGATCTGTGTGCCCAGCATCTGGTTTTCCAATAGTTAAACTTCAATTTAAAAAAGAGGATTTGGGAAATAAAAATCTGTTTGGTGCAAATAAATACAATTTTTCTCAAACTACTTTTCCTTTTTGTCCCCCTCCTCTTAAACGTCATAAAGAAAACTCAACTACCAATCTATTATTGATGGGAGAGGAAACCTGGAGTAGAGAAACCAGGTATGTTAAGCACTTATCCCCTGGGGAGCTAGAGAAAACAGGAGCACAAGTTCAGGAGGGAAAACAATGACTAATAAAGACTGTGAACTGCATTCCAGGGTCAAGTCTTTGGAAAAGTAGGCATGAGACAAAAACAGAGACCTCAGTGAAATATAAATAATGTCATTCGCAATGCTTACATAGAATGGCAGCAAGGAGAAAAAAAAATAATGGAAACCCTTTCTACTGAGCTGTATGGAACTTGATCATTGTACACCACTTGACTACATTCCATCCTTAAAGGAAAAACAAATCAAAACTATTGGCCTATTTCAACCATGGGACATAGTGTGTTTCCTAATTCTGAATGTCTGATTCTGAATTCTACACTATTAACAGGGAACATGTCGCACCAGATCTTAAAAATATTTTAGAAAAACTAATCATCAAATGATAATTTCATCATTGCATAAACATCACTAAAAACAATATTTACCAAATCTGAAGATGCCTTCCTGCTTTGGTCATGATTGTTTTTAGATTGATTATTTTTAATTTCATTTTTATTAGAGTAATTTGATTGACAGTATTGTGTCAATTTCTGCTATATAGCATAGTGACACAGACATACATATATATTTATACACATTCTTTTTCTCATACTCTCTTCCATCATATTCTTTAAATTAAATTGGGAATGTCAGGGTAATGCTGCTAGATATGGGCCACCAGTCCTCACTGGTCACTAGTCCATGCATTGTCCAGCCTGCTTTAGTCCTTTCCCTTACGGTGAGGAATACCCCTTAATAAGAAATGTCTTTAGCCTGAAAACTGGCCTTGCTTTATTGGGTAAACATATGGGGTAAATATATTTTATGCTATATATAAAATATATATATATTTGCTTTTTAGGGCCACACCCATGGCATACGGAGCTACAGCTGCTGGCCTACATTGCGGCCACAGCAACTCAGGATCCAAGCCATATCTGCAACCTACACCACAGCTTTTGGCAACATTGATCAAACCCACATCCTCATGGATGCTAGTCGAACTCATTTCCACTGCGCACAATGGAAACTCCCAATAAATATATATATATGTATATATTTATTTATTTATTTATTTGCCCATGCATATTGGGTAAATAATCCAAAAAGTTACCCACAGCTGCGCAATAGGATATTTATGACCTAAACCAGAAAATACCAATGGAGGGAAAAGGAATGGGACCATTTTGACCCCTCGTGCTACTCAGAAATGATAGAACTTGATGAATTCAAATAAACCTTTGTTTTCCTTTATTTAGGATAAAAAGGTCCAACCTCTCTCTAATCTATTTATCTTTATATATCTAAATATATAAAAAGTGAGGAAACAGGATTATTTTAACCAGAGATTAGAAGGCATTTCCCCTTCCACCTCAGAGTAGCTATGCAGCCTGTATTTCAAGAAAAAAGCCAGGGGGTGGAGGTGGGACAGAGAGATTTGGGTGTTGCATTTTCCTGGTTTTTAGTATAGCTTTTGCCTTTTTTTTCTACAAGAAGGAAAAACAGTTAAGTATCTTATTGTGAAATTTTCAGCACTCATTTAGGGAATGATCCTGGGCAACTTCTCTGGCTTCAGAGATGCTATAAACTTGGATTGTCCACATTCAAGGGACTTAGAAGCAATAATAGATAAGACCAAAACAAGAAATAAATGAATAAAAGAGAACACTTTAGAAAAGCTACATTGTGTTACATGCTCAGTATGCTAAGCGAGAGGGAATTTAAATGAGATAATCACTAGCATCTGTTCCCTTCTTTCTTATATCCCTCCTGCTGAGATGAATATCTTTTCTCCTTACTACTGAGAGGACAATATTATCTTCCTATAAATATTAAAAATGCTCAGAGCCCCCTTGTGGCTCAGTAGGTTAAGGATCTTGTGTTATCACTGCTGTGGCTAAGGTGACTGCTATGGCATGGATTCATTAGATCCATGGCCTGGGAACTTCCACATGACATGTATGCAACCAAAAAGAAATGGCCCAAGTCTCTCCCAATGAAAAAATACCTGTACAACTTGATAACCCTTAAATTCTTCATTATTAATCTTTCCTTTCTAATTTCTTAGGGGGAAAAATGTTTACACTCAGAGTTTCTAGTTTCTTATAAATTGTCCACTTCTCAAGCCACAGACATGAAACTGCTGGTTGAAAAATGAATTATGTGCCAGTGGTAAAAGCATAAATTGTAAACGCCTCATCTTTCCAATGGCTGAACATCTCTTAGGGTCTGCTCTGTTGCTCTCCTCCTTGGGTGGGCTACTCCATGGCTTCTATGGCCACTGTTAGGCTAATGACTTTAAGACTTGGATCATCAGAACGTTTTTTCTCTCTTGAGCTTTACATGTACATCTGAAGCATGAATTATTCTCTTTCTATCTATATATCTTTGAATTTCCCTTTCATATATAAAATTGAATATATCAAAAACCAAAATGATCTTATTATCCTCCTTTACACTCCTATACCCTATACCCTATCAATCAACAAATCCCATGCATTTCCTTTCCAATTATCTCCTATATATATTTTTTTCTTTTTTTCTTTTTAGGTCTGCACCTGCAGTATATGGAAGTTCCCCCACTAGGGGTAGACTCAGAGCTGAAGCTGCAGACCAATGCCACAGCCACAGCAACACCGGATCCGAGATACGTCTGCGAGCTACACTGCAGCTCAGGGCAATGCCAGATCCTTCACCAACTGAGCAAGGCCAGGGATCGAACCTGCATCCTCATGAATACCAGTCGGCTTTGTAACCCACTAAGCCACAACAGGAACCCTCTCCAATATATTGATAGTATTTTCTTTTCTTTTTAAAAAGTTTTACCAAAGTGTAGTTGATTAACAATGTTGTGAGAATTTCCACTACACAAAAAGTGATTCAGACATATATGTACATGCAGCCATTCTCTTTCAGATTCTTTTCCCACATAGATTATCACAGAATATTGAGTAGAGTTCTCTGTGCTATACGGCAGGTCCCTGTGGGCCAATCATTCCATATACATCAGTGTTCATATGCAAATCCCAAGTCCCCAATCCATTCCTCCCCCATGTATTTCTTTTTTTTTTAAATTATATTTGATTTACAGTGTTGTGCCAATTTCTGCTGTTCAGCATAGTGACCCAGTCATACATACATATACATTTTTTCCCTCATACTATCTTCTATCATATTCTATCCCAAGAGACTGGATATTTACCAACCCCAAAGTCTCTGTCCATCCCACTCCCTCCCCCCATCCCCTTGGCAAACACAAATCTGCTCTCTATGTCTGTGAGTCTGTTTCTGTTCTGCGGATAGGTTCAGTTGTACCATATTTTAGTTTCCACATATAGGTGATACCATACAATATTTGTCTTTCTCTTTCTGGTTTACTTCCCTTAGTATAAGAATTTCTAGTTGCCTCCATGCTGCTGAAATGCCATTATTTCGTTCTTAAGGCTGGTAGTATTCCATCATATATGTGTACACATCTTCTCAACCCATTCATATGTCAATGGACATTTAGGTTGCTTCCACGTCTTGTCTATTGTGAATAGTGCTGCAATGAACCTAGGTTATTATTTAGATATACCAAGACTGCCTAGATTATTGCAATAGTACCCTTATTTGTATTTTTTTTTTTTTGTTGTTGTTGTTGTTGCTATTTCTTGGGCCGCTCCCGCGGCATATGGAGGTTCCCAGGCTAGGGGTTGAATCGGAGCTGTAGCCACTGGCCTACGCCAGAGCCACAGCAACGCGGGATCCGAGCCGTGTCTGCAACCTACACCACAGCTCACGGCAACGCCGGATCGTTAACCCACTGAGCAAGGGCAGGGACTGAACCCGCAACCTCATGGTTCCTAGTCGGATTCGTTAACCACTGCGCCACGACGGGAACTCCTTATTTGTATTTTTAAATCCATTCTTATTTCCTTTAATATCCCACACACTAAATATAGCAATCTTTTTGAAAAATTAAAAATAATTAAATCTAATCATGTGTTTACGCTTTCTAAATATTTCCCAGATTCCTCATTACTCAAAGAATAAAACATGATTTTCTTAGCAGAGCTGACATGGTCCTTTGTACTATGACCCCTGATTAATTCTGCAGCTTCATTTCTTGATATTTCCTCTCCCATGCAAAAATCCAGTCACATTCAGTTACCTTCAATCCTCTCAAGGCACTGAACTTTGGCACAGAGTAATTGTTCTCTCCTGCTTAGCAGACTCGTTCCCATCTTCACCTGGCATCAATCATGTAACTCACACTGTTTCTCTGCAGATATCCTTTCATTTTAGAAGTCTTCCTTTACACTCATACTACTGAGAATTTCTCCTACAATCACCCCTCCCAGCTCTATTAGACCTTTGATACCTTTCTCTCAGTTCCTATTAGCTGTTCTCCCATTAAGCTTAATAGAGTCAGAGATCCTATCTATCATCTGAAGTGATGTCTTAACGTGGTCCCGCCATAGTCAAGCACAATGTCTGTCATACAGTAGGTGCTTAATAAATATGGTCTGAGAATATCGAAACAAAAAAGTTCTTGACTGGAATTTCAGTGCACATAAGCATTTCAGGAAATAATGTGTATGAAAGAATTCTCTGTGTGACACTTTAAGACTGGTCAAATTTAGCAATTTCCTTATATTGATTGCATGGCACCAAAAAAATATGATGAAACCAAGTCAGGCCAAGTAGGAAAAAAATCCATTAGGATTGAGCGAGGAAAAAAGTGTGACATAATGTTAGATGAATGTAATTGTATTAGTTTTCAAACTAGACCAGGAAACTCCTATAGAGGTGCTGAGAAACTCTGTCTAAAAAAATAAAAATGCTTTCCAACTAGCATGTAAATTGTAAGCATGTGGGTGTTTCTGAAAGTGTTTCAAAATCACCCATTCACTTAAGTATTTTAAGCACTCCTCCTGCAATTTAGCTCGAGCTGCAATTTAGAACAATTTAAGCAAAAGATTTGCTAAGTAAAAATAATTTTCAATCAGGCTCCTTTTCCAAATTATTATCAACCTCAAATTTATATTAGCTGTCCTAACTACTGAGATTTCAATGCCTTTGAAAATGGAAAATAAAGCCCTCAGTCCTAGGTTGAAATATGGTGATAAAAAGTAAACATATGATTTTTTAAAAAATATTATCCCACAGCTATGGGGAAAAAGAAAATGTCCTTAACACAGGCAAGTGACAGCTTTTTAAAAACTGACAGAGACACATAACTTGTAAGTGATCCCCCTTAATCCCTCAGCCTGAACCAAGAGAGAGCGATAGTCATGGACCACACCTGGACCAGCTCTGAGAACAATCACGAGCCTTTTGCTAAGGATGTCACTGAGCAATGATTTCCAAGGCAGAACATGTGTGTAGAGAAAGGAGGGAGCAGGCAGGCTGGTTCCCTGAAGGGAGCATTTATAGAATAGCATAAATCAAAGTTTACTCAGGTTATTTTGACAAAGAAGTATTTTCATTATATTTGAAGTGTGGGTGCTTCTATTTGCAAGGTCAAGTTATATCACATAATATGTTATGAAGTTTTCCTAGAGCTGTTTTTAATACAATTTCATCATTTTAATTTTCAAATCTGCATTTTCTGACACATTTCTGTGAACATAGATGTATGCAAATATTCTGAATCAAAAGATGAATTATTTAAAATATGATATATTTTGCTGTATTTATTCTTATATTTATCATAACCATTTCACAGAGAATAATAATCCTGACTTCATTTTTAGGCTGAAAGATTCAGGAATTATATCATTTTCATCCTATACTTTTTATAGGATTATGTCTCAAAACACAAAACTGATGAGGAAACATTTTGTGTTTAAAGATCTTCAGAAAAAGAGATCCACAAACCTCTTTCAAAAACACAGTCCCAAAAAAAATACCTAAAAATTTTGCCCAAGGAAACTATTTTCTATAATAACATGAATTCCTCAGATAGCAGCAAAAGCCCATTTCCTGCTGTTAGCTCTCAATAGGAAGGAGATGAATAATTTTTTTTCATATCTTTGAACAATGTTTAAATTATTCCCCAATCTTCTCTGTTTCACACTAAATAATTCCTCACTCCCTGAACACTTCTTCATGGGTGTTACTTGAAATTATCATTGTTGATCTCTATTGCACTCACTTCAGAGTCTCTTTATGAGTTGTAGAAACCTAGACTCCAAAATTTAATGAGTAAAACTCAGATTTCACATTTTTCATAGTCTTATTTGTAGATTCCAATCTTCTAGTTTAAAAAAAAAAGGAAAGAAAGAAAGCGAGAAAATACATTCTGGAACTTATTTTCTAAGGCTGCCCATATTTGTCTTTGTCTTCATCTGCACCTGTCAACCTCCTCCCCCAACCCCACCCTTCATTTCCTCCATTTCCAGAAAAGTGCAATGTTTTAGACACTGCAATCTCTAAGCTCTATTAATATCACTCTGGAACAGGGCCCCAGGAGACTATTAAAATAAAATGAGAGCACCAAAGCCCTTTGGTATGTTAAACAGGATTCTGTTGTAAAGAACAATTCTAATTTCTCCAGTGGACAGAGAGGAACAGTTTTAATTGGGTTAGTAATGTGACTCTTGGGTCCCATAGAGATTTATAATGCTTAGCTAGATAAAAGTTTACCTAACTCAAAGGATTTGCTAAAGAGATGTGATTTTTTTTTTCTCATGTTCCCCAGAATGAAATGGGTAGTTGGAGCAGTATATCTTAGTCACATTGTGGGCTATGGGACTTGTATTTTATTGTGTGATCAGGAGCCTTTACAGACCTGTGGAGGATGAACTATGCAGTCTCAGTATGAACTTATTAATAGTTACACTCAAGTAATCACCCAAGAGCCACATTACTTGCCAGACTTATAACAATGTTAGGTAAGTTGGTACAATGCATTTCTTCTAACACTGAAAACATTATATCCTCCTTAGTGGCAGACACTATCTTGCATGAATAAGTATACTGCACAGAGACCTCTAGAGTTAGATGGCCTGAGCTGGAATTTTGCATCCTCCATGTCCTAGCTCTGTATCCTTGGACAAGTTAAGTTCATAAGCCTCAATATCTCATAAGTAAAATGGAGATAGATTACTTTTTGAAATGGTTGCTGAAGCAAATTAAATGTATTAACCATTTGGCTAGTTCCTAGAACATAGTAAGTACTCCCAAAATTATAATTATTATTACGACCATCATCAACCTTGTTTAAATTCGTGACTTTTTTCTTTTATCTGTACAAGAATTTTATGCCAAACCTGACCCTTGTTCTTACTTTTAGTGTTTAGATTATCACTCTAATGGTGATAATCACTTTAAGTCTGATTAAAATCTGAGTTATGGAAACAACCTAAATGTCCATAGACACACAAATGGATTAAGAAGATGTGTATATATACACAATGGAATACTACTCAGCCATAAAAAAGAACAAAATAATGCCATTTGCAGCAACATGGATGGAACTAGAGACTCATACTAAATGAAGTAAGTCTGAAGGAGAAAGACGAATACCATATATCACATATCTAGAATCTAATATATGGCACAAATGAAGCGTTCCACAGAAAAGAAATTTATGGAATTGGAGAACAGACTTGTGGTTGCCAAGGGGGAGTAGGGGGGAATGGCCTGGGAATTTGGGGTTAATAGATGTAAACTACTGCCTTTAGAATGGATAAGCAATGAGATCCTGCTGTATAGCATTGGGAACTAGATCTAGTCACTTGTGACGGAGCATGATAATGTTAGAAAAAATAATACATACATGTATGTGTGACTGGGTCACCTTGCTGTACAGTAGAAAATTGACAGAACACTGTAAACCAGCTATAAAGGAAAAAACAAAAATCATTATAAAAGAAAAAAAAATTAAATCTGAGCTACATGCAAAAAAGTGCTGAAAGTACTTGAAATTAAGTAGTTAGAACATGATCAAATCCAAAAACAATGCTGCACAATAGGAAAAAAAATGTATTGGGGAAATAAAAAAAAAATCCAAAAACATTTGAGAACATAATTTCTTCTAAAGATGTTAGACAAAATCTTCAATGGAAAAAGTAACTTCATGAACTCTTTAGACTCTTGGGAGAGGGATGAACAGAGAGAAGTAGGAATGAACAAGGACAAATTTCCTCTGTCTGGTATCTGTGTTTACTTCTCAATTCCTAGAGAAAATACCAAGTTTATTGCTTTAGAAATTTGAAATCTAGCATGAGGTACTCAAACAGGTACATGTAGACTTCAAAATGAACACAGAAAATACTGACAGAAGTAACAGAGACCCAGATCACCTAATTATTCACCATCTAGACAGGCTTAGGCATTAATTCAATCATCTTTATAGGCAAATATTCCTGAAGGTAGAGCTCATCATTCTTTTTTGCATTATTTTGACTGACTTTATTCATATAGCTACCTCACTTGGCATTTAGCTGAATACATATGAAAGGTAATTTTAATATGAGGGAGGTGAAGAGTTAATATGTTTTTATTGACCTCATTCTGTGAGGGATGCATTAGCTAGACAATGCAAATAGAACGAGTGTGTGTCTGCCACCAAGAAATAAGTACTTTTAATAAAGAAAACAGAAATTGAGTATGTATAAAAGCACATAAAATCCAAAGAAAAATATAATGTGCTACAGGAGACATACAGAGGGTTTTCAGTGGCCAGCGGGATGTGGGGGGAGCAGTGATGGCAGAGCAGATAGGATCAATAAATGCTTTACCTCCTGATTGGAGGTGAGATATAAAAAGAGAAAAGATTCATGGTTCGTTCTGGCTTCATATCAGAAATCTCAACTGATAAGCCACAGATAGACTTACTGGGCAAGCATGGTGTGTTTTACATTTTTAAATGTGTTGCAATATTTTTCAAACTGTGAATTTTCATTTAACATTTTAAAGATTCTCTTTAAAATTTGGAAGATTGGGGAAGACTGGCCTTCAAAATCTAGAGCAGCTGCTGATGGAAGGCTGCAGACCACCCAAGTCCAGATCCTGCCACCAGCCACTTGCACTGAGGAGACCTGTCTGAATCCTGTGAGTGTTTCACATCAAGGTTTTTGTTGAAAATGGCATTGCTTCAGAGCATATAATATCCCTCTTTGCCCTATATCTAATTTTATAAACTGAGACCAACTTGTGTTAGGTTTTAAGGGAAAGCAAGAATATTGCATGTGAAACTATTAGACACTATGTAAATACACAAGACAAAACTAAGAAAATTGAAACACTTTAAGGAGAAAATATTATTTAAGGCGAGCTTGGAAGAAGAGGGAACACTACTGACTGGGAAAGAGATAAGAATGAAGCATTCTAGGTTCAAGTAGAATAAAGCAAGAATATTTGGGTCAGTTTTAAAGGAACACGAGTTGTCTTTATGTACACATGGAATCTATTTGAAGGAACAGCAGGAATGTGGGATTCTATGTGACTTCTCACTCCCAGTTCCGGTGAATATGATTACCAACCATTGCTCTTTGCGAGAGGAGATGCTGGGGCCAGAAAATAGGACCCATAAGAGGGATCAAGGACATGACTGTTATTGGAATCCGGGTGAAGAGTAAAAATCAAGCTCAAGATTTTCATCCTCTGGTCCTGAGGAGAACCTGCAGAATAGCATCCAAGAGTGCATGAGCAAAATTTTAAAGATGAAAATACTGGAGAAAATTATCCCTTAGACCTTCAAAAGAAAGTGCCAAACATGATTTGCAGATCTACTGGGAGCACCTAGAGGGCTCTGGGGGCCCACAGAGATCTGTGTGGAGGTTGGGGTTGGGATGGGGGCTGTGACTAGAGCTAAGCATTCTCTGCCCCCAAAGCTAGAAACCTGCCAATCCCTGTAGCTAAGAAGCCCAGGGTGCACAGCACCTTCCTTTGGGGTTTGTATACAGCCCTCAGATGAGAATCTATTCACCCTCTCCACTCAGCATTGTCATTACTTAAGAGAACCAGATGATCTTAAGCCACCAAATAAGTGAACAGGCAGAGCAAAAATAACATGTCAGGAAACCTATCAAACCAAAGAAGAAAAGAACACCAGATCAAGCTGTAAATAATGAAAGTTGATTACTGAATGGAAAGTTGGTGATTTGGATAAAACACTAATGAGCACTTAGAAAAATTTGATTATAGCATATGCATACAACAACAGTCAAAAGAAAAAAAGCTGTTTGGAGGAAGTAAAAATGATTATAAAATTTTAAAAACCTACCAATTGATAAAAGGAGAGGACAATTACCCTTGAGAATCTAACCACTGGCCTCTAAGACCATTGGAATGAAAATATCACAACACAGCAAAAATATGAAAAGGTGGAAATTAGGGGAAGACAAGTGAGTTGAAAGGCTGACCTGGGAGACCCAGTCCGCAGATAATAAGAATTCTAAAAGGAGAGGAACAAAATTAAAGAGAGGCAAGAATTGAAAAACTGTTTAAAATTTCTGAACAAACTCATCTATTATCTATTTCTCTAACTTAAATAATGCAGAAACTTCTCTATGTATTACTGACTTTGTTAATTGTTATTCAATTCTTTGTACTTTTTTACTATTTTAGCAATCTGCTTCTGAAAGTGTATATTAAACTTTCCCTCTTTAAGTTTATTTTTAGCTCATTTTGTACTTATGATAATCTTTGCTTTATATATTTAGTGGCTATGTTGTTGGTATATAGAGGTTTATAATTCTTGATTCTTCTTCATAAAATCACATGATGCTTATTTTTCCCCTCTTTGGTACTTTCCTCAAATTAACATTACTGATTATAATTTGTTTACTCCTATTGTTTGTTTCTTTCCATTCCTCCTTCCTTCCTTATTAATTTCTTTTTTTTTTCATTTCCTGGCAGATCATTATCAATATCATTTAATACTGTCAGGTATATGTATAATTTTGACATATAGATAGAATTATGCACATTAAATTTATATTATTTACACAACACTTCTATTCAACTGTACATACTAAATTCTCTTAAGCTATATAGGCTTATTGGTATATTCTACAGTATATTTGTGTCTATTATTTGCTAATACAATATACTATTAGATTACTATGACTTTACATACATTTTATCTCTTGATAAAGATAAGTCCTCCTTCAATACTTTTTAAATTTCTTTCATAAAACTTTTAAGGTATTTTCTCTTACATGAAACTTAACGTTTCTTAAAATTCCATTACATTTATGTATAAATTTGGGAAGAACTTATATTTTTATGTTATTAAGCCTATTCATCTAGGACCAATAGTTTTTTGGCCATGCCCATGGCATGCAGAAGTTCTGAGTTCAGGGATCAAACCCATGCCACAGCTCAACCCGAGCCACAGCAGTGACAATGCCAGATCCTTAACCACTGGGCCACCTGAGAACTCCAAGGACCAATATTTTGTAAAATGTGGCTTTGAGCAACTCAATTCATTTCTCCTATCAAGTTTTTTACTATTATAAAATATACATTATACGATTTATCATCATAACATTTGTAAGTGTATAGCAGTTATCCAACACAATCACAATACTGTGCAACCACCTCTACCATCCGTCTTCATAACTCTTTTTATTATACAAATTGAATTTTTCTTAATGACTGTACCCAAGGCATGTGGAAGTTCCTGAGCCATGAACTGAATCTGAGCTGCAGCTGCAGCAAGGCCAGATCCTTAACCTACTACACCAGGCCGGGGATCAAATCCACACCTCTGCAGTGACCTAAGCACTTCAAGCGGATTCTTAACCCACTGCACCACAGCAGGAACTCCATATACAAAGCAGCAATTCTATACCCACTCACAATAATTTTTCATTTCCCCTATCCCTAGCCTATGGCGACCACCATTCTACTTTTTTAATTAAGCATAATTGACCTACAACACTATGTTCCAAGTGCACAATATGTCTATACACTATAAAATGATCTTCACAATGAACCTAGTTGCCATCTGTCACCATAAAAAATTACTATAATATTATTGACTATGTCCCCCATGGGACATATGGTTTCATCACCATAACACATTTATTTATTACCTGAAAGTTTGTACCTCTTGATCTTCCCCACCTACGTCACTCACTCGACACCCCTGCTCTTCTCTGGCAATGACTAGTTTGTTCTCTGTTTATATGAGTCTGTTTCTGTTTTTCTATAATTGTCAATTTGTTTCATATTTCATATTATACACATAAATGAAATCCTACCATAACATACAGTATCTCTGACTTATTTTACTTGGCATAACGCCCTTTAAGTCCATCCATGTTGTTGCAAATGGACTTATTTAATTTTCTATGGCTACTATTCCATTTATGTATGTATGGATGTCTATCACATCTTATTTATTTATTTATATATTGATGGACACTGAGTTTGCTTCTTCCACATCTTAGCTATTGTACGTAATGCTGCAATGAACACAGGGATGTATATAGCTTTTATAGTTAGTGCTATTGTTTTCTTTGGAAAAATACCCCAAAGTGGAATTTCTGGATCACATGGTCTTCTATTTTTAATTATTTGAGGAAATGCCAAATATTTCCCATAATGGTTGCATCAATTTACATTCCTGTTTATAGTGTTCAACTGTTCCATTTTCTTTCTTTTCATTTTTTAAAGTTTTATTGAAATATGGTTGACTTATGATGTTGTGATAATTTCTGCCATACTGTACATACAACCATTCTCATTCATATTCTTTTTCCACATAGATTATCACGGAATATTGGGTAGAGTTCCCTATGTTATACAGCAGGTCCCCACTGGCCGATCATTCCACGTACCTCAGTGTGCATTTGCAAATACTAATACCCCAGTTCATCCCTCCCCCCCGCACCTCTCCCCTTTGGTAAGCATAGTTTTTGAAAGTCTGTGAGTATCTTTATGTTCTGCATATAAGTTCACTTCTATTCTTTTTTTATATATCACATATAAGTGTCTTTCACTGTCTGACAAAATGTCCATTGACAGAGGAATGGGTAAAAAAGATGTGGTACATGGAGTTCCTGCTGTAGCTCAGTGGTAACAAATCTGACTAGTATTCATGAGGATATGGGTTTGATCCTTGGCTTCGCTCAGTGGGGTAAGAATCTAGTGTTGCCATAAGCTGTGGTGTAGGTAGCAGACTTAGCTCAGATCCTGCTTTTCTGTGGCTGTGGTATAAACCTGTAGCTGCAGATCTGATTGAAGTCCTAGACTAGGAATTTCCACATGCTGTAGGTGTGGCCCTAAAATGCAGAAAAAAAAAAAAAGATGTGGCACATATATACAAAGGAATGTTACTCATGAAAAAAAATGAAATCATGCCATTTGCAGCATCATGGATGGACCTAGAGATTATCATACTAAGTGAAATTAGTCAGACAAGGATTATCTTTTTATCACATCTTTGCCAACACTTGTTATTTGTTTTTGTTTTGTTTTTGTTTTTTCGGGCCACTACTGCTGCATATGGAGGTTCTAAGGCTAGGGGTTGAATTAGAGCTACACCTGCTAGCCTATATACCACAGCTGTAGTAATAATCAATCCATAGCATAACTGTAACATGCTTTTATTTTTCTTGTCTTTTGTCTCTTTAGGGCCACACCCATGGCATATGGAGGTTCCCAGGCTAGGGGTCCAATCAGAGCTATAGCTGCTGGCCTATACCTTAGCCATAGCAACACCAGATCTGAGCCACATCCACAACCTATACCACAGCTCACAGCAACACCGGATCCTTAACCCACTGATCAAGGCCAGGGATCGAACCTGCAACCTCATGGTTCCTACTCGGATTTGTTTCCATTGTGCCATGATAGGAACTCCTGCAACATGGTTTTTAATAGAAATTAATACGCTGATTTTAAAATTCACATGAAAATCACAATGGACTTAAAATATCCAACACAGCTTTGAATAAGAAAAGAGTTGGAGGTGTACTTGACTTCAAAATTATAAAAAAATATTAATCAAGACAGCATAGTTTGGGCATGAAGACAGACAGATAAGTAATAGAACAGAATGGAGAGCCCAGTAATTACCAATATGTTTATATCATCCAATATTACCAATCAATATATGGTCAATTGACTTTCAGCAAAGATGCAAAAATAATTCAGGGGAAAAAAGATATATAGATGTTGTCTTTTCAGGAAGTGGGGCTAGAAAATTGGATATCCAAATATGAAAAAAAATGCACTTTAATTCATAGGTTCCACACCCACAAGAATTCAAATGATCACAGAATATAATGCCTAAAAATGTAAAATTTCTAGAAGACAACATAGAAAAAATATTTATATACTTTAGTTCAGCAAATACAGCTTAAATACTAAAAGAATGATTCAGAAAATAAAAATTTGATAATTTGTACCTCATCAAAATTAAGAACTATTCTTTGGGGAAAACGTGCTTTAAAATTTATAAGTCAGAAGCAGCTAATTTTGTTATCTATCAAGGAAGCTGTGAAGATTTTAAAGCAGGAACAAACATGATTCAAATCACACACTAGGAATATTAATCTTATGCTGACACCTGATAGAAGAGTAGGAAAAAAGACAGGAGGGGAGGTATTGTCATCAAAAAAACCTCAGGTCCCTGTCTCTTAATGCTTACAACTTGTGAGAAATTCTATTTTCCTTCCTACTCCTTGTGGCAAATTCTGTAAAGCACCGTTAAAACCACTCATAGGAGAAGCCATTTAGTGGGTGTTGCACTCCGCAAGCTCAAAGACTCAAGTCCCTTGATGCAGAAAGCAGAGTGGTAAGGCCTACAGTCTTTTCAGAGAAGTTTTGAGGTCTGATAATTGCCTGGTGGCACCTCAGCCAATCTTTGGGATGAGCATAAAAAGACCCAGCACTATGCCTTCCCTGGATTTGCTGGACAGGACATTTATTTTCTAATTGCTCCATGAATTTTATGAGGAAGAAAGATCTGGATAAGTTCTTGCTTAAGTCAACTGTAGCAAGAGAGGAAAATGTCATTTGCAGATCTATATAATTTATTTCGTTTCTAAAATCATGTGAGTCCTATGATTCCAGTTTTGGTGAAAGACGCATACTCAAAAATGGCAGTGTTGATGGTCACATCTGATTATGTCCCCAAGTCAGGATTTGAAGCCAGTTGTTTTGATTTAAGGTCCAAAAATCATTTCATCATAACACATATATGAGAAAAAAAACACTAACAAATCCATTTTAGGAAGTAACAAGGATGAATATAATTTTTTGATCCCAACTCTTGAAAAGATTTGTTTCCATTAAAAAAAGAAAAAAGTCCCTATTTATTTTCTGCCTACTTTGAAAGGAATTAAAATGAAATTTATTTCAGGAATAATTTCCACTTGCCAGAACATGATGAAATGAGAGCTTAAAAAGGTAAGAAAAGGGAGTTACCTTGTCATGAAGCTTTGATATTGTCACTGCAGTGGCTCGGGTCATTGCTGTGGCATGGGTTTGATAACAGGCCCTGGAACTTTCACATACCTTGAGAATGCTCTCCACCAAAGGAAATAAAAGCTTAAAAGGTGTATAAATAAGGGAGCATAGGCATTCTGGGCAGAGGAAAGATTAACAAATGTGTTGGATATCTCTAATTATGAGGATACATGGGTTCCTTCAGACCTCCTGGTGATGTGTACAGAAAATATTTGGTGGACAGTTCTTATGTGCCAGACATATTTCTGGGAAGAGAGGTTATAGCAGCAAGTGGACAGGATGTATTCTCCCCCATCCAAGAGTTTATGTTCCAATGAGAGCCTCAGAAAAATTAAATACATATATATATATATATATATATATATATATATATATATATAAAAGACCAACATATATATATATATATATATATATAAAGTAATTTCAGAAAATGATAAATTCAGTGGGAAAAAAGTGTAATAGGATAGAGAGAGACTGAACTAGCTCCTATAAAGTGTGTGGTCAGTGGGTACAGCAAGAAGGAATGTCATGGGGTTGTTGGACAGTGATTGTTGGAGCCAAGGTACAGATCAGACACTGTTCCCGATGAGTTTGGGCTAAAATTTTGTTCCAATTCAGTTGCAGATTCAGTGGTCTGCGAGTTCAAGTCCAGGGTGTAACAATGTAATGATCTAAGGGTTTCCATATCAGGAATGACTGGGCTGGGATGCTGATCTGACACCTTTTTGGACCCTCATAGCGAGTTCAAATCTTGAATCTTCATTGCCTCTTGGCTAGTCTTTTTCAGTCTTCCAACTTTAAATGCCATCTATGTGGTGATGACTACATATTTTATCTCCAACTTGACCTCTCCAATCAGATTATTAATTGCCATATCAAACTTAGTATATCCAAAATTGAAGTGCTGATACTCATCTGCCCCCTCAAACCTGCTCTTATTTCCTCCCTCTAAATAAATGAAAACTCCATTATTTTACCTCCTCAGGAAAAAAAACAAACAAGCAGCAGCAGCAGCAGTTGCAACAAAAAAACCTGGGCCTCATCTTGACTTTGCTCTCTTACATCGCAAATCAAATCATTCAACCAATATTTTTTACTCAACTACCAAAATATAAACCAGGATCTGACAGCTGCACCTTCTCACCTGCTCTACTGCTATCATCTTGGCCACGACTTGCCTGAATCACTACCTGGTCTTCAAGTATCAATTCCTGGCCCCACTAAAATCTTTTCCTAATAAACAACTAGAAAGCCCCCACTGACACAGAGGGGGAGCTTATCACTGCTTACTCAGAACCCTCTGACAGTTCCCAACTCACTATGAATAAAGGCCAAACTCTTTACAATGCTCTCACCTACAAAAGCCTAAGCAAACCTTCCCTTCCCCTCTTTCCACCTCACTTCCACTGTCCTACTAGTCTGTCTTATTTGTTAGGCTGCTCCAGAATGCTCCTTCCACTACTCAGCAGGCACCATCTGTTCAAGGCTTTTTTGGGGGGGGTTTCCTGGGCTGTGCCCCCCTAGGTATGCAATGGCTTTATACCTCACTTCCTTTGGGTCTCTACTCAGTAATTAGCTTTCTAGTAAAGCCCTCCATGGTGTTTATCTAAAATTTCAGTCTCCCCCAATATTTCATATCTGTCTCGGCTGCTTTGTTTTTCCTCATGTTGTTTATAGTAATTTAATATGGTTTGTGTTATATTTTTAACCCATCTACTCCAACAAAATGAAAAGTCCCTGAGAAAAGGAATTTTTGTCTCACTGGTTAACTATTGTGGCTAAAATTCTTAAAGTGTCATAAGGTATACGATTGTTGCTTAATAAATACTTGTTAAACGAATGAACAATTGAATGAATATATGGTTAGAACTAAGAACAATTTAATGGAACAGAAAATATAGCTCAGTAAGTCTGATTATTAAGTTTATATGTGATATCTATTATCCCTAGAGACACAATCTGTAATAAAATATAACTGCTTTGTCCTGTAATTCATCCACTTGGACTCAAGGGCTGGTCTCTACACAGACTCCTGCCTACCAAGCACCTTATTATGTGCTTCCATTAATGGAAAGAATATAGCTAGGATTTTATTTTATAGAGGTGAGAAAATTCAAAGTGATAGTTGCCATACCAACTACCACTTGGCCCCTGAGCTCATATGAATTTTTGCTACTACTTATATCTGCTCTTAACTTTTATGCCTGAAAACATATAAAGGCAGTTTGTCCGCTTTACTACTGCTGTGGGGTTTGTCTACAATTTATGCTTCAGGGCTCACCACAGGACTGTGACATAACAGAAACCACAAAACTCCTCTATTTTTTTGGCATTGAGCAATTGGAGGCATCTGCTTTACTACTGAAATCCACCCATAAAGGAGACCATATACTTTTTAAACTTACTACACCACATGAGGGTGGGAGGAGACAAAAACTAGAATAGTTTTGCACTCTGCATCAGCCTCAGTTCTCCCCACAGCCTAGGCCTTAATAAAGTGCCTTCTTCTCATACATGTGATGCCCGATTTTATCCATCTTACAGACACCAAGCACAAAGCTTCCTCCTTAATCTTGCAATTCATATGAAAATTAGAGCCATACAGATTTGTCTGTCTCAGTAAGATTACTTCTTGTCTAGAGCTGTCTCTGAGAAGAAATAATGGAATTTAAGTAGCTGGGATGTCACTTTTTAGGACCTTCACAGAATGAATATTTGACGTTGACAATATTTCATAACATTAATATGTTCATGCCATCACCATAGAAAACTAATAAGTTCCTAAATACAGCTTCTCAGTCTTTGTGTGCTGCTATTGTATTAAATGTGTGTATGTTGTGTCTATGAGATTATATCCTAATTACACTAATATAAAAGCTAACCCAGGTCAAATTCGCCAAGGTCTATGGCAGCCAGACAAGACAGGGGACACACAGAAAGACACTTTTCTGTTAACAAACCACCAATACTGGGCTCAGCAAACTGGGGCAGCAAGTTAACTCAGATGAGAAATAACATAGGAGGAGTCATTCTCTTTCTTTTTAAATTATTTTTTAAATCTAATCATTTGAAAAAAATGTGCTTACATGGTTCCAAGACAAGAAAATATGAAAAGGTGTATATGACAAGCTTCCTTTCCATTCTGGTTATCTTTCTGCTCAGTTCTGCCTGCAGCCTCCAACCAAAGGAACAGGGAACCACCCTTCTTCTCTTTTTACTTTGTCATGTGCCCTCCAGAGTGCTGTTAGCATGTTCAAGTAAATATGGAGAGTGAATTTTATTTCTCTCTTTTATTTTGTTCCCATGGCATGCAGAATTTTCCGGACCAGGGATTGAACCTACACCATGGTAGTGACCCAAGCCACAACAGTGAGAATTCCGGATCCTTAACCACTAGGAGGCCAATGAGGGACTCCTGTTCCTCCCTATTAAAACCAAAGGAAAACAAGATAAAAACTGCAAACATATTTTTTAGCACAGCTAAAATGTGCTTACACTTTACTTAGGATAATTGATTATGCCTTACCAACCTCCTTCTTCCCTAATTCTCCTTCCAAATGATTATGATATATCAACATTTTTAAGAAGAAGTGTGGCACTTAGGTATCACAATTGTCATTTTTATTCTGAAGTGTAAAAGATATTTAAGATTATCTTTAACAGAAAATACATTTACTGATATCTCCTTGTCATGACCATAGAAAAATTAAG
The DNA here is from genome assembly GCF_016906955.1 of Phacochoerus africanus. NCBI lineage: Eukaryota > Metazoa > Chordata > Mammalia > Artiodactyla > Suidae > Phacochoerus > Phacochoerus africanus. The sequence goes on from NC_062545.1 coordinate 70,380,672, forward strand.
AATATATTGAAAAGTCTATTAAGTGCTATGGTGCAAATTAGCTAAAATATATAAATAGCTTTCTTGTGTTCAATGGCTTATTATATTGAGGTTTAGCTGGTAAGAAACATAATTATCTTCAATTTATAATTTGTAAATTACAAACAGGTTTTTTTTTGTTGTTGTTGTTGTTGTTTTGTCTTCTGTCTATTTAGGGCCTTGCCCATGGCATGTGGAGGTTCCCAGGCTAGGAGTCAAATCAGAGCTACAGCTGCCAGCCGACACCACAGCCACAGCAATGCAGGATATGAGCCATGTCTGTGACCTACACCACAGCTCAGGGCAACACTGGATCCTTAACCCACTGAGCAAGGCCAGGAATTGAACCCACATCGAGCCACGAAGGAACTCCCAAATTACAAACAGATTTTTTTCAGCCACACCTACAACGAATGGAAATTCCTGGGCCAGGGATCAAATCCACACCTTAGCAGTGACCAAGCTGTGGTATAGACAACACTGAATCCTTAACCTACTGTGCCACATTGGGAACTCCCATACAAGCAAATTTTTGTATAAAAACATAAAATAAAGTTAATTCTATAGTAATTAAGCTCATCTTACACATATAGTGATATATATATATATATAAACAATCTCATGATTAATTCTAAGTTATAATGTCATGTATTTTATTTTTTAATGCAAAATTGTAATTCTAGGACAATAATAATATGCTTGCTTTAACTTGCCCATTTTAAGGGGCACATGAACAGGAAATATTCCTCTGAGTGATAATTTTTGAATATATATCAACTCTGTAAAGCAGACTGTTTCAGTGGTAAAATGATTGAATTTGAAGGTAAGAAAAATTATTGTATATGTAAGTCTGCCACTTCCTAATAGAGTGTGACTTTAAACAAGTTTCTTGATCTTTGTTATTTTGAAAGAGGTTGACCTGCTCTGAAACTTTAATTTCTCTATGGGAATTAGATATGAAAGAAAAATGATAGAAAAGAGAAGGAAATTATAACAAAGTGACTAAAAAGAAAAAGAAAAATAATGAAATGAGACAGGTCAGAAAAAGGAGAGAAAATATAACTTACAAGGATAAATATCTATAGTGAATGTTTTAGACAATGTTTGCCTGTTTTCTCTGTCCCTCCTATAAATATACACAAGAAAAACCTCCAAGTTCCTTTTCAAAAGATTGGGGTAGTGGTTGGTTGTGCTAGAGGGATAAGGTGAAGGGAAGGAAAGTACTTATGTCAATGCCCTAACCCTCAATGTGACATATTTGGAGATGAGGTCTTTGGGAGGTTATGAGGGTTTTAGATGGGGTCATGAGGGTGGGGCCTTCAGTATGAGATTAGTGCTCCCATAAGGAGAGACATCAGAGAACTTGCTCACACAAGTGCTTTCTCTCTCTTTTGCACTTTTCCTTCATGTTTGCACAGAGAAGAGAAGATATGAGCACACTGTGAGAAGGTGGCCTTCTACATACCAAGGGGAGAGCATCCGCCAGAAACTAACCATGCTGGCACGCTGACCTCTGACTTTGCATTTCCAGAAATGTGAGAAAATAACTATGTTGGTTACTCACCTCATCTATGGTATTTTGTTATGGTAACCTAAGCTTACTAATACACTCGAATTTTTCTAGTACTCTGTATTTTTTATCACTACGTTAAAAACTCCAAATTCCTATGAAATAGATATTTTACCCCTTCTGAGGTGTGAAGAATCTAAGACACACAGTATCTGGCCACACAGAAACTGACCTAATGTCAAGGCAATTTAATACCATATAAATGCTTAAGATGAAGTTCATTCAAACACTATTTTGAAGAAATTACCTTGTATTCTGAGTTACACTTTTCTGATATCCGCATAATCTTAGTGCCAATCAAAATAAGCCAAAATTCCATTTATCTTTAACAGAAGCATAATCTTCCCCACCTTCCTGACTATGGATATCTGCTGTCATTTGTGATAAGCAACACTCCCACATTCTCTTATCTATTATGTTAACAGTTTGACAGGTCAAGTTCCAGTCTTTGTAAAGCATCTGAGATGCTGATCACATAATGAATTCTCAGATTCATTATACACAGGACAAACTCATAAATTGTAGGAGAACAGAGAAAAGTTCAGAAGTTTCTCCAAGTTTCTAGTAAAAGCAAAAGAGCAAGATAGTGAAATGTAGTCTCCATTCAAACTCTGTATCATTGTTAACAAAGGGGTAAATGTGAATTTGCAACCTCAAAGATATAATTTCCCAACCCGTAAATTATTTTGTTTTTCAATATCATAGTTATAAAAGTAGAACATATAATGCCATGGCTTTTGTGGTTAGAACAAACTTGTAGATTAAATAAACTTTTTTAATCAGGCTTTTTCTTTTCTTTTTACTGCCGTACCTGTGGTTTATGGTAATTCCCAGTCTGGGAGTTAAAATGGAGCTGAAGCTACAGGCCTATACCACAACCATGACAACACCAGATCTGAGCTGCATCTGCAACCTACCCCACAGCTTGCAGCAAAGCCAGATCCTTAACCCACTGAGTGAGGACAGGGATGGATCCCACATGCTCACTGAGTCACAATGGGGACTCCTAATCAGGCTTTAAAATAATAATAATAATAATAATAATAATTTTTTCTAAATAAAAACAAACTTCGACATAAAATTTGGCAAAGATCAAAAAAGCACAGGATAGTAATTAACACTGCCCATAATTTCAAACCAGGGAAAAACAGTATTAGCATTTTAAGTGTAAAATTGCCATTTTCTGTATAATGTACATATGGTTTAATATATTTCTATATATACACACACATACATATACATTTAGATTTAAGCTCAGTCTGAGGATCTGTCCTTCTGCCCTAGGCATTTTTTGACAGAGAAAAGGGGAATTGCTAAGAGGCTTAGTGATGTAGCATTCACACCCAACATTTGGCCTCACAAGAATATGTGAAGTTCTCCTGAGACAGTAATACTATAGAAAATTACCAGGTCCAATGGTATAGGACAGAGAACTACAGTCAATTTCCTGCAATAGACCACAATAGAAAAGAACGTGAACAAGAATGTATGTATATGTATAACTGAATCACTGTGCCTGGCAGCAGAAATTAAGACAATGTAGTAGATCACCTATACTTCGATAAAATATATTTTTCAAAAAGAAAATTACTGGGTTGAGCATTTTTGCTAGAATGCCATCTGGGATGGGCAGAGGGAAATCTAGCAGCAAGGGGCTATGGAGAATATAACTGACAGGTTAACTTGTAAGCAGGTTGTATAACAGGAGGCCAAGCCTGATGTCCAGGAAGTGAAGAGATAGTGGCTGACTCAGGTCGTGCCAAAAAACCCACAAGGGTGTCCTTCAAGAAAGCCAGCAGGTGATCCTAAGAGATTTAACCAGTAAAACAACAACTGACCAGGAGGAATTCACATCATGGCCAGTTATAAAGAGACATTTTTCTTGTTCCTCTGTTCTGCTTACCTGTCTCCAACTCTAGAGCCAGAAATGGTCAAGAAGGGGATGTCCCAAGGCTAACACAAGCTTCTTCCTCTCAGGGTGATGCATCAAGAACACAAATGAGAGAGGAGACATGTCTTGTTCCCCATTTTGGTCTGATAATATGCTCTGTAAAATTGAGGGTTTTGGAATTTACTCAGATTTATTTTATGACCCAGAATATAGTCCAATTTGGTAATCGCTCATGCGACCTTCAAAGTGTATTCTGCAATTACTGGGTATAATGTTCTAAAAGTGTCAAGTTATTTGATCGTGTTTTAAATTTTTCTGTATCCTTACATTTGTTAAAGAAATATCTACTTACAGTGTAGAGTTAATAATTTTTCTCTTTAATGATTTCAAAGTTTACATCATAAATTTTCAATCTTTACTATTAGAAGTATACACGTTTGAGATTGTTATATCTCACTGATTGAGGTTTTTATTATCTAAAAGTCCCTCTTCATATTTCCTAATATGAAGCAAATATTATTTGCCTTTAAGTTTCTTTTGTTTGATCTATCTTTTCATCATTTTACTACCTACCATGACTTTATATTTTAAAGTGCAACACATGTTTAGTGTATTGTTGGGTCTTGATATTTTTCAATATTTATGAACTGTTCAGTTCATTTACATTTAATTTGATTACTCATGTGGCTAGGCTTAAGTGTACAGACATCTTATTTATTTTCTACTTATTTCATTATTATTTTACCCATATTTTTCTGCATTCTGCCTACATCTACATTTTAACCCACTCACTGCCTCAGTAACTTAAAGATACATTCCAGAGCCTTCTAAACTCAACAGTTTCTTATAATGAGTTCATTATCCTTCATATGGAGCTTTCCCTGTATAACATGGCTTTAGTTGTGGTTGCTCATAAGTTTTTCTTTTAATCTTCATTTTTAACTTTAACTATGATATACTTAGGTGTGGTTTTCTTTGTAGTTATCCTACTTGAGATAACTTGCAGGAAACGTAAGTTGAATTTTTACTTCAAATTTGGAAAATTTTTAGCAATTTTATTTTTAAATGTTTTTTATACCCAGTATCATCCTCCTAATCTTTTGAAACTCCTCTCCTGCTGAAAGTCCAACTACAAATATGTTAGGTGGCTGATATTATTTCACAGTTTACTAATTGTACATTCACTTATTTTCAGTAATTTCTTTCTCGCTGATGCTCAAATTGGACAATTTCTATTGACCCGTTTTCCAGTTTACTATTTTTTCTGCAGTTTCCAATCTACAAAGCCCATTGAATGAATGTATTATCTCAGATATTGTCCTTTTCCATTATAAGATTTTCATTTGATTCTTTTTGATAGTTTCCATTTCTCTACTGATATTGCCCATCATCTCACTCCTAATACTCCTATTCTTAAGTCATCAAAAATATTTATAACAGTTATTTTATCCTTTTCTTCTAATGCCAATAATTATGTCCCCTTGGACTCTATTAATATTGACTTTTTCCTTTGTAATCATTAATCCTGGTTTTATGCTTTTGTGTATGTTTAGTAATTATTGATTATATATTAAATATTATGATTGAAAAGTTGTTGGTAGTTAGAATTATGTTCTGTTTTGTCAGGCAGTTAAATTGCTGGAAGATCCTGAAAGGATCTAAGTGCTTATTTACATTTGTTTTTCCCTTGGTCCTAATATGTAGCCTTACTTTACAGCATTGCTCTGCAAGGTATCTCCCCTCTGAGTGGGCTGGACCCAAAATATCTCTCAGTTTTGAAGGACTTGATGTTAGCTTCATTGGGCTCTCAGCTCCACAGCAGGTGCTCTCTTTTAAGCCTAATGGAATCTTACTCTGAATCTAGCCCTTAGATAGGGACTTACAGACAATCCCTCACATATTTCTGGGACTTTCTCTCTACACTTTTCCTTTATCTCCAGAGCCTGTTCCAAATATGCCAACTGATTCAAAAACCCTGAAATCTCATCTCTGTTTTCTCAATCCATGAAGAACCCTGACTTCTGCTGAGCCTCCACCTGCACATTTGAGCATCATTAAATTTTTTCAGGCAGAACTCCAGGTAGAAAATGAATGTTTCTTCTTCTTGTGTCTTTGCTTTCTCAAGAACTGCAATCCTGCATTGCCTGTTGTCCAATGCCTGAAAAAGGTTTCCTCGTGTATTTTGACCTATCTTATAGCTGTCAACAAGTTTGATACTAGTTCTGCCATCACAGTCAGAACTCAGGCCCAGTCACTGATATTAAGAATTTAATATATGGGCTTAAACACCATACAAATATAGCTGGATAGGACTAGTTTAATGTAAGATGTATTTATGTGTGTGTTTGTTTACATTTATATATATAAATAAAAATAAAATTTTAAACTTCTGAGCATGGAGTTCCCATCATGGAACAGTGAAAACAAATCCAACTAGGAACCATGAGGTTGTGGGTTCCATCCCTGGTTTCACTCAGTTGGTTAAGGATGCGGCATTGCCATGAGCAGTAGTGTAGTTGCAGACATGGCTTGGATCTGGCATTGGTGTGGTTGTGGTGTAGGCCAGAAGCTGTAGCTGTGATTAGACCCCCTAGCCTGGGAACCTCCGTATGCCATGGGTGTAGCCCTAAAAAGAAAAAAAGAAATAAAACTTCTGAGTGTAAAAGACAAGAACATAAACAAGTATTAAAAAAATAACATGACAGACACATAAAGAAGAATTAGAAAAACTGAGCTATATAAATAGATTCCCAAGGGAAGTGAAGAGATGGATAATTCTGACTTTTTTTCAGAATTAATGAAAGACATAAATCATCAAATTCAGCAGTTTCCCTGAATCCTAAGCAGAGTAGGGAAAAAAATTCACACTTATATTCAAGATAGTAGAACTTTAAAATGACACATAAGAGGAAATTTTAAAAATTATTTACCAGGAGATCTCTGGTGACTCATTGGGTTAAGGATCCAGTGTTGTCACTGCTGTGGCTCAGGTTGCTGCTGTTCCTGGTTCAATGCCTGGCCCAGGAACTTTGCATGCCATTGGCATGACCCAAAATATCTATATTTATATCTACATATCTATCTATCTATATATATTTTTCTAATAATCTAAATTTAAAAATCATAGAAATCCTTAGAAAATACTTAAATGATAATAAAAACATACACAATTATGTGAAAAGACATACAACTATATACAACTTTAATAAAGTGAATAGAACAATTAAAATCATAAACTCTTATTTAAAAAAAAAAGACAGAGAGAGAGAAAGGAGACCAATAATCATGTAGGTGTCCATGTACAATCAAATCAGTGCCTATATTTATATTTCCTTAGATTTCATCATCCTCATGTGTACTGAATTTCTTACTGTATGTAGCTATTAATCTCCTTCGTCCCTAAAGACTTCTGTGGGATGCTTGGGGCGTGTATGGAACAGGCTGGATGTACTCTACAGTTGATATTCTCAAGAGTACTCTCAGTGAGTGGTTTTACATACACACACACACGCACAGGTATGTGTGTGTGTGTGTGTGTGTGTGTGTGTGTTATATATATTCCTTTGTATATAAAATCTAGTTATTTGGGAGGAACATTTCTGACACACGTTCTTGACCATCTACAAATAGAGGCGACATTCTTGTGAATGCACCAGCTACTGGTTTCCATTCTTTCTACTAGCCCTTCCTGGAATCATTTCTTTAACTATTTGCACTCAACTACTCTCACAGTCTGATTTTGTGGAAAACCAAATTGAGATGTACCCTTTTAAGAAATTATCAAAAGAATTAAATAATAAACTCAAAGGACTAGAAAGAAGGGACTTGAACTAAATGTGTAAATATAAATTTGAAATCTTACGCAAATGTAAAATTTTCAGGAACAATTTCAAAATATCAAAACTCAACATAAGAAATGAAAAATCTGACTATATAAAGATTCATAAACTTAAAAAATAGTTAAAATGTAGTTCCCTTTCCCATCCATACATAAAAATCTAGATAGTCTTATGGGTTTTATATTTAAGAATTAGTAATTCCAAACTTACATACACTCTTTAAAAGATAATATTAAGAAATAAAATTCTAAATAATTCCATGAGTCTAGTATAACCAATGAAGAATATTGGGAATAAAAATAATTCCAAATTATACATATATGGATTCTAAAATCCTAAATAAAAGTTTCAATATGTAAAGAATAAAATATCATTACAAAGCTGGACCTTCCACAGGAATTCAGGGATAGGCTAATATTAGAAAATGTATTTAATACATAACATATTTGTGAATAGAACTAATATTAATAGATGCAAAAAAGATAATCATGCAGAGGACCAGGTGTCTCTGGCGCAGCCCACCCAGGACCAGAAGACACTTGCTAGCCCACGATGGACAGGGTGTCTCTGGCTCGGGCTGCCTACGGCCAGAGGCTGCTAGCTAGCTCGTGGTGTACGGGGTGTCTCTGGCCCAGCGCCCCCCTCCTCCGTTGCAGAGGCCATGTGCTCGCCAGTGGTGGACTGGGCATCTCTGATTCAGGCCACCTGCAGCCAGAAGCCACTTACTAGCTGGTTGTGGACTGGGTGTCTCCGGCACCGGCCACTCACAGCCAGAAGCCACTTGCTAGCCTGCCATGGACTGAGTGTCTCCAGCACAGCCCACCCATGTCCAGAAGCCACTTGCTAGCCTGTGATGGACTGGGTGTTTCTGGTGCAAGCTGCTGATGTAGAGAAGCCTCTTGCTAGCCTGCAGCAGAGCGGACATCTCTGACACAGAGTGCCCACAGAGAGAAAACTTTTTCTCATATATGGGAGACTGGGCACTTCTTGTGCAGGCTACTGGTGGACAGACATCTCTAGAGTGGGCTAAGGGCATCAAGAGGCTAAGTGCAAACAATGCCTACCAAGCAACATACATTGTTGCTCTCACTCCCCCAGAAACCATCTGCTCTGTATCTGTTATCCCTGAATCCAGATGTGGGCATGGCCCACTGCCTCTGGGGATACCTGAACAAAATCATTTGCAGCCCCAACCACCTCAGAGGGCACCATAGAGAAGGACATTATGACAGAACACCACCTGATGTTTCTCTCAATCCCCTGTGAACACACCTGAACTGCAGCTGCCACTGCCAAATGTTCTGGGAAGCGCCAAGAAGCTTGATCACTGTCCCTTCCCAGGAACCCACAACTAAGAGCACTTTGTGCAGCACCTCCTGTGGGGGCTAAGCAGGATGAGGTGCTTCTGGCATGGTCTACAGGGGGAAGGGACAAACCACCACTTTTATCTCTGGCTCCAGAGGTGGGAGTGGCTCACCACCACTAGGGGTCCCTGAACAGTCACCACCTACAGTTCCAATCACCTCAGAGGAGGACATTGCAATTGAACACTAGCTGTTGTGGCTGTCACTCCTCTGGGAACTTATGCACCCTGCTGCTGCTACTACCAAATGCTCTGGACACCTTGAAGATCTGCCTAGAGCTCATTAACACTTCCCAGGGCCTTGCAACTAGGAGTATGCAGTGCCGCGCACTGACTTCTGGCCCTACCCATTGCCCCCTTCTCCCAGAAAACACACTGAGCACCCAGGAGATAACAGCCTGCTCACACTGAAAAAAGAGACAGCAAATATTCAAACTCCCACACAAAAAAACAAATAGTAACCCCAACAAAATATAAAAAGGGGTGCCCTTGCCTAGAAGTAGCCTTACAAGACTATAGTTTGGCTTCCCCAAACTCACAGAAAAAGAAAAACACAAGCAAGATGAGAAGCTCAGAAACCATTCCCAGTTAAAGCAACAGGAGAATTCACCTAAAGCAGTCAACAATGAAACAGACCTCTGCGGTCTAACAGACATTGGGTTCAAATGGGAGAGAGTCAAAATACTGAAAGAATTAGGGCTGAATATCAAGGAATTAAGAGAAGACATGAACAGTAATGCAGATTCCCTTAGAAAGCAAATAGAAAATACAAGGAGGAGCCAAGAAAATCTAGAAAACTCATTTGCAGAGATGCAAACTGAGCTAAAGCAACAAAAAGCAGATTGAATAAGGCAGAGGAATGAATTAGTGACATGAAAGATAGAATAATGGTAATCAGCCAATCAAGACAGCAGACAGAAAACTAAATGAAAAAACATGAAAGCAATATAAGAGAGCTATTGGATAATATAAAGCAGGCCAGTCGATGCATAACAGGAATTCCAGAAAGAGAAGAAAAAGAAAAGGGGATGGAAAATATATTTGAAAAAATTATGTCTGAAAATTGTCCAAATATAAAGGAATCTGACATCAAGATACAGGAAGCACAAGGCACAAGGGCCCCAAACAAGGTGAACCCAAACAGGCCCACATCAAAACATATTATAATAAAAATGACAAAAGTTAAAGAGAGGATTCTAAAGGCATCAAGAGAAAAGCAAAGCATTAATTATAATGGAAATCCAACAATGCTATAAGGTGATTTCTCTACAGAAAAACTACAGGCCAGAAGGGAGTGGAAAGATATATTTAAAGTGATGAAAGGAAAAAACTTGCAACCAAAAATACTCTACCCAGCAAGAAAATCATTTAAATTAGAAGGGGAAATACAAAAAGCCAAAAGAGAACAGAAATACTAAATCCATTCTAAAAGAAATAATGAGATGGCTTCTCTAAATTAAAAAAAAAAAAAAAAACAGAGAGAGAGAGAAAAGAGAAAAAGAAGAATTAGGCTGGAGGAAACCACAATTGGAAATCAATGACTTAAATAAGCCAGGATACAGATCTAAATATGAATATGTTAAAAAAAAGACATCAAAATCATACAATGTGGGGAAGGAAAGTAAGAAAATACAGATTCTTTGATTTTATTTTAATGATATGTCTGAGCCTTTATGACTATCAGGCAAAAGCAGACAGATATAGGAAGGGCTTAAAATGCCTAAAAAACAGGGCAACCACAGATCAAAAGCAAACATTACATTCACAAAAACTGAAATGAAAAGTACTCATGCATAAAATAAGTGGAAATCATCCAACCCAAAAAAGAAAGGAGGAAAAGAGAAACATAGAACCAAATGAAAACAAGGTATAAAAAGGCAATAAATATGTATCTGTCAATAATCACCTTAAATGTCAATGGACTAAATGCTCCAATAAATAGACAAAGAGTGGCAGATTGGATAAAAAGGCAAAAACCTTCAATGTGCTGCCTACAAGAAACTCACCTTAGAGCAAAGGACACATATAGATTGGAAGTGAGGGGATGGGAAAAGACATTTCATGCCAATGGACAAGACAGGAAAGCAGGAGTTGCAATACTCATATCAGACAAAATAGACTTTAAAACGAAGGCCATAAAGAAAGACAAAGAAGGACACTATTTAATGGTTAAAGGATCCATTCAAGAAGAGGAGATTACAATCATCAATATATATGCCCTAATATAGGGGCACCCAGATGCCTACAACAAATACTAACAGACATGATGGGAATACAATCATAGTAGGAGATTTTAACACCCCACTCACATCAATGGACAGATTCTCTAGACAGAAAATCAACAAGGCAACAGAGATCCTAAAGGACACAATAGAAAAGTTAGACGTAATTGACATTTTCTGGACATTATACCCCCCAAAAAATCAGAATATACATTCTTCTCAAGTGCACATGGGACATTCTCAAGAATTGTCACATCCTGGGGCACAAAGCTAACCTTAACAAACTTAAGAGTATAGAAATTATTTCAAGTATCTTCTCTGACCACAAAGGCATGAAACTAGAAATCAACCACACGAAACAAGTGAGGAAAAAACCTACTACATGGAGACTAAACAACGTGCTACTAAAAAACCAATGGATCAATGAGGAAATCAAGAAGGAAATTAAAAAATACCTCTAGATAAATGATAATGAAGACACATCCACTCCAAATCTATGGGATGCCGTGAAAGCAGTGCTCAGAGGGAAATTCAGAGCAACACAAGCCTTCCTCAAAAAAGAATAAAAATCTCAAATCAACAACTTAACCCAAAACCTAAATGAATTAGAAAAAGAAGAACAAACAAAACCTGAAGTCAGCACAACGAATGATATCATAAAGATCAAAGAGGAAATCAATTAAACAGAGATTTAAAAAAATAGAAAAAAATCAATGAAACCAAGAGCTGGTTCTTTGAAAAGGTAAACAAAATTGACAAACCTCTGGCTAGACTCACCAAGAAGAGGCGTGAAAAATCCCAAATAAACAAAATCAGAAATGAAAAAAGAGAAGTCACAATGGATACTACAGAAATATTAAAAAAAAAAAAACCATGAGAGAATACTCTGAACAATTGTATGCCATCAAATTTGACAACCTAGAAGAAAGGGACAACTTTCTAGAGTCTTACAGCCTGCCAAAACTGAATCAAGAAGAAATAGATCAACTGAACAGACCAATCACTAGAAATGAAATTGAATATGTCTAAAAACACTCCCTACAAATAAAATCCAGGACCAGATGGCTTCACAGGTGAATTCTACCAAACATACAAAGAGGAACTTATACCCATCCTCCTTAAACTTTTTCAAAAGTTTGAAGAAGAAGGAATACTCCCAAAGACATTCTATGATGCCACCTCACCCTAATTCCAAAACCAGACAAAGATACCACCAAAAAAGAAAACCATAGGCCAATATCTTTGATGAATATAGACACAAAAATACTCAACAAAATTGTACCCAACCGAATCCAACAACACATCAAAAAGATCATACACCATGACCAGGTGGGATTCATCCCCAATGTACAAGGATGGTTCAACATATGCAAATCAATCAACATCATATACCGCATTAACAAAAGAAAATTCAAAAACCACATGATTATCTTGACAGATGCATAAAAAGCATTTGACAAAGTCCTACATCCATTCATGATCAAAACTCTTACTAAAGTGGTTATAGAGAGAACATACTGAAATAGAATCAAAGCCATTTATGAAAAACTCACAGCAAATATAATACTTAAAAGTTGAAAGCCTTTCCACTAAAATCTGGAAGAAGACAAGGATGTCAACTTTCACCACTTATATTCAACATAGTATTGGAGTCCTAGCTACAGCAATCAGACAAACAAAAGAAATAAAAGGCATCCAAACAGGAAGAGAAGAGGTAAAACAGTCACTGTATGTAGATGACATGATACTATATATAGAAAACCCTAAAGACTCAACCCAAAAACTTCTTGAACTGATCAACAAATTAAGGAAACTAGTAGGATACAAGATATACATCCAGAAAGCAGTCACATTTCTGTATACTAACAATGAAATATTACAAAGGAATAAAAAACACACTACCTTTTAAAATTGCACCCCAAAAAATCAAATACCTGGGAATAGACTTGACCAAAAAGGTAAAGGACTTATATGCCAAGAACTATAATATATTAATCAAGTAAATCAAAGAAGATAACAAAGAAATGGAAAGATATCCAATGCTCCTGGATTGGAAAAATTAATGTTGTAAAAATGGCCATACTACCCAAAGCAATCTACAGATTCAATTCAATCCCTATCAATATACCTATGACATTTTTCACAGCACTAGAACAAACAATCCAAAAATTTATATGGAACCACAAAAGACCCAGAATTGCCAAAGCAATTCTGAGGAACAAAAACCAAGCAGGAGGCATAATGCTCCCACATGTCAGGCAATATTACAAAGACAGAGTCATCAAGACAGTGTGGTACTGGTACCAAAACAGACAGACAGACCAATGGAACAGAAGAGAGAACCCAGAAATACACACAGACATGTATGGTCAATTAATCTTTGACAAAGGAGGCAAGAACATAAATGGGAAAAAGATAGTCTCTTCAGGAAGTGTTGCTGGGAAACCTGGACAGCTGCATGCAAATCAATGAAACTAGAATACACCCTCACACCATGCACCAAAATAAACTCAAAATGGCTGAAAGATTTAAACATAGGACAAGATACTGTCAAACTCCTGGAAGAGAGCATAGGCAAAACATGCTGACATCAACCTTACAAACATTTTCTCAGGTCAGTCTCCCAAAGCAACATAAATAAAAGCACAAATAAAATGGCACCTAATCAAATTGACAAGCTTGTGCACAGCAAAGGAAACCCAAAAGAAAACAAAAAGACAACTTACAGAATGGGAGAAAATAGTTTCAAATGATGCAGTTGACAAGGGCTTAATCTCTAAAATAAGCAAACGACATATACAACAGCAAAAAACCAACAATCCAATGGAAAAATGGGCAAAAGACCTGAATTGATATTTTTCCAAGGAAGATGTACAGATGGTCAATAAGCACATGAAAAAAACGCTCAACATCCCTGATTACTAGAGAAATGCAAATCAAAGCTACCCTGAGGTACCACCTTACACCAGTCAGAATGGCCATCATTAATCAGTCCACAAATAGCAAATGCTAGAGAGGGTGTGGAGAAAAGGGAACCCTCCTGCACTGTTGGTGGGAATGTAAGCTGGTACAACCACTATGGAGAACAGTATGGAGGTAGCTTAGAAAATTATACATAGAACTACCATATGACCTAACAATCCCACTCTTAGGCATATATCCAGACAAAACTTCCCTTAAAAAAGACACATGCACCCACGTGTTCACTGAAGCTCTATTCACAATAGCCAAGACATGGAAACAACCCAAATGTCCACCAACAGATGATTGGATTAGGAAGATGTGGTATGTATACACAATGGAATACTACTCAGCCATAAAAAAGAACATAATAATGCCATTTGCAGCAAAATGAATGGAACTAGAGACTCTCATACTGAGTGAAGTAAGTCAGAAAGAGAAAGAAAATACCATATGATATCACTGATATCTGGAATCTAATATATGACACAAAATCATGAACTTGGAGAACAGACTTGTGGTTCCAAGGAGGAGGGAGAGGGAGTGGAATGTTCTGGGAGTCTGGGGTTAATAGATAGAGACTACCACATTTGGAATTGATAAGCAGTGAGATCCAGCTGTATAGCACTAGGAACTATGTCTAATCCCTTGTGATGAATTTACACATGTATGTGTAACTGGGTCACCACATAGAAAATTGGTATACAGTAGAAAATTGACAGAACACTGTAAACCAGCTATAATGGACAAAATAAATATCATTATAAGAAAAGATAATCAAAAATTCAATGTCTATTTGTACTAATGAGGAAAAATCTAAGTATAAGAGAATTCCTATTAAGAGCCTTTTAGAAGTTAATAGCATCAACATTTCGTCCCAATTTTTTCCAAATTTTTTCAGGTGACTGCTTGCCTATTAATTTTGTATACAGTTTTTTATGTTTTAATTTTGGCACAGACAAGTTTATTTTTTTTAAATCTTAGAAAGTCTTCCTTATCTCCCTTAAGACTTTCTTTTATTTACATTACAATAGGTAAAATTTATTTATTTATTTTTCTTTTTTGTTTGCCCTGTGGCATATGGAGTTCCTGGGCCAGGAATCAGATTCAAGCCACAGCTGTGACCTAAACTGCAGCTGCAGCAACACCGGATCCTTAACCCACTGTGCCAGGCACAGAAGTCAGATGCACCTAGGAGAAGGTTCAGGAGCCTGGTGAAAGTTTGGTCAACAAAGAATCTTTTTCCCACAGATTAGAATATCATTCCCTGAGGAACTCACTTCTCAGTCTCCTCCCTCTGCATCACTATTGTCTGTTTCATTTCTTCTAGTCGTCTCACGGGCTGTAAACATATCCCACTTTTCTAACCACCAGAGATACGCTGATTCTTATCAGATTCATTATGAAAAAATCTTATAGAGACTTCTGTCTGACTTAAGACAAACCAATTATCTACCTCTGAACCAATCAAATAAGTCCAGAAATGCACATTTATGTTGTTTGACAGGTGCAAGAACAGTTGAGGGAGAGAGAAGGAGATGGCATGGGGAGTGGGGGAGGTATGTATTCTGGCTAGATGGTGACATAGCTATCCAATGTATTCTTACTTGAGGATTACTCTTTCTCATTATGAGTAATTTCTCTACAGCCTGCATCTTTGTCTTGTAAGCAGCTGAGCAGAGCATCTTCTGAAATCTCTAATTCATCTATTCATGGTTTGAACCTGATGATTTTGTAGGAGCTATCCAGAAGCAAGAATATGGCACTGGAACCCATAACTGATGATCCAGTGTCCCATAGCCTAACAGAAGGAAGAATTAACCAAATCTAAATATTCATCAATGTTTATAACTTTATCTTTTAAAATAGTCATAATAACATATAATAAAAATAAATCTATATAACTTTGCCTTTCTTAAAGTTTAATCAATTGACTGATGTTAGAAAATATACACAGAATATAACTATTTTCACAAATTCGTCATATTGTCCCCATGTATTTGAGTCCCAGGCAAAGGTATTATTTTTTAAATTCTTACTGTATCTAGCTTTCCAGAATTCCTTAATTCCTGAAATCCTGTGGTTGAAAAGCTACAAGATACAAAGCAAAAATTTACAGAAATGTCTTCATTAAGATTAAATTAAACAGAAGAAAGTGTTGATTAGATGTAAAGAAAACCTAAATGAGCTAAGTCTATGACAGGTGACTCCCTAAGGGAAGCCTCTCAAAGGAGTCTTTCAAAACTACCGAAGCAAAATTCTTTAGAAGGTAACTGTAGAGTTTTGTTGTTTTTTTTAAAAAAAAACTAACAGTGTTGTAAAAGCAGAGCATGTGAATCTGAAATGAATTTTTTCAGACTTATAAGGCATCATGATCCTATTTCCATTAGTAACTGAGTATTTATGTATTTCCTACTCCTTGATGTAAAAATGTCGTTAAAACCTTGGCCATGCTGTCACTCCTGGATTAGCTCTTGCTATGTTCAGCAAGCATGTGCAGAACCAGGACTTGGCTGGAAAATGCTCCCAAAGCAAATTTCCAGTGGTTTAAAATTAGGTCACATTTGGAATTCTAGACTAATCACATTACCTTCTAACAACTTCTTAAAAGTTAAAGCTGTCTGCTTGCCTTTCCCTAACAATAGATACCTATGGGCTTTCTGAATTTTTAGAAGTGGTTTGTAGAATCTTTAACTGTAGATTTGCCTTTGACCATGGTTCTTCACAATTTTCTGAACACTTAGACCATTTATAGACTCTGGATACAATACATCAACTGACCTCTACTTTCCAGTTTAGACTATTCAAACTTAAGGTTCCGATGTTTCTCAACAATTATGTAATTGAACACACTTCCTTCACTATCTGGCCTTGACCACAAAACCTTTGACTATCTTGTTAATTTCTCATCATTTACTAGATCAGCTGGAACATCCAACTTACCTTATTTCCTGGGTTCATGTACATGTTTGTGAGTTCTCCACTGCCGACCCCTACAACATCTGCTTTGTTTGCATTCGTGGTTTCTGAATTATATTAATCACATCCTCGTGCAGATTATAAAATAGGCCAACTGGAAAAATGTATGCGGCGGCTAGTTGGAGGAACAACAGCTACTACCTGATAACTTATCTATCTCTGCATTTCACCATACAACCGGTATGTATTTCAGATCACACAACATGAAGAAGTTGTAAAAGGCCCTGGGGCTAAGAATGCTGCAACGACAGAGTTCTTTTGTTGGTGTGTAAAAGCTGGTGACCACAGAAAATAACCAACAGTTTCCCTTGGTAGTTTCTGATGAATTTTCTTGAAAGAAAGTACTAATAGAGGACCAAGTTATATCATCTGTAAATATTTTAATATGTAGCCATAGGAAGTTTAACAGATACATATTTAAGCTGGGCTAAAGGGGAGATCCTATTACAGAGTAGAAAATAATGTTATTTCCCAATTAATGCCTGGGAGTTTAATTTTGCCCTTCGAGACATAAAAACAGAGATTCCTTGAGAGAAATGATTTACATAATTTTTAATTCCAGAAAGCACACTCTCACACAGTCTCATACCTCAGCTAATCTCTAAAACATGAGAAACAACCAAGTCAATCTGTATGAATATGATTTCAGTTATCCAAAAGTATAAAACTATCTTGGTTCCTGGTATAAAATAATATCAAAAATGAGGTTCTAAATATGATGAACTATTTCTCCTGTCCAGAGTACTTCCTACCACTATACTGAGGGGTTTTTAAATATTAGCTGTAACAGTAGTGTTTTTATTGAATACATTCATAAAGTAGTTAAATTATAGAAATAGATTTCAAGTAATATTACTTTTTACTTTTTTTTTTTTTTTTTTAGGGCCACATGTGCAAATGAAATTCCCAGGCTAGGAGTTGAAATGGAGCTATAGCTGCTGGCCTATACCACAGCCACAGCAACGTGAGATGCAAGCCATATCTGCGACCTACACCATAGCTTGCTGCAATGCAGATCCCAGAGTGACTGAGAAGGCCAAGGATAAAACGCATCCTCATGGATACTCTGATTCATTTCTGCTGTGCCACAATGGGAACTACCTTACTTTTACTTTTTAAATAAATAAGATCTTTCTTACTGTAAAAGCAATATTTATTCACTGTATTAAATTTTGAAAATATGAAAAACATAATAAAAACTATTAATTTTATTCCCTAAAAGTAAATATCACTGTACCACCAAATTAATTTGGTGATGTAAGTGTATTACTGTATCACCAAATTAATTTATATATGATGTTTATTTTATTCCTCCTGTCCATTTATATATAAATTAATTTGGGGATGTAGTGATCTAAATTTGCTTTTCATATTACATATTAAAAATAAATATTTTCCAATATAATTTTCTATAAAATGTAAGTATGATAATTATAGACTATCATATAGATATGTAATAATTTATTTCACCTATCACCAATTACTGAGCATTTAGTATTCCAGTTTTACAGTGCCATTGTGATTATCATTTAGGAATTAAATATTCATACACATTTGATTTTTTTCTCAGGATATTTTCTAGAAGTTTAATCTAGTCAAAAGATAAAAATATTTAGGCAATTTTGCTTAATTGTCAAATTTATCTCCAGAAGAAAACTGTATTGATATTTTCTCCCAGTAGCTGTGGTAAGGGTTTCCATTTTCCCATTTCTGTACACCTTCAATGATAAGTAGCCATGATTTTTTTCTTTTCTTTTTTTTGGGGGGGGGGCCACACCTGAGGCATATGGAAATCCCTAGGCTAGGGGTGGAATCAGAGCTGTAGCTACTGGCCACAGCCATGGCCACAGCAATGTGGGATCCAAGCCACGTTTGTGACCTACACCATACCTCACGGCAACACCAGATCCTTAACCCACTGTGCAAAGCCAGGGATCGAACCCATGTCCTCATGGATGCTAGTCAGACTTGTTACTGCTGAGCCACAATGGCAACTCCTAGTTATCATAATTTTTAAGTGTCTTTTGCTGTGAAAAGGATATTGTTTTGTTATTAGAGTTTTCTGGAATTAGACCAACAAAATTAAAATGCATAATAATATATAATGACACTAATTTCAACTTGTTACATAATACTATGTCTCACAATGTTATATCATACTATTTTCATTTACCATTGTATACCTATTAAAATCTGGTCTTAATTAAAACACATTTATGGTCATATCCTGGATATGGAACTACAATAATGAAACTTACTACTAAAAAATCTTAAGCTCTTAAATTTCATATTTATAGTGTTTAGAAATATTAAAAAGTTTGTATATTTGGAAGGAGTTTTCATAAGCAAGAAAAATTTATTTTGAAGGAGATATTGTACATAAAATTCTACAAATACATATACCAGGAATAATATAATATACATTAAAACATACTACCCACAAAACTATAGAATAGGGCCTGATATAACCTAATTAGTCCATAAAACACATGTTGTGCCTGTCTCCTTATATAAATTATTACAAAAGAGCTGGCCTTGGCAATGACTTATTATTAATATACTCTGGCACAACCCCAAATGTGTGTCACTGAACATAATTTCATTAGAAAGCATCTAAATAAACTGTGCAATGATATTGGAAAGAAAAACATAACCGTGATTCTGCCCACCCATGATACTGCACTGTTAAAGAGCAATTTCTCCTTGGATTGCATACCTGCTTTCCAGCCCATTAAGTCCTGCAGTCTTTACAAGGAACTGAGTTTGTAATGTCTTCCCCAAATGCATGTTTTTATGGGACCATGCATAACAAGTACACATGAACGTTCATGTTGCCAACCTCATTTTTAATATGTTCAATATGACTGAAGCAGGAAAATAGTCACCTTAGAAGATAAATCTCTTAATTGCTTACAGCTTTGCAGCAATCTTTCCCTGACAGGCATTGCAAGAATTTTCTGTAGCTGTGAATTACTATTCTGTTCACTTATGCATTCCTAGAAACAGGACCTGATATCATTTTTCATAAAGAAGTGGTATTTAGGGATAATAATGTGCATATCAGATTTGATTTTAGTTTTATGCACATCAAAATTCCACTGCTTCAAACCCCTGCAGTCACCCATAATTACAGTAATTCCGCTTGGCTATTTCGCCCCTTTCACTGATGTGCACGGACCACTTCTCAGTGATATTTTCATGGTTTGCAGAACATATCAAAAGTTAGCTAAGAAATCATTTCAACAGTAGACTTCCATTGGGCATGTCAATGAGCTAACGGCAGCTTGGACAGACTATCTGCATTCCAGAGCTTTATTTTATTTGCAGGATTAAAAGTGTTTTGAGGTGAAAGAAGCAGTGATCTGTACCTGATGGAACAAAAGTCTTTCATCAGAGATGTGTGTGTCGAAAGCCAAGACAGCTGCTAGGAGGAGATTATAACATTGGACACTAGGCTCTTGACATGTAATCTGGAACCCAAATATGCACATTTCTTTTACCTTAAAATATACAAAGTTTTAGAAGTTATTATTATCATACTTCCTTCACTATGAATATATGCATGCAATTTTCTTTTAACTCATTACCAGCTAAAATAAAAGGTTAAAAATTGTCTTGGTGGGTTAATAAAGGTCCGAATGGTCAACTAATTTTCCCCCATTCAACTATAGTAATCATTTATATTTGCAATTATTAAGTGATGATATTTAAGATAGCATATGCAAAACTGTTTTCTCCAAATGTTTAGAAAATATTCTAATTCTACAAATTCTTCAAATTCTGAGAAAAGAACAGTATTAAAAAAAGAGAATAAATGATTCCAACTTTTGACTTAACTTGAGAGAAGACCACCTTTTAAATATTAGTATTTTGAGTTTTTGTTTAATGATACTCATTTTAAAACAATAACAAGAAATATATTGGGAAATATAGATGCCACAATGACCAGAAAATAATCTGAACATCATTTTATCAGTCTTCCTATGAATTTTGTTCAGTTTATTCCTGTGTTTTCTAACAATATGTTCTTTCCATGTTTTATGAACTTGAGATTGTTATCACAAAGAGGCAAGGATAAAAGCAAGCAAGTTCCTCTCAAGGACAGAGTCAAAGTACCAAAGGGAAAATCCACCAGGAAAGAACCACCATCTGTTCTGTTCCCTATAAAAATGTAAAAATATCTCCTCTCTCAGCAAAGGAGACATTAAAAAATAGTTCTTATAAAAACTAAATAATGTCAAACTTCAATACCTAGTTATACTATTTTATTTACATTTCACTTTGTTACTTAAGTCTAGTATTAATTAAATATACCAAGTCTTTCACATCTCTTCATTACAATCTGGAAAAAATAATTGGTGAGAAATTTCCAGTGAATAGAAAAAGAATTATCTGCAATGCTCTGCAAAAGTGAAATGAGTAACAAAGATATCTGATGTCTAAAGTTTGTATCACATAATCCAAGTGAATTTTTTTAAATTACACAGTTCCTTGGTTAGCATTCTGACTCATAGAAAGTATTTCCAAATTGTATCAAATGCTATGTAATTTAACTTTAGGGAAATATCTCAGATATATGTCGGAGTTATGCTCCTGTGTAAAGAATCAGGTTTTCTGAAAATTGCTTGATGATATGTTGTTTCTAAATGATATCAAATGACTCAAAAAGTGAAAACTCTTAAACATGTAGTTAATTTCTTGATTTTTTGACACTGAAACATTCATTTCTTTAATTGAATCTATCAAACATTGTTTTTTCAAACCAGGCATCTCTAACCATAACTTTGGTATGTTCACAGATACCCTGCTAAAATCACCAAAAAATTGCCTTACTATACTGAATTCAAAGTACAACATATACCACTTTTTGCAGAGATAAAGAGCCTGAAATTATTCAAGCATTTGTTGGGAGGTGGACGGGGAGTTGCTGATACACATAAATAGCTGAAAAAAAAAAAAAGAATACATCTTTATCTTATTTCATCTTCTTGGTGATCCTGTGAAATATTATTCTTAAACAGTTCATTTTCTTCAGTGAGGTACTTCAGACTCAGAGAAGTTAAATAATTTACCCACTGTCCCACAGTCCTGATTTGAAGCCAGGGCATTTTGATTTGCACATCTGTGCCACTGGTAAGAAATAATTGATATGGGTGACATCATATGGTAAAGAAATGAAAACAGCTCCTGGACTAGGTTACATAGAAACATCTGCTCACCTCAGTAATAATTCATGTATTTTCTATTTCACATGAAATATATTAGCTAAAAAAACTGAGTAGCTGCTTGCTCATCACGTGGATGGCGGGCACTCACAGTTTCCTTTCACTCAGAGACTTGAGTCTTAAGTTCTCTGGTCCAGGAGCAGCGTAATGCAGGATGTGAAGGTCCGGCAGGCCTGAACACCAATTCTGCCCCAGGCTTATTAGTTGTGTTAAGTTCACTTGCTTTATTTTTATTTTAATTTTTGTCTTCTTAGGGCCACACCCACAGCATATTGAAGTTCCCAGATTAGGGGTTGAATCAGAGCTGCAGCTTCTGGCCTATGCCACAGCCACAGCAATGCACAATCCAAGCTACATCTGTAACCTACACCACAGCTCAAGGCAACACAGGATCCTTAACCCATTGAGCAAGACCAGAGATCAAACCCACATCCACATGGATACTAGTTGGGTTCATTACTGCTGAGCTGTGATGGGAACTCCAACTTGGCTTGCTTTTAACGTCTCTCAGTGACAACTCCCTCATCTAAAAGTGTACCTCAGATATAGAGAATAGATTGAGAATAGAAAAAAATAGATGGATCATATTTCTGGTTAAGAATAAAATCAGTTTTGCATCTCTAAAAGAGCTTCAGACAGACGATATAAATATATATATATACATTATATATATATACACACACAGTTACATCTAGTTTGTATATGTTAGTTTCTGTTAAGATTAGAAAAGAAAAAAACAAAACAGCACTGCACAAAATAATAAAGGTTTTTATAATGTGATATCCATGGTTTATGGTTGTGCAGCTTTAAAAAAAAAGAATTATTATTAATTGGGGATATATTATTGGAAACACAATAGATACCTCCAGGAAATTTCTGATTTTTCCTTTGGTTCAAAAAGTAGCCTAGTTTCTTGATTGTTCTTCATAGTATGGACAAGCTGTTTAGAGCTAAAATTGTCTTTTGGTGGATAGAGTAAGAGTGATTTGCCAGGATGATTTCACATGGCTCTGAAAGAGCAATGCTGTGGGAAAATCAGTTCCTTATCATCATGAACCCATGGCATTCATGGTCATCCACAACTTTCACCAATGCTTTTCCAGGTGCTGTAATATAAATCTATTACATATTGTCACATTCATTATGGGGATTTTATACTTAAAATTTCTCAGGAAAAATGAGTATTCCATTTCCAATTTATGCTATTAAAATCTGAAATAGCTGGTATTCAAATGTAACATTAAAATAAACTAATCAAAGTATACAATCTGGAAGAGGCAAAATTATGGGCTCAGTAATATCAGTGGTTGTCAGGGTGGAGGAAGGAGGATGTACAGATGAAGTATAGATTTTTTTGTCTTTTTTTTTTTTTTTTTTTTTTTTTGCTGTTTCTTTGGGCCGCTTCTGTGGCATATGGAGGTTCCCAGGCTAGGGGTCGAATCGGAGCTATAGCCACTGGCCTACGTCAGAGCCACAGCAACGCGGGATCCGAGCTGCGTCTGCAACCTACACCACAGCTCACAGCAACGCCAGATCGTTAACCCACTGAGGAAGGGCAGGGACTGAACCCGCAACTTCTTGGTTCCTAGTTGGATTCGTTAACCACTGCGCCACGAGGGGAACTCCCCAGATTTTTTTAAGGTAGTAAAAATACTCCATATGATATTATAATAGTGGATACATGTCCTTACATATTTGTCAAAATCCACGGATATTACAACACTATGAGTGAACTCTAATTTTAACTATGGACTTTGGGTGATAATGCTGTGTCTGTAAGTGTAGGTTTGTTGATTATAAAAAAGTACCATTCTAGTGCAGGATGTTATGGTGGGGGAGGATGGGTGGAGGGAGGAAGGGAGGTATGGGAACACTATTTTCTGCTCAACTTTGCTGTGAACCTAAAACTGCCCTTTAAAAAAAAAATCTATTTAAAAGGAAAAATAAAGATAATCGGAAAAATGTTATAGTCTTATTTAAGGTAGGAATCTTAGTTATGTGTATTAGGGGTCTTTATATAAAATAATTTGCATTTATATTTAATGTGTATGGAATTTTAATTAAAAATATAAATGGCCAGTGAAGATGCAAATGTACTCATTCTTTAATCATCTTGGAAATAAAAGTTAATTTACAATGAGATGCATCCAAAGATTAAAATGAAAATAAGTAGGTAATAAACTTTGGCAAGGAGGTGAAACAAAAGAAACTGTCATATACTTTTCATGGGAGCATCAGTGGTACAACTATTCTGCAAAACCATTTGTTAGAAGCTACTAAAGCTAAATATACAGATGCCCCTTGACCCCAAAAAACATGACAACTGTGGCCATAGAAGTATTACTTTAATAGTCAAAATATTGAAACAACCCAAATGTCATCAACAGAATAAAAGGTGGGTCACACAATAGAAACTACAGAGCCATGTCAGTAAATAAACATCAATGACTCACAAGAGTATGAATGAATATCACATGTATAGCTCTCAGAGAAAGAGTCCAGACTTTATTATTCCATATTTATTATGTACAAAAACAAACCAAAAGGAAAATATTAATTTATAATGTTTAAAGTCAAGCTAGACATTTCTCTTTGTAGGAAGTAGTGAGTGAAAGGGGAGACCAAGAGGAGACTTCGGCAGTAGACGATGTTTTGTTTCTTGACCTAGGTGCTCTTTCACGATGAGTACAATATATGAAAATTTCTTGAGTTGAATATCAGTGACATCCCTATTTTCCCACAGTAGCTGAACATGACAAAGGGGTAGGTGCACAGAAGCTGAGGTGAAGTCCATTTCAAACTGGAAATGATGGGACTTTTGCAGTAATTCTTGGGCTTCTACAGGTTACAGTATTAATTGTTGTGAAATAATTGTTGTTACATAACACATTACATGTAGATTAATTTCAAAGTTGTCCATTTATCTAAAAATTATGAGAGGCTATTGATGGTCACCATGGAGATTTTCTTTTTCCAAGATACCCCAAGATGTAAGCACAAAATCCTTCTCTGAATATCATTTTTTCTCCAAATATTTTCACACCTATAAGACTATATTTAAAATAAAATATTTTAAGAATTTTTAAGAGGAGCTAAAAGGGAGAAAGATAGCCCTTGAGAAAAGGGCTTCTCAAATGAAGGACTGTATAGAAGTGAGTGTTATATGATTAAGTGTTTTTCTCTATGCTAAGATTAACAGTTTGAAATAGTCTTGTGAACATTTGGAGCTATGTCAGTTTTCTACAGTCAATGGCTAATTATTCTATGTTATTAATTTTATAATTACTATATATGAGCCCTAAAACTATTGGTATTTGTCTTAGTTTGGCTCTCCAGAAAGGAGAGGAAGATTTATGGAGATATAATTTATTAGGAAGAATCGGTAGGAGAGTGGGGAAGTGGGACCAGGAAGAAGTGGAGACACACAAGCTTAAGATATCAAGCAAAGCCCCATGGTGCTTAACTGTGGCTCAATCTGTCAGGGAGTTCTAGATACACTGCAGGGAACACCTCAGAGTAGCCTGGATCAAAGGCACAGAGCTGGAGTATTTAAACTCCCAGGTCTAAAATCCTTGGCTAAGGGCTGGCTTCAAAGGGACGTAACTTTTTAAGCATATCTGGCTCCCTGTGAGCATAGGCAAAGCAATGGCAGCCTAAGGCAGTCCTCTGACAAAGATTCACAGGTGCTGGCTCAGGAATGAAAACCCAACAAGAGCAGGTGCACAAGGTAAAGAGAGCTGGGGGATTCGGATAGAGCACCAATGGCATCTGCCATAGTGGTTTTGCTTTCTTTGAACATAAGAGACAAAACAGAATGATTAGTCACTTAATAAAATTTTCCTTTATGAAATTTTTTCCATGAAAAATTTCTTTAAATAATGAGGATGAATTCATACATTCATTTGATGAGTATTTAAGCACGTCTCCATCACCAAACATCACAGTAAAAAGATTTTAAATGGAATTAAAAAGATTTAATAGAGCGCTGTCATCATATTGAAATATAGCAAGTGAAGGAAGAACAAATAAACTGCAAAAATATAGGAGAAGTATATTACAAGATGCCTTGGAAGGAGCAGGAAGCACCTGTCTATACTTCATGGTTGGGCTTCCAGAGGATACAACTTCTGGTTGTATTGATCCAGTGTTAAAGATTTTGATACAATAATTTAGGATAAAGATAACTTATTGAGGGCCCTGACAAGAGAGCAGAGGATGTAACTGTTTGAATGCATACTTTAAATTAGTAGAATATAACTGATAGATTGAAATAAGAGGCAAGGATAAAATTCTACAAATTTCTGATAAATTTTAAAATATCGCCATAAGAACAAAGGCATGAGAGAGTGGTAATAATATTGAAGCACTGAAAATAGGAATGCATTAATGAAGGGGTTGTCTTAGTCTGTTCAGGTCGTTGTAATAGGATACCATAGACTGGGAATTTTATAAAAAACATGAATATATTTCCCATAATTCTAGAAACTGAGAAGTCCAAGATCAAGGTACTGGCAGACTTGATTTGGTGTCTAGTGAGAGGCATTTCTGATTCGTAGATACCTGTTTGCTTACTGTGTCTTCACATGACCAGAAAAGTGGCAAGGGATCTAATCTGGGATCTAATCTGAGGTCACTAATCTCATTTACTAAGGATTTATTCTCATGAATCAGTCAACTCCCACAGGACTCATCTCGAACTATTAAAACAATGGGAACTAAGTTTCAGCATATACATTTTTTCAGGGACACAAACATTCAGCAAAGTTTGGAAAGTTCAAAATAATAATGGAAATATCTGATTACAGGTTGTAAATTGAATTTGGATTTAAAGTCAATCAAAATAAAATCAACAAAGCATTAAAATTTTGAATGTTTTGAGTCAGAAGTAAAGATTAGAATAAGCTTTCATAGTCTTGCATGAGGTAAAGAATTTACCTAGAGTTTAGATAGGAAAAAAAAGGCTAAAGAGTGGTACAAATAATCAAAAGAGAAATCAAAAAATACCTTGAGAAAAATGAAAACAGAAGTTCAATATATCAAAACTTATAGGATGCAGCAAAACTAGTTCATAGTGATAAATACCTACATCAAGAAATAAGAAAAATCTCAAACAACCTAACTTTATACCTCATGGAAGTAGAAAAAGAAGAACAAATGAAGCCCAAAGTTAGAGGGAAGAAAGTAACAAAGATCAGAGTAGAAATAAATGAAATAGAGACTGAAAATCCAATAGGAAAGATCAATGAAACTAAGACCAGCTTTCGAAAGGATAAGCAAAACTGAAAAACCTTTAGATTCACAAAGAAAAAAACAGGACTCAAATAAAATCAGAAATAAGAGATATTACGACTGATAGCACAGAATTGCAGAGGTTAATAAGAGACTGCTATAAACAATTAAATGCCAACAAACTAAACAACCTAAAAGACATGAATAAATTCCTAGAAACAAAAAATCATCCAAGACTGAAGCAGGAAGAAATAGAAAAGCCAAACAGATAGATTACCGGTAATGAAATTGCATCAGTAATCAAAAACCTCCCAACAAACAAAAGTTCAGGACCAAAAGGCTTCCCTGGTAAATTCTAACAAACAATCAAAGAAGAATTAATGCCAATACTTCTCAAACTCTTCCAACAAATAGAAAAAGAGGGACCATTTCCAAAACCATTTTACAAGGCCAGTGTTACCCTGATATACCAAAGCCAGGTAAGAACACAACAGGAAAACTAAATGCCAACATCTTTTATGAATATAGATGCAAAAATCCTCAATAAACAATTAGTGAGTCAAATTCAACAATACATTAAAAGAATCATACAACACAATCAAGGGGTATATATCCCAGGGTTGCAAGGATGTTTCAACATCTGTAAATTGATAATATACACCACCTTAACAAAATGAAGGGTAAAAATTATATGATATAAAAATTATACCAACTTAGTAGATGTAGAGAAGTCATTTGACAAAATTTGTTATCCATTTATGACAAAAAGTCTCAAAGTGGGAATCATATCTCAATGTAATTAAGACCATATAGGACAAATCTGAAGCTAACACTATACTCAATGATGAAAAGCTGAAAGCATTTCCTCTAAGATCAGAAACAAAATAAATATGCCCACATTACCACTTTTGTTCAAAGTATTGGAAGTCCTAGTCAGAGCAGTTAGGTAAGAAAAAGAAATAAAAAGCAACCAAAACAGTAAGAAGTTAAACTGTCACTATTTGAAGATGACTCAATATTATATACAGAAAACTCTAAAGATTTCACCAAAAAAAAAATCCTGTTAATACAAATGAATAAATTCAGTCAAGTTGCAGGATACAAATTCAATATACTAAAACAATGTCATTTATAATTGCATCAAAAAGAATAAAATCCCTAAAAAAAAAAAAAAAAAAAAAAAGGAGTTCCCGTCTTGGCTCAGTGGTTAACGAATCCGACTAGGAACCATGAGGTTGCGGGTTGAATCCCTGGCCTTGCTCAGCGAGTTAAGGATCCGGCGTTGCCGTGAGCTGTGGTGTAGGTTGCAGATGAGGCTCAGGTCCCGAGTTGCTGTGACTCTGGCGCAGGCCAGCGGCTACAGCTCCGATTAGACCCCTAGCCTGGGAACCTCCATATGCCACAGCAGTGGCCCAAGAAATGGCAAAAAAAAAGACAAAAAAAAAAGAATAAAATCCCTAGGAAGAAATTTAACCAAGGAGATGAAAGAACTATACACTGAAAATATAAGACACTGATGAAAGAAATTAAAGATGAAAAAATAAATGGAAAGATATTTTGTGCTCATGAATTGCAATAACTAACATTGTTAAAATGTTCATATTATCTGAAGCAATGTAAAGATTCAAAGCAATCCCTGTCAAAGTACCAGCAACATTTTTCAAAGAAATATAAAAAACTGTGTAATAGGGTTTGCTTTTCTCCACAACTTCTCAAGCATTTATTGTTGTAGACTTTGATAATGGCCATTCTGGCTAGTGTAAGGTGGTAGCTCATAGTGGTTTTGATTTGCATTTCTCTAATAATTAGTGTTGTTGAACATCTTTTCATGTGTTTTTTGGCCATCTGTATGTTTTATTTGGAGAATTGTCTGTTTAGATCTAATTCCCATTTTTTGATGGGGCCATTTTTTTTTTTTTTGGTATTGAGCTGCAGAAGGTGTTTGTAAATTATGGAGATTAATCCCCTGTCAGTCACTTCATTTGCAAGTATTTTCTGCCATTCTGTGGGTGTTCTTTTTTTTGTTTGTTTAGGGTTTCCTTTGATATGCAGAAAATTTTAAGTTTAATTAAGTCCCATTTGTATATTTTTGCTTTTATTGTCATTACCCTAGGAGGTGGATCTGAGAAGATATTGCCCTGCTTTATATCAGAGAGTGTTCTGCCTATGTTTTCCTCTAATAGTTTTATAGTATCTGGACTTATATTTAGGTCTGTAATCCATTTTGAGTTTCTTTTTGTGTATGGTGTTAGGAAGTTTTCTGATTTCATTCTTTTCCATGTGCCTGTTCAGTTTTTCCAGCACTACTTATTGAAGGGGCTGTCTTTTCTCCATTGTATATTCTTGCCTCCTTTGTCATAGATTAGTTGACTTTACATGCATGGGTTTAACTCTGGGATTTCTATCCTGTTCCACTGATCTATATTTCCGTCTTTGTGCCAGTACCATATGGTTTTGATGATTGTTGCTTTATAGTATCGTCTGAAATCAGGGACCCTGATTCCTCCAGCTTCATTTTTCTTTTTCAGGATATCTTTGGCTATTCTGGGTCTTTTGTGCTTCCAAACAAACTTTAAAATATTTTGTTCTAGTTCTGCGAAAAATGTCCTTGGTAGTTTGATGGGGATCGCATTGAATCTGTAGATTGCTTTGGATAATATAGTCATTTTGATAATCTTGATTCTTCCGATCCAAGAACATGGTATGTCTTTCCATCTGTTTGTGTCATCTTTGATTTCTTTCATCAGCATCTTATAATTTTACAAGTACAGGTTTTTGACCCTTTAGGTAGGTTTATTCCTAAGTATTTTTTTTTCTTTTTGATGCCATGGTAAACAGGGTTGCTTCCCTAATTTTACATTCTGATTGTTTGTTGATAGTATATAGAAATGCAGTTGATTTCTGTGTATTAATTTTGTATCCTGTGACTTTGCCAAACTCATGGATGAGCTCTAACAGTTTTCTGGCAGATTCTTTAGGATTCTCTAAGTATAGTATCATGTCATGTGCAAATAGTGATAGTTTTACTTCTTCCTTTCCAATTTGTATTCCTTTTATTTCTTTTTCTTCTCTGATTGCTGTGGCTAGCACTTCCAAAACTGTGTTGAATAGTAGTGCTGAAAACAGAGAAAAGGGAACCCTATTACACTGTTGTGGGAATGTAAACTGGTGCAACCACTGTGGAAAACAGTATGGGCATTCCTCAGAAAAATAAAAATAGAATTAGCATTTGATCCAGCAATCCTACTCCTAGGCATTTACCCAGAAAAAATCATGACTCAAAAAGATACATGTACTCCAATGTTCATTGCAGCACTATATGCAATAGCCAAGACATGGAAACAACATAATGTCCATCGACAGAGGAGTGGGTAAATAAGATGTGGTACATATACACAATGGAACATTACTCAGCCATTAAAAGGAAAGAAATAACAGCATTTTCAGCAACATGGATGGACCTAGAAATTATGATGCTAAATGAAGTCAGTCAGACAGTGAGACACCAACATCAAATGCTATCACTTACATGTGGAATTTTTAAAAAAGGACCCAATGAACTTCTTTGTAGAACAGATACTGACCCACAGACTTTGAAAAACTTATGGTTTCCAAATGAAACAGGTTGGGGGGTGGGAGGGCGCACTAGGGGTTTTGGTTAGAAATGCTATAAAATGTGGTTGTAATGATCATTGTACAACTATAAATGTAATTGAGCAATAAAAAATGCTATTAGAAAAAGAAATAGAATAAACATTCCAAAAGTGATATAGAACCACAAATGATTCCAATTAGCTAAAGTAATCTTAAGGAAGAAAAATAAAACTAGAGGTCTCACATTATTGATTTCAAACTATATTATAAATGTAGAATAATCACAAAGTATGGTGTTGGCCTGAAAACAGACACATAGATCAATAGAATGGAAAAGAGAGCCCAGAAATAAACCCACACATATATGGTTAATAAATTTACAACAAAGAAGCCAAGAACTTACTAGAGAAAGCACAGTCTCCAAAAAATGGTATTGTGAAAACTGTATAGGCTAATGAAAAGAATGAAACTGGACTACTATTTTACACCATACATAAAAATTAACTCAAAAGGGTAGAAGATTTGAATATAACACCTGAAACCATAAAATTCCTAGCAGAAAACATATGCAGTAAGCATCTTGGCATTGGTCTTGACAAAGATTTTTTTTTTGCTGATTCCAAAAGCATAAGCAATAAAAGCTAAAATAAACAAATGGGACTACATTAAACTAATTGTACTAAAAAGCTTTTATACAACAAAGGAAATCATCAACAAAATGAAAATGCAACCTACAAAATGAGAGAAAATATTTGCCAATCATATACCTTACACAGGGTTAATATCCAAAATATATAATATCATACAACTCAATAGTAAGATAACTACAATTCAATTTTAAAAGAAAAGATCTGAATAGTCATTTTCCAAAGAAGATATATAAGTGGATAACCAACACATGAAAAGATGCCAAACATCACTAATCAGAGAAATGCAAGTCAAAACCACAGTGTGTGGAGTTCCCATCGTGGCGCAGTGGTTAACGAATCCGACTAGGAACCATGAGGTTGCGGGTTCAGTCCCTGCCCTTGGTCAGTGGGTTAACGATCCGGCGTTGCCGTGAGCTGTGGTGTAGGTTGCAGACGCGGCTCGGATCCCGCGTTGCTGTGGCTCTGGCGTAGGCCTGTGGCTACAGCTCCGATTCGACCCCTAGCCTGGGAACCTCCATATGCTGCGGAAGCGGCCCAAAGAAATAGCAAAAAGACAAAAAAACAAAACAAACAAACAAACAAACAAAAAAAACCACAGTGTGATATCACTTCATGCCTGTCAGAATGTCTGTCATTAAAAAGACAATAAATAAAACGTATTAGCAAGGATGTGGAGAGAAGGGAATTCTTACACACTGTTGGTGGGAATGTAGATTGGCCCAGCCGCCATGGAAAATAGTATGGAAGTTTCTCAAAAAACTAAAAATAGGACTACCATATGATGCAACAATTCCACTTCTGGGCATTTTTTCATTTTTGAAGGAAAAAAAAACATAAACTTGCAAAGATGTATCCACCTCCATGTTCACTGCAGTACTATTTATAATAGCCAAGATATGGAACAATAACCTAAGTGCCCATTAAAAGATGAGTGGATAAAGCTGTAGTTTATACATATAATGGATATTATGCAGCCAATAAAGGAAGGAATTCTGCCATTTGCAACAACATGGACAGATCTGAAGGGCATTAAGTAAGTGAAAAAAGCCAAACAGCAAAAGACAAAAAAAATATGATCTTATTTTTATGTAGAATCTTCAAAACCAAACCAAACTCCTGAGCTTATGGATATAGAGGACAGATTGGTAGTTGTCAGAGGTAGAGGGTCAGGGGTGAGATAAATGGGTGAAGGTAGTCAAAAAGTACACATCTCTAGTTATGTAAAATAACTCATGGGGATATAATGTACAACATGGTAACCATAATTAATAAAGTAATATTTTATACTTGAAAGTTTCTAAAAGTGAATCTTAAAAGATCATAAAAGGAAAAAAAATTGGAACTATATATGGTGATGGATGTTGAAATTAAATGTAATCATTTTGCAACATGTACAAAATATCAAACCATTATGCTATAGTCTGAAACTAATACATGTCAATTATACATCAATAATTTTTTTAAAAAAGAGTAGCTTGAACCTCTCAGAAATGAAGGGTTTGCACTAGGAAAGAAGAGTAATAATCTTAAAGTGTCTGTGAAGATGCAGGAGAATGCCAATGTCATCTTCCAGAAGTTGGATCAGCTTCTACCAGTGCAAATCTGCAGAGTAAGGAGAACTGTTGAGAAGTTCATGCTGCCATGAGGTTAGCAAAGTGGAGGGAATGAAGCCTGGAAGCTTGTTCCTACACCAAGAGGCTTTCTGAGGCAGTATGAAAACTTCGGGGGCAGGGCATAGGGCTAGATAAGAGTAAGCCTTGGGGAGAATACATTGAGTAGTCAAGGATCAAGAATCTGAGAGGCTGGGTGACAAAAGGCTTACATTTGGGATGAAGACCAGGGGTGAGTGACATGACTGGAATTAATTGTCCTTGGGGCTTTAAATAAGACCCTTATGTAATCACATAGTTTGTATATGAGGGGAATGGTAGCCAGACCCATGGGAGGTAGATGGGGTTGAGGTACGAAATGGAGGCACTGAAAAGGAAGAAGTCATATCATAATATTCCCTTCCCTCTCAGATCACAACCCAGAAATCAAGACTGAAAAGGCACCTAATCCTTAGTATTCAAAAACTAAAATATTAAAATATCTTTATTTGGGAGTTCCGTTGTGGCTCAGTGGTGACGAACCCAACTAGTATCCACGAGGACACAGGTCCTTGTTCCCTGTCCTCACTCAGTGGGTTAAGGATCCCATGTTGTTGTGAGCTGTGGTATAGGTCACGATCCAGCACTTCCATGGCTGTGGTATAGGTGGCAGTTGTAGCTCCAATTCGACCCCTAGCCTGGGAATTTCCATATGCCTCGACTGCAGTCCTAAAAAGACAAAAAGAAAAAAAAATAGTGTAAAACCAATTTGATAAAAATCTCTTTAAAATACTTTTAACTTACAGAGTTTACATAACCGATCTCACCTATGATGATAGGTTTTGTCAAATGTGGGGGAGGGGAGGTTACAAATATTTTGGTACTGGCTGAGACTATAAGAATTTGGGGGATCTAAATTCTGAAACAGAAAAGACCTACAAGAAAATAGGGTGGGAATAGGCCATACTTGGTAATATGTTGCAGCTTGGATAAAAAGTTGCTTTGATGCAAGATAGAATTTGTTGAAAGTTGTTAAATATTTCTCCTCAGGCTGAAATTTGAAAATTGTTTGAAAAAAAGCTTCTATTTATTTTTTAATATGTTTAGTTATAGTTAATTTACAATGTTCTTTCAATTTCTGCCATAGAGCAAAGTGACCCAGTTATAAACATATATACATTCTTTTTCTCATATTATCTTCCATTGTGTTCTATTACACGTGAATGGATATAGTTCCTTATGCTATAAAGCAGGACCTCATTTCTTATCCACTCCAAAGGCTTCCATTTCTTTTTGATAAGTCTAAAGCATCCTTGACAGTAAGGCAGAACATTGAAGGTGTGTCTTAAGATCTAAAAAATAAGTGAATAAAATCAAATTAAGAACAATAACAGCACAAAACCAGTTAGTGAAATCAGTGAAAACACCAAACAGACCTTAGATTATGCAGCCTGAAATGTACCCTATTAGTCTATTTACTGGTAAGAATTACAAATGGCACATTCAGTTTATGTGTAAAAATTGACTATCATTAAAGTATATTTTTCCTCACAATTGAGTCTTTTTTTCTCATTCAGTAATACAAAAAAATGCTTACTGTGTCCTTGCCATATGCCAGGAACAGATTATACAATAGGTCTACGAAGGTAAAGCACACACAGTCTCAACATCCCCATCTCATACAGTTCAACTAGATAACCTCCGAGGATGTAAGCACCAACGATAGAAAATCAACTAATTAAATAAATGAGTGAAAATTTTCAAAGATGATTAAAATATTTTAAAAATCCAAACTTTTCACCAATGTTTTCAAATGTATGTATGTATTATTACATAGAGAATTTCAAAATGCATAATACATGTTTGAAATTTTAAAGGTTGTCATATTCTATCCCAGTCAAATTCCTAATAACTTCAGACTTAAGCTCACATCAGAGATATTTCCTCTTCATGTCAAAGATAATATAAATTTTCTCTTTATCTCTAGGTGGTGCTCACACTTTACAATGTAAACATGTTTCATTCCCTTATTTTTTATTTCTATGGCTTCCTCACAGTCATGAATCAATAAAAATGACTGCACAAAAAGTCCATGTTTCCTGACAGATGTGATTTTTTAAACTGTTTAGAAAAGAGATAAATAGTATATATCAGGAATATAATTGCCAAACTCAATTTAAAGGGGATGGGAGCTTTGGTCTCCACTCTATTATTATCACATTCAGAATATGGTAGCTAACAAAATGTATACTAATGTCAAACAAGCAAATCACTCCCAGGACATTCCATTCTTTTTTATTTGCATTAGCTATCATTGTATCTTATATGAAATTGGCCCTGTTCATATCAAGTGACTTCAGTAATTTTTTTTGATCACACCCACAGCATATGGAAGTACCCAGATCAAGGATCAAACCTAAACAACAGCTGCAACCTACACCACAACCATGGCAACTCCAGATACTTAATCCACTGTGCCACAGTGGGGACTCAGACCTCAATAATTTTAAAATATGAATTCTGGCTTTGTAAAAATTATCATAAATGACTAATGTGAAACATATTACATAATATTTTAAGAGTGATAGGATGCATGCCTTATTCTCTATTTGCAGATTTTTTAAACTAAGCTTGAAAAGGCTCCAAGGATATACTAATAAAAATGTCAATTTTCTGTGTACACATGTTGTAATAATCCATCATGAGTTCATAAAAACTCAAAGAACAGAAAATAAATCTTGCTTGAACCCATGAGCTTGTGTATAGTAAAAGTGTTTTCTAGCTTGACTTTATTGTTATTGTACCTAATTTTATATATTTAGCTCTTTAAAAGACAGTTACAGTAATTAATAAATTTATATGTAATAAATGAACATTTTAATATTTCATTTGAAAATGACGTGCCTCTACATTTTGAGACTATTTCCTAAAGGTTATTCTGATTTTTTTATTTATAGTGCCACCAGTACTTGTAAGACAGACTCCTCATTTACCAGAAGACTGAATTTTCTGACTGAGAAATTTGTATTGATAAGTAACTGTTAGGAACATTTCATTTATCTTAAGTCTGTTGTCAGCTATGATCTACAAAAGCAAATGCTTAAATTATAATGTTCAACAAGGTGAATTTAACAGATGAAAGATAGCTACCAATGATCTAAGCACAACGGATTTGATATTTTCTTGAAGATCTATTCAAAAATCTATTATTTAGCTGATTCATGACTGAAGCTGTCTCCGACATCAAAAGCAATTATAAATCTGGTGATTTTTAAAAGTCAAACTAGTAAAGGAAGTGGAAAAGATAGGCTGCCTTTCCTCTATTATATTAAAAACTGCCTTTCTGAGGCAGATAGGACTCATGGTACAATATTTCCAGTTTTATGATGTCAAGGAACCCTTAATTATTTTTTTCATTTTTGAGATATTTATATTGGTGATCCACATCTTACATAGAGATTATATCACTACATGGTGATTCACTCCATCATTATCTTACTACACAGTTATTTGCTGTGTATATTTTCATATTGTGAATTTATTATTAGATAGGCAACAGGATGGATTCTGAGTCATTATTTCAAATGCAATCTACTGCAGAGTCTTTCATAGTGTACATTTATTTTTATCTCCAAGCTGGATTTCCACATAGAGACGGTGAAGAATGATTTAAAATAGGCAAAGCTACAGCCATCAAAACAGTGTGGTACTTGGGCACAAAAACAGAAATACAGATCAATGGAATAGGACAGAAAGCCCAGAAATAAACCCACGCACCTGCAGTCAACTAATCTATGACAAAGGAAGCAAGAATATACAATGGAGAAAAGACAGTCCCTTCAATAAGTGGTGCTGGGAAAACTGGACAGCTATGTGTAAAAGAATGAAACTGGAACACACTTTAACACTGTACACAAAATTAAACTCAAAATAGGTTAAAAAACTAAATATAAGACCAGATACTATAAAACTCTTAGAGGAAAACATAGGCAGAACACTCTCTGATAAACCGCAGCAATATCATCTCAGATCCACCTTCTAGGGTAATGAAAATAAAAACAAAAACAGGGAGTTCCCATTGAGGCTCATCAGTAATGAACCTGACTAGTATCTGTGAGGACACAGGTTTGATCCCTGACCATACTCAGTGGTTAAAGGATCCAGCATTGCCATTAGCTGTGGTGTAGATTGTAGATTGTAGATGTGGCTTGGATCCAGTGAGGCTGTGGTGATGCAGGCTGGTGGCCACAGCTCCAATTAAACCCCCAGCCTGTAAACTTCCATATGCTATGGGTGCGACCCTTAAAGTAAAAAGTGAAAACAAAAACAAAAGGAAACAAATGGAACCTAAAGTTCTGGCACAGCAAAAGAAATGCTAAAGAAAACAAAAAGACAACCCACAGAATGGGAGAAAATATTTGCAAATAAAGAAACTGACAAGGGGTTAATCTCCAAAATATATAAACACTACCTATAGCTCAATTCAAAAAAACCAAAAACTCCATCAAAAAATGGGTAGATCTAAACAGACATTTATCCAAAGTAGACATACAAATGGCAAAAAAGTCAGGAAAACATGCTCAACATCACAAATTATTAGAGAAATGCAAATCAAAATTAATATGAGGGAACACCTTACACCAGGCAGAATGGCCATTATCAAAAAGTCTACAAAGAGGTGTTCCCATGTAGTTCAGCTGTAATGAACCTGCCTAGTATCCATGAGGTTGGGGGTTCAATCCCTGGTCTCGCTCAGTGAGTTAAGGATCCAGCTTTGCCCTGAGCTGCAGTGTAAGTCACAGATATGACTTAGGTCCCATTTTTTTTTTGGCTTTGAAGAGTCATACCAGTGGCGTACGGAGGTTCCCAGGCTAGGGGTCCAATAGGAGCTGTAGCCACCGGCCTACACCACAGCCACATCAATACGGGATCCAAGCCACATCTGCAACCTACACCACAGCTCACAGCAATGCTGGATAGTTAACCCACTGAGAAAGGCCAGGGATCGAACCCACAACATCATGGTTCCTAGTCAGATTAATTTCCACTGTGCCATGATGGGAACTCCTTAGATCCCATTTGCAATTGCTATCATTGCATCTTATATGAAAGTTGACCTGTTCATATCAAGTGGATTTCAGCCACATGCAAATCAGTGAAACTGGAACACACCCTCACACCATGCACAAAAATAAATTCAAAATGGCTTAAAGACTTAAACATAAGAGAAGACATTATAAAACTTCTCAAAGAGAATATAGGCAAAACATTCTCTAACATCAACTGTGCAAATGTTTTCTTAGGTCAGTCTCCTAAGGCAATAGAAATAAAAACAAAAATAAGCCAATGGGACCTAATCAAACTGGAAAGATTTTGCACAGCAAAGGAAACCATAAAAAACAAAAGACAAACTATAGAATGGGAGAAAATAGTTTCCAACAATGCAACTGACAAGGGCTTAATATTTAAAACATACAAACAACTTAACTCAACAGCTAAAAAGCCAACAACCCAATTGAAAAATGGGAAGAAGACCTGAATAGACATTTCTCCAAAGAAGATATAAACATGGCCAACAAGCACATGATAAAATGCTCAACATCCCTGATTATTAGAGAAATGCAAACAAAAACTACTATGAAGTGCCACCTCACACCTGTCAGAATGGCCAGCATTAACAACTTAACAAATAACAAATGCTGGAGAGGGTGTGGGGAAAAGGGAACCCTCCTACACTGTTGGTGGGAATGTAAGCTGGTACAACCACTATGGAGAACAGTATGGAGGTAAATCAGAAAACTATACATAGAACTACTATATGACCTAGCAATCCCTCTCTTGGGCATATATCTGGACAAAACTTTCCTTGAAAAAGACACATGCATCTGTATGTTCATTGCAGCGCTATTCATAATAGCCAGGACATGGAGACAACCTAAATGCCAATCAACAGATGAATGGATTAAGAAGATGTGGTACATATTCACAATGGAATACTACTCAGCCATAAAAAAGAACAAAATAATGCCATTTGCAGCAACATGGATGGAACTAGAGACTCTCATACTGAGTGAAGTAAGCCAGAAAGATAAAGACAAATACCACATTATATTACTTATATCTGGAATCTAATATATGGTACAAATGAACCTTTCTACAGAAAAGAAACAAACTCATGGACTTGGTGAACAGACTTGTGGTAGCCAAGGTGGAGGGAGAGGGCATGGGATATTCTGGGAGTTTAGAGTTAGTAGATGCAAACTACTGCATTTGGAGTGGATAAGTAATTAGATCTTACTGTATAGCACAGGGAACTGTATCTAGTCACTTGCTATGGAACATGATGGAGGATAATGTGAGAAAAAGAATGTGTGTGTGTATATATATATACACATATATATATGTATGTATATATATACATACATATATATGTATATACTGGGTCACTTTTCTGTACAGCAGAACCTGACAGAACAATGCAAATCAACTATAATAGAAAAAAATTAAAACCAATGAAAATAAAATAAAAAGAATATGACAAATGTACTATATAATTTTATTTTTAGAATAATTCTATGACATAACCTGGATCATCACATCAATAATTACTGATATAGCTACCTTCTGGTAGCTAACTTTCCAAGAGTTAAATTAATTTTGGGATGTATTTCATATTGAAATATAGAATCCCTTCTACATGACTGATTTTCCCATTAAAGAAATCTTCCTAAATTTTGTGTATTTGCTGTGAAGTCATATAGCAGAAGCTAAATATTTTGTGGTTTCAAAAGGGTCTTTTGGTAGATCTGCATACTGCATGATAGGGAAGGAAAAAGGAAAGGTGAGTTAGGCTAAAAGAGATTACGTCTTTCCTTCTGATTATTCAACTTGATAAAAATGTACATAGTCATTTTGGATACTTGAAGTGTTTAGCACAACATGATTTGCATACCTTGAATTGGGATAGAAAAGTAAATAATATAATTTGGTTAATCAGCACCATTGGCCATCTTTTCTAGGTTCTCATGACTCTGCATCACATTGTTCATAACTTGATATTTGTCATCTGATCACATATCCATAAACATGGTCAGTAGTTTGAGAGGAATACAATATTAGCACTTGCACACAAACTTCAACTGGTTGCTTATGAAATGATCAGTCAAGATTTTGGAGGCACAGGTATAAAGCTAAATATGTAGAGAATATAAATAGAGGCCAAAGGAGTAAAGATTCTGGCAGAAATCTGGTAACTATCACAGACATAGTGATCCTTAATTTAAGTGGCCAGGATCAAGCAGATTGAAAGAACTGAAGGCACAGGATTACAGGAAATAATAATTGATATCAGGGATCTGTGGTACTGAGAAAATCTTTGATTTCAACCAGGGAGTTTTAATACACTTTCTATTTAGGACAAGATGAAATATCCCAAATTTGTTAATACCCACCAGACCAGACAAAGTATATACAAAAAGAGAACTAAAAGACAATGACTAAATTCTTAGCACAGAGAATCAGTTCATCTTCTTAGACAACCAACCTAGGTATATTTACATTAAACAAGAAATAATATGCTGGCACATTTATTTATGTTTCCACATCCTCCTTATAAGGAAATAACCAAATCAAAAGCTCAAATGAGAAGTCTCCTATTTGGTATCAATTTTTTGTTTGAGTTCTAGGCTTTGATCTTCTTGACACATAAGCTGTTCTCCCTAGATAGTTTTAAACAACCCATTGTTTCTTTCTTGGTCCTCTGCTTCTGAACTTAGGCTATATGCATGGTCCGGATAAACTAACTCCTGAGGTTAATTTTTCCCAACACATTTACAGAGGATGTCTATTTAGCTCCACTTTCAGGATGCTCTTTTTGCTTTTTAATTGGCAAAGTAAGGTAGGTTATTTTCATTTTCTTTGTGTGAGGTAATTTTTCTGATGGCTCTGTGCTGAATATCAATGTCCCATTTGGAAGAAGAATGCAATGATGCTTCTCATTCCATATTGTGACAACTGGTTTTAATCATCACGTGCCTGACATAGGCTACACAAGCCTGAGTAAATTGGTAATTTGTCAGTGTCCCTTAAAGTCAGTCAACCTGCAGTGGCATCACCAGCGGGTCTTGTTAAAGCTTCTGGAGACCCACCCAGGTATTTTGAATCTGAATATTTCAGGACTGCCCAGATGTTCTGCATGATTAGTGCAATTTTACAAGTGATTTAATAAAAAAATAAATGATATCAATTGTGAAGTGATGTTATTTACAAATTCCAGGTAAATAAGATCCCCTTTTCAAGAGAGATACTTCCCTCTACCCTTGTGACAGGGTGCAGGCAGAAGAAAGAATGCCTAGGACACTGGTTTAAGCTAAATCCTAACTTTGGTGTTGAAGGCTTTGAACCTTAATTTGAACTGAACCATCATGAAAGTAGAGTTACATATATTTAAAACAGAGAACTTACCAACATATATAGAAACTACTAACAGGTTAACAGAATGGGCTTCCTGAGAAATTAGTGTATGCTTTTAAAATGGGAACATCGTATATTGTTGATATAGGTAACTAAATCTGGAAATTATAAGAAATCTGTAATTCTAAAAGTAGCAATTACCAATTACTTAAATAAAATCTTTTCATAATTATAATTTTCTTTCAAAGCAGATCAGTCTTTGCAAATTTGGCAAATGAATAAACAAAGTATTACTTTTAAAAAGATTGCCATACTGGGAAACTACAACACAGATATTAATATATTTTAAAACAATGTTTCACTGTAAGTTGTTTCAAATATAGTCATTTATAAAAATCAATAGCATTTTATGAATGACTACATGTATAACATATAATAGCATATTATTATATTAAAACTATAAAATATCCACAGCCTAAAACAAAGTTTATGTTATAGTTGTGGGGAAGGGTAAAATATGTGAAAAAATGGAGAGCCATCAAGAACTTAAATGTAAAAAAAACTGATACATCATTCTCAGGCGATGCTCTTCTAACTTTTGCAATAGTTGATGAAGAGTGTCAGGGCCAGTGAGGTTGGCATGGCTGCCGTAGGAGATGTGGATTATAAAGAGCAGAGAGCAAGGGAGAGAGGGGTCCAAGAGATGAGGAAGGCATGAACAAAGACAGAAAAGAGTGAATGCAATGCCAGGAGAGAGACAAGTAAAACCAAAGTTAAAGTTTAGTGTGGGAGAAGTATTCACAGTCAATTTGCAGTAGCGAAAGCAAATTAAGATGAACTTGTTCTGGTAGGAAATACAACCACTGTTGGATTTTGAACATAGATGTGACAAGATCAAACTGGTGTTGTAATTTTAAAACACCAATCATATAAAATTGGTTGACAAATTAATGGTTGAAAAATAGGGATAATAATTATGCCATTTTTGAAATAATCTGGATATATGAAGCACTGAAGGAGAACAGATGAATCAGACAGACTGAAGGAAGGAATAATAAATGTTTTTATATATTTAACATAGTACACAGGTAGAATAAAGAACTTAACATAGGAACTTGCAGTCAACTTAAAGAATATCATTACCAGCATATTGGTTTCCTACTGCTGCTATAACAAATATCATAAACTTAATGGCTCATAGCACAAATTTATTTTTCCTTGTGATCACAAGGATCCTTATGATTATATTAGGCCCATTCAAATAATCTAGGATGATGTTTCTGCAACAAGATCCTTGACTTAATCACAATAAAAAAAAAAAATCCCTTTTGCCATGTAAATAACAGTCACAGACTCCAAGCATTATGATATGAGTATCTTCAGGTTACCATTATTCTGGTTATCACACCAAAAATTGGATAAGAATACATGTAATATTTTTGAAATCTTACTATATGCCAGATAAACAGTCTCTCACACCTAATATAATACCCAATCTCCAGTCTCTGCAAAAAACTTACAAGAATAGGGAGAAGAGGAGTTCCCATCATGGTTCAGTGGTAGTGAACCCAACTAGTACCCATGAGGATGCAAGTTTGATCCCTGTTCTCTCTCAGTGGGTTGAGGATCTGGCATTGCCATAAACTTTGGTGTAGTTTCCAGACGT
Source organism: Phacochoerus africanus (assembly GCF_016906955.1). Lineage (NCBI taxonomy): Eukaryota > Metazoa > Chordata > Mammalia > Artiodactyla > Suidae > Phacochoerus > Phacochoerus africanus. Next base: position 70,423,880 of record NC_062545.1, read on the forward strand.
GGCTTGGATCTGGTGTTGCTGTGGCCGTGGTGTAGGCCAGCAACTACAGCTCCAATTCTACCCCTAGCCTGGGAACTTCCATGTGCCACACATGCAGCCCTAAAAAGACCAAAAAAAATTTTTTTTTAATTTTAAAAAAATGGGGAGGAGAAACATCCCCTATAATACTATAGCTGATAAGATGCAGAACAGAGTTTGAACTCAGTTCTGTTTGACCTCAGACACCACCTATTTAATAGAAAGTTTGGGGATTATGTCTTTGGTTTATTTGTGGGGCACAGGCTATGAATTCTATCTTAAGCAGATTGCTTTTGAAGTAACTACTACAGACAGTTGGAAACACAAGACAAACACGATTGAAGTATTTGGGATCCAGAGTAAAAATTAGAAATAATCCACAGAGAAACAAAAACAACTCATTAGAACAGATAGTTAATTAAAGATAATTTTTTTAAAAAAATTAGTCCTCTTAAGTGAGTTACAAGGAGGGAAGGAATAGCAAAGTAGAATGCTGAGGAAGAAGGGGGCTGAAGGGAGTCCCTAGCTATTGGTAAGGAGATAATAACCTTTTGGATCACTAGTGTCTTTTGATTCAAATTACTATTATTATTATAATTATCATTATTATTACTGTGCCTGTGGCATAGGAAAGTTCCAGAGGCCAGGGATTAAACCTATACACAGCATTGACAATGCTGGATCCTTAACCAGCTGAGCCACAAGGAAACTCCTGATTCAAATAATTTAGACAAAATTTACTTAAGCTTATGCTGCTGCCCTATGAATCTCTTATTCTTGAAGTATTGTAGGAAAAGATATTTTGTCATTGTTTGCTTTTCTCTTGAAAAATAGAACAAAAGATACTGTTGATATAATGCTCTATATTTCAAGGAAAAAAGCAAACAATACCAAAGCTTTTTAAACAATTTTGTCAAAATAATAACCAACTTGTGCTGTGAGTTCCCTTTCTAAGATCCTTCTCCATGAGATGCCTGGGCACTCCTTGCTTGCCTGTTCCCTTGACACTTCACTGGACCACCATGTCCTTCTCATCTCTCACTATCACTGATGTGAGGACTTCTAATCTGTACAAAGTCTCTCACAGGAGTTCAGCTCTCCAGGGCAAAATTATCTTCATCTTTCTTTCATCAGAAAGAATTTTATCTTCCACAATACTATTCTTCTCCTATGACTGCAATGTATTTGTATTTTCTGCTAGCAAGAGAAATGCTCATAGATCAAACTGATTCTTTTCTCATTCTGATGGAGTTATTAATACTTGGGCACTGATTTTCATCTGCAAAATGCTAAGAATCCTTCCGAGACATAGAGTCACAGATAATTTTATCCTGTAATAAAACCTGAAACCTCAAACTATAAATTTTAAATTAATAAAAAATAGAAAATTAATTTACAGAGATACAAACTGAGCTAAAGGCAATAAAGACCAGAACAAATAATGCAGAGGAACAAATCAGTGATATGGAAGATAAAATAATGGTAATCACCCAATCAGGACAGCAGACAGAAAACCAAAGGAAAAAACATGAAAGCAATATAAGAGACCTACGGGATAATATAAAGGGGGCCAATCTACACATAATAATTCCAGAAGGAGAAAAAAAAAGAAAATGGGATGGAAAATATATTTGAATAAATTATGGCTGAAAATTTTTCCATATTTAAAGGATACTGACCTCAAGACACAGGAAGCACAGAGGTTCCCAAACAAGTTGAACCCAAACAGGCCCACACCAAGACATATTATAATAAAAATGGCAAAAGTTAAAGATAAAGAAAGGATTCTAAAGGCATCAAGAGAAAAGCAAAGCATTAATTATAAGGGAACTCCCATAAGGCTATCAGCTGATTTCTCTACGGAAACACTACAGACCAGAGGGAGTGGCAAGATATAATGTAGGTGCTGAAAAGAAAAAATTCACAACCTAGAATACTCTACCCAGCAAGAATATAATTTAAAATAGAAGCGGAAATAAAGAATTTCTCCCACAAACAAAAGCTAAAAGAGTACAGCAATACTAAACCCATTGTAAAGGAAATATTGAAAGGACTTTTCTAAATTAAAAAAAAAAAGAAGAAGAAGAAGTTCCCATTGTGGCACAGCAGAAACGAATCCAACTAGGAACCATGGGGTTACGTGTTCAATCCCTGGACTCACTCGGTGGGTTAAGGATCTGACATTGCTGTGAGCTCTGGTATAGGTCAAGATGCTGCTCAGATCTGGTGTTGCTGTGGCTCTGGCATAGGCTGGCAGTTACAGCTCCTATTAGACCCCTAGCCTGGGGACCTCCATATGTCATGGGTGTAGCCATAAAAAGACAAAAAAAAAAAAAAAGAAAGAAAGAGAAGAATTAGAATGGAGGAAACCACAACTGGAAAGCAGTCAATTAAATAAGCCAGCATACAGATCCAATCATGAAGATGCTAAAAAAAAAAAATCAAAATCATACAATGTGGGGAAGGAAAGTAAGAAAATACAGATGACTTTTTTATTTTAATGATGTATTTGAGCCTTGACTATCAGGCTGAAGCAAGAAGATATAGGAAGGGGTTAACATACTTAAAAAACAGGGCAACCACAAATCAAAAGCAAACATTACATTCACAAAAAATGAAAAGTATACAAGCATAAAATAAATAGAAACCATCCAACCCAAAAAAGAAGAGAAACAGATAATCAAATGAAAACGAGGTTTAAAAAGGCAATAAATATGTATCTGTCAATAATCACCTTAAATGTCAATGGACTAAATGCTCCAATAAATAGACAAAGAGTGGCAGATTGGATAAAAAGGCAAAAACCTTCAATCTGCTGCCTACAAGAAACTCACCTTAGAGCAAAGGACACATATAGATTGGAAGTGAGGGGATGGGAAAAGACATTTCATGCCAATGGACAAGACAGGAAAGCAGGAGTTGCAATACTCATATCAGACAAAATAGACTTTAAAACGAAGGCCATAAAGAAAGACAAAGAAGGACACTATTTAATGGTTAAAGGATCCATTCAAGAAGAGGAGATTACAATCATCAATATATATGCCCTAATATAGGGGCACCCAGATGCCTACAACAAATACTAACAGACATAAAGGATAAATTGATGGGAATACAATCATAGTAGGAGATTTTAACACCCCACTCACATCAATGGACAGATTCTCTAGACAGAAAATCAACAAGGCAACAGAGATCCTAAAGGACACAATAGAAAAGTTAGACGTAATTGACATTTTCTGGACATTATACCCCCCAAAAAATCAGAATATACATTCTTCTCAAGTGCACATGGGACATTCTCAAGAATTGTCACATCCTGGGGCACAAAGCTAACCTTAACAAACTTAAGAGTATAGAAATTATTTCAAGTATCTTCTCTGACCACAAAGGCATGAAACTAGAAATCAACCACACGAAACAAGTGAGGAAAAAACCTACTACATGGAGACTAAACAACGTGCTACTAAAAAACCAATGGATCAATGAGGAAATCAAGAAGGAAATTAAAAAATACCTCTAGACAAATGATAATGAAGACACATCCACTCCAAATCTATGGGATGCCGTGAAAGCAGTGCTCAGAGGGAAATTCAGAGCAACACAAGCCTTCCTCAAAAAAGAATAAAAATCTCAAATAAACAACTTAACCCAAAACCTAATGAATTAGAAAAAGAAGAACAAACAAAACCTGAAGTCAGCACAACGAATGATATCATAAAGATCAAAGAGGAAATCAATTAAACAGAGATTTAAAAAAATAGAAAAAAATCAATGAAACCAAGAGCTGGTTCTTTGAAAAGGTAAACAAAATTGACAAACCTCTGGCTAGACTCACCAAGAAGAGGTGTGAAAAATCCCAAATAAACAAAATCAGAAATGAAAAAAGAGAAGTCACAATGGATACTACAGAAATATAAAAAAAAAAAACCATGAGAGAATACTCTGAACAATTGTATGCCATCAAATTTGACAACCTAGAAGAAAGGAACAACTTTCTAGAGTCTTACAGCCTGCCAAAACTGAATCAAGAAGAAATAGATCAACTGAACAGACCAATCACTAGAAATGAAATTGAATATGTCTAAAAACACTCCCTACAAATAAAAGTCCAGGACCAGATGGCTTCACAGGTGAATTCTACCAAACATACAAAGAGGAACTTATACCCATCCTCCTTAAACTTTTTCAAAAGTTTGGAGAAGAAGGAACACTCCCAAAGACATTCTATGATGCCACCTCACCCTAATTTCAAAACCAAAGATACCACCAAAAAAGAAAACCATAGGCCAATATCTTTGATGAATATAGACACAAAAATACTCAACAAAATTGTACCCAACCGAATCCAACAACACATCAAAAAGATCATACACCATGACCAGGTGGGATTCATCCCCAATGTATAAGGATGTTTCAACATATGCAAATCAATCAACGTCATATACCGCATTAACAAAAGAAAATTCAAAAACCACATGATCATCTTGACAGATGCATTAAAAGCATTTGACAAAGTCCTACATCCATTCATGATCAAAACTCTTACCAAAGTGGGTATAGAGGGAACATACCTTAACATAATCAAAGACATGAAAAACCCACAGCAAATATAATACTCAATGGAGAAAAGCTGAAAGCGTTCCCACTAAAATATGGAAGACAGTGATGCCCACTCTCACAACTGTTATTCAACATAGTACTGGAAGTCCTAGCCACAGCAATTAGACAAACAAAAGAAATAAAAGGCATCTAGATAGGAAGAGAAGAGATCAAACTGTCACTGTATGCAGATGACGATACTATACATAGAAAACCCTAAGGACTCAACCCAAAAACTTCTTGAACTGATCAACAAATTCAGCAAAGTAGTGTGATATAAGATCAATATTCAGAAATCAGTTGCATTTCTGTATACTAACAATGAAATATTAGAAAAAGAATAGAAAAATACAATACCTATCAAGATTGCACCTAAAAAAATCAAATACCTGGGAATACACCTGACCAAGGAGGTGAAAGACTTATATATTGAGAAGTATAAAACATTAATAAAGAAAATTAAAGAAGATGTAAAGAAATGGAAAAATATTCCATGCCCCTGGGTTGGAAAAATTAATGTTGCAGAAATGGCCATATTACCCAAAGCAATCTACAGATTCAATGCAATCCCTATCAAATTACCCATGACATTTTTCACAGAACTAGAACAAATAATCCAAACATTTATATGGAACCACAAAAGACCCAGAATTGCCAAAGCAATTCTGAGGGACAAAAACCAAGTAGGAGGCATAACAATCCCAGACTTCAGGCAATAGTACAAAGACAGAGTCATCAAGACAGTGTGGTACTGGTACCAAAACAGACAGACAGACCAATGGAACAGAAGAGAGAACCCTGAAATAAACCCAGACATCTATGGTCAATTAATCTTTGACAAAGGAGGCAAGAACATAAAATGGGAAAAAGACAATCCCTTCAGCAAGCATTGCTGGGAAACCTGGACAGCTGCATGCAAATCAATGAAACTAGAACACACCCTCACACCATGCACCAAAATAAACTCAAAATGGCTGAAAGACTTAAATGTAAGATTAGACACCATCAAACTCCTGGAAGAGAACATAGGCAAAACATGCTGACATCAACCTTACAAATGCTTTCTCAGGTCAGTCTCCCAAAGCAACAGAAATAAAAGCACAAATAAACCAATGGCACCTAATCAAATTGACAAGCTTGTGCACAGCAAAGGAAACCAAAAAGAAAACAAAAAGACAACTTACAGAATGGGAGAAAATAGTTTCAAATGATGCAACTAAAAAGGGCTTACTCTATAAAATATATAAACAACTTATACAACTCAACAGCAAAAAAAAAGGCAACAACCCAATTGAAAAATGGGCAAAAGACCTGAATAGATATTTTTCCAAGGAAGATGTACAGATGACCAACAAGCAGATGAAAAAAACGCTCAACATCCCTGATTACTAGAGAAATGCAAGTCAAAGCTACCCTGAGGTACCACCTCACACCAGTTAGGGTGGCCATCATTAATCAGCCTGCAAATAACAAATGCTGGAGGAGGGGGTGTAGAAAAGGGAACCCTCCCACAACTGTTGGTAGGAATGTTATCTGATACGAACACTATGGAGAACAGTATGGAGGTACCTCAGAAATCTATACTTAGAACTATAATATGACCCAGAAATCCCACTCTTGGGCATATATCTGGACAAAATTTTCCTTAAAAAAGACACATGCACCTGCATGTTCATTGCAACTCTATTCACAGTAGCCAAGAGCTGGAAACAACCCAAATGTCCATTGATAGATGATTGGATTATGAAGATGTGCTATATATATATATATATATATATACAGTGGAATACTACTCAGCCATAAAAAAGAATGACATAATGCCATTTGCAGCAACATGGATGGAACTAGAGGCTCTCATCCTGAGTGAAGTAAGTCAGAGAGAGAGACAAATCCATATGATATCACTGATATCTGGACTCTAATATAAGGCACAAATGAACCCTTCCACAGAAAAGAAAATCATGGACTTGGAGAACATACTTGTGGTTGCCAAGGGGGAGGGGAAGAGGTGTGGGATGGATTGGGAATTTGGGGTTAATAGATGCAGACCGTCACCTTTGGTATGGATTAGCAATGAGATCCTGCTGTGTAGCACTGGGAACTATGTCTAGTCACTTATGATGAAGCATGATAATGGGAGACAAAGAATGTATACATGTATGTATAACTGGGTCACCATGCTTTATTTACAGTAGAAAAAAATATGTATTGGGAAATTAAAAAAAGAATTTTTTTTAATAAGGAAAAAGAGAAAACAAAAACATTTACAAGTATTTGCTACAAAAGAAAAAGAGATTTGACTTTAAGAAAAATAAAACAAGACGAAAACCATCTGAACATTAACAATATATGTGGTAAGGATTTATTTTTATTCTTTTTTTTAGGGCTGCATTCATGGCATATGGAGGTTCCCAGGCTAGGGGTCAAATTGGAGCAGCAGCCCCTTGCCTGTGCCACAGCCACAGCCACAGCAACACCAGATCCAAGAGCATCTGTGACATATACCACAGCTCAGGCCAACACCGGATCATTAAGCCACTGAGTGAGGCCGGGGATCAAACCTACATCCTCAAGGATACTAGTCAGATTTGCCCCCTTGAGCTACGACAGGAAATCCAAGTGATGTTTTTAATACATAGAAGTATTAAAATGGAAACCAGAAAAGTCATACATAATACATGATTAGCAATTTCATTCAGAAATGATTAACAAACCAAATGTTTATGAGATATGTGTATGCAGGAATATATATGGTAAACATAGTTATACAAAACATTAGTCTTTATTCTTTGTCCCCCTCCTCTCTCCATATAATCCCTCACAAGGTTGTTTTCTCAGACGCTCTTTGTAGGATCTAACAGATACTAACTGGTGGCATAGGCACCAGCCAGTCATCATGGATGCTGACCTGGGGCTGAGTGTGGCCCTGCTCTGCAAGCCCCTAATACTTTAACTAATGGATCTTGAAGCCACTCTTAGGTCTCAAAGGAAGCAACTTTGGTGGCCAGAGTGGAGGACTAGTATTACAGGAGCTTGGGTTATCAGCTGTTTACTAATCATCACAAAAGTACTTCAAAATGTCAATAATCAGTATAGCTATTGGGGTCAGAGTGGCTGAATTTTACCTCTATGTTTTCCTAGAATTTTGTATACTGGTTGAGTAAATTATTAAGTCCCTGAAAATTTTGATTGCAAAAGGACCAAAATAGGAGCTTAGAGTTATATTGAAGGCAGGAGAAAAAAAAAAAAGAAGAAGAAGAAGAAGCTAGGAGGCTGCAGCAATTTAATAGGCAGAAGACCTGATTTTTCTATTTTTGGGATTTTTCTCATCTCTATATTTTTTGGAAAACTCACAAGAAAGCAGTAGAAGAAGATGAAACCTGTGTAGTTAATTGCTTCAACAAAATCAACCATAATAACCACAACCAGATGGTAGAAAGGGGTTAAAATTTAAGTCATGCTAATCTGTGTACATTAGTTATACAGTGAAGTGACCGTATGTCCTGCTTTGCTTAGTATGGACTGAATTTACACATGCTATAGATCACAGGTGTGTGGGGGGGAGAGAGAGAGAAAGAGAAAGAGAGAGGGGGAACAAAAAGTAGTGCTCAAGAGAGAAGAGACAGGCAGAGACATGCAGACATCCTGTGGCTTTATTCCTAAAAATATTCAGTGTGTGTCTCCTAAAAAAAAGGTTACCCTATGTAATCATAACACGGTATTGAATCAGGAAATTTTACACTGATGCAAATCTTCCAAATACAATCTACATTCAAATTTCAATAATATCCTTTATAAATTTTTGTTTCTTTTTAGATATTTTTTTCCTCTAAGGATACAAAGGAGGATCATAGATGACACTTTGTTGCCATTGTCTTCTATAATCTAGATGATGAACTCTCAGACAATGTTGTCTTTTATGACATTGATACCTTGAAAAACCATTATGCCCCTTTAATTCTTAAACTTGGTTGTTTCTTTTTCCTTTTATCTCTATTTTGTGTGATATCACTACAGTTACATCAACTTTTTTGGTCAATTTTTCTTCATTCTTTCACTACCAATTTTCTGTCCACTCATAATTTGGATATTTGTTTCAGACACTGGAAGTTTCCTAACGACTACTCTTTTGTTCCATTGTTGAAAATAAAACCCTTGATTTTTCAGTTCAGAATATGGTTGCCAAGTATAGAAAACTAAAAATCCCTGTGTCCTGTAGGTAAATGTGACTAAATTGTGCCCACCAAGTGGAAATGGTATATAAGTGGAAATAGTATGTGCAATTTCTAGGAGGAATTCTTAAAGAGAAGATTTATTACTCTCTCCAAATCTTCCCCTTTGCTGACTGGATTGTAGACATAATGGCTGGAGCTTGAGCAGTCATCTTTGACCATGCTGTGGAACAAATGAGCAAGATGAAAGAACCTGGTTCTATGATCACGATGGAACCAATATCTTTTCCTGATTCACTGAATTTATCATCTTTAAGCTGCTTTATAAAGAGAAAATAATCTTCTACATTATTTAAGTCACTCTTATTTCATTGTTGCTGGTACTCACAAACTTATTCATGAGGAAACTATATTATAAGCAACCTAGCACTCTAATTTTCTATCCAACAAAATTTATATATATACTAAATAATTTTAATTTTTAAAATAATTTTTAGATTTATTTATAATGTTTTTTCCTTTCTGAATAGTAACTCTTATAGGACTACATACAAAATTTTAATTTTTTATGGGCATTTAGGTTTCATCTAAGTTTTGGCTACCACCAATAGAAGATACCATAAATAGTTTTGATCAGTGTTTTTAGGTCACATGTTTTCAGTCCTCTTGTGTAAAAACCTAGGAGTAGAATTGCTACTATATATTTGTTTTTATAAGAATCTTCCCAAATACTCTCCAAAATCCTTTTCATATTTTATATTTCTCTGAAAAATGTATGGTTATCTCAATTGCTATAATCCTCTCTATCATTCAATGTCAGACATTTTCATTTTAACCATATTTCTTTGTGGTTTATTTTCATTTTCCTTATGACTAAAGATTAGCGCCTTGTCCTGTGCTAGGTGGTAAGAAAGAAAAGGTGGGAAGAGAGAAGAGAAAAAGGGGGAGAAAGATTTGTAAAGTGTCTTGTCAAATATTTTGCCCATTTTTAATTTAATTGGATCATTTATCTTTTTATTATTCATCTGTAAGTGTTCTTTATACATTCTGGATGCAAGCTCTTCATATGATGTGTGTACTGTGACATTTTATCCCAGTCTGTTCATTTGAAATGTCTCAGAGATGAGTTTGAGTAAACAAAGATTATTAATTTTCATAAAATATGTCATCAATTTCTTCTATTAATGGTTGGTCATTTTTATGTTACATCTAAAGAATGTTCATCTACAATTAAGGCTGAAAAGCTATTCAATATTTTTTATAGAAACTGTAATGTTATTATTTACATTTAGGTCTATAAGCCTTCTTCAATGAACACTTTCTGCAGTGGGGTTAAGAGTTGAAATCACTTTTTTTCCAGACAATTATCCAGTTGTCTAGAACCACTCGTTAAGGACATCCATTAAGCTGATCTTTTTTTTAACATACTGTTTGCAGAAGTATTGTTTGGGTCATTCTCAAATATTCCTGGTATCATGGATCATATTTTTCCATCCTAATTTTGCTGATATCCTTATTACTTTAAAATATTGAACACATACTTGTTTTATGTAATATGCCCCATAATCATACAGTTTGACTCTTGCGTGTCTAATTCTGGTCTCTTTAGATTTCTCTCTCACTCACTCCTGAGGGAAAGTGTAAGAATTATATTCTAATCCCTGCACCTTTCTGCTTCCCTATGGCTCCTATAAGTATGGCTGCTGGAACAGGAGATCCTAAGGACACATATAAGAGTCCAGGCTTTCTAGCCCCCTCTGGAAGGGAGGACAGCAGGAGAACCTCTTGTTTGGTCTGCTCAGTGAGTTCTCAAGAGCCTAGTGTGCAGAAGCCTGGGGAGAGGACCTGGGCTGTTCCAAAGGGAGTGTGGACCATGATGGAAAGGGATGGACTGACCAGAGGGCTGAATGGGAATTACATCTCAAAACACATATGAAAAAGAGCATAATGAGAGATGAGAGACTTTGAGATTAGAGCTAAGTAACAGCTTTGAAATAGTAGGAGTTGAAGAGAGGAACAAATGAAATAAGTTTATATTAAAATTACACAGGAAACTTATCATAGCCTAAAGAAACACTTACTTCTGCATATTGAATGGCTTAATGAGGCCCTATATAGATTAATTTTATAAGCTCACAAGGCAGAATATTTCATCATTATAAAATGAAACAGGAAAATCTAAGATCCAGTCAGAATGACCAGGGTCCCTGTCATCAGCTCTCCTGCCCTCAAAGGAAAAAAATCCAATTAGCGTCAGACCCACCAGCAATGCTTTAAGACCTAAGCTTGAGATAAGTGAGAAAATCTGCCATTCCTGGGGTTAACTTCCATACTCTGCCTCCCATGCAGCTTTATATCCCAGAAAATAGCCATTATCAGAAATTAAAATAATAATGCCTTCACCTGCCACACCATTATTTTATATTTTTCGTAACACTGGTTGGAAATAAGAATGGTATTTATAGGCACTCTTGAAAACCAAATAAAAATTTTAAATATTAAATTTTATACTTTGGTAAATTTTTAGAATAAATTTAGTTTTACAGTAAAGTTAGTACAGAGAATTATGCATTGCCTCAAACCCAGTTTCCTCAATTATTTTTTTTCTTTTTTTACCAGCTTATTGAGATAAACCTGACATATAACATTGTGTAAGTTTAAAGTGTACAATTTGATGATTTGATATATCTATATATTGCAAATGATTATCACAATAAAATTAGTTAACATATTCCATGAAAGATGAAAACCTTAATTCAAAAAGATACAAGCACCCCAATAACATCACTATTTACAATAGTCAAGACATGGATGCAACCTAAATGCCCATCAACAGATGGATGAATAAAGAAGAATGGGTAGATGAATGGATATATAAAGAAAAATGGGTAGATGAATGGATAGTTAAAGAATGGATGGATATATATGAGTCTATATGTATGTACACACACACAATGGAATGAATGAAATGATGCCATTTGCAGCAATATGGATAGACAGAGATTATCATACAAGTGAAGTCAGTCATATAAAAAAAGACAAATACCATATGATGTCACTTATGTGTGGAACCTCAAACAATGATACAAAACAGAAATAGACTCACAGACATAGAATACACACTTTTGGTTACCAAAGCGGAAAGTGAGGTGGGGGGTTAAACTGAGAATTTGGGATTAACAAATACACAGTAACATATATAAAATAAATTACAAGGACCTACTGTATAGTATAGGGAACTATATTCACTGTTTTGTAATAATCTATAATGGAAAATAATCTGAAGAAGAATACATGTATATATATAACTGAATCATTTTGCTGTACACCTAAAACATTGTATATCAACTATACTTCAATTTTTAAAAAAAGCATATTCACCACCTTACATAGTAATATTTTTATGTGGTGGACGTTTTAAGCTTTACTGTCTTAGCAAGTTTAAAGTAACAATAATAACATATTGTTAACTATAATCACCATGCTGTACAGTAGACTGTCATAATTTCTTCATTTGATAAACAGAAGTTTACACCCAATGACCACCTTCACATGTTTTCCCCACTGCATTCCACCCTCACCCCTGGTAACCACCAGTCTACTCTTTTTCTGTGAGTCTTGGTTTGTTTTAGCTCTACAAATAAATAAGATTATTCATTATTTGCCTATTTCAGTCTGACTTATTTTACTCATAAGGCCTTCAAGATCTCATGTTATATACTATCCTGTGAATATACACTTATCTAGACATATTTATACACATATTCATCTGTGTCTAGAAACACTGAACTTGATGCCATACTGATGTCTCCAACTCTAATCCATGACCACATGGGTCATCCTGGCCTCCTGACCTTGCTGATCTGTATTCCACCATTTAAACACTTGGAAACCTGGCTCCCACTCTCTACCACTGACTTACTTCATTGTTGCAGTCTGGAAAACATGCATAGTGGTTTCACAACCGTTCATCCATACCCCCAATTTTACGGACAATACCTTTCATCATTAACTTCACAGATTTCTTAGGTCAACACACTCTTCAAACACCTTTTCCAATGAAGTCAAACAATGATTTGACTTAACAATTTTTCAAGTTTACAATGGTATGAAAATGATATGCATTCAGGAAAAATTGAATATTGATTTTTTTCCAGGGTGAGTGATATGTCATAACCACACCATGTGGGGGAAGCTATAGCTCCCAGTCAGCCACGTGATCACAAGGGTAAAACACCAATACCCTTACAACCAATCTATACCCATACAACCATTCTGTTTCCCACTTCAGTATACTAGCCAATACATTAACATGATATTCAACTCATTACACATGGGTTTTTTGTCTGATGATTTTGCCCAAGTATTGGCTAATGTAAGTATTCTGATCACATTTTAGGTAGGAAGGCTACGCTATGACATTCATTTAGAAGGTAAGGTGTACTAAATGTGTTTTTGACATGGTATTTTCAACTTACAATAGGTTTATTGGGGCATAACCCATTGTAAATCAAGGAAGATGTGTAAAATTTTTTGTCACAAAAGAATGCAGATTCTTCTGCATTCCATTCTGGCGACTACAACATCCTAGGTGGGTTTTTCTCCCATACATTGTTTCAGTTTTTTTAATAAAACTCTAAAGAGTTTTGACAAATACAGAGAGCCATATATCCACCATTACAACAACACACAGCATAATTTCACTGTTCTAAAATACCCTCTCCCTATCACTTAATCACTAGCAACCAATGATCTATTAAGCCTCTTTACCACTCTGTCTTTCTAAAAAGTCATATAAATGGATGAAGTATTCTGTAAATGTCAATTAGATCAAGTTGAGTGATCCTGCTGTTCAGGTCACAGATTACTGATTTCCTGTCTGCTTGATTTATCAATTATGGACAGAAGGGTGTTGAAGTCTTAAACTTTTAACAGTTGGCTTATCTTTCTCCTTTCAGTTCTATCAGATTTTACCTCAATCTTTTGATGCTCTATTGGTAAGTTCATATACATTTAGGATTGTAATGGGTCCTTAGAGAATTGACCCCTTTGTTATAATGTAATGCCCTCTTTATCTCTAATAATATTTCTAAAATGTAAGACCTAAATTTAAGGCCCAACCATTTGCGTAACCTTAAAATCTAGTATAATTGGGAGGCCCAAATACAAGTTCCCCTCCCCATTCTTCTCCCTCAGATGGCATCTTCCTGGAAAAATAACCCTTATCTTGGGACTAGGCACAGTTTAGCCCTGAGTAGTAGGTTTCAGTTCCCTGCCAGTTGATGAAATTACTCAAACAAGCTAAACACACTCTCCTGCTGGAATCAGGGAATACTCCTTTCTCTACTGCAAAGCCTGCCTCCCACAGGCTCGGGTTGTTTACTCTGTTCCCAAACCCCACGTGGTGCTCGATATGCATAGCCTCACTGTCCCCTGGGCTGTGAGTATATGTAACCAATAAACTACTGTGACTTCATGTGTTTAGTGCTGGGTGTTGCATGTTCAGCTCCCTACTTCTAGAACCCCAGGATGAGAATCCCTCCCTCACCAAAAGGGTGCATAAAAGGCAACTAAAACACTTCCTTGCCTTGGGGCCTCTTTTGTTGGGTATTAACAGAATTATTCCAACTATCTTTGGAATAGGTTTAGCATGACATACCTTTTACAATCTTTCAGTTTTGATGGATCTGGTTTTTAATGTAAATTTCTTATAAATAACGTATAGTTGGATCTGAAACATTTTATCCATTCTAATAATTTCCATCTTTTAATTGGTGCATTTAGATCATTTTCTTTTTACATAATTACAGATATAGTTGGGTTCATATCTACAATATTTTAATTAGTTTTTATTCACTGCATTTTTCTTTGTTTTTCCTTCCTTGTTCTGCCTTTTGATTTTTGATTGAGCATTTTATATATCATTTTATTTCATCTGTGTATTATACTTTTTAAAAAGTCATTCTACTTGTTTCCCTAGCATTTGCAATATACATTTTAACTAACATAAGTCACTTTGAAATAACACTGCACCAGTATAATCCCCGAATCTTCCCTCCCATCCCTTATGACGTTACTGCTGTTCATTTAACTTGTTCATATTCTATAACCACCCAGTGCTTTGTTACTACAAATGCTTTAAACAAATTGTTTTAAAGTAAGTATAAATAATAGTACAAATTTCAGATGATGTAAAAGTAAGACTAAAATCTCTGAATGCAAGTGAGGGTCATTTTACTCCTATAACATCCATAATATTCCTATGTTGTAAACCTTTAAAAGACTTAGAAAGTTTTATGTGCAATATAGCATAAAATGTAAACATGAAATATTACTAGCATTAGAATGTCAGGAAAGAATTAAAGTTGCTCTGACTGACATTAACATATTTCTCAGCTTTTAACTCAGGAAGGAAAAAAAATAAATTAGGACACAGAACTAATATAATAAAATCATTAAGTGACTGAAAATAGAGAGTACAGATTTAAGTATTTATAAAACATTGATGAAATTAATTGAATATTAGCCCACAAATATTTATAGCATTTAGTGTCTTATCTAAATGTTCTGTAATTTGAAATTACTAGAAGTTTAAACAAAATACTTAATGATGGGGGCAATTTAATTTAAATAATTTTTGGGTGAAATGTGTAATTGAAATATAACATATTTAGAAAACGATGAAAACTTGCCATGCAACTAGTTAACAGACTATATGAAAAGCCAAAACAAGGTTGAAACCCAAAGTAATTTTAATCATCTTATATGATTTCACTCTTTAATAAAATATTTGACTCAGATGTAGTTCTTAAAAGTCTAAGACATACAATTCATTTGGTTAACCACATATCCATCTACTAGGTGACAGGCATATTATAGACACTGGGAAAACAATGCTTCACAATGGACACTGCCCTACCCTCAGGAAGCTATATGCTAAAACTAAAGGTGTAAATTATTCAGGAATTTTCTGTTGTGGCTCAGTGGGTTACAAACCCAACTAGTATCCATGAGGACAAGGGTTCTGTCCCTGGCCTCACTCAACAGGTTAAGGATCCGACATTGCCATGAGCTGTGATGTAGGTCACAGATGCAGCTTGGATCCTGCATTGCTGTGGTGTAGGCCAGCAGTTGAAGCTCTGATTCAACCGCTAGGCCTGGGAACTTCCATATGCCATGGGTGCAGCCATAAACACGCACAAAAAAGAATATACTATTAAAAATAAGTACAGACATACTGGATCTAGCTTAATCTTTATATAGATACTTTGTGAGATTCCTAGTAATAATTATTCTTTCTAGGTCAAAGTATATTTTCACTATACACTGAAAAACACTGATTTTTCCCCAATATTAAAAAGAATTTAAAAAAAAGAAGAAAAAAATAAAAAAAAAGAGTTTGAGACTTCAGATTATTTTAAAATAAAAATATCTTGGAGTTCCCGTCATGGCTCAGTGTTTAGCAAATCCAACTAGGAACCATGAAGTTGAGGGTTCGATCCCTGGCCTCGCTCGGTGGGTTAAGGATCTGGCGTTGCCGTAAACTGTGGAATAGGTCGCAGACGAGGCTCGGATCCTGCATTGATGTGGCTCTGGGGTAGGCTGGCGGCTACAGCTCCGATTAGACCCCTAGCCTGGAAACTTCCATATGCCGTGGGTGAGGCCCTGGAAAAAGACAAAAAGACAAATAAATAAATAAATAAAATAAAAATATCTAATAATTAGTCAACCACCTGTAATAAGAAGAAATAAAAGTGGCTCAACAGTTTACACAGACCTAGTGGTGATCATTTAACTATATTTTGATATGCTGAATATAACTGCTCTGTGCTTCAACTAATGTGATGACTGGAAGATGTAAATTTTTACCTACTTCAGAAACTTTTTTTGAAGAAGGAATTATTTAAATATAGGCTGTAAATAAACTGTTAAAATAACAAGAATATGAATAGGTTCAGCCAGCTGAGCAATAGAAAATGTAATCAGGAATGAGTGACTTGCTGTTTACATGCTTACTCTTGATGATGGGCATTCAACAAAGTTAAATTTAACATAACAGGCTGTTTCTGAGTAGGCTAGAGAGAAGAGGGACTTTATTTTAAACTAACTACCTCACAAGGGAAACCAATGAAGAATCCATCTACAATTGTGTCATTCTTTAAAATCACAATGACATTTTGAGACAGGAGATGAGGAAGAACACAGTGTGGCTCAGAAATCTATATCTTAGGAAAAATGTAAGGATACAATTATAGGTTATTTTGTAGTTTATCACTTTTTTTCACATCCCCAAGGGACTAATTATTAAAGTCAGTTGTTCAGACTGGAATAGTTAGAGATCTGAGTGGAAGAATATAACTAGAGCAAGCAATCGTAGCCAGTAAATCTGGGGATGGATAGGATGGATGGAGGAATAATCTGATGATGGAGCATTTAATACCAACTTTTAAGAATCAGAAAAGTTGGAGGAGTTCCCGTCGTGGTGCAGTGGTTAACGAATCTGACTAGGAACCATGAGGTTGCAGGTTCGGTCCCTGCCCTTGCTCAGTGGGTTAACGATCCGGCGTTGCTGTGAGCTGTGGTGTAGGTTGCAGACATGGCTTGGATCCCTCGTTGCTGTGGCTCTGGCATAGGCCAGTGGCTACATCTCCAATTCGACCCCCTAGCCTGGGAACCTCCATATGCCGAGGGAGCGGCCCAAAGAAATAGCAAAGACAAAAAAAAAAAAAGAGAATCAGAAAAGTTAAAAAAAAAACAAGCTCTTGAATTTCAGTGATTCCAGCTTTTCAACTCCTGTGAACCTGTTAATTTCCATAGCTTTAATCACACTATAGTAACATTTCACTGTATTAGGCTTGTTTGTGCATAAATGACCATGGTTAGCCATGGTCATTGTAGTCACAAAGAACCCTTCTGGTCTGGGCTCAGCCCCTTACTCCAATGAAAATCTAGTAACAGAAAATTTCAACAACTTCCTGTGAGGTCACAATCTCAAACAAGGCTCTACATTGGCAGGTGGCCTCAGAACTATCCATCTTAATCTATTAATTCATCCTAATATATTTAGACCCAAATATAGATTAGGTTAAGATATGTATCTATGTAAAAGTATAGCGTTAACAGTTTCTAAATAGTCATTCTGTCTACTTCATAGCAACAAAGAGCATCTAGATAAGCTTGAGTTTGAGGCATTCTTACAACTACACACAATATTCATCATCAAAGTCCAGGCTAAATTGTGGTATAACTAATATAATACCAAAATCAAGGTGTTTCTAAAACAGAACAATTACCAATTAGGCATATTCTAATTGGATTGTATTCCTAGGCACTGGAAAAAAATGTACTGAATACATGTACTTTCCATTCTAACATTTAGGAAAACTTAAATTATGTGTTCATGTGAATCTTAGTTCACTGCATGGCTTTCATGACAGAAGAAACCAATTCTGTTATACTTCTCTTAGAACCCCACTGCCTGGCATAATGTAGGTGAATGATTAAATGATGGCATGAATGCCATGTGATGGCACATATGAAAGAGTTCTCTGGTGTTGATCTACTGATCTAGATATGACTGTTGTTAGCCAAATCCCCCTCGTTTCCTCAGGTTTCCTCCCTGTGCCTGTCAGACCCATGTAAATTATTTTATTTCCTTTACAAAATCCCAGTGTTCCAACACTTTCCAAGAAAAAATGCTGTCAGATATGTATATTTTAATATGAAAAAGTAGGAAAAATCCCCTAGTTTTCAGTAATACTGCTGAACTGCAGAAGCAAAGGAGTTTTCCCATATCAAAGGACTCTCCAGTATGAGCAATCAGTAAAGGATGAAGGGAGAAAAGCAACTGAGGATAATTCCAGGAAAGCATCAACAGGATGTTTCTCCCACCTACTTACTTGCTTCCACAGAATGACATAATTTTTTAAACAACCAGTGCTACTTGTATGCTAAAATTTGTGGTTTCAATTGAGATACAGACAGCCACATATTACCAGAGGTACTTAGATATCTAGCCTCAAGATAGTAGACTGGCAGAGCCTCCTCTTCCTCTCTGGCCATATTTACTTCTGAGGGAACTCTTTAATGCGATTCTGGCCCACAAAATCAACAGCCCCTACAAAGGCTCAGTGCTGTAACCAAAAACACACTTCCAGGTTCTAGATTCAGAGGGAGTAGCCACCTTTGAAAGGCAGGGTAGTTCAAACTGAATTCTTCAATCCAACTTAGTCTCAGTTTCCCCACAGCTAAATCCTTATATCTCTCGATCTCTGCCTAATGTTACCACCAAGCCTATAAATGAAGGCTTTTCCACCTGCCACGTGCTACCCTCTATTAAGCAGTGCAGCCTCAACTAGATCCATCTCCCTCTGGCCTCCCAAGATCAGCTTTCATCGTAAAGCAATTAACTGTCATTGGAAGGTACCCATATCAGGGATCTAACATAACAACAGCAACTCTTCAATGCAATCAAACATTTTTCTACTTAGTATTACTTAAATGGAATAATACCCTGAAGAAATGAACTAAAAGAAATTTTGTGGGCTAGGGGGATAGGAATCAGTGGAGGGCAATAGGAAAACACTGAAGATTCAGTAACATCACAACATCATGTTTTAAATATATTAAATGCTTAAAATGCCATTTATTTGCATAAGATATATATTATATATATACATATATACATTTATATATAGACAAACTGTAGGGTAGGTATTGACAGATTTATAAATTTAAAAGGTAAAAATCCAGGAGTTCCCATTGTGGCACAGTGGGTTAAGGATCCAGTATTGCCTCATCTGTAGCGTAGGTTGCAGCTGTGACTTGTATTTGATCCCTGGCCTGAGAACTTCCATTGCTCTAATGAGGGTGGTTTGGCATAAGTATAGGTTGTTTGTTTTTTGCTTTTTAGGGCCAAACTTGTGGCATATGGAAGTTCCCAGTCTAGGGGTTGAATTGGAACTGCAGCTGCCAGCCTACACCACAACCACAGCAACATCAAATCCAAGCCACATCTGTGACCTATTCTGCAACTTGTGGCAATGCCAGATCCTTAACCCACTGAGTGAGGACAGGGACTGAACTCACATCCTCATGGATGCTGGTTGAATTATGAACATGCTGAGCCACAACAGGAATTCCCAGATGTTATTTTATAGTGGGATTTAGAGGGTAATAAACTTTGAACTGAAATCCCAGAATTTTTACTAAGGAAAATCATCTTGTTTTTCACGATTTCACATTTTTGAAACCAAAAATATGTAAAAGATCTTAAGTACTCTCAATTTAATTGAAACACTATTCTTTTTCATAAGAGCTCTGTTCTTTATTGTTTCATTGCTAGTCAACCAATGAACTTGGAAGGGATCAGGAAGATCAGAAAATGACCTAAGGATATGAATGCCACAAGCAGTCAGGTAGTAAACTGCATCAGTGGAAAAAATAGTGCATAGATGACTGCTTGCCTGTTCTTTTCAAAGACAGAAAATACTAATGCTGTTTAAATGTTGAAGGTTGAAATTCCTGTGAGAGAACAGTAAAATAAGAAAAAGGAAATAATTAATAGTTCTTAGGTAGGAAATGGAACCAAAGCCCGTAGAAGAGGTAGAAGGACCAGCCTTAGATATGAGGTGGCAATGATGGGCAAGTTGTATTATTATACTGCAGGGGAAATCATTTGGTCACATCTGGCTATTTCTGTGTTTTGTGTGAAAGGATATGAGGTCCCTGAGGAGTCTGGCTGCTGATTAAAAAACTATGTGTGATTTTTCAGATCTGACCACAGGTGATTTCAAAGGCTTTCCCTGGCATCCTTCATAAAGGCTCACACTCCATACATCAGACTTGGTCTCTGGGAGATGCTGTCAGAGATTCAGACCCCCTTGGCTGGTCATGATCCCCACATATTTACCTTCCTAGTTAGCCCCTGCCCATGCCTGCATTCCTAGGTCACTTTTATTTGAGGCCTTGGATAGAGGTCTTGAAGATACCTTTTCCTACTCTCACTGAGTACCTAGTTCTTTTCTCCTCCAAGCTCTACCCCCTCAAATTCCCCCATCCCAGGGTCCATAAAGAGCCTTGTGTTCTATTGCTCTCTCAACAGTGAAATGAGCCTCACATCTGTGCTCTCTGCCTGACCTTGGATGGTTTCATGGGTGCTGTGTGTTGTTCTGTGGGGGCAGGGAGTGGAAGAGGGGAGATGGCATTTTCTCCAGTTTTAGCCCCTTGTTTAGACCATGGCAGTATGTGATTAAAGGCTCAGCTCCACACTTTTTTTGCCTGTTGCTTTAATGGCTCTTCTTAGTCTCTCCTCCTGCTGAACTCCTGAGAGTCTCTTCTGAGAGGGGTGTGAAGACTGCTGAATTCGGAGTCTAGTTTCCTCTTGGTTCCTGGCTGTGTAACCTTAAGAAAGTTGCTTAAACTATGGAACCTCAATTTTCTCTCTTAAAAAATAAAGACAGAAATAACAACAGATCTTTAAAGGGTTACTGTGAGGACTATCTGAAATGAGACATATAGAGGACTTAGTACCGTAGCATTTCAAATACCAAGATGGGTGTTTGTACATTGCTAAGCAAATGTAATTAAATTTACTTCTGAATAGGTAAATATGAACATGGTAAACCAAATTTTGAAAAGGAGAAATATGTATATAATCTAAAGGTAACCCTTGCCTCCTAGTCCCTACTCCCACTAATAATAAATGTGTAGTAAAATCTTGCAAACTTCAGCATTATTAATAGGTAGGTAGAATTCTTAATTTCCCCAAAATGTATAAGATTTAATCATGGAATTTTAATATGCTATAGTTAATGCGCATTCTATTTTTTTGGTCGTTTTAGGGCCGTACCTGCAGCATATGGAGGTTCCCGGGCTAGGGGTCTAATCGGAGCCTCAGCCACCGGCCTACACCAGAGCCACAGCAATGCCAGATCTGAGCCACATCTGTGACCTACACCACAGCTCACGGCAACATCAGATCCTTAACCCACTGAGAGAGGCCACGGATCGAACCTACAACCTCAGGTTTCCTAATCAGATTCGTTTCCGCTCCGCCATGACAGGAACTCCAATGTGTATTCTATTTTAGCTCTTGATTTTTTTTTCTTCCCAAATTTTGTAATTAAATGAAAATATTCACTATAATTCTAGGTATAAATATACTTTTCTGTGTATTATACTCTCCTGGTAAGTTATATTAAGCTTCTTGTGACACAAATACCAGCTTTTCCTTTGAAGTATGTTAATCTCTTTTATTTACCTAGAGAGGTCTTTTATGTTCTTAGACAAGAAAGGCTTTTCTCTTTAAGCAGAAAGAATATTGAAGTTTATCAGTTAATATGTTTTGAGAAAAGGCTTTAATTTTACTTCTTTAGGTGGTGGGGATTCTTCATTAGCCATTGTTATTAGGCATTATCTATTTTGTGTATGTGAATGCTTTTTGTTTTTAAGTATCTACTAACACTCTTTGAAATCAAAAGAGAGAACAGGTTCATGATAAAAATTAAAGAAATTCACTAATTTTGATTAATTATCTTCCATTTCTAAGCAGAATTGCTAGAATAGTAGATACATTTAACATTCCTGCCTCTGTCTTAAGAGAGCAGTAAGGAACACATATTTCTGAATAAGTCTGTCCCCCCTCTTTCTGGAGCCATGTGGAAGTTCTGGTGTCTGCGTGGTCCTAGCAAGTTACCAGGTCCTTCTCACCACTCATTTCCCTTATCTCATTATATCCTTTTCCCCTATATCCATCAATTTCACAAGAAACTCAAGTGGTCTCTTCAGATCTCATCCCACACTCTTCTGCCTATTTTCTCCTCAATCTGCCATCATTTCCAGATTCCCCAAACCTTCCCTCTGGTTATCTGAAATGCATAGCTAATCATTAGCAAAACCCCTAAACTCCTCACGGCATCTTTAATGTTTCTTTGCTCTTCTTGGTCTAACAGAAATCTCCCTGTCTCCCCCAGCAAGGAAACTGCTTCCCTTGAGAACTAATACTCATGTATCTATGTCTTCCAAAGCCCTCCTAACACCTACAATAGCAATAAATAAGAGGAGATTGAAACTAAATGCAACACAAGATCCCAGATTAATCCTGGGCTAGGGGGAAAAATGGTGGATCAGATAATAGTCTTCTATCAATATTAATTTTTTCACTTTGATAATTACATGTCAAAAATTATATCACATATATCATGCAATCATACTCTGGTGATATACAATGTCATTCTTGTTGTTAGAAAATACATTGGAAGTGTTTTGGAGCAAAGGGATATAACTTAGTCTCAAATGTTTCAAGTATATCGAGAAAAAGAGAAGAGAGAGAATAATAAAAAGAGTGAGGCAAGAATTCCCATGGTGGCTCAGCAGGTTAAGAGTCCAGCTAATATCCATGAAGATGTGGGGTTCGATACCTGGCCTAGCTCAGTGAGTTAAGGATCCAGTATTGCTGCTGCAGCATAGGTCACAGATGAGGCTCAAATCTGATGTTGCTGTGGTTGTGCCATAGGCCGGCAGCTATAGCTCTGATTTGACCCCTAGCCTGGGAACTTCCGTATGCCACAGGCTTGGCCCTAAAAAGAAAAAAAGAACAAGAAAAAAAGAATGAGGGAAAATGTGATCAATCC
This sequence comes from Phacochoerus africanus, assembly GCF_016906955.1. Lineage (NCBI taxonomy): Eukaryota > Metazoa > Chordata > Mammalia > Artiodactyla > Suidae > Phacochoerus > Phacochoerus africanus. The sequence continues at coordinate 70,447,305 of NC_062545.1, forward strand.
CTGAATCTGAATAACCAGCATGAAATTTTACTCTTGAAAATTTTTTCAAGAATTTGAAATTTTATCTAAAGAAAAAGTTACAATTGTTTGATCTGTTATGGCTGAGCCCAAAGTTTTGAGCCTCAGTTCCTGAAAGATGAGGGGTGCTACCCAGAATGCCAGAGGAAAATGAGAAAGAGTGGGAGGGGAAGATAGAATTGAATTGTGAACATGTGATTTTGAGGTGTGATTCATGCTTAATATAATTCTGAGGCAGCAGCCAGAACTTTATATCTGGAAAAAGGGCAATGACAAAAAGCCAGATGCCCTATCATTTTTCAGGAGGAGCTAGCAAATACATGAGCTCTCCTAAAAACAATAAAACAAACAAACAAACAAAAAAACAAAAAAAATGTTAGTAATGGTTACCAGCAGTGCATTTTAATTTTAAAAGGCCAGCAAATTAATCAGAAATCTCACTGAATAAGAAAACTCAAAGAAATACAGTCATAGTCCAGACCACAGCAGTAACAGATCTTAACTTTGACTTAATTCAGGCTGATCACTATCCTTTGTTTCCTATAGTGTGATGATTCACAAATCTTGAAGGCTGGATTGATGTTAGTTGTTACATTAATCGTGTAAGGGGCTAAAAGGGACCTTCCATACTTTAGCATTATTTTTTTATATATATCTAAAAGCACAAGAGAATATGTGGCCTTTAAATTATATTTCAGAAGTAGCTCAAGACTGCAGACAGTGCTGCATTTTAATAGACAAGCTTAATTGACTCCTGTTCTTGAATGACTGATGTGTGGTCTCTCTGGTAATGCTGAATGCCACCTGTTCTGTAATCATTTTAATCAGCGAATTGCCACATGGCACCAGTTATGGATGCTACCAGTCTGTAACATGACAGACATTTTAAGGGCCATTTGTTTTTCTATTTATATTGTACTGATGAATTAAATTTAAGGAGATATTGATGGTCCAAAAGAGACTCATTTAGGGTAAGGATGCCACGTCCTGGCTCTAAAACCGTACTTCCCTAACATCTGAGAAGCACCAAGTCCCTTCACCGAATCAAGGAAAATGTGTTTTTTTTTTTTTTCTAGAATTGCATAGATAAAGGTAAAATTGGCTTGAAAGAGTTATTTTCCTTTTCTCCTCTTAAAAAAATGTCTTATTATAAAACTGAAATGTTACTCACACAAACAACTATTTTAAGATGTGGTTGCTATAAAGGATACTGCTTACCAGAGGGGATCTTTTCAGAAACTTCAGTCTCCAATGCAAATGCATGTCTTAGATCATACTACACAGCTGTATGTAAGTGTATATGCTCTTGGCTATAGTTATGATACATTCTTTGAAGAAAATCTCCTCTATGAGAATAGCTGTCAAGATCTACAGAAAACAGACCATGAGTTCCATTCCATTAGGTTTGTGCCTCCTGCTTTCACACACCCTGGCTTCATGTTTGTCTGAGAACTTTCAAAATCATATATATTTTCAAAGATTTGGTTTTATTATATATCTAAAATAATACTAAAGCACATAAAACAAGTACTTGTGGGAATGGGAAATGCATTCATCATTTAAGCAAAATGATGAAATCTACCTTCAATGTAAAGCAAAAATATTTATGGAAAACTATCTTGCTGTTATCCTTCCTTTGAAGTGGTCGTTTTAGCACTAGTTTTGACCCTAAAGGGCTCTTCCTACAAGGCTACTGCTAACTATAGAGAATTTAAGTAACACAAGAAAAACTTAATCAAAATCATTTTCCCATTGCTGCAGAGTACATTTACAATGGTTTCTAGTTTTTATGGAACTACCCAGGCTGCAACTAAATTAATTCTTTTAATCATCTTATACAGTATTTACTAAAGTAAAACTATTACATAAAGCATATTTTCTGCTTTGCAAATATAAAACCAGAGTAATTATATGGTGCATTTACTACACAAAAAGTGTCTGGTTAATTAAAAGGAGCCTATCTGGAGTTCCTGTCGTGGCTCAGTGGTTAACGAATCCGACTAGTATCTGTGATGAGGAGGATTTGATCATTGGCCTTGCTCAGTGGGTTAAGGATCCAGCGATGCCAATGAGCTGTGGTATAAGTTGCAGACACAGCTCGGATCTTGCATGGCTGTGGTATAGGCCACCATACAGCTCTAATTTGAATCCTAGCCTGGGAATCTCCTCCACATGCCACTAGTGAGGGTCCCCCCTTCCAAAAAAAGGGAGCCTAACTATTATTTGTTTCAGTGGCACTCTACATTTTTAATGCTACTGATGGTAAATTTTATTTTGAACTCATAATGAGTCTATATGGCATTTTCAAATGAGAAATGACTGACAACCATTCAGACTACAGTGGCAACATTACATGACTGAAGTTAAACTCCATGTAAATATGCAAACTAAAGTGGAGATAAAAGAAAAAATATAAGAAAAGAATAGGAAACTTAATAATGATGAGAACAGCTAGATGAAGTAAATTAAAAACCTAGCAAGATGAGTTCATGTCAGTGGTCATCTGAGAAGAGGAGGACCACTCCATGGGGAGGCTCACAGAGGGGACACAGCTTGGTGTTGGGGTGGGAAGTGAAGGGTAACATAGCCTGTCCTCCAGCATCTAGCCTAAGGGTTCTAGCCAGAACAAGTTCGTGGGCATTTGCTTTATTTACTATTACAAGTATACTCACCTGACTATTCAAAGTCACAATGTAATGTGTCTCTTAAATTTTAAAACAGAAGATTTCAATTTCTCAAATGTCTGAGGGGAATAAGGAGAGAGGAGAAAGGAGGGGATAAGGAAGGGGGGAGGGGAAAGGATGGGGGAGGGGGAGAAAGGAGGAGGAAGAAAGAAGTTACACCTCTTTTAGGAAGGAAGTGTAAAATCTTATTTTTTTTTTAAATATAAGCAATAGTAAGTAAAAAGAAAAAATGAGCAGCTACTTCACCACAAAGAATAATTTAAAAGAGCTTGGGGTTAATAGATACAAACTATTGCCTTTGGAATGGATTAGCATTGAGATCCTGCTATGTAGCACTGGGAACTATGTCTAGTCACTTATGATCGAGCATGATAATATGCGAAAATAGAATGTGTACATGTATGTGTAACTGGGTCACCATGCTGTACAGTAGAAAAAAAATTGTATTTGGGAAATAACTATTAAAATTTTTTTAAAAAATAAAATAAATGCATTTTTTTACACCTAAAAAAAAGTGAATTTATACTTACTTTAATAAATTGCCAACCAACTGTGTAGGTATTGTGTAAAAAGAGACATATCTGTAAAGACTAAGGATTGTCTCTTACTCTAAATTGAAAAGAAATTATTTATTATGAGGCAATTAAAACATAATACAAAATCAGCATCTGTAACTAAGTTGCAAAAAAAGCAGGTTTACTGTAAGGCAATCTTTATTTGTCTTCAGTAAGGCTTATTGAAGGTGTATTATGTTTAAAACATTGGCCTAGAAAGAGATTTATTTCAGACATAGTTTGCCTTAGAGGGGCTTAAAATCTGGTTGAAAGCAGTCATTGGGGAATTTATAAAGGTACACATACCCTCGCACACTGTAAGGGATTATACGTAATAGGAACAGATAATCAGAGGAAATTACAATATTGTAGATCTAGAACTATAGGTATGAGAGTGAAAGAAACAGAAGAGGTAGAATTTGGTGAGTAACTAGTGAGGAAAAAGACAAAGCGCCACATAAGCAATGTAATAATGATGCAATAAAAATAGGTAAAATTCATGCAGTTTACAGAACATAAACTCAAGTGGGCAAGATTTTTTGTCTATATTTTTAACTGATGTGCCCTCAGTTCCTAACACTGTGTCTGACACAGAGTTGACCTTCAGTAAAGTTTTGTTGGATTACTGAATAATGTGCCAGATGGCTTACTTACATTATGTTTAATCCTTATACATTCCTGTAAGGTTATTATTTTTATTCCCATTTTTAGAACTAAAAACTAAGTTTCAGATGACTAAAGACCAAGCTAAAGTCAAGCTAAAGTTTTCTAAGCTATTACTAAAATATAAGCTCTTCTAACTCTAAGGGTAGTCTTTCTTCTGCAGCATAAAACAATTTACCAAGAAAAACACACTGAATTAGAGGCAAACATCTAGGCTTTGTTTTGTATGTAACAAGTCCTGTGATCTTTGGTAAATTACTTAGTTTCTATGTTGGACCACTCTATTTGGGGGCAAAGGGCTGTTTTTACAAACAAAGAAATTGGTAGGAATAAGACTGCACACAGTATTGATGGCAAAATTTAGTTTGGTCCGTGTAAAAGTAGTTTAAAATTTTGATGTGATGTACAAATAAAAAAATGTTGATAAAAATAAGTATGGGCCCAATAATTTAAATAGTGTTAATAAAATAAATAAAAATAAATAAGAATATATAAAAATATATGGAAGGTAAGATTCTTTTTTTAACCCTTGAAAGGGTAACTTGATTTATAGACACTACAATGAGATAGCCATGGAACACCCATGAAATGGAAATGGTGTCTTACAGAATTAAGGATAAAGGAACAAAGCTCATAATCGAGGACATGTATGAGAAGTCATCTGGAGAATAGTGGTAGTTAAACTCAAAAGAAGGATCAGGGTTTTAAAAGAAAATGCAGTTAAGCAAAGTAGAGGGCTTGAGAAGTCCTATGATGCATAAAGAAAGGACTAGAAATACAAATAGAGGAGTGGAAAGGAAGATATGCAAGGTCACAGAGGCCAAAAAGGAAGGGCTTATAGCATATGGATTGGCTGTCTGGTAGTATGTAAGGTATAGGGGAGGGAGGATAGAGGGAAGATGGTGGAGTAGTATGATGTGAGTCTCAACTACTCCCACAGATACACTGAAAATACATCTACATGAACTATTCACAGAAAAAAATTGCTAAAAACTAACAAAAAACCTCAGGATTATGATAGAACAAGAAAAACATCACAAAACCAGATAGGGAAGAAGAAAGAAGAAAAGGAAGGAAAAGAAAGTGAGATGAGACCTGCAACCCTAGGAGGAAGCTAGAAAGAAGAAAAGCTCCTGCACCTTGGGAAGGATTATGATAGAACAAGAAAAACATCACAAAACCAGATAGGGAAGAAGAAAGAAGAAAAGGAAGGAAAAGAAAGTGAGATGAGACCTGCAACCCTAGGAGGGAGCTAGAAAGAAGAAAAGCTCCTGCACCTTGGGAAGTTCCCCACCAGCGTGGCCAAGAAAGAGAAGTGCCATCAGAATAGTGGCATCTTCCCTATAGCTAGAGAATAGTCCCTAGAGTCTCCCTGGCAAAGGGTAGTGCAGCAGAAGTAGCTTCTGGCATTGCAAGCTACAGGAAATAGTCCTGAAAGCTACCTGGTAGCAGGTGGAGTTGCAGGAGTCACTGCTACCCACATGTGCTACAAAAGCAATCCTGTGAACTGTGAATCACTGCCACCTGCCTCACAGACCCCATCCTTAGCAGCTACCCAGCTCCAGGAGAGGGAGTGTGATACTGCTGTTTCCAACATGTGTTCTGAGTACATGTGAACCACTACCACCCCTGAGAACTATGGGACCAGGCACCTGCTACTGCATCTACATTCCTACTATCAAGAGAATGATAAACATAAAGGTAGACATTATATGAGATGACCAAGAAGTAGCTTTCAGACAAAGGAACAGGACAAAAACCACTAAAGATGAGGAGAGAGACCATCTACCTGAAAAAGAATTCAGAGTGATGATAGCAAAGATGATCCAAGATCTTGGAAAAATAATGAAGACAAAGATGAAGAACTTAGAAGAAACATTTAACAAAAGAACTAGATGATTTAAAGAGCAAGATGAGTAGCACAATAGCTGAAATGAAAAATACTCTAGAAGGAACAAATAGCAGGTTAATGGAGGCAGAAGAACAAATACATGAGGTGGAATACAGTGTGGTAGAAAACACTGTCATAGCAAAAATAAGGAAAAAAAAACTGAGGAGCATCTAAGAGAACCCTGGGACAACATTAAACATACCAACATTCACATCGCAGGGTTTCCAGAAGGAGAAGAGAGAGAGAAAGAGCCAGAGAAAATATTTAAAGAGATTATAGCTGAAATTTTCCCTAATATGGGAAAGGAAGCACTCACCAAGTTGAGCAAGCACAGAGAATTTCATACAAAATAAACCCAAGCAGAAACATGGCAGTACATAAATCATACTGACAAAAATTAAATACAAAGAAAAAAATATTAAAAGGCATAAGAGAAAAGAAACAAATCACATATAAGGGAACCTCCATAAGTATAACAGCTGATTTTTCAACAGAAACTACAAGCCAGAAGGGAGTGGAAAGATATATTTGAGGTGATGAAGAAGAAGAAACTAAAACCAAGAATACCCTAGACCCAGCAAAGCTCTCGTTCATATTTGATGGAGAGATCAAAAGCTTTACAGACAAGCAAAAGCTAAGATAATTCACGGAGTTCCCATCGTGGCTCAGTGGTTAACGAATCCAACTAGGAACCATGAGGTTGTGGGTTCGATCCCTAGCCTTGCTCAGTGGGTCAAGGATCTGGCATTGCTGTGAGCTGTGATGTAGGTCGCAGATGCAGCTCAGATCTGATGTTGCTGCAGCTCTGGTTTAGGTCAGCGGCTATAGCTCCAATTCGACCCCTAGCCTGGGAACCTCCGTATGCTGTGGGAGCAGCCCTGGAAAAGGCAAAAACACCAAAAAAAAAAAAAAAAGCTAAGATAATTCCTAACCTCCAAACCAGCTCTACATCAACTGCTAAAGGAATTTCTCTAAGCAGAAAAGGAAAAGCTACAATTAGAAACAAAAATATTACAAATGAAAAATCTCATTGGTAAAGGAAAAGGTAATATACAAGTAGGAAATCACCCATTGACAAATACAATATCAAAATCAACAAACATGAGAAGAGGAGAGGACAAATGCAGAAGACTAAAAATACATTTGAAATTAAGCGAATAGTAATCACAAACACTTCTGCACACATATATATGGCTAAGAAAATGATAATAAGTACACACTTATCCATAATTACATTAAATGTAAATGGATTAAATGATCCAACTAAGACACAGACTGGCTGAATGACACAAAAACATGACCCATATATATGCTGCTTAAAAGAGACCCACTTCAGATCTAATGGCACATACAATGTGAGGGGATGGAAGAAAATATTACATGTAAGTGGAAATTACAGAAAAGCAGGAATAACAATACTCATATCAGACAAAATAAAGTCACAAGAGAAAAAGAAGGACATTACATAATTACCAAAGGATCAATCTAAGATGAAAATATAACAATTGTAAATATATGCACCTAAAATAGGAGTACCACAATAAATGAAGCAACTACTATAAAATGAGAAATTGACAGTAACACAATAATAGTGGGGGCATTAACACCCCACATACAGCAATGGACAGATTATCCAGACAGAAAAATAAACCAGGACATACTAGACCAAATAGACTTAACTGATACCTATAGAACTTTTCAACCCAAAGCAGCAGAATATATTTTCTTTTCAAGTGCACATGGAATATTCTCTAGAATAGATCACATTTGGGCCACAAATAAAGCCCCTTGGTAAATTTTTAAAAAATCAAAATTATTTCAAGCATTTTCTGTGACCACAATGCTATTAGACTAGAAATCAACCATTTTTTAAAAAGGAAAAAAAAACCCCAAACTCCAGGAAGCTAAATAATATGCTACTAAACAATCAACAGATCATTGAAGAAATCAAAGAGTAAATTAAAAGATAATTAGAGACAACTGACAAAGAACATACAACAATCCAAAACCTACAGGACACAGAAAAAGCAGTTCTGAGAAGGAAGTTTATAGCATTACAATCTTAACTCAGGAAAGAAGGAAAAAACCAACCTAATCTAGCACTTTAAACATCTAGAGAAGGAAGAACAGATAAACCCCCAAAATTAGAAGGAAAGAAATCATAAAGAACAGAACAGAAATTAATAATATAGAGACAAAGAAGACAATAGAGATCAATAAAACCAAAAGTTGGATCTTTGAAAAGATCAAAAAAATTGATAAGCTGTTACCCAGTTTCATCAAGAAAAAAAGGGAGAGGGTTCAGATCAATAAAATTAGAAATGAAAAAGGACAAGTTACAACTGATACCACTGAAATACAAAAGATCATGAGAGACTACTATGAGCAACTGTTTGCCAATAAAATGGAAAATTTAGAAGAAATGGACTGATTCTTACAAAGGTACAACCTACCTAGACTGAAAGAAATAGAAAATATGAATTAACCAATCACAAGTGCTGCAATTGAATATGTGATTTAAAAACATCCAAAAAACAGGAGTTCCTATCATGGTGCAGTGGAAGCGAATCTGACTAGGAACCATGAGGTTGAGGGTTCAATCCTTGGCCTCGCTCAGTGGGTTAAGGATCTGGCATTGCCATGAGCTGTGGTGTAGGTCACAGACAAGGTTCAGATCTGGCATTGTTGTGGTTGTGGTGCAGGCTGGCAGCTGTAGCTTGGATTGGACCACTAGCCTGGGAACCTCCATATGATGTGGGTGTGGCCATAAAAAGCAAAAAAAAAAAAAAACCCTCCAAAAAACAAAGATCCAGGACCTGATGGCTTCACATGCGAATTCTATCAAACATTCAGAAAAGAGATAACAACTCCTCTGAAACTTCTCCAAAAAGTTCCAGAGGAAGAAACAATCACAAGCTCATTTGATTAAGCCACAATCACCACCCTGATACCAAAATCAGACAAAGATACTACACACAAAAAAAGAAAATTACAGGCCAATATCACTGATGAACATAGAAGCAAAAATCCTCAACAAACTATTATCAAACTGCATATACATATATAGTAAAAAGATCAAATACCATGATCAAGTAGGATTTATCCAAGGGATGCAAGGATTCTTCAATATCCACAAATCTATCAGTGCAATACAACACATCAACAAACTGAAAAATAAAAACAATGTGATCATCTCAACAAATGCATAAAAATCTTTTGACAAAATTTAACACCCTTTCTCAATAAAAGCTCTCCAGAGAGTGGGCACAGAGGGGAACTACCTCAATATAATAAAATCCATTTATGACAAACCCAGAGTTAACACCATTTTCAATGGTGAAAAATTGAAAGCATTTCCACTAAGATCAGGAACAAAACAAGGATGTCCACTTTCACCAATGTGATGTCCACTTTCACCAACATGGTTTTGGATCTCCTAAATTTCAATGGCAATCAGAGAAGAAAAAGAAATAAAGGGAATACAAATAGGAAAAGAATAAGGACAACTACCACTGTTTGCAGATGACACAATACTGTACCTAGAAAATCCTAAAGACACTACCAGAAAACTGTCAGAGCTCATCAATGGATTTGGTAAATCTGTAGGATACAAAATCAATACACAGAAATTGATTGCATTTCTATGTACTAATAATGAAAGACTAGAAAGAGAAATTAAGGAAACCATCCCATTTATCATCGCATCAAAAAGAATGAAATATCTAGAAATAAACTTACCTAAAAAGACAAAAGTCCTCTACTCTAAAAGCTATAAGAGGCTAATGAAAGAAGTCAAAGATGACACAAATAGATGGAAAGATATACCATGCTCTCGGATTGGAAGACTCAATATAATCTAAATGACAATACTACCTGAGGCAATCTATAGATCCAATGCAATCCTTATCAAATTACTAATGTCATTATTTAGAGAACTAGAAAAAATATTTTAAAATTTGTATGGAAACACAAAAGACCTCGAATAGGCAAAGCAATATTGAAAAGTAAAAAATGGAACTGGAGGAATCAGGCTCCCTGACTTCAGACTATGCTACAAAGCTATAATCACCAAAACAGTATGGTACGGGCACGCGCATGTGCACGCGCGTGCGCACACACACACACACACACAGAAATATAGATCAATGGAACAGGATAGAAAGCCCAGAAATAAACCCAAGCACCTATGGTAAACTAATCTATGATAAAGGAGGCAAGAACATACAGTGGAGGAAATAGTCTCTTCAATAAATGGGAAGACTGGACAGCTGCATGTAGGAGAATGAAATTAAAACATTTTCTAACACTATACAGAAAAATAAATTCAAAATGGATTAAAGAACTAATTGTAAGGCCATTTACTATAAAACTCCTAGAGGAAAACAAAAGCATAAAAAATATTCTTTAACATAAACTTTAGCAACATCTTGTTTGATACACCTCCTAGAATAATGACAATAGAGACAAAAATAAATCAATGGGATCTATCTAAGCTCAAAGTGTTCTGCACAACAAAGGAAACCATTTTAAAAAGTGAAAAGACAACACATAGAATGGGAGAAAATATTTTCAATTGATTGTAATGAAAAAGCTTTAATCTCCAAAATATACAAACAACTCATACAACTCAACAACAACAAAAAATCAAAAGGAAAATCAAAAAATGGTCAGAAGTCCTAAATAGATATTTCTCCAAAGATGTACACATGGCCAGCAGGTACATGAAAAAATGCTCAACATCACTAATTTTTAGAGAAATGTAAATCCAAAACTATAATGAGGTGCCACCTCACACCAGTTAAAGTAGCCATCATTTACAAGTCAACAAACAACAAATTTTGGAGAGGATGTGTAGAAAATGGGATGCAAATTGGTACAACCACTATAGAAAACAGTATGCAGGTACCTTTGAAAACTAAATATAGAACTACTACATGATCCAGAAATCCCACTCTGGGCATATGTCCAGATAATACTTTCACTGAAAAAGATACATGCACCCATATGCTCATTGCAGCACTGCTCACAATAGCCAAGACATGGAAACAACCTAAATGTCCATTGACTGATAAATGGATTAGGAAAACATAGTACATATAAATTGAATACTATTCATATATAAAAAAGGGGACAAGATAATGCCATTTGTGGCAACTTGGATGGATTCTCATAGAAAGTGAAGTAAGTGAGAAAACGAAAAACAAACACCGTATGATATCACTTACATGTAGATTTCTAAAATATGGCACAAATGATCTATCTACAAAGTAGAAACAGATCACGGACATGGAGGGCAGACTTGTATTTTCCAGAGGGGAGTGGGGAAAGAGGTGGATCGATGAAAAGTTTGGGATTGGTGGATGTAAACTGTCACATTTAGAATGAATGGGTGCTGGGGTCCTGCTGCACAGCACAGGAAACTGTGTAAGAACCTGATGGAAAATGAAAAAAATTGGTGTATATGGGTGGGTGTGTCATGTTGCTGTAAAGCAGAAATTGAAGAAACATTGTAAATCAACTTCACTTTAATAAAAACTTTTTAAAAATAAAGTACAGGGGCATACAACTGGAAAAACCATGGCATTTGGCATGTAACTTTAGTTACGTATGTGGAATTATTTCAGTATATGATTGGGTAAATGCCAGTTTAAAAGAGGAATAAGATTCCTTTTTATTTTATGTCTCATCTTTGCAAAAATCAAGGTATGTTTTAAAACATACTTTGGAGTAATGTAGTAGAGATTGAAAAAGGGAAATTGTAGTGAGGCTGCAAAGGAAAGAATGACTGAAATGCAGGACTGGAGCAACAGCCATAGAATCCTTGACAAAGTGAAAAGAAAATAAAATAGTTCCTTGAATAACACATAGGCTTGGGCACAAAAAACGCAGCAGAAAATCCCTGTACTTCTATCTCTGCCTCAAAAACAAAGGCATTGGAGAGAGAGAGACAAGATGACAGAAGAGTAGGGGGACACCCTCGCCCTCTCCCACAAACACAACAACAACAACAAAAAAACACTTCTACAGGTTAAACAATCACACAGAACACCAATAATCACTGGCAGAAGAACCTAAACTCCAATAATGGCAAGAATGTCGTGACATAACTGGGTAAAACAAGAGAAAAGAGGAGAGTGAAAGAAGGTGAATCAGGGCTGTACTGGTGCTCCCAAAAAGGAACTGTGGAGGAGAAAGGGATTCCACACCCTGGAAAGTCACCTACTCGACAGACAGAAAGATCAACTGAATTGGATGGATCTCCAGATGCAGAGAAAAGTGCAGCAGTAAGTCTGAGATCTGAAGAGCAGAGTGAGAACTGAACAGATCATCTGAACTACCGACACAGTCACCAAAAATGGAGATGCTTGGCGGGGAGGGGGGGGGGCACCAAGACCTTGGCTCCAGAGGTTAGTCCCCTGGAACAAGCTGGGGTGGGTGGTGCAGAGACTGCTTGGGGAACTAGGAACTGGCAAGGAAGAGACCGCCCAGGTGGTCTAGGAAGCGGTCTGTCAGATTAGCAGGGCAGAGACTGCCTGGGAGTCTAGAAAGTGGAGCGTCGTGGTGGAGGGAGCAATACGCTAGGGGCTGGGGAGTGGAAAGCCACATCAGAGGGAACCTGGCAGAAGAGCTGGATCTGCAGGAGAGACAAGGTGTCAGTGTTGGGGAGGGTAGAGGAGAAGAGGTGGGCCGCCATAGAATACTCCCCACACCACAGCAAGCTCACTCACCCACAAGCTATCAGAAAGTTGTGCTTCCCAGTGCATCCCCCCTACCCCTACCCCATGCTCACGCCAGACCTGAGACTGCCTGCCATCCCGGAGGGCTGGCCTCACCATTTGTGGGAAGCCAACCAACACAGGGGCTTTCCCTGCCCTGGCTTGCCAGCCCTCTGGAGGGGCTACACCCCTGCAGAGCAGCACCTAGCACCGCCAGCCTTCTGGAAAAGGACTGCAGCCCAGAGAAGCTAGATCAAGCTCCGCCCGGCCGTGCAATATCTGCCTCCATTCCAAGGCAGTCCTGCCAATTCAGCTACCCTGGGGAAGAGCCCCCTGGGTTCTCAGCAGCCCAGCTACCCACTCCCACCCTTGGGGGGTTCTGTGCTTCTGTGGAACAGCTGCCTAGCACTGCCAGACCCCTGTAAGAGCCCCCACAGCCCAAAAAAAAGCTATAACAAGCTCAGCCCGGCCGTGCCAAATCTGCCTCCATTCTGAGGCAGTCCTGCCAATTCTGGCTGCCCTGGGGAAGAGCCCCTTGTGTTTGCAGCGGCCCAGCTAGCTGCTCCCACCCTTGGGGGGTGCAGCACTCCTGTGAAACAGCTGCCCAGCACCACCAGCAGCCTGGAAGAGCCGCACAGCCCAAAAACACCAGAGCAAGCTCTGCTCAGCCACGTGAAATCTGCTTCCATCTCAGTGCAGACCTCCCAGTCCTGTCTGCCATCAGGAAGTCCTCCTTTGCTTCAGAGAAACTCTGTCAGCCACGCCTACCCTCAGGAAAACCACACTGCCTCAAAGAAGACCGACCAACAATGCCAGCCCTTGGGAAACATTCCATAGCAGTGCCAAGGCAAACCCGCCTGGCCACGGAGAATAAAACTCCACCAAGAAAAAGAAAACAACAAGCAAGATGAAGAAGCTGAGAAACCACCCCCAGTTAAACCAACAGGAGAACTCACCTAAAGCAGTCAGCAATGAAACAGACCTCTGCAGTCTGACAGACTTGGAGTTCAAAAGGGAAACAGTGAAAATACTGAAGGAACTAAGAGACGATACGAACAGTAATGCAGACGCCCTCAGAAAGGAACTAAAAAATATAAGGAGGAGCCAAGAAAAATTAGAAAATTCATTGGCAGAGATGCAAACTGAACAAAGGGCAGTAAAAACCAGAATGAATAATGCAGAAGAACGAATTAGTGATGTGGAAGATAGAATAATGGAAATCACCCAATCAGGAGAGAAGACAGAAAATGAAATGAAAAAACATGAAAGCAATATAAGAGACCTATGGGATAATATAAAGCAGGCCAATCTATGCATAATAGAAATCCCAGAAGGAGTAGAAAAAGATAAGGGGATGGAAAAATATATTTGAAAAAATTGTCACTGGAAACTTCCCAAATATAAAGACACTGAGTTCAAGATACAGGAAGCACGGGCCCCAAACAAGTTGAACCCAAACAGACCCACACTAAGATATATTATAATAAAAATGGCAAAAGTTAATGATAAAGTGAGGATCCTAAAGGCAGTAAGAGAAAAGCCGAATGTTACCTATAAGGGAATCCCCATAAGGTTATCAGCTGATTTCTCTACAGAAACTCTACAGGCCAGGAGGGAATGGCAAGAGATATTTAAAGTGCTAAAAGGAAAAAATATGCAACCTATAATACTCTATCCAGCAAGAATATCATTTAAAATAGAAGGGGAAATAAAAATTTTTTCCAACAAACAAAAGCTAGCAGAATACAGCAATACAAAACCCAGCATAAAAGAAATATTGAAAGGGCTTCTCTAAACCAAAAAGAAAGGAAGGAAAGAAAGGGAGGAAAAAAAAAAAGAGGAAGAACTAGGATGATTGAGGAAACCACAATCAGAGAGCAGTCATTCAAATAAGCCAGCATACAGATTTAATCATGAACATGTTTAAAACAAAATAAAATTAAAAAGAAAAAAGAGTCATCAAAATCATAAAATGTGGGCAAGGGAAGTAAGGAAATTAATAGACTCTTTGTTGAAAACTTTTTTTGTTTGTTTCTCTTAATTTTAGTACAGTAATGAAGTGTTTGAACCTATAGGACCATCAGGCTAAAACACACAATTACAGGAAGGGGTTCGCATACTTAAAAAACCGGGCAACCACAAACCAAAATCAAACACTGCATTCACAAAAAATGAAAAACAAAAAAACACTCAAGCAGAAAATAATTGGAGACCATCCACCCCAAAAAAAGGAAGAATGAAGAACCATAGAATCAACTGGAACATGAGGTTTAAAATGGCAATTAGCAATCATCTATCAATTATCACCTTAAATGTCAATGGACTAAATGCTCCAATCAAAAGACACAGAGTGGCTGAGTGGATAAAAGAGCAAAAACCTTCAATATGCTGCCTACAAGAAACTCACCTTAGGACAAAAGATACATATAGATTGAAAGTGAAGGGGTGGGAAAAAATATTTCATGCTGATAGACATGACAGGAAAGCAGGAGTTGCAATACTCATATCAGACAAAATAGACTTTAAAACAAAAGACATAAAGAAAGACAAAGAAGGACACTATTTAATGATTAAGGGATCCATCCAAGAAGATGATATTACTAGCATCAACATATATGCCCCAAATACAGGAGCACCCAGATACATACAACAAATATTAACAGACATAAAAGGAGAAATTAATGGGAATACAATCATAGTAGGAGACTATAATACCCCACTCACACCAACAGATAGATCCTTTAGACAGAAAACCAATAAAGCAACAGAGATCCTAAAGGAAACAATAGAAAAGTTAGACTTAATTGATATCTTCAGGACACTACATCCAAAAGAATCGGAATACACATTCTTCTCAAGTGTGCATGGAACATTCTCAAGAATCGACCACATCTTGGGACAGAAAGCTAACCTCAACAAATTTAGGAGCATAGAAATTATTTCAAGTATCTTCTCTGACCACAATGGTATGAAACCAGAAATCAACCATACGAAACAAAAGAGAAAAAACCTACTACATGTAGACTAAACAACATGCTACTAAAAAAACCAATGGGTCAATGAGGAAATCAAGAAGGAAATTAAAAAAATACCTTGAGACAAATGATAATGAAGACACAACCTCTCAAAATCTATGGGATGCCACAAAAGCAGTGCTCAGAGGGAAATTCATAGCAATACAGGCCTTCCTCAAAAATGAAGATCTCAAATTGACCACTTAACCCTCCACCTAAATGAATTAGAAAAAGAACAAAAAAGACCTAAAGTCAGCAGAAGGAAGGAAATTATAAAGATCAAAGAGGAAATCAATAAAATAGACATTCAAAAAACAATGGAGAGAATTAATAAAATCAAGAGCTGGTTCTTTGAAAAGGTGAACAAAATTGACAAACCCCTGGCCAGACTCACTAAGAAGAGGAGAGAAAGAACCCAAATAAACAAAATTAAAAATGAAAAAGGAGAAATCACAACGGATACTGCAGAAATACAAAAAACTGTAAGAGAATACTATGAACAACTATTTACCAACAAATTTAACAATCTGGAAGAAATGGACAATTTTCTAGAGACGTATAGCCTGCCAAAACTGAATCAAGAAGAAAGATCAACTGAACAGACCAATCACTAGAAATAAAATTGAAGAGGTCATAAAAACACTCCCTACAAATAAAAGTCCAGGACCAGATGGCTTCACAGGTGAATTCTACCAAACGTACAAAGAGGATTGGTGCCGATACTCCATAAACTTCTTCAAAAGGTTGAAGATGAAGGAACATTCCCAAAGACATTCTATGATGCCACCATCACCCTCATTCCAAAACCAGACAGAGATACCACCAAAAAAGAAAACTATCGGCCAATATCTTTGATGAATATAGATGCAAAAATTCTCAACAAAATCTTAGCCAACCGAATCCAACAACATATCAAAAAAATTATACACCATGATCAGGTTGGGTTCATCCCAGGTTCACAAGGATGGTTCAACATACGCAAATCAATCAACATCATACACCACATTAACAAAAGAAAAGTCAAAAACCACATGATCATCTCAATAGATGCAGAAAAAGCATTTGACAAAGTCTGACATCCATCCATGATCAAAACTTTTGCCAAAGTGGGTATAGAGGGAAGATTCCTGAACATAATCAAATCCATTTATGACAAACCCACAGCAAATATAGTACTCAATGGAGAAAAACTGAAAGCCTTCTCACTCAAATCTGGAACAAGACAGGGATGCCCACTCTCACTACTGCTCTTCAACATAGTACTGGAAGTCCTAGCCACAGCAATTAGACAAACAAAAGAAATAAATGGCATCCAAATAGGAAGAGAAGAGATAAAACTGTCAAGGTATGCAGATGACATGATACTATACATAGAAAACCCTAAGGACTCAACCCCAAAACTCCTTGAACTGATTAATAAATTCAGCAAAGTAGCAGGATATAAGATTAACATTCAGAAATCAGTTGCATTTCTGTATACCAACAATGAAATATTAGAAAAGGAATAAAAAAATACAATACCTTTTAAAATTGCACCTCACAAAATCAAATACCTCAGAATACACCTGACCAAGGAGGTAAAGGAATTATATGCCACGAACTATAAATCTTTAATCAAAGAAATCAAAGAAGATGTAAAGAAATGGAAAGATATTCCATGTTCCTGGATTGGAAAAATCAATATTGTAAAAATGGCCATACTACCCAAAGCTAGCTACAGATTCAATACAATCCCTATCAAATTCCCCATGACATTTTTCACAGAACTAGAACAAACAATCCAAAAATTTATATGGAACCACAAAAGACCCAGAATTGCCAAAGCAATCCTGAAGAAACAAAATCAAGCAGAGATATAACACTCCCAGACTTCAGGCAATAGTACAAAGCCACAGTCATCAAAACAGTATGGAACTGTTATCAAAACAGACAGACAGACCAATGGAACAAGAACCCAGAAATAAACCCAGACATCTATGGTCAAGTAATCTTTGCCAAAGGAGGCAAGAACATAAAATGGGAAAAAGACAGTCTCTTCAGCAAGCACTGCTGGGAAACCTGGACAGCTGCCTACAAATCAATGAAACTAGAACACACCCTCACACCATGCACCAAAATAAACTCAAAATGGCTGAAAGACTTAAATGTAAGATAAGACACCATCAAACTCCTGGAAGAGAACATAGGAAAAACACTCTCTGACATCAACATCATGAATATTTTCTCAGGTCAGTCTCCCAAAGCAACAGAAATAAGAGCAAGAGTAAACCAATGGAACCTAATTAAACTGACAAGCTTTAGCACAGCAAAGGAAACCAAAAAGAAAACAAAAAGACAACTTACAGAATGGGAGAAAATAGTGTCAAACAATGCAATAGACAAGGGCTTAATCTCTAGAATATATAAGCAACTTAAACAACTCAACAGCAAAAAAACCAATCACCCAATGGAAAAATGGGCAAAAGACCTGAATAGACTGTTCTCCAAGGAAGATGGCCAGCAAACACATGAAAAAATGCTCAACATCCTAGATTATTAGAGAAATGCAAATCAAAACTACCATGAGATACCACCTCACACCAGTCAGAATGTCCATCATTAATAAGTCCACAAATAACAAGTGCTGGAGGGGGTGTGGAGAAAAGAGAACCCTCCTGCAGTGCTGGTGGGAATGTAAACTGGTATAGCCACTATGGAGAACAGTTTGGAGATACCTTAGAAATCTATACATAGAACTTCCATATGACCCTGCAATCCCACTCTTGGGCATATATCTGGACAAAACTCTACTTAAAAGAGACACATGCACCCACACGTTCATTGCAGCACTATTCACAATAGCCAAGACATGGAAACACCAAAATGTCAATAGAGAGATGGTTGAATTAGGAAGAAGTGGTATATATACACAATGCAATACTACTCAGCCATAAAAAAGAACAAAATAATGCCATTTGTAGCAACATGGATGGAACTAGAGACTCTCATACTGAGTGAAATGAGTCAGAAAGACAAAGACAAATACCATATGATATCACTTATAACTGGAATCTTATATACAGCACAAATGAACCTTTACACAGAAAAGAAAATCTTGAACTTGGAGAATAGACTTGTGGCTGCCTGGGGGGAGAGGGAGGGAGTGGGAGGGATCAGGAGCTTGGGTTATTGGATACAACTGGGAATGGGTTTACAAGGAGATCCTGCTGAGTAGAATGGAGAACTATGTCTAGATACTCATATTGCAATAGAACAAAGGGTGGGGAAAAAATGTATACATATAAGAGTAACTTGGTCCCCATGCTGTACAGCAGAGAAAAATTAAAATAATAAAACAAGAAAAAAAATTAAAAAATGAGAAAAAAAAAAGGCATTTTAAATGACTCATCCAAGGGGAGGAAGCTGAACTGTTTAGATAGTATCAGGACTCAAAATCCAGTTCTTCTGGTCCCACATATTGTGATCTCTAATCAAACACAAACTTTCCCACATTCTTAGTCAGCGTAAAGACCTGTAAAATTAAAATAGAAGTATTGCATGTATTTTTTAGTACATTTGCAAAAGTAGACTGATGCAGTTCAAACCTATGTTGTTCAAGGGTCAGCTATAATTTAAAAAGGATACAGAAATATTTTGGTGTGAAGAGGAGGGAGTTAATTGACTCAAGATTTTGTTTTAAGGAACTAGAGATAGAACAACAAAGAGCCAGCACAGTCCCTGCCCTCCCCAAGCCTCTTCAGTGTAGTGGATGGCAGCCATTGAAGAGGAGATGGGTTGATGCAGGATGTTTGAAAAGTAGGAAAGATGTTTGAACTGATGTGGAAAGTGTGATAAGCAGTTAAGAAGAAATAAAGAATTGCCAAACAATAGTTTTGCTCAAATGATGACACACAGAATGGATCTGTACTGGACAAAAAATGTGGGGTTACGTAATTTTCTCCAGTTAATTTTTGATGCCCTAAACACAGAAGTCAAAAATGGTGAAAGTTAATGAGTAGCATTTTTATTTGCTGATTTTTTTCTTTTACGGTACACACATTTTTCAATGGTAAATGGAAGAAGACTTTCTAGAAGTCTTTGACAAAAGCCAAATATTGAAACTACTGTTTTCTATGGAATAAATCATTGGTTTAAAAAGTTAATCAATGAGTCAAAACATTTATATCAGCTGTAGACTTCAAAATCAAGGAATTATGGCCCTAGAAGAGTTTGAAAAAGATGAAACTAACATCTGAGGGATGAGGAAGAAATAGTATAGTTCAAATCTTACTACTTCTAAGCTGTCACAGAAAGTCAGTTTCTACCACATAAGAAATAACATTAATATTGAAAAATCTCTAACCAGGAAGGTAAGCTCTGTGGCAATTTAAATACCATATCTCACTATATTGTTTAGGAAAGGGCTGGGTTAAATACAGATTTCACTGATCAGGTAATTCTCTTCAAGTAAGTAAGCATGAAGCAAAATATCTAACATCTTTGTGGATCATAGGTTAGAATAAACCTGAAGTTTTAATGACAAAATCTGAAGTCCAAGAAAAACATGTAGCGGAAGGAGAATTAAAACAAGAATTATAATCACTTTATGACCTGAACAGGGATTAGTAAGAGTTAAAACTTCTTGAGGCCTGACTGATTAATGCTTGGGTTCCATGTTGGTTTTTTATTATGGGCTAATGTTTATGTCTTCCTAAAAGGTAAAGGATTTTTAGAGGGCCAACGAATAATACTTCTGCTTCTTCCTTTCAAAACCTGAACAAACTGAGACAAAGGAATCAGGCAGAGAGTCATCAAAAATGTCAGGCTTGGAAGTTCCCGTCGTGGCGCAGTGGTTGACGAATCCGACTAGGAACCATGAGGTTGCGGGTTAGGTCCCTGCCCTTGCTCAGTGGGTTGGCGATCCGGCGTTGCCCTGAGTTGTGGTGTAGGTTGCAGACACGGCTCGGATCCCGCGTTGCTGTGGCTCTGGCGTAGGCCGGTGGCTGCAGCTCCGATTCAACCCCTAGCCTGGGAACCTCCATATGCCGTGGGAGCGGCCCAAAGAAATAGCAAAAAGACAAAAAAAAAAAAATGTCAGGCTTGGAGTTCCCTGATTGCCTTGTGGTTAAGGACCTGGCACTGTCACTGCTGTAGCTTAGGCTACTACTGTGGTGCAGGTTTGATCCCTGGCCAAGGAATTTCTGCATGCCACAGATGCAGCCAAAAAAAAAGTTAGCTTTGTTATTGATGGAGTTTGCAGAACAAGCTAAGTTTAGAGAAAATACAGGCTTCTTAATAAACTTCTGAATTAATAAACTTCTATTAACTAATAAATGATTTTTATTAATTCTATTTTATTAACTAATAATAATTATTTATTATTAACTAATAATAACTAATAACTAGTATTAACTAATAAAATAAATAATAACTAAACTTCTATTCCTAATAAACTTCTGAATTTCTCATGAACTTCTGACTTAGGCATATTTAGGAAACTAGTCACAGCAAACTTGGAAATAGCAGGATCCTGTTGAAAGGTCAGGGATGTGACTGCCAGATAAGTCCCATGGCCCAGAGAAAGTCGGAGCTATGTTCCCTTCAGACAGCCAGATGCCAAAGAGCAGAGGAGAGGGGTGACCATGTCTGCAGACCCATCTCCATCTCCCCAAGAAACAAGGGAAGTAGGGCAAATAGAGGTCAGGGGTGATAAAAAGTAGAGACACCTTTGAGGGCAAAGATGTTCTCCTGTAACCATCTAGAGCTACATTTCAGAGTAAAACATACTTTCTAAGCTTAGTATTATCTTTGGAAAGTTTCAAATTCAGCCTCTGAAAGACTGACCTTACAAAGCCAGACATAAGAGTGACAGAAACATCCCAGATCTAAATGGTCTGTATAAATGCCACTCTCACTGCCTAATTTTGACATTGGGAGACAATGAAATGAGGCATACCTGGCTGGACTCTCTTACTTTACAGAAAAAGCACTTACAGCTGGGCTCTGGAAAGATGATTTTATCACATTTGTAGCATTAAAATGAGCTCTGGAGAAACATATTTCACAATCCTGTGTTTAATTCTTTATGTCATTATTATCCTTCTCTCTGTAAACACACCCAGGCCTAAACCCCAGAAACGCAGTTTTTAAAAATTATAACCAAGAATATCGTGTAAAATGAACACCAGTATTCACAGCATGTGGATCCATGTTCAAAATTTTTATCTTTCAGCAAGTCTGGGAAAACTCTGATGGGTTGCTAGACTATTTTTTTTAATCTCCTCCAGAAGCTTTTACCACTTGAGTTCCAAGTATGAAAAGACACCCAATCAAGTTCCAAAAAAGTCCAAGACTTTGAAAAATCATCTTCTTAAAGGATATGTTTTCATCCCATTGCTGTCAGTGATGATCTGTATGATTACGGAGGGTCTTTTGATCTTTGTTGTGGTGTTTCCTAGAAGCACAGGGCCTGACAGGAGATGCCTCATTAAATCTTCCCTCATTTCCTCCTGTATTCCTTTTCCATCACTTCATTTTCTCAAAATAATATTGTATAGCTAATATTTTCCTTGAGAATAAAGTGTTATATCATTTTCAGTTTCTATTGTAAACTTATCGATTATTCCTCCTCTACTACCTGCAAAAAAACCCTGTGAATTGTAGGTGGAGAAAAAAAATCCTGCAATCTGACCACTGCCCTTAGGGTGCTGATACCATAACTGGAGAAAACAGCAGCAAAAATGTAGCTTGTGAGGTCCTAGCCCATGATTTTAAAATCTACTCACATGTATGAGGCACCAGACTCCAATCAATAGCATACTGTGTAGTTCAAATAATTGATACATTTGCCACTTCTCAAATCTTCAAACTGTGAACTTTTTTTTTGTAAATGACCTGAAATCTTTTAAGGTAACAAACCAAAATTAAGTTTTTAATTATCAATCCCTTAAGACATTTATAACTAAATCATTAAGTTAGCTTCCTTAAAGACAATTTTAGCAATTCTGCTTTTCTATTAGAATTAGATTTTTCCTCTTTGTGACGTCAGTGATGAATTGAAGATGAACTGAGTTTTAAAATTAACAGCTTTCTCATGTTTCCATTATGAATGTATTTCCTCTTTGATTTCACAATACAAAGCTGACTATTTGAAAATAAGCACCTTTCAACATACATTGAATAGATAATTTCTGATAATTATAGTAGGTATAGAACATAAGAGTAACCTTCAGAACTCAAACCACAGACATTTCACAAAATAATTGAGTAGGAAAATCCACTATGCTCTCCCCTTATAAAGAAATTACTTTCTTGTCTAAAAATTGAAATGGCTGATATGAGGAGCATTATTATTCAAGCAATATGGTTAATAGATTAGCAGAGAAAGGTTGACATTTCTTGGAGTGCAACATGATAAATCATAACCATGATAAAACTAAAAGAAATTGCACTTACAGAACTGTATTATGTACAGAATTAGACTGAAGGTTGTCATTTAATGTCACAGAATGAGAGAAGAAAAAACTGAAATGTGAAAAGAGACACACATTAATCTTAACACATATTTCACTCTAAGCTTGCTGAGGAAATTAAGGATTCCATTAACTTAGAAATGTCTTAAAATAATCATAGCACTTACAGGGAAAGACAAAGCACTGTGTGTCCCAGTTGTTAGGCTCAGAGAAGTAGAAAATATCAGTGCCTTTGATCACACAACTGAGGTGACGGCAGTGAAGATCAGCATTTGAAAATGTATGGACCCAAACAGACAAAAAAGGAGAATGAACTATCAAATTTTAGCTTTTTGAAGCCAGCTAACTGACATTTTCCAAGAGCTTCTACAAATGTTTACTTACATTCTGATTTCATTCTATAAAAATTGAAAGAAAAATTCATGTTACCGGTAAATATATGCCGTGTACTTAAAGTCATGTCGAAAAACATATATTAGAGGACTGAATGTATTAATATTAAAATGAATTGATGTAATTAATGTTTTGATAACTCGAACTAGTTTCTCTGCTTGGAGGTCACATTATAGTAGATAGAGATCTTTTATTAGATCTTAAAAAAAAAAAAAGACTCAGGAGTTCCTGTTGTGGTTCAGCAGTAATGAACCCGACTATTATCCATAAGGACATTCAATCCCTGACCTTGCTCAGTGGGTTAAGGATCTGGCTTACAATGAGCTGTGGTGTAGGTTGCAGACGTGGCCCGAATCCTGAATTGCTGTGGCTATGGCGTAGGCCGGCAGCTGCAGCTGCAATTCAACCCCTAGCCTGGGAACTTCCATGCTCCGTGGATGTGGCCCCCCCAAAAGACAAAAAAATAAAAATAAAATAAAATATCCTGAAATTTGAATGGCATTTTTTTTTTTTCTAATGGAAGTTTCTACCTAATCTTCCAAAAACAACTTTAGAAGCTCTGGAGAGGATTAGTGATGTAAATAATAAACTTCTGTGAAGAGTGTTGCTAAAACGAAGTCAGTTTTTAAAAATTTTGTTTAGCCAATTACAGGGAAAGGCATACCAAGAGAAAGTTTGAAAATTAAATGAATTATTAGCACGAACTCCTGATTATCAAGAAAATTTAATGCAAGGTAAAATGAAAACCTTAAGGCATATTTTTAGAAAAGAATTTCACATTATTCCAAACCAAATTTTACTTCTATATTTTAGTGGACAAAATTCTATAATGCCCTCAAGCAAGTGCACTATTTTGCCAGTAAACTGCTTTATTACATCTCCAAAAGATGTCAAGTAGCATTTCTAACTGTTAGCCAGTTCCTGCTACTGTATTTTATGACTTTTTAAAAGAAATTTAAGTAAATCTTTTGGTGCTATTTATAGTCTATTTTGAAATTGAGAGGGCCACAATTTCTCATTGATTTGACTTGAGCAATTGAATATATATTATTATTTGAACATTTCTTCCTAAGTGGGTTCTTCTGGAGACATATTTATTTCCATTATCACCTCCCAGTTGGTCAAACCATTCCCTTTGGTTGACCCAGGGTTTCTTGGTCCAGGTGACTCAATTTCAGACCCACCCCCTGAAATCATACAGACAATGACTTGTACTTCTACTTATAAATTTGATCACATTCAGTCTGGAGCTAAGAATCCTAAAAGATGTCATTTAACCATTACCTAAGATTGAAAGCTTATTTATTTATTTATTTATTTATTTTGTCTTTTTGCCTTTTCTTGAGCCACTCCCATGGCACATGGAGGCTCCCAGGCCAGGGGTCAAATTGAAGCTGTAGGCACCAGTCAACGCCAGAGCCACAGCAATGCGGGATCCAAGCCACATCTGCGACCTACACCACAGCTCATGGCAACGCTGGATCCTTAACCCACTGAGCAAGGCCAGGGATCAAACCCGCAACCTCATGGTTCCTAGTCAGGTTCATTAACCACTGCGCCATGACGGGAACTCTCTGAAAGCTTATTTTTAATTTGTTATCTAACATTGGCTATTATTCATCTAGAAAACTCTAATCATTACTGCTTTCCAAAATTTTTCCTCTCATTGAATTACTAGGATTTTCATCATATTTTCCAGATGGATTCATTTGCATTTTTAAGAAATAGATGTCTCAATATAATTTATTGCCTATGTTTGTAATATAAAGGTATTCATACAGCTTCAAACCAGATTTGCATTTGTCGATTTTTAATTTGTTGAAAACACAGCTGACAAATTTCATTATCTGTTAAATCTCTCGTATAAATGTTAAAACTACGTAACTTCAAAGTTCAGAAGGGTTATCATACTTGATGCTTTGCAATCTCATCCTAAGTTTAATCAAACATGGAGGTTTCATAAAACCATGTCAAGTCACTTTAACTGGAAATACCAGATGTTTCACAGGTATAGACGGAGGAACAAGAAAGGGTGCTGAATATTATATATATTGGCATCAGATATTTCAAAATTATATGCAATACCGGCCTTGTCCCAAGGAAAGGAGCAGGAAATTCCCCCATATTTATTCTTCTTTCTTCTTTCTCTTCTTTGCAGAGTTCTATATTTTCTGGGCCAAGAGATCAAGCTAGTGGTATTAGTATTTAGAACATTATCATAGACTGTTACAGCCTGCCTACAAACATAATTTATTTTCAGTTGATTTACTCATCAGTTCTTGAGTACCAACTGAATGCTATATACAGCATCCTTAAAAATGAATAAGAACATGATTTCTGAGAACATATTAGGTTCCCTCTGGCTGTCTCCCTATGCACTGACCCCCAAACACACTGACAGAATCAGCAATACCCCCATATTAAGTAAATGTGTTCACCAAAGTGGCGGGGGAAAGGGACATGTTTACTAGTGTTAACTACCAGTAAATTCTAATACAAGGGCGATATCTCTAGGATATATAAGGGAACATAATTCCACTGGAAATCAGTACTGAACTTCAAACATTTGATTCACAATGAATTTTTGAAAACATACTAATTCATGAGTCAGGTACTGTCTCTGTAAATGTCCCACAATATCCTACAGGAACATTAATTTTGCAACCTAACTTGAAGGTTATAGAAACACTCAAACCATTACGTAAAGCTTAATAAACAATAATCTTTAAGTCTGCTTATGACCATAGAGAATTGGAGAATAAAAATGAACAATAATACTTTAAAATAATTGTTTATTTCTTTTAACTGCAAAATATTAAAAACAGTACATTAGGAGAAATAGCTGTACTTAGGAAGTGAAGAGTTGAAGACCAGTATTCTATTCCCAGGTTGACTAGTTTTGACGACTCCGTTTCTCAGTCATTCATTCTGCACTCTTCTTACAGTTATTATCATTCTTACCTGATATGCATTTCCAGTCTTGACTAAGGATGTGAACTGTCATTATTTTTAAGCACTTTAGTGCAAAAAGATTTCAGTTTCCCTGAGGCATCATGCTGTATCGACAGTTCAATAAACCCACCAAATATTTTACTTATTCTGAAGGAAAAACAAGTCTAGAAAATATTAAGCCCTTAATATTTCGTGGACTTATATGAAGTGACTCTCCAGGAGGAATAAATATCAAAAACAGAATCTTTCTTCACAGTGTCAAGCTCAGCCAAATACAGTGTTTGTTTTAGGCCACTTGAATTCAGGAATGTATATCACTATTTCTTCAATTATATTTTATCGTGAATGACTTTATTCTAATTTGTTGGCAAAACATAGTGGGACTGAAATTAGTCTCAAAAGTGAGTACAAAACAGAAGAAAAAATACATGGCAGATACATCTCTATACAATCATACCCCCACTGAGGCAAAATCATTAAAATCTTCTACTGTTATTTTTAGAAATAGTATTTTAATCATTTTGCTACAAAAAATTAGTGTAAACTAAGATTACTCATAGCTACTGAATGTTTATTACATATGAAGAGTAGACTTCTGAAGATACACCAAAATATAAGTTTAGCAAAAGATGCTTTCTCAAGAATTCTCTCCATTATTTACTTTTAACACACTAAGTTTTATTTAACTGAAGATCTGAGTTAAATTCCAAAGTCAGAGTGGATGTCACTTTCCAACCTACTTGGGGAAAACATACTTACTCTGAAAGATTGTTCCTGAGACCCATTAAAAACTCTACGGTACACTTAAAGTTACATATAAATAAGGCAGAAAGAAATTCAGAAGGAGAAAATTATTAGTGTTCAAGGATAATTTTTTTCTTAGTCGCACACTATTTATAATTTTAAAGCTATGGTTCGAAACAAAGACATGATATCGTATATATTCATGCATTTATGAAAATTTTAAAGGAAAGTAGCTTGTGCTTTATTTATGGTCCCCTCTCTAGAAGAGCAAGTAAAACTCATTTCAAAGTACCATAGTGCATTTTTAATAGAATGTATTGATTATACTTCTCATTCATTGCAGAGAGAAAACAAGGCAGTGAAGAACTACAGGGAAGGCTATGGGAGAAAAAGGCAGCTCAGTGAAGAGAATGAGGGCACTGCTTCTGTCCTGGAAGCACTTGATCAATCCAGAAGAGGCAGGTAAGAGGCTAAGAAGCTGAGCAGAACTTTTAACTAACCCTGAGCAGAGATTTCAACAGACACGTAAGGCAAAAGAGACAAAATACTGTATTTCCAGCAATAGATTTCAAAATGTCCATGAACACCAAGAACCATAAATACAATAACTAATTCCTAGGCATACCATAGTAAAATGACAGAAAAGCCCAAACCAAAAGATATCTTTAAAACTCATTACGTCCAAAGGAGAGTCAATTCAATTTACAGTTGGCTTCTCAGCAGAAACAGTAGAAATTAGAACATGAGGAAAGATGATGAAACAGTTAACTTCAAGGTGCTAAAAGGAAGTAAATATATTCTTTATAAATTAACGCTTTCAAAAATGAAGGAAGAAAAAGATGTGTCAAACAAAGAAATGTCTACAGAATTCTTTATCAGTGGGCTACACTAAAGTTGATTCTTTAGAAAAAAGAAAAATAGTATTAGTTGAAATACAGGTATGGAAATGGAAATGAAGAATGAAGGAAAGGGTGAAAAGAACATGGGGTTAAATCTCAATGAAATTTAAGGAATGAAATAATCACATCTTGTGGCATTTAACATGTATAGAAAATTATAATACTTGACACAGCACATGAGTTGAACAGGCAGTAAATATGTTAAAGAATTTTAGGACTTTGGCACTTTCAAGAAAGAGGTAGTACCATTTATGTTAGACGTTGACAAGTCAAGGAGGTATTAGTGTGACAACCACAGTAATAGTTGTAAAGTAGCATAAAAATACCAAGTTACTTGGGGAGGGAGAGGGAAAGAGAATAGCAAAAGGCTATTTACAAGACACACACCTAAAATAGAATCTTTTATTTTCAATGTTTTTAAAGTTTGGACAAAGGATAAAGATTGGTTAACAGCCTATAATGGACACTAACAATAATGGAAATAATTGATAAAATGTAGTACATTAAAATTAAGAATTTCCATTCATTAAAAGACACCAATAGGAGAAAAAAGGTAAACTGCAAAGTCAGAAAAGCTATTTATAAAACCTATCACTGGTAAAGGCTCGCATCTGGAATTTTTTTTTTTTCTGTCTTTTGTCCTTTTAGGGCCGCACCTGCGGCATATGGACGTTAACAGGCTAGGGGTCTAATCGGAGCTGTTGCTGCTGGCCTATGCCAGAGCCACAGCAATGCCAGATCCGAACCATGTCTGCAACCTACACCACAGCTCACAACAACGCTGGATCCTTAACCCACTGAGCGAGGCCATGGATAGAACCCGCAACCTCATGGTTCCTAGTCGGATTCGTTTCCACTGCACCACAATGGGAACTCCCAGCATCTGGAATATTTTAATATTTTATTTACAAATAAATAAAGACTTACAAACAAATAATGGGCAAGACAATTCAACCAACGCAACATAAAACACAATATCCACATGACTAGAGATAGGAAAATATGCTTGTGTTGTATTGCTTATCATCAATTAAGCATTGTCCATACCCCCATTTAAGTTCTCTGCTTCACGGAGGAGAAGCCAACAACTACATTTTCTAGAATTCCCTTTCCCTTGCATCTAGTTTTAGAGTTCAATAATAAAAGGCACTTGCATTAGAGTTGAAAAGTGGCAG
Source organism: Phacochoerus africanus (assembly GCF_016906955.1). Taxonomy (NCBI): domain Eukaryota; kingdom Metazoa; phylum Chordata; class Mammalia; order Artiodactyla; family Suidae; genus Phacochoerus; species Phacochoerus africanus. Next base: position 70,476,459 of record NC_062545.1, read on the forward strand.
AGGAAGCAAGGCCGGAGAACCAGAAGAGCAAGATGAGATGGTATTTACAAGACCTGCCTGAGGAGCTCTTGGCAAACACTCCTAGCATATACCCAACCAAACTCCATGCGTATGTGCTCCAAGAAACATGTATGTTCATAGCAGCACTGTCCCTAATATCAAGACAATAAAGATGACCCAAGTGTCCATCCACTCTACATACTTTGATTGACCCATTAAGAGGAATTACAAGAGTAAAAATGAATGCACTATAGATTATGCACCAATAAGTTCTGAATCTTAAACAGGTTTAAAACCAAGTCCACTGCTTTTAACTTATTTTCCTCTTTCTGATTTAAAGACTTGTTTGGGGTATAAGGATATGAGGAAACATCAACCAAGAGGACCAAATGAGAAACTTGAGAAAGAATGTATATATGTATGTGGGACTGGATCACCATGCTGTACAGTAGAAAACTGACAGAACACTGTAAACCAGCTATAATGGAAAAAAAATAAAAACCATTTAAAAAAAAAAGAAACAAGGCTATTTTTTTTCTCTTTATCTTTGCAATTCACATTCAATCAGTCTCTAAATACTACCCAATCTAATGATTACAGGTAAAATATACTAAATACTTATGTGCCTCTCTCTATCATAAGAACTATATCATAAATCTAATTTGATCCTGGCAATGATCCTATAAGGTAAGTGTTATTATCCCCTTTTTCTGATGTGGAAACTGAGGCACAGCAAGTTTTAGTAACTTGTCCCATCCCAGGGCTAGATCAGTCTCTCTGATCTGAGACTATGTTCTTTATCCACCCTGTAGCCAAGCTCTGGCATATTCCTAGAAATCTATATTCCCACTCATCTCCGAGCTTGGTCTCTTAAAATCTCCCACTTGCCATTCGTCTTCTCCCTCCCACTGTCTCCTGTGCTGCCCATCTTTCTAAATATCTTTGTTAATTGCCACCTGGCCTACTGTTGTTTTTTAAACCTCTAAATGGTCAACATTATTAGAAATTAAAAAGTATAGTGTTTTGTTCAAATTATTTTGAGTTGAACAATATCATTTCATCCATTCAGGTTAATTGCATTGGGTAGAATAAGCGATTAGAAAAGAAAAAAAAAAAGCTTTAGTAAATGAAGTTACCAGTGTATTTGCCTTTTTCTAAAATTTCCTATTATCTTCCTTAAAACAAAGTCTGTGTCCTACCAGGGGGGAAAAAAATGACCCATTATGATTATACTCTGTTCTTTATGTTTTTAACTCATTTCCTTCCAAGAAGACTCAAGAGGCTTGTTACATTAAAACAGTTACATATTATGACAAAGACCAGGAGAAAAGATGCTCCTATGCATTTGCAGCTGCCGACCCTGAGTATGCCTCTGAGCAGTGTAGCGGCTGAGACAAACAGTGTGTTGCATGAGTATTCTTTTGGTCAGAGGAGGCATGAATGCACCAGTAGTTACTGTCACAGACTCCACATCCCAAAATGGGACTCTTCAGCTTACAGTACTGAATGTTGAGAGAAAATACTGCAGTAAAAAGCTAACAGTGGCTTAACTTACTGTTATCTTGGGCCAGTTGGCTCCAAGATGCCTGAAGAGGTAGACTGCAGAATAAACTCTATTTGGCAGTATTACTAAAAAGTCACTTTATCTCCTAGTCCCAAACCTGCCTCTGAGCCCTATCTCTACCCCATACCCCACTGCCTGATTGCCCTGGAAGACTGCAGTGGCAGCCAACTGCTCACCCTCTTACACTTTTAAAGTCAGTTCCCTTGGGGTGGACAGGGTTAACCTTTAAAAGCATAAATCTTATGTGGGCACAGCCTTGCTCAAAGTCCTCCAACATTTCCCTGCAGGCTTAAAACAGAATACAGAACCTCTTCCACAGCTTACAACCCCTACGTGATTGTCTCCTGGCTTCCTCACTGACATCATCCTCTATCACACAAGTTTCACCATTGCTGGAAGATACCAAGAACATTCCTACCTCAGGACTTTTGTGCTTGCTGCTCCCTCTAACTGAACTGCTTTTGTCTCAAACAGTCATATGATTTTCTCCCTTATTTCTCTTCAGAGAGACTTCCCTTAACTCTCCAAGCTAATAAAACATCTCATCATTCCCCATGCCCTTGCTCCACACTATCATATCATCCAACATTATATTATCTATTTGATTATTTTTATAGCCTTTGTTCCTTTTTAGAATGTTATCAGGAAATTTGTTTCTATTTGATATTGAATTCCAAACCCCTAGGATAGTGCATGCTACAGAGAAGATATGCAACAAAATGATGAATGAATAAATAATGACTATATGCTGAAGCATATGATCCACCTACTTAAAAATGATCTTGTCTTTGGACAAAGGTATTCTAAGGTCTCTCACAAAAAAGCTTTGGCTACCTTCTAGAATCTTTCTACAGCCTTCACTCTTACAACCTAGGGGGCTACTCTGGATCACTTGCTATTTTTGAAGATGTTTCAAGATGTCAGGTCCTTACACCTCTCTTTAGAATAAATCCTCTTCCTAGAAAACTCTACACTCTCTTCTCCACTTAGTGAAATTCTACTCATTCATTAAGATTCACCTCAACTATTATCTCCTTTGTAAAGGCCCCACTGGAAAAAATTTTATCTTCAATTAGTAATAAAAATGGTTTTAATTGCATAATAACTGCATGCAAAAAAAAAAAAAACCAAACCATGTTACTTTATTTTTTGATTTTTTTTTTCGCTTTTTAGGACTGCAGCTGTGGCATATGGAAGTACACAGGCTAGGGATCTAATTGAAGCTGCAGCCACCAGCCTACACCACAGCACTGCAGGATCCAAGCTATGTCTTTGACCTACACCACAGCTCATGGCAACCACAGTCAGATCCTGAGCAAAGCCAGGCATTGAACCCGCATCCTCATGGATCCTAGTCGGGTTTGTTAACCTTTGAGCCATGAAGGGAACTCCTGATTTATTTATTTATTTTAGGGTCACAGGTGTGGCTTATAGAGGTTCCCAGGCTAGGGGTTGAATTGGAGCTGCAGCTGCTGGCCTACACTACAGCCAAAGCAACTCGGGATCTGAGCTGCATCTGTGATCTACACCACAGCTCATGGCAATGCTGGAACCTTAACCCAGTGAGCAAGGCTAGGGATCAAACCCACATCCTCATGGATACTAGTCAGGTTCTTTTCTGCTAAGCCACAATGGGAACTCCTTGAATAATATTTAATTTACCTCAAGTACACCTTTGGCCAGGCTCCTGAGACATTCATTCTTGATCTTACTGCAATTTTTTAAGGGTTATAAATGACTTGAAATCTTACAAAGTCCATGCCATTAATGGAAATGTTCTATAGTCTTTAGACCAATCTTATCTCTGCCAACATGCTCACTGTATAAGCTGGATTTATTTCTTGGAAGGGGGCAGCTCCAGGGCTTCCAAGTCAAGCTCAAGCCCAGAATTGCAATTCTGGTCTGCTTAGTGTTTGATTGTCTCCAACTTGGATGGAAATCACCCATCTATGCTGCAGCTCGTGGAAACAATGGCTCTTTAACCCACTGAGCAAGGCCAGGGGTCAAACCCACATCCTCAAGGACAATATGTTGGGTGTTTAACCTGCTGAGTCATAACAGGAACTCCTAAATTTTATTATTAGAAAATAATTCTATTTCAGTGCATGAAGAAGTAAGAAAAGATACACAGGGAACAAAGAAGCCTATTGAGAGGAGAGTGCCTGAGACCTCAGTAACCTCCCCAAGAGATTCCTCATTAAGAAAATATAGTTGCACAAAGTGGTCCTCACTCATTTCTGCTACCAGGGAATCCCCTACAGGGAAATAACCATGAAAGAAGAAGGAATCTGTGCTTATGACCAAGGCTCATCCCAGAAGACAAGCAATTGAGGGCAAAAGGCCAATGTCAAGAGCACAGGGAGTTAACCCAGTCAGCTGAGAAGCAGAAACTTAGCTGAGGATAAACAAAATGCTTCCGTCTTTAGAGCCCAGGAAGCCTGGGCAAATGACCCTCTCAATAAGGCATCACCAGGGCATGAGCAGGAATTCATCCAATTCTAGGAACACTGCTTAGCCATGATACTCTGCTGGAGCAACCAAAGAAAGGTTTCAGAGTTCAGACCTATCCCCATGGCCCACACAAAGTCCAGGATGCTTAACAATCAGAAAGAATAAAGGCATGTGGGGACTTGCACAATTGGAAAAATTGTTGATGTGTGACCATATTTATTCCCCCCAAATGGTGAAGCAGCTGACATTCCTTAGACATGATCAAATATTTCCAAGTAGATTGAATTCCCTACATCTCTTAAATTGTGTGTGGGGTGGCAAGTGGGGGGGGGGAGTTCCTTTGTAATTCCAATACGGAAAAAAAATAGTTCAGTAACTTTAAAAGAATAGTTGAATATTTTCCATTTTAACATTCCATATGACATGGAATATTTGTATCACCTCACATTATTTGGTCAATATCCTATCATTCACTGTTCAGAATTTTTTAAACCTATTAATCCCAGTAATCAGACCCTAGATGCACTATGAATTTTTCTTTTCTCCCAACTTTTATACCTTGCTTCTTGTAATTCTAAATCCTGGTTTGACTGAGAAAAAAAATAGACTTATTTCCTTCTTCTATCAGTATATCAACTCTAAAGGGTAGATTATTTGTGTTTTATTAAAATATTTTATGTATAATTAATGGGTTTCCTGCTATTTAGAAAAAGATAGGATCTGTGTTTTGCCCAAATTATGCTGGTAACTAAAGAGGGAAAATGCTGTTTTATCACAGGGAAGAGTTCTCTGTGTTAGCCCCCAGTTCAGCTCTGCTCTATCTTAGTTAAAGCAGATTTTGAGGATCCTGGCCCCCACAGACATTGCTCACCCACAGGCTCCTGGAAGCATTCATCTGTGTTGTGCTTTGAGTGAGGGATCATTTATGAGCAGCCTACTCAGAACAAAGCATCAGTTTTCTCATTGCCTAAGACACATTGATCTTTGGGGAGAGTGACAGGAAAGTGAACACATGGTGAACAGGTGCTAGTGTGGAGATACATTACCCCCGTGAAACACACAGGCACCATATGGGACCTCTACAAAGGAAATTCTTTACAAGCTTCTTCCTACCTGTCAATAGCTATCACTCTAAGGACCAGGAAAGCCTTAGGCAACCAACAATTAGACACAGCAGGCTGGCAGGTTCACCAACACCCACCACTGGAAGTGATCCCACCTAAATATCATCAATGTCCTCCTTCCAAGGTACTTGACGTAAGTGTCTGTCTCACACCATCTCTTTGCTCAGATGTAGAATGAAAAATGATCAAAAATTTACACTACTCTTTAGTAAAAAATTAAGTCTGTTTAAGTGTCTCTCAAAGGAAGGATTGGCCAAAAGTCCAATAGTTTAGCCTGACTTAGAGTTTCAGAAGTAATTAAAAAGTGGCCCTGGGTTCACCAAATGAGGAAACCTACTTGCTATATCCTGAAGTAAAACTCTCTAGAACTTTTCCTTTAAGACTTAGTTTCTCAGTTCCAGTGAATCTATTGGCCTTCACCAAATCCACCAAATCCATCAACCCCAAAATTCAGGAGATATCTGGGCTTACTGTATCATCTATTATGTTATCCCTTTCAAGGGGATAGAATATAAATTGATTAGTTAATGTCACCTAATTTATAAATAAGTGCACTTGCTATTGTTACCTTTTCTCACAGCTACCTGTCATGTTTTCTTACCTTGACTTATATACACATGGCTTTCCCTTGCTGCCTTGTCATTTCATTTAAATTTGACTTCAGAACAAGACTACCCATTTTGCAACAGCACAAATACCACATTTAGGCTTTGATGGGAGTGAATAATCATTTCTTCCTCATGATTGCCTCTTGCACATCATTGCCCTTTCATTTCCATTAAAAAATTATTTCTGATGATTTTATCAGCAGATACCACATTTTTAATCCTCATCATCACTATTATCTACCTGGCTGATTGTCATCCCATGTTTATTAAATACTTGAAAACTGAATCACATTTATCTTCCCCTACCATAATTCTAGGTGGTAGTGATATCCTATATGCATAATTTATTCAATGCTTTAACAGTTTCTTGATCCCTAAATTCTGGTGAGATTTTTTTTATATTCCATTTAAATTTTCTACTGAGAAGCCTCAAAACCTGGACATTTTCTCTTACCCAACCCACCCTTCCCTTAAATTTTAGAATGAAATATTTCCCATCTAACCATAAATTGGCAGAGTTTAAGACATACAGGAATAGGAACTGACTTTTATGGGTGGGATATAAAGACAGGCAGCCTAGAGGAAATGAAATTAATTAGCTTTAACTGAAATGCAGGTAAAGCCTGGTCTGGCAGATGATGGGGGAAGTAAAACAGTATGAGAGATGGTAGTAAGTGAGGAAGAGGTAATTCTAGCCAATGAAGATCACAAATAAAGGGAAGAAAATGAGAAAGAAATCGGTTGCAGATTAACTATATGATGTTTTCTGGGAATGATAAGAAATAAAGCTTAAAGGAGACAGAGTAGAAATCTGACCATATGTCGTGCTTAGGAATTTTAATATTAATTTATGGGCAGTGCAGAGATAATGAATAGTATTAATCAGAAAATTGAAATGACAAGATATTGTGAATGGTTATTTATAGTTTGAATCATAACATTCATGCCTTTCTTCAGTTTTAGAAAATTATGACCCTTGATAGTTTTTTTTTTGATAGTTTTGAACATTTAATTTGCTCCTGTCTCCTTATTCTCAATTTCTTAGAGTCCTATTAGATATATTTTAGAAATTTTTTCATCTGTGTCTCAATTTCATTTTCATATTTTTAACTTCTGTGCTGATTTCCTCAAATGTACCTTCAAGTGCACTATTTTCTTCAACTGCATCTAGTCTATTGTTTAATATGTTGTTCACTATTATTATTACTATTCTACTTTTACTTGTTTAACAATATAAACATACTCATTTTGACCTCTCTGCATCCTTCAGTTCCTAGTGTATACAGTCAGTCAACCTGCCACATGGGCAGATATGAAACCCATGGAGACAGATGGCAAACTGTTCTATACAATTTTATGTAAAGGACTTGAAGCATCTGCTGATTTTGGTATCCATGGGATTCCCAGAACCAATCTCCTGAGGATACTGAGAGATGACTAATTTTTCTTGTCTTTTATTTGTAATTCTTTCTCATGACATTAAAATTCCTTATGTTCTTTGGTGGACTCTCATACTAAGTGAAGTAAGTCAGAAAGAGAAAAACAAATACCATATGATATCATTTATACCTGGAATCTAATAAAGAGCACAAATGAACCTATCTACGGAAAAGAAACAAACTCAGGGACTTGGAAAACAGATTTCTGGTTGCCAAGGCAGGGGAGGGAGGGAGTGGGATGCACAGGGAATTTGGGATTAATAGTTGTAAACTTGCATTTGGAGTGGATAAGCAATGAGATCCCACTGTGTAGCCCAGGGAACTATATCTAATCACTTGTGATGGAACATGATGGAGGATAATGTGAGAAAAAGAATGTATTAATATATGTATGACTGGGTCACTTTGTTATATAGTAGAAATTGACAGAACATTGTAAATCAACTACAGCAGAAAAAATAAAAATGTTTTTTACAAATTATGTATGTTCTTTGTAATTTTTCTTGTCTTTGATCTCATTTTCAGAATATCTTCATGTGCTGAGTATGTGCATGGTGCTGTGTGATATAAGTAGTTTACAGTTCACTATGGGATAATTTGCCTGCAACATTCAGTAGAGTCTTTTGAATTGCACTTTTTCTTTATTCTTCTGTCTTTAGGTTTCTTAGTTCTAAGAGTTATAGAATTAAAGGCCCATACCCACAAATGATGCTGTTTAGAGACTTCAGTAAATTACACTTGGATCTCTTACAACCCAAGATAGCCTACTTTGGTGTGTTGACCTCAAGAAAGCCATACCTTTTTTTGGTTCCTAGAGAATGGTCTTAACTTTATCTCCTATATAACCCCCATTTTTTATCTTCCACTTTATATCATAAGTTCCACTTTGCATCAATTAATTCTTCAATTTAAAAAATATCTGGAATTATAGATGAAAATGTTTAGAATCAATATGTCCACATAGTGTTTGTTTTATGTATCAAATTAAAGTTTATAGGTGCATTTATAATTTCAATTCTCCTTAAAATATTGGTTTTTAAAAGTCCATCTTCAGACTTGATTTCAGAAAAAAAAAATATAGTCTTAAATTTCCTTCATGACTCAAATATTTTATTCTTGAATATTTTATAAAGAGCTATAAAATAAATATTAATTATATCTATTTACATTCATAAAGTAGCTATTTTATTATGATATCTTTGAAGGTATCCTGCCTAAAGGATTAAAAACATAAAACTCATTATCGTGTTTAAGATTCCATCGAAATGTCAAAAGAGATCTTCAATCGTGCCTTTTTGTCCATAGTCCTCAAGGGATACTGCTTAAGATTGTACATCAGAGATATTATGATAGACCTGATAGACTTAATAGCAGTCATGTTGATATATTTCAGAAGAATTCAAAAAACCCTCAATATAATATTCTATAATAATTCTGCATATGTTAAATTCTATCCATCTCAAAAAATGTCTTTAGATATCAGGGTATCAATCAAGAAAGAACAAAATATCCCAATAGTATGTCTCTCTTTGGCTGTGATGACAGATAGACTTTAAAATATTCAAGGAAAACTATAGTTCAGACTCTCATTGGAATTTTATACAACAATATTTTACCATTCAAAACTGTCCAATAAATCTTTCTCTAAAACTTAGTCTTCATGTGAATACTCATCTACCTGGGCATGACTAAAAATTTATTCTTGCTTCCTTCATAAATCTCACACCTGATCCATCTAATACCATACAGGAGAGGTAAGCAGATTAAAGACACAATTGGACAGCAGATCACTGTTATTTGCTGTGAGGCAAATTTCTAACAATAACAAAAGACACTTTTGTAGTGATCATAAATCTCTCAATAGGGGAAAGCTTTTAAAAAGAAAAGGAATGAGAACTAATAAAAATTGAAGGAATGATAAAATTAGAAAATCACTATTTGTGGCACCCAGTGAAACTAGCTAAGCAAAGGCCTGCAAAAGATGACAGAAGGATTAAAGTTGTATAAGATATTTGCAAGGCACAAATATATTACAATGCAAGTAACTTACTAATTACAAAGAGAAGAACCTACCTAGAGAGGGCAATGATCTGGTGGTCACTATCTTCCAGTGGTTAACTATGGAAGGGATCATGTGACATCAGGTATCTTCTGATATGATACAAAAGAAAAATATGCTCTGCCTTTGAGGTATTTTTACATAAAATGTTTAATATGAATTGAATCCAGCCATAGACCTAACTTCCAGCATATAAGAAAAACAGGGGTCCCATGAGGAAAAAAATAAGCATATTCAGAATGTAGAATGCAACTGGCCTTATTTCTTCAAAAAGCCTGCGCCTTTGGGGGAATAAAATGTTGGAAGTCTATTCTAGATTAAACGAAGCTTAGGAGGCATAGCAAAATACCCATGCAATCTTTGATTGGAAACTTGGTTTGTCGGAGAAAGTAGCTATAGATATATTGAGGATAATTAGGAAAATTAGAGTATGATCTGAAGACTAGATGATTTTAGGGATTTATAATTATTTATAAGTGTGATAGTGGTATTGTGGTGACAAGGTTAATGCCATTCTTAGAAAATGTATACTAAAGTATTAAGGAGTAAAGTGTTATGATTTGTATAACTTACTTTAAAATGGTCCATCCTCCTTTCCCTCCAAAACAATAGCTTGGTAAATAGTAAAAGCAAATGCTAAAAGTACTGTAATTATCAAACCCAGATGGTAGGAATACAAATGTTTTTCTATCAGATTTCCATCAAAGATGCAGAATCACCGCGAATAAGAGAAACAGGTCTTTGCACGTGTCAGAGCTGAGGGAGCTCCCTGTAAGTCCTCGACCCTGCATCTGATGTTGAGCCTCAAGTCATTAATAGGTCAGCTGGACATGCAGTTTGGAAGGGAAGCTCGTCATGGTAAGAACAAGGAGAATTAGGAAACTAAAGGATGAATTGGGACCCTATTTGTCTCTCAGCATCTCCAGCCTCACTGGCAGAGGTAACTTGCAGGAACAGCTGGTCATAATTACTGAAGAGCTGCACCTGCCCAGAGATGGGGAAGATGGAGGAGGAGCTCCACAGGAGCTGGGGAGAGCAGGTGTAGGTGCTACTGCACTCTCAGAGTGTGAGCCTCCATGCAGCAATGGCCTGCAACCCTGTATAAGGTTCAGACCATAAAAATTAAAGCTGGTGCTATATATCTGATTTTCAAAATTCAAGCACAAAATATCTTTTTGGGGGGTCAAGTTTAATCAGAAACCATAGGGAGAGGAATTCTGGGAAATTAAGCTGATATAATACAATGACACTACCATTCATTTATCCTTGAACTTATAAAAATTTTCATACTGTGTCCCATAAAAATGTTCATATCATGTCCCATAAAAATTTCCTATCAAATGTTAAAGAAATACCTTATTACCATTTTATCGTGCAGGAGAAATCTTTGTAAACTAATGTCTACAACCTAAATATAAAAACCAGGTTTTTAAAATTTGCATCTTCAGGGAGTTTTCTGTTGGTACAGCAGTTTAAGGATCTGGCATTATCACTGCAGCACCTTGGGTCACTGCTGTGGTACATATTCAATCCCCAACCCAGCGATTTTACATGCCACGGGCATGCAAACAACCCAGCGATTTTACATGCCACCTCCATAATCTTGGTCAATCAAAAGGGATAGGAATAGTCCCCTGGAAAATGAAATTCCAGTTTAATTATTGTAAGCTACTGTTGTTCTTTCCAACCATAAATAAAAGCTTGAATACAAATATACTAACACAGAAATTAGTTTAAATAGATTCGTGCCTACCTGCCAGAGGTAATAATTAAAGAACTTTTCTTCAACCTGATGATATAAAGTAGAAACTGCTAATAATGTCCATGGACCTGTCATTTTTAGAGAGCTAGACTTAACATACTTATCCAAAACAATGAACTTGATCCACCTTTCCTAAAGGGTCAGCCCTAAGTCACCTCACACAAACAAATTAAATAATTAACGTATTCATACAAGCAGATAAAATAACACAGGTAGTTGGCTTGAAAACTCTGAAACTCTACCAGGGTGCTTAGTCTAACATGCATGTTCAAAATCCCCTGAAAGATGTCTTGATCCTATCTCATAAGACCACTTGAACCATAATAGAAGGAGGTTGAGCTCTGGCATTTGCATTACATTCCTAAGATTTTTCCCACTGATTTGTGGGAGTTCTTTAAACATTAAGGAAATTAACATTTTTTTGTTATGTCAATTGCAAATATATCTCCCCAAGTTGTTGTATATTTATTATCTTTATTTATGGTAAATTTTAAAGCAGAAATATTTTATGGTTATATAAATTTTTGTGGCTTGTTGGATTTGTGTCAAAATAGGATTTCCCTTAAACCCATGGTCCTTAAATAGAAAACATTTATGTTCTAGATAATCTGCCTGAAATATGAAAATATAAAAGCAAAAAAAGAAATGTACAGAAGTACATTTAAAATAGAAAACTATAATTTCTTAAATACTATTTTAAGTAAAAATGAATTGGCAAGTTTATAGCACATCTGTTTCACCCATTCCCGATCTAACATTAAGAACATTAACATCCCAAATGACACTTTCTAAGGACACCGTATTTCAATTGCTTTGGCACTAGTGCATAAATAAATCTTAATTTCAGGCTCTAGTTGACGTTTCAACTAGCTATTATAAATTACTTGAATTCTTTTACAAGTGAATTTGATTTAAAAGCCGCTAAAAGAAGTTGTGGGGAGTTCCCATCATGGTTCAGCAGTTAATGAGCCCAAGAGCATCTATGAGGACACGGATTCCATCCCTGACCTCGCTCAGTGGGTTAAGGAACCGGTGTTGCCATAAGCTGTGGTGTAGGTCACAGACATGGCTCAGATCCAGCATTGCTGTGGCTGTGGCATAGGTCTGCGGCTACGGCTCCAATTGGACCCCTAGCCTGAGGACCTCCCTATACTGTGGGTGGAGCCCTAAAAAGACAAAAGACAATAATTAATTAATTAAAATAAAGGAGCTGATGAACAGGATATGACAGTGGCCAACTTCTGTACTCACTACAAATTTTAGACATGCATATATGAAACTTCACAGTATTTACTTGACTATTGCCTTGCAGGAATTACATTTAAGAAGAAGACAACTCAGTGTATATACCATTTATTTATGCAATAAATAACTCACTTTCAGAGACTCCAAATTAGAAAAAAAATAATTTTGTGTAATAAATTATTTCCCCACCCTCCCTACTTTCTTTCTTCCATCCCCCGCTCCTTCCTCCCTCCCCTCTCCTTTCCATCCTCTATCCACCCATCCACTCACCCATAACCCCATACCCTCACATGCATACATTCATCTCTCCAGCTATCCACCCTCCACCCATTCTTTCCTTCCTAAATCATTAACTATTTAGTCATAGTTAATGATGATTAGAGCTAATCTACACACTGAGTTTTTGTTGAGATCTACGTGAATCGAATTGGCTACATGCATACCAAGTGAAGTGTGTTACTGATAAAGAAATTGAGGCTTGAAACTTCTAAGTAGGAGTTCCTGTCATGGTTCAGAGGTTAAAGAATCTGACTAGCATCCATGAGGATGCAGGTTTGATCCCTGCCTTGATCGGTGGGTTAAGGACCCAGCATTGCTATGGCTGTGGCGTAGGCCAGTAGCTACAGCTCCAATTCAACCCCTAGCCTGGGAACTCCATATGCCCTGATAAGGCCCTAAAGAGGTGAAAAGAAAATGCTAAGTAAGTTGACCAGTATTACAAAAACAAAAGATTAGGGACTGAAATCAAGCCATTTCTATCCAATCCCTTAACCTATGCTTCCAGGCATATTTAAGTATAAATCATCAGACTATATTTCATCTTTCTATTTGTTTTGTTTGCATACTTACATAATGTCCCCATTTCATTACTCTATACAAACAGAAACATAACAACCTATAAATTCATAAATATCAAAAGAGAATATTATCAACATTATCCCAAAATACTATTCTGCATGGGAAATGAGCCCTCAATTTATTTTCCATTCCTCACACAATAGTCCTAAATTAATGAAATAATTTGGGCACAGGCAAATAGTTTCCTCTCTCCCTCACCATTAAAATAGAATGTCCTGTCTGCCTTAGAATTAGATTCTCAGTAGAGGCTCAAACCATTGGGCTGGCTGGCATCAATTCCCAGGCATGATCACTTTAACTTATAGCACTGTCTTTTAAATTTTTCCTTAAGGACATACTACAAAGCACAAATAATTATATTCAATATTTTGAAATAACCTATAGAAAAAAATCTGAAAAATACATTAGATGTGTGTGTGTATATACACATCTGAAACTAACAACACTGTAAATCAACTACACTTCAATTTAAAATTAAAAAAAAAATTTTCTCTCTCTTTTTATGTTCCCTTCTTAGTAAAAAACCCTCTTCCTGGTCCTCTTGTTCCTTCCTTCCAACCCTTAGTATTCTAAACTGCCTTTTCTTTCATCTCTAACCTTGGTCAATGAACTAATGCCTTAGCTTTAATGAATGGGTTTCCACAACAGTCCTTGCCTTCTTTTCCACCAATCACCTGATTCATTTTGTCTAACTTTTTTTGTGAAATATACAATTTTCTGATTTTTTAAATTTACCTTATAGAGTGTGAATCCCAATTTCCTTACCAAAAAAAAAAAAGTGTACCAAGAAGCACCCCTCACACTCAGATCTTACAGAGAAGCTAACATATGATGTTGCCCATTATGGGTTAAAACATTTTATTTTATATATACCATTGCAAGTCCCTTAAGACAAAGACCTAAAACTGAAGCTCAGACATTTTAAGTAGTATATCTATTACTACACATCTAAAATATGTCTGAACTAGGACCTAAACATATATGTATATACATATAGCTTGACATTATTTTCTTTTTTAATCCAGCACCCAGATACACTGCCTCTTTTGTGGAATCCCAAGTATTGAAATTTTTGCCTGGCCCACAATGACATGAGCCCTTTATCCATATTAATTCTTAGACTTTGAAAAACTCAAAAACACTTTCTTTTTATGGCTTTTCTTGCTCCTCTTTTAACATAGTAGATGGTAGGAGACTTGATTTATTGAAGATTGTCTTTAATTTATACAAAGTTTCTTTATATATTTCAGATTATTTTATTAGAGGAATATTTTATTTCCTTCCATTTGTAAAATACATATACAAATATTAGACTCTCCATGTCCTAGCTTTATATTATGTGCCCTCATTGAACCTCACTGAAGGTTAACATTAAGGCCTTTTTTTTTTTTTTTTTTTGCTTTTTAGGGCCACACCTGTGGCATGTGGAGGTGCCCAGGCTAGGGGTTGAACAGGAGCTATAGCCGCTGGCCTAGGCTACAGTCACAGTCACACCATATCAAAGCCACGTCTGTGACCTACACCACAGCTCATGGCAATGCCAGATCCTTAACCCCCCAAGCAAGGCCAGAGATTGAACCTGTGTCCTCATGGATGCTAGTCAGATTCGTTTCTGCTGAGCCACAACAGGAACTCCAAAATGCCTTATTTAGTACTTCCAGTTTCCCAGTGTTATTTTATGACTTCATATTCTGTAATTGACCCCAACAGCTTCAACAATGAGCAGTGTTGAAATGCCATACTAAAGGAAGATTTTGAATATAAAATTACACTAATAAAAAGATCATTGAAATGTTTGTGATCATTATGATGCTATTAATTCTAAAAGCAAATATATATTCAAATGTAATTTTTAAAACTTATCATAAGATTAGAATCTTGGTATTCCTAAAATTAAAAATTCTTAATACATAGGTAGAATAACTCATATCTCCAAACTTCTTAGAAGTTATATAATCCCTGGTTAATACAATTCCAATGCTTAGTGCTAATAACCACAGGATAAATCAAAATTTCAGTTGTTAGGTGTAAGTATGAATAGTGATTTAAACTGAATGGAAAATTTTTGTTTTTTGAGAAGTTACTCCAACCTGCTTCATAATACTTGGCAAGTGTCTATGTCATTAAAATAAACACGACCATGGATAACATCATTTTTATTTAAGTGAATGCAGCTTTTATTATGTTTTCTCCTTTTAATTCAAAGTACTATCACTTTATATTGAGTACTTTCCTTTTGGCTTGATCTTATTCTCTAATAGCTATAGTAATGTGACACAACAAATTGAATCTTCAAATAACTGCCCCGGATTCATCTCTACACTTTTCATAATTTTTATTTTAACTCACTCATCTATAAAATGAATCTTGGACTAGATGATTTCCAAAATCCTTCCAGCTTGAACATTCCATGTGCCTCGAATAGATGGAAAACAGTATACTGCCCAAGCATAAAAACAATTTTCAGGCTCAAAAATACATATTTCAAAATTTCTAGCCCAATTGCCATAGAATTTTGCCCAGATTTTTACATCTTACTACTTGAGTGAGGGCACTTCCATTTTAAAATGCTACAAGTTATAAGATAAATTCATTTGACATGCATTCAATTAGGTATAAGGGAGTAGGATAGAAGTGTTGGGTTACAGTCCAATCAAGAGTTAAAATTTAAGGAAACTTAAAAAGAGTTGAAGTTTTTCTTATATCCATCACACATCTGCCATTCAATCTTCACTGACAGCTTCCTTTCCCCCCCTTACCTCAAATCTTCCACTGAAGGAATGTGTCATTTATCTCAACAGAAAACTCCTACGGGTGTTTGATGGAATTTTAGTCAGGTTTTACAGCTCACTCCTTTTGTTTACTATATCCTTTAATGTATTCCTTGGCAGATGGTAAAGGCAAAGTAATTAAGGAGTACACCTTTATTACAATTATGGATTTGATATCTATGAGGAGAAGGTGATTTATAATCTTTGATTCTAGATGCCATTACCCAAAGCAAATGTTTTATTTACACAGTCACAAGATTTTCAGGTGCCCAGAATAAACACAGAAACACAGACTCATAAAGTCTTGGCATTTGTTCTTAAATACTCATATTCCTAAGTTCTTAAATTTTAAAGAATTAAAGGCATGAGAATTCACTTCCTCTTTATTTCAAAGTACTTTCAAGACAATCGAAAAAGAAGGAAGGCAGATTAGTAATGGAGCTTCTACATGACAAGACAGCTCCATGAAGGAAAGACCTAGGACAGAAGTAAAAGAGTGAAATACAAATTTACCTAGGAATGCTCCTATGAAAATGACAAAGAGTCACAGGATTTTAAGACCAATGATTGAGATGGGGGAAAAAGAGGGGCAGGAAAACATAATTCATAGAAATATTAGACAGTATGTGAATTTTTAAGAAAGAACCAGGCAATCTAAACTGAAGATAACGAGGACACTGTGTCTTTCTTTATAAGAAAAGTCTGCTAGTGGGCTATGATAAGGCAAAGGTGATATTAGTATGGCTAATGGGAATATCCCAGTAAATGTTCAAGATGACTTATATTATATCAAAATTGTAAGAAATATTTAGGGGAATCTTACATTATGTGGCTACAAATATTTTCCCTGCAATGTGTCATGTTACTTTTTAAGATGATTTTCTAAGCAGTTTTAGGTTCACAGCAAAATTTAGAGGAAGGTACAGAGATTTCCCATATACAACCTGCCCATATGCACACATGCACAGTTCCCTCCATTATTAACATCCTTCACTGGAGTAGTACCATTATGTTGACTGAAAGAAAAGTGAACAATGTAAAAGTTGTGAGTTTGGTTTTATTCAGAGACCTCTTGAGGACTATGGCCTGGGAAATAGCCTCTCAATGGCTCTGAGGGGACTCTTCTGAATAGGTAGGGGAGGAGCCAGTATGCATATGCATTTTTTGACTGGGAAATACATGTAGTCAAGCATACAACTCAATGAAACAT
The DNA here is from genome assembly GCF_016906955.1 of Phacochoerus africanus. NCBI lineage: Eukaryota > Metazoa > Chordata > Mammalia > Artiodactyla > Suidae > Phacochoerus > Phacochoerus africanus. The sequence continues at coordinate 70,493,550 of NC_062545.1, forward strand.
TACTGCTAATCACAAACACAGATTCTCTCAAGTGAATGATTTTAGTGCTTTTCTATGGATGGGAAGATGCAAGAATCTGGGGTCCTTGAAATTCTTCCTTAGATATGCATCTTAACTATCTAGGGGCCTCATATCCAAAACACAGAATGTTTCATCCTGTTTTTCTCCATCCTGAATTCCCGTCAAGGTGCACTGTCAGTGGGAACTGCAGGAGGTTGTGACTTAACACTTTGTATAACTGGATACAAAGACTTTGTTCTTTTTGTTTACAGCTTCAATTGACAAACCAGCATGAGTACCATTATCACCCAGAGTTCGTTTATCTTATTTACATTCTATGGGTTTGGACAAATATCTAATGACATGTATCCACCATTACAATATCATACAGAGTATCATTCTGTATAAATTCTATACCATCCTATAAATTCTCTGTGCTCCGCTTAACCTCCTCCTTCCCCCCTAAACCTTGGAAATAACTGATCATTTAATAGTCTCCATAGTTTTGCCTTTTATAGAATGTTAAATAGTAGAAATCATGCAGTTATGTAGGCTTTTCAGAAAGGGTTCTTTCACTTGATAAGATGCATTTAATTTTTTCCATAACTTTTCATGAAGGGTCATGTTATTTTTTAATGTTTTTATAAATACAAGAATAACATTCAGAGGATCACAATAAGAACGCAATGAGAAGCATTAGGAAATTGAAGCTGCCTGAAGAACTGATGGATTTATCTCTCACTTTAGGGTGAGTGCTATTAAGTAGAGTGGCAGGTAGAATCACTCACATTCTTAAATTATTTCATATTTCTTAAATTGATTACTTTTTTATCTTTAAACATTTTTGTTAAATCCTTAGTTTTAAGTCTTTGTCAGTTTAACGCAAAATTACCACCTGCTAATTATTATTCAGTTTAAAGGAAAAAGAAACATTTCTTGTACCATGGTCAATGAAAAACCCTGGTGCTGTAGATTATCAGCATGCCTGAGTGCCCATGGAATCCCAGCTCCCACATCCACTGTAACTTTTACTTTGTGGTGCTATACAAATAAATGTCTGCCCCAGTGGAGGGAGCAGATGGTGATACCTTTCAAGGTTATTTCACCCTCAGCTCATTCTTTTCTACACAGTATACAGAAGAATGAATTCCTTCTATTTTTTGTTCACAATGTCATTTAACACAATTCTATTCAGACAATAAGCAACCATAATCAAAGAGTGAATATTTCTTTTTAAAAAAAAAAACAGAAATTTTTGTAGAAAAGGACCTTAAACTCCATCTTTGGTTGTAGCTAATTTAGTTTTGAGTAGATTGTAAATTCCTTTTTTCTACTTCCCCTGCAATGCTTCATATTTTTTCTAAGATGAATGAAATACCAGCATTTTTAGCAACATGGATGGACCTAGACATTATCATGCTAAGTGAAGTCAGTCAGACAATGAGACACCAACATCAAATGCTATCACTGACATGTGGAATCTGAAAAAAGGACACAATGAACCTCTTTGCAGAACAAATACTGACTCACAGACTTTGAAAAACTTATGGTTTCCAAAGGAGACAGTTCAGGATTTGGGGGGATGCACTGGGGTTGTGGGATGGAAATCCTATAAAATTGGATTGTGATGATCATTATACAACTATAAATGTAATAAATTCATTTAGTAGTAAAAAAAGAAATCAATAATGCCACAATTTTGTAGCTATAGACTGTACTTATTTTTGCAACATTCTTTTTCTGTTCCAGAAATCTCTCCAGTGTCTCACACCTCATTTAGCTGTCATACATATGTCCTCATATCTGCAATATTTGACACTTCCTCAATCTTCCTCTGTCCTTCATGACACTGACACTTTGAGCTTTACTGGTCAGGTATTTTGTGCAATGTCCTTTGATTTAGGTTTATCTTAGTTTTTTATGCTTAGGTTGATTTTATCAATCAGACGAGGGGTGGCTCATTCTTTATAACAACTGCCTGTATTAAATTATATACATGCCTACAGATGGGCACCTTCAATTATCTATTCTTTTTGTAAATACGAAGAACATTACTACAAAAAGTATCTTGGGACAATATATAATGCCTCTCATGTGTGAGTGTAGTGGCAAGACAAATTCCAAAAAATAGGATTTCTGGATCAAGCAGAATTCCTTGGTCTTTTGAGAGACACTGTTAAATTGCTCCCTGTGAAGTTAGTACTAACTTACATTGTCATCAGCAATGCTCTCCCTACCAAATTTTTTAGTAATCCTTTCTTTCCCTATAATTTTAAATTGTGGCTTCTTTTGTTCTACATTATATTATAGTAATTTGTGCACAGTTTTTGTCTTCCCTAATATGTTGTCAGCATATGAGGGACTGAATTTGTGTCTCTCAGTGTTTCTAAAAGAATATATTCCACATCAGAACTCAGTAAGCATTCATTAAATGGTTGAGTAAACAAGGTCAGTGTTAGACTTTAATTCCGGATTACTTTGCTCTAGGCACCAGATCACGAAAAGTGAACTGCTATTTCTGAGCAAAGGTCCAAATACACAATGAGGAGATGTGTACCAGGCAGTCACTATTAAATAACCATCATTTTTATCAAATAACTTTGAGCATCATGGTCCCTTGAGCTGTAGAAATTAAATGCAGCTCTTATAGAACATTATATTCCAGTTGTTTAAAAAAAAGAAGATAATAGGCCCAAAATGGAGTCACTGTGCTAAGCCCATGTCACAAACCAAAACTTAATACCTAACTTGATTACAGTTTCAATCTCTCCCAGGAGTGAAGGTGTAACCTAGTCAATTTGGAATTACCTGGCCCGCAAGAGAGGAAGTCTGTGGGATAAATCCCTGCCATTCCCTAAAAGAAGGTGATTCTGCCACAATCCACTCTTCACTAGTAACTTCTCCTCCCTCCTCCTTCTGCCTATAAAATCTTTCATTTTGCACAACTCCTCAGAGCTCCTTTCTATCCCCTAGATGGGATTCTGTTCTATTCATGAATCATTGAATAAAGCCAATTAGATCTTTAAATTTCACTTGATTAAATTTTTTAACATTATATATTCAAGACTGTTAGGGTGCGGGGGCGAGGTGGTGAGTGATGGTAGTCTTAGCAGCTAAAAATGTATTTTATATATGTGACTTCTCAACGTAATGTGTTACACGAAAAAAAAAGATTGAGTAAACCTCAGCCAAGTTTTACATACTAAAAAAGGAAAATATTCAGTTGATGACATTTTAAATGATTTCGTTCTTATCAGCAGTTAAGAGCACTGTTCAAGAAGATAAGCTATTGTCTCTTAGAATTCCATCTTGAGTGACCTGCCCTTAGTGAGAACTGTTTAAGATTTAATGTTCAGAACCACCTGCTACAGCAGGATTCTCATTCAACACAACTTGTTCATTGTGAAGCTACCATACAGTAAAGGTTGCTTGAAAGGGCAGCAGTTTTCTCTTGGGTGTGTTCCCAGCCTCTTCTATCAACTCAGTAGTCCCTGGGGGGGTGCTGGGCTTAGCTTTTTCTTTAGGACACAGATCAGAACTGCCAGGGAGGCCTAAGCTCTTTAAAGTATTAGAAAAAGATACTGCAAGAAACCTAATTAAAGGTTGTATATTAATTATAAAACTACACATCAGCATTTTTATTTTCCAAAAAAAATACTGAGACTAATTCCATAACCACAATGATAGGACAATCTTCTCCAAAGAGAAATGTATAGATTATTAAGAATTGTTTTATATATGCTAAAAGATTGTCTTAGAATTTAAAACTATAACTTTAAATGTCTTCAACTGAGTGTCTCCTTTGCAATCAATGCTATCATTTTGTTGCAAAAAAAAAGAAATCTTTCCCAAATTATTCTTTCTCCTAATTATCTTAAAAAAAAAAAAAAAAAACGGGAATGACTTTCAGTAGTCCTCTGGCTTGATAAGGAGCTTTCATCATATTTTGGTTTATCTCCCAAAGGCTTTAATTAAATTTGGGTATAACAATTTTTGGAAGTCTATCACTTCCATATTATTCTAGCTCCTTTAAATCTGAGGTTACCTGAACAAATAATTAGAGCAGTTAAGCAGTTGTGACTAATACGTATGTCCCCTTATAATATTGGCTACTGATATATGAAAAAGAAAGGAGTCTCAGATATTTTATCTTGATAGTTCCAGATTTCTGGCACTACATAATCACAGCCACAGAGACGTCCATTCATAGTAAACCCAAGCTCACCCTTTCTTTCCCACAAAAGCTGTTTTAGTCTGAATGGTCCAGATTTGAGCTTCCACATCAGAATTTCACATTGCCTCCCTAGCCACTGACACTCTAATTCAGGAAATGTCTTCTCTACTCTGTGCCTGAAATTCATTCAATGATGGAAAGTTACACATGAAAAACATTTAGCTCCTGTCTAAACAAAATCATGAACTTGGAATAAACGAACAGTTTTAGTCATTCGGGTTTTAAATATTTGAAAGCTTATAACCACCTCTCAAAGCAGTAAAGCTATTTAAACCTCTAAATATAGTAATGAGCAATAAACACACACAGTTTGAGACTTAATAACCCATATGTACTCTCGATTAGAGTGATTGCATCATAATGAGTTTTGCCTCATAGCAGGGGAAACTTGTCTAAATATATGTCACTGATATTTCAGATTAAAATCAGAGTTTTCCATAAGAATGCCATTGGAGATTGGAAACTCTATGGGCACATTCTCTTGTGGAAAATATTGTCATTATTAAGTAATCTTCACTCAATCTGAGCTGTAGAGAAATCAAGAGGATGCAGTGCATTTGCCCATTTTTTGTCTGTTTGAAGGAGAAGGTGAGCCTGAGCTAATTTTGAGGAATCTAATAAACATTGCAGACTCTCAGTCTCTGTAAGTGCAGAAGAATACAGATTCAGCAGGCAATTCTCTACCTTGATTTTATACAATTTTACACTCAAAGAAATAAGCTCTTTTTCAGGCTATGTTCTTTTCCAGGATCAAGGATTTATTCTGTCTGAAGTAGACCTGATAAATACCTTCACAAGAAAATAAGAGGTCATCCCTTGACCGCTGGTTAATATATGAACTCTCAGGGTGAAGAACACCAACTCTACACACTATGAAGGAAACTCAGCTTTTCTCCTCCAAGGATATAAAAGGGTAGCTTCTGCTTAATGTAAGCCAACTTCATGTGCTCCCCTCCCCTGCCTCACTTGGACCCTGATTCCAAGACACCCTATTGTGTCCATGGTCATGGGTGCTGGCAAACGTTCTTCCCTACTCAGCTCCTAGCAGGATGACACAAGACGTCCCAGGTCTGCCTATGGAACAGTAGGTTTGATGTGACCAAATGGGAAAACTCTGAGCTATTTCAGCCAAGGAAGATATTTGATGATTTTACAGAAGAAGGATCAAAACCTCTGAGTTTCTCCCCACAGAGAAACTATTGTCAATTCAAGACCTTCTAGAAAGTTCCTCTTGAGAAAGAAATATCCAGGGATTCTAACTGAGCATCCTTTTTGTGGCAAATATTCTACAAACACCTATGGAAGATGCAAAGAAATGACACATGGTCATGGCTTTCAAGATCATAAGCTAAAGGACCCATTTCCACAAATAGCCATACAAAAAAAAAAAATGGACAGGAGAGGAAAATGAAGTCAACTTTTCATTCAAGTCAATAGACTATTAACTTTACCCAAGAGAGACTTCCATCTTCTGATCCTGAAACTTTCCAGAAGGAATATTAAAATTAAAACAATATTCTAAATAAGTTGCTATATTTAAGAGAAGTTTGAGTCTGAATTCTACCCAAGTGTATGTCTTTCCTAGAAAGCTCATTTTTCATAAAAGGCTGTCAGTGTTCTCCCCAACTTCACTGACTGTTAAAGCTCCACTTCTTGGCATTGATTCACTGACACTAAACCGCTACTTTCCAGGCACTGTCATGCAATATAACCCTGGCCTACTGAAGCAAGACCAAGCCAAACTTGATCAAGAGGAATAAAAATAAATGTCTGGAAGCATCTGCAATAGTTTAAACTCATTTGATTTTAAGTTATAGAACCCTACTTTCCATATCTTATAGGAAAGAGAGCTGCCTCATGGAAGACAAAAAACAGGGATGTAATTAGGCCTCAGATATGAATTCATATCTTGTCATGTGCATTTTCCTCTGTATACTTGATTTATACCTCCCTCTGTCTACTGACCAACTTCTGCTACTTGGGTTCAGAAGTCTGGCAAAAGATGTCTAATCTTGACTAGGTATGAGTTACTTTTTCAGGTTCAGCCTCCAGAAAAGAGGCTATCCCCTCCCCTCCCTTGCAGTTCCAAATACCATGGGAAAGAGCTATGATTACCCAAGAGATGGTCTGATTCCTGCTGAACTAATAAATTCTAAGCAAAGAATAGGGTCTTGAGTAAATACCAGCTTGGTCCGTCTTTGGCCAGATTCTGGGACCAGGTATTTGCCTAATCCAGCTAAGAGGCAGGACTATGTTTGCAGAATTGTGGCCATGGGTTTACTATTATGTGAATTATGGTGGAAGAGAAAGCAACCAAATGAATCATGTGTGGGTGAGTGGGAATTGGAAAGGCAACACCTTAGGGGCCACAATAGATATTCAGGGATTCTGTTTTTAGCCAATCAGGGGAGACTTTATAAGAAACACTCTCAAGGGAGTTCCCATCGTGGGGCAGCGGAAACGAATCTGACTCAGAACCATGAGGTTGAGGGTTTGATCCCTGGCCTTGCTCAGTGAGTTAAGGATCCACCATTTCTGTGAGCTGTGGTTTAGGTCGCAATGCAGCTCAGATCTGGCGTTGCTGTGGCTGTGGTGTAGGCTGGCAGCTACAGCTCCAGTTGGACCCCTAGCCTGGGAACCTCCATATGCTGCAGGTACAGCCCCAAAAAGGATAAAAAATAAAAATAAAAAAGAAAGAAACACCCTCAAGGCACTGGCTGTGACGATGTGGCTGAGGACCTTGGTTTACTATCTTATGTAGATGTAATCCAAGAAACATGTCTCCAGATCTCCATGTTGGGACAAATATGTTTTGTTTTGTGGATCCTAAGGTTTGTGTAACAAATCATGTTGTTCTCTTCACATTTGCTTCTGGAAATCCATAAGTGCTGAGTATATTTTTAGATGATTTTTATATATTACCTATCTTAGGTCACCTTACTTTAAATATATATATATATTATTTTTGCCTGTGGTCCCTCACTTATTTTAAATAATTTCCCTTGTGATTTTATGTGCATTTAAGCCATCCCTCCTATCTTATTAATTGGTTGTTGCATAAAAAATTCAAGTTTAAAATGAATTTTTCACATCCGGGTCTGTATGTTGCACACAACAATATTTTAAATGGCAAAGCTGTATGGTTTTTGTTAACATAAAAATGCAGACATTTTCTCAGGGCTTGCTCAGCAAGCCTCAAGTTATTTTTCTGTTTTTTCAGTCCTAGTTTGAAATCCTTCTTTTCCTTCATATTTCCCATGCTCTGTTGTAATTACTGCTTACTGGTCCCATAAGCTTTCTTCAACTTTCCTTTCAAAAGTTAAGATAAAACTTGAAAAAAAAAAAATTCTCACATGGTTAGAGATTTCAAAACAAACCCAAAAGGTACAAAATGAAGAGTAATGCTCTGTTTCAACAAGCTTTCATGTCTTAAGAAAAGAATACCTGCCTGTGTTTCACTCCACAGGGAGACAGGAATATACATGACCTTCCTCTAAAGTCCTGACGATACAAATTCTTTGAGAAACTCTTTTACTCCACCCCTATATCAACTTACCATTGAAACACAAGCCATTCAGGTAAGTTTGCAGCATAGCCTGTGTAGCCAGACTAGAAAGCCTCCTATCTGGAAGTGCTGCCTTTATCAGAAGCCCTGCAGTTAACTTGTGTTCCTCAGCTCTGTCTTTAGCTCAGACAAGGTGCAGGAGGCCCAGCCCTTTGGCATCTTTCAATGGAGTCATGGCCTTACAGCTTGGCCTTCTAGCTTGTCACAGCCAAGTGCCTCTTTCCCAGAAAACACCCTAGCCCAACTGGACAAAACATCTGTTTTCTCCTCAACATCAACATATGTTTGACCTGTTAGAACCCACACACACACACAAAAAAAATGCTAAAATCATGATGCCATTAACTGTTAAACTAATAGATAAGCAGACTCCTTTTGAACTCTTATTTTAACTATACTCAATTTCTCTCTTTTCAGAGATTTTTGGTGAGGATATTTGAGATTCTAGCAGAGGGGTATCAGGAGTTGTCATTGACTGAAGTAAAAGTGATTGACCTTTGATAGTGACTCACTGCTGCCCATTAAAATGTTAATCATCTATTTTTATTCCATTCTCTCTAAATGCATATTAAGCAACAAGCCTTGGAGTTACAAGGGTTAACAAGACAAATTTTCTTTGTCCCTTAGCAGTTTAGAGCCCAGTACAGTAGACAGAAACATTAAGAATTAAGTTATGACTTAATGTATAAGAGCTGAATTTAAAGATGGGTGATCAGAAAGTTGGAAAGGAAGGGATGTCACCACAGGTGTCTAGGTGTGACCTGAGAAAAGAGTCAAAGCAGTGTTTTTCAGCCTCAGCTCTTTTGGCATTTGGGGCTAGATAATTCTTGTTGTGGGAAGCAGTCCTGTGCCCTGTGGCATGTTGCGCAGGATCCCTGACCTTTGCTATGTGTCTGAAGCAACCTCCCCCCAACCTAGGTGCGACAACCAAAAAATGTCTCCAGACAATTGCTGGGATAGAAGGCAAAACTGACCCTGGTTGAGAAAAACTGAACTACAGGAACCGATTAGAGCATCAAACATGAGCAGGGGCTGGTTGATTGTGACTAAGAGGGAGATCAGGGTTAGACTAAAGAGTCTTAAACACCTTGCTAAAATTATGTTGAATGACTTGGGATATTTAATAGATAGGCCTAAATTTTTATTTGTATTAATTGGTGGTGTTTCTCTAAATAAGACCCTGCTTAACACAGATATTATAAACAGTTTACCACCATATCTATTGGAGATATTAATCATTTTCCAAATGTGTCCTGAGAAAGGTTACTTTAGCTTCCAATACATATCTGGCTGTATAATTTCTCCTCCAAATTCTTCTTAGTCCCAATTTTAGAAATTTCTTAGGTGTAACCATTTACAACACTCCATTCTGTTTCCTCCCACAAAAAAAGGTAAAAAGATCACAAAATTAAGTAAAATTGAATGGATGCATGTGCAGACCTATTGCATAATTAAGGGAGGAAAGAGAAGAAATTAAGGAAAAGGGGAAATAGAGGGACTGGTAGGGGGGAAAGGAGGAAGTCTTTCAATAAAGTTATTGAAAACATATATCTTGTGTAGTTAGGAAATTCGCTCTAAACAACACTAAGCAGTGGCATCTATTTTTGGAAAAGATATGTTCCCAAGGGAACTAGTACAGGTAACTCACTGGGACATAAAGTGCTGATAAGTCAGTCATTATTTTCTAGTTAAACCTTGTATTCAATCCTTAAAAATGACTAGCAACAGAAAAGCAATGCTACATTGAGAAGTGCTAACCAGGATTTTAAGGCAAAGGGCAATTTGTGCTAGAATTCGAAAGACCTAAAATCATACAATCAGGATCACACCAAATACTGTGTGCTTTTGAGTTTGGCCATTATTCAAGCCAGAGCTTTGAGAGTCACACACCATGAAGCAACTGGCTGGTAAGGATCAGAGGACAGAAAATAAAGATCAAGCAAGCTTCTGGCAGTTTAAAGGCAGCATTGCCACGCAGGGTGTAAGGGGAAGATACTATAGAGACACAGCTCATGGGAGACTTTCTTTTTGAAAGTACATGTTGGAAGAATTTGATGTTGACGGCTTCTGCTCATCTCAGGAAATTTTGAAAGAGAAAAGAGGCAAGGAGAGACATCTCTGGAGACTTTTTCTCAAAAAGTTATCTGGTAGCCTTAAGTAACCTAGGCAGTGTTCCTGAAAGAAGCCTTTTTGAATCCTTTTTGTCTCTAGTGAAAGGATGCTATCACTTCCTAAAAGTTTCTAAGAAAATCTCAGAGGTAAAAAGGAAATTATGAATTTAAGAGCTGTATATTGTGCAATGTGTGATATTAAATGCAGTTTCACAGTGATTTTGTCTAGTCACTATGCTTCTTGATTAATCTTCTTTCCAATTTTTTTTTTTTTTTTTTAGGGCCTCACCTGTGGCATATGGAAGTGCCCTGGCTAAGGGTCAAATTGGAGCTGTAGCTGCCAGCCTACACCATAGCCACAGCAACACGGGATCCTTAACTCACTGACCAGGGATCAAACCTGCATCCTCATGAATATTAGTTGGGTTTGTTACCACTGAGCCACAATGGGAACTCCCCAAATGTTTAATTGTGGTAAAATAAACCATATTTACAATCTTACCATTATTAAATGCATAGTTCAGTGATATTAAGTCTAGTCAAAATAATGGGAAATCATTACCACCAACCATCTCCAGAACTCTTCAACTTGTAAAACTGAAACTCTGTACCCTTTAAGCAATAACTCCCTGTTTCCTCCTCTCCCCGAACCTCAGGAACCACCATTCTAATTTCTGCCTCTACGAATTTGACTGAGATCTAAGGATCTCAACCAAGTGAAAGTAAATAGTTTTTGTCTTTTTGTGACTATATTTAAGGTTTATCCATGTTGTAGTGTATGTCAGAATTTCCTTCCTTTTCAGGGCTGAATAGTATTCCATAGTACATACATACCACTTTTTCCCCCAGCATTATTTGTTGAAAATATTGTCCTTTCCCTATTGAATGGTCTGTGTACCTCCACCACAAATCATTTGACCATGTATGTAAGGATTTATTTCTGGCTTTGCTATGCTATTCAATTCATCTCTATTTCTATCTTGATTTCAGTACATGCTGTTTTGATCACTAAAATTTTGTGGTTAAGAAAAGTTTTATACCAAAGTTTTGTAGTTTTGAAATTAGAAAGTGTAAGTCCTCCAGCTTTGTTCCCCATTTTCGAGAGAGTTTTAGCTACTTGAGTAATGTCGTGTGAATTTTAGCATGGATTTTTCTGTTTCATCAAAAACGTGATAGGAATTGCATTGAAGTTGTAAATCACTGAAGGTAGTACTAACACCTTAAAAATATTTTCTTTCATTCCATCAACATGGGGTGTTCTCATTTATTTATATCTAAATTCTTTCAGTAATATTTTGTAGTTTTCATTGTATGGGTGTTTCACTTAACTGGTTATGTTGATGCCTAAGTATTTCATTTTTTTAATGCTAGTACTAATGGAATTTTTAAAATTTCCTTTTCATATTATTCATTGTTAGTGTATAAAGTGCAACTGATTTGTGAGTTTATTTCATGTATTATATCTTCTGTGAGTCTAAAGGCAAATTAGGAATTCTCTAAATGCATTTGTATTCTTAAATTAAGCAAAAGGGACAGTTATAAACCATTGTTATAACAATACTAGTTTTTATAATTATCCATATATTTACCTTTTTAAATTAATTATAGTTGATTTACAATGTTTTGTCAATTTCTGCTGTACAGCAAAGTAACCCAGTTATACAAATATATACATACTTTTTCTCTCATTATCCTACATCATGTTCCATCACAAGTGACTGGATACAGTTCCCTATGCTACACAATGGGACCTATCTACTCTAAAGGAAAGAGTTTGGATCTACCAACCCCAAACTTCCAGTCCATCCCACTCCCTCTCCCTCCTCCTCCCCCTTGGCAACCACAAGTCTGTTGTCCATGTCCATGAGTTCAATGGGGGTTTTTTGTTTTGTTTTTTTCTGTAGATAGGTTCATTTGTACCACATATTAGATTCCAGATACAAGTGAAATTAATATACTCATTTATTCATCTTTCATCTTTCTCTTTCTGACTTACTTCATAAGTAAGTATTCATCTTTCTCTTAATGACTTACTTCATTTAGTATGATAATCTCTAATTCTATCCATGTTGATGCAAATGGCATTGTTTGTTCTTTTTTATGGCTGAGTAGTATTCCATCATATATATATGTATATACATATATCTCACATCTTAATCCATTCATCTGTCGATGGACATTTAGGTTGTTTCCATGTCTTGGCCATTGTAAATTGCTGCAATGAACATAGGTGTGCATGGATATTTTTCAATGAAAGTTTTTGTCTGGAGAGATGCCCAGGAGTGGGATTGCTGGATCATATGGTAGTTCCACATTTAGTTTTCCAAAGTACCTTTATACTGTTTTCCATAGTGGTTGTACCAATTTACATTCCCTCCAACAGTGTAGGAGGGTTCCCTTTTCTCCACACCCTCTCCCGCACTTGTTATTTGTTGACTTGTTAGTGATGGCTATCTGACCAGTGTGAGGTGGTACTTCATTGTAATTTTGATTTGCATTTCTTAATAATCATTGATGGTGAGCATTTTTTCATGTGCTTGTTGGGCATCTGTATTTCTTCTTTGGAGAAATACCTACTCAGGTCTTCTGTCCATTTTTCAGTTGGATTTTTGTTTGTTTGTTTTGCTATTGAGTTGTAAGAGTTATTTGTATATTTTGGAGATTAATCCCTTGTCAGTTGTATCACTTGAAACTATTTTCTCCCATTCTGTATGTTGTCTTTTGGGGTTTTTTATGGTTTCTTTTGCTGTGCAAAACTTGTCAGTTTGATTAGGTCCTATTGGTTTATTTCTGTTTTTATTTATATTGCCTTGGGGACTGACCTAAGAAAGCATTTGTAAGGTTGATGTCAGAGAATGTTTTGCCTATATTCTCTTCCAGGAGTTTGATGGTGTCTTGTCTTACATTTAAGTTTTTCAGCCATTTTGAGTTTATTTTGGTGCACAGTGTGAGGGTGCGTTCTAATTTCATTGATTTACATGTAGATGTCCAGTTTTCCCAGCACCACCTGCTGAAGAGACTGTCTTTTTCTCATTTTATATTCTTGCCCCCTTTGTCAAAGATTAATTGACCATAGGTGTCTAGGTTTATTCCTGGGTTCTCTCTTATGTTCCATTGGTCTGTATGTCTATTTTTGTATCAATATCACACGGTCTTGATTACTGTAGCTTTGTATACTGTCTGAAGTCTGGGAGAGTTATGCCTCCTGCTTTTTTTTCTTTTTTTTTCCCTCAGGATTGCTTTGGCAATTCTGGGTCTTTGGTGGTTCCATATAAATTTTTGGATTGTTTTCTAGTTCTGTAAAAAATGTCATAGGTAATTTGATAGAGACTACATTAAATCTGCACATTACCTTGGGTAGTATGTCCATTTAAACAATATTAATTCTTCCAACCCAGAAGCATGGAATGTCTTTCCATTTCTTTGATATTTACCTTTATTTAGATCTTGATTACTTCATCTGTCTTTCAGTTACTGTCCTGTGTCCTTTCATTTCACCCTGAAGACTCCTTTGAGAATTTCTTACAGGGCAATCTAAGCAGTGATGAAATCCATCAATTTGTTTATCTGGAAATATCTTAAATTCTCCTCTCTTTTAAAGAATAGTTTTGCTAGATATAGGATTCTTTTTTTTTTTTTAAGCACTCTGAATATATCAAACCATTGCTTTCTGGCCTGCAAAATCTCTTACGAGAAATTTGCTCATAATCTTCCTGAGGATCCCTGTTATGTGATGAATCACTTCTTTCTTGCTGCTTTTAAGATCCTCTCTTTGTCTAAGTCTGATCATAATGTGCCTTATGTGAGTCTCTTTGAGTTCATCTTACTCGGGAGTTCATTGAGCCCTTGGATGTTTATATTCATATCTTTTGTCAAATTTGGGAAGTTTTCAGTCATTTTTTCAATATTCTCCCTGCCCCTTTCTCTGTCTATTCTTCTGGGACTCTCACAATGCAAGTGGTTGGTCCATTTGATAGCATTCCAAAAGTACCTTAGGCTTTCTTCACTCCTATTTTTTCCTATTCTTCATACTCAATAATTTTTATTGTCCTATCTTCAAGTTTTCTGAAGTTTTTGAGTTTTACTGTCCTATTTTTTCAAGTTTTTTCTTCTCTCTTTTCAAATCGACCTTTGAATCTCTCTAGTGATTTTTTTTTTTCATTTCAGTTATGGAATTTCAGCTGCAGAATTTTTGTTTGTTTCTTCTGAGGCTTTCTATCTCTTTACTGATATTTCCATTTTATCCACAAATTGTTCTCATGACTGTCTTCGTATCTTCCTTTAGTTCTTTGAATACATTTAAAACAGTTGTTTTGATAACTTTCTCTAGTAGACTTGCCACCAGATCTTTTTCAGAGATAGTTTTAGCTGATTTTTTTTCTTAGAATAGGTCATACATTCCTATTTCTTTGTATGCCTTGTGATATATTTTGTTATTGAAAACCAGACATTTCAAAAGTCTGGAGATTAGATTCACCTTTTTCCCCCAGGGTTCACTTTTTTTATTATTGTTTTTATTTTTTTATTCTTTTTTTTTATTGTTAAAGATTGTTTCTGTGTCAAGAATAAGCCTAAGGTATAAACTTAAGGTCTTTGTAGGTCTTTTCTGAGCCTGCACCTTTCCCTGGGCATGTGCAGTCACTTACTAATTTTAGCCATAAATGCAGCTGGCTCTGAATGTCCTAATCTTTAATGTTTGGTTCTCAAATGTAGAAAAAGAAGAAAATAAGAGGAGAAAAGGGTGACAGGCCTTGAAGTCCCCTTAGAAGTCACTTCAGCCATATGAGGAAAGGCTTGCAACAATATAAGGAAGTACAAAAACAATGGCTGTTTGCTTCTTTGTCTGCATCTCTGTGGTCAAAATGCCAATTGTGATTAAACACAGATTCCTGATATCTGGAAGACATTGTCCCTTTTCCCCAACCCTGACACCCTCAAGCTGTGTACAGGTTGCTCCTGGAAAATGTGTACATTTGCCTACCATGGAGCTGGGGTCAGAGGATGGATAGCTGAAATTGAACAAACCAAGCCTGGAAAGTTATAAACATTAAGTAGACACCATAGTTCTAAAATAGTTACATCAGACAGGTTCTGGCACTGCTAACTATTTTCTACTGGAAGACAGAGTCCTGGTACTTCCTGCCACTATCATAGAATATCCTTGGTTAATCTATCTTTATACATGTTAAAATATTTTATTTTTATTTCATAAGGTATATAACATATTATACTTAATTAAATATTGTGTCCATGATCTTGCAACAAAATATTTGTGAATTCACTTCTCTGCTGGAAGCATGACTTCGGGGTTTTCTTTAAGAATCATTTCAACAGGAAAATCATTCATTTGGGCATGAAATATCTCAATGAGAAACAAAACCTGTGGTAGGAACAAGATACTCAGCTGTTATTTCATTTTACAAGTTCTAAAACAATAAAGTTTTTATTTTTGGAATCTAAAGAAGCATAAAGTCCATTTTTCAGAGTTGACCTCTTGCTTTTTAACAAAGATCCTTAGCCCCTTAGAAATTAACATTTGAACTTACTTAGAGAAGTTATTCAGGAAGTGTATGTTCTGGGTATGAAATGTACAGGATGGTGGCTACAGCTAACAATACTATCTGTATATCTGAAAGTTGCTAAGACAATAAATCTTAAATGTTCTCATCACAAGAAAAAATAATTTGTGACTATGTGAGGTGATAAGTATTGACTACACTTTTGTGGTAATCATTTATCAATATATACTTATCATCACTATGGTGTACACTTAAGAATAATACAAATTATATGTTGATCATATCAGAATAAAATTGGGGCAAAAAGAAAAAAAAGAAATTAAATATGAAAAAATTTTAAACTAAATGTGCGTAACAAGTTAAATATAGGTTATTATCAAATCAATTATTAATTTTACCTTATGTTTCTGGATTATCAAAGTAATACCTGATTATCATATAAAATTTTACAAGAGCAAAAACTATACACACCAGAACAAAGTCTCTCCAACTCCTCTACTCTTAACATTTGACACAGAGAAAAAAATCACCTCTGATCATAGTATTAACATTTTACTGTAATTTCTTTCACTTTTGTTCTATTGTATTTTATTCTTTGCATTGCTGAGGTGTTGCTTTATTTTATTCTGCTTTAAGATTTGGTATCAAAATAACTTCAAGTTTTTTTAAA